>NC_085844.1:188178684-188778684 GCF_035594765.1 Anolis carolinensis | reverse complement strand
CGCTATTGTGTATAACAGTTGACAACCTGTTTTGCTATTTGGTATTTGTTATAGATATCTGTGTCTCTTGGATATTGCAGAGCGATTGGCTGGTGACTGTTGGAAGGGCACTTTGGTTTTCTCAATGTTCAATGAGAAAACTTTGATCATGCATTGCATGAGACCATGTGTGGCAGTTATCATTACATTGACTTCGAAAGAACACATACTGGAAGGTATATGAAATATATTTGTTATGACTTCAGAATACATAAACTATGTGTAGTTCTTATTAAATTTTCTAAGTTGTCTGGGTTCATTGAACAGGTAATTTCACTACAGATGTTTTCTCAGACATTTGAAATCCTTATTGCATCACCCAAGCTTTTAAGTGTTCTGCATCCTGTTTGCTTGAGAGTTTCCAGTATTGCTTCACCATCAAACATATTTCCTGGAATTACCTGAACAGAACCAGTAATACATCTCCTGAGGTATGTAGGGTAGAGTTAACTCCCTTCCGATAAAGTGACAGTGTATTCTGGTTTTATGTTCCCCCATTCTATGCTTTGTTACAGATGCCATGGAATGGCATGCTTTTTGCTGTAATTCAAACCCAAGAAGCACCAACTCCAAGCTACAGGTGGGGTGTGGAGCACTGTGGGGAATTGACTATAATTTCCATACTGACATCCCAATATGCCTTCTGAACCTATAAAACTCATTGAATTCAGACTTGTGAGAAAGTTTGCCTGACACAAGGCTTTAGGAGATGATTTTAGCAGGCACTGATAGTCTGAGAGAAGATAGCTAGGTGAAATTCTTCCCCTCCATGTAATTTGAATCACAGACGTATGTTGTTTCTTAGCAGATGGGAGTAAGCCCCATTGATATAAGTGAGATTTCCATGTAGACAGAGGTAAATTTGTGTAGGAAAGTATACAATAGTTCCCAATGTCCAAATATGGTCCAACCTAATGGTATTGTGACTTGAGTGCTGGACTAGAACTTCAGGTGACCTTGGAGAAGGCACATTCTCAGAGGAGAACAAATCTTGTCAAGAAATCCCAATAATAGTGTTACTGTGAGCTTGCTGTAAATCAAAAAACAACCTGAAGACATACAGCAAAAACAACTGGGATATATCCTCCTGTCTACTACAATATCATCAGCAATAAGATGGACGGGGAAAGGTGCTCATTTTTTGGTGGCCTGTTTCACTTTTGCTGAGAAGTAGGTATACAGAAACCCTAGAGACGAACAGTACAGTTGAACCTCCATATCCACAGATTTGACCACTCACATTTTAAAAATATTATTTCATTATCATTATAATTCCAAAATGCAAACCCTGTTTTTGCCATTTTATATAAGGGGCAGCATTTTACTATACATTGTATACAAGGGACTTTAACAGCCATGGATTGTGGTGTCCACAAGAGCCCCTGTAGTCTCAAAATGGCCTGTAGTACAGAATACTGAACGATGCTTTTGAAAATTTGTTCTGGTTTGTTCTGTTTTTGGCATCTGAACAAGGCACTGGAAATTAAAAAAATATTTTCAAGTCATATGAGGTGGGTTTAGGGAGCTGAGTATGTTTTGCTAGTAGAAAAGAAGGTAGAGAGGGGACATGATAGCCACACTTAAATATTTGAAAGCATGTCACATTGAGAAGGCAGCATGTTTGTTTTCTGCTGCACTAGAGACTACAACAGGAGTGTCAAACTCATTTCATGGAGGGTCATATCAGTCTTATGCTTGCCTTCAAAGGGCTATGGATGGGGAATCTGTGAATACGGAGGGTCAACTATAATTTTTTACATAATGGTCAGTGCTCTTCAGTTTTTAACCAGTTTGGGTCCCCAAACGTTAATGAATAACAACTCCCACCACTTTTGATTATCTGCCATGGAGCCTGAAGATAATGAGAATTACAACCGAACAGCACTTGTAGCTCTGGGTAGGGGAAAGGTTAAAGGGTATTTTTAAGTCAGGCATAAGATCCACAAGCCTTGAATATAAACCTTGAAACCCCACTATCCTGACTAAACAGAATAAACTGCAACCTTCCAGATGTCACGACTCCCATCAGCTCTAGTCATGATGTCTAATAATGAGCTATACAGGAATTGTTGTTTACCATCTGGTAAGTAAAGTACTTTTAGTACTTTTTACTAAGTAAAGGTAAAGGTTTCCTCTTGATATTAAATTTAGTCGTGTCCAACTCTGGGGGTTGGTGCTCATCTTCATTTCTAAGCCAAAGAGCCAGCGTTGTCTGTAGACACCTCCAAGGTCATGACTGCATGGAGCAGGAATGGTGCCTATTGATCTACTCACATTTGGATGTTTACAAACTGCTAGGTTGGCAGAAGCTAGGGCTAACAGCGGGAGCTCACCCCGCTCCCCGAATCCAACCCGAAAGGTCGGATGTGTGTCCCTACCATCTGGAGGGACACATAAAATGATATGATAGATCAAATTCAGCATATCGCCTTGAGTTTGACATGTGGATTACAATACGTAGCAATGGATTCAAACTGCGGGAAAATAGATTTCACTTAAACATTAGGAAAAACTTCCTGATGGTAAGAGGCAGCGGAATATGCTACGTGTGAGTGTGGCGGGGTCTCCTTCTCTGGAGGTTTTTAAGCAGAGGCTGGATGGCCAGGTGCCTTGCTTGTGTGTCCCTCATGGCAGGGGGGTCAGAGAGTATGGCCCTTGGGGTCTCTTCCAGCTCGATGATGATATGATCCTTAGCTGTGAACAGTGGTGTCGGTGGACGCAGAATCCATGGGGACAGAGGGTTGATTGTGCGTCCTGGACCTGCAACTTGTTTTGTAACAAAAAGTGATCCATGCTGGTCTTTTTCTATTCTGTGCTTTCTTCATCTCCCTATTTAGCAACATGAAGAGGTTTGCTTTTCATAGTTTCATTGCGGGAAGAATAAGAAGGGAGTGGTGGAATTTCCCTCCAGGGCCAGGGCCTCAAGGGTGATCATGGGAGAGGCAAGGGTTGCTATGAGTTTTCCGGGCTGTATGCCCATGTTCCAGAAGCATTCTCTCCTGACATTTCACCCACATCTATGGCAGGCATCCTCAGTGGTGTGAGGTCTGTTGGAAACTAGGCAAGTGGGGTTTATATATCTGTGGAAAGTCCAGGGTGGGAGAAAGAACTCTCGTCCGTTTGAGGCAAGTGTGAATGTTGCAATTGGCCACCTTGATTAGCATTGAATGGCCTTGCAGCTTCAAGGTCTGGCTGCTTCCTGCCTGGTTAGCTGGTCCTGATTGTTTTCTGCTTGGATTTTTTTTGTTTTCTGAGTGTTGTTCTTTATTTACTGTCCTGATTTTGGAGGTTTTTTTTAATATTAGTAGCCAGATCTTGTTCATTTTCATGGTTTCCTCCTTTCTGTTGAACTTGTCCGGATTCTTGTGGAGTTCAATGGCTTCTCTGTGTAGTCTGACATGGTGGTTGTTAGAGTGGCCCAGCATTTCTGTGTTCTCAAATAATAATCTGTGTCCAGGTTGGTTCATCAAGTGCTCTGGCTGTAGGAAAGGCGAGGGGTTGTGGCGAAGAGCCGAGGAGGGGGAGGACCATTCCTCAAGACGGGGCTTGCCATCCCCGCCCCTTTCCTCTGGGCCAGAAGCTTAAAAGCGCCGCGCCCTCTGCTTCTGCCCCGGAACCCGTCGCCAGGAACACAGGGACCCCGGAGATCGCCAGGCCAGGAAGATGGGCGTCACACTGGGCTACTGGGACATCCGTGGGGTGAGCTAGTGCCCTTTCAAGGACCCTTGGGTGGGGGAGCCTCCGCAGAAGCCTGTCAAAAGTTTTGTTCTCTCACTGGGCGCTTCTACACTGCAGAATGGATGCGGTTTGACACCACTTTAACTGCTGTGACGCTATGCTGTGGAATCACTGGCGCTTAAGTTCACAAAGTCTTTTGACCTCTATCCAAGAGTGCTGGTGCTTCATCAACACTACAGCTTCCAGGAGTCTGTAGCACAGAGCCTTGGCAGTTAAAGTGGTGCCAAACTGGATTAATTCTAACGTGCAGACACAGTCAAAGGCTGCTGCAGGCATTGTGTGCCCCCCAGTTACTTAGGAGTAAACCTGCATTAATTCCTCAATGTAGATGCACCCACTGGGTTAATGTAAAGCGATTTAATGGCAAAAAAGAACTCAAACTTGATGTATTAACAGACGGATTAATGAAAAAAGCATTTCAGAAGAAAATGCCCATAATTATTCACTGATCTTTGTGGGTGCATCTACACCAGGCATGGGCAAACCTTGGCCCTCCGGGTGTTCTGGACTCCAACTCCCACCATTCCTCACAGCCTCAGGCCCCTTCCTTTTCCCGCATAAGTGGCTGAGGGGGAAAAGGAAAGGGCCTGAGGCTGTTAGGAATGGTGGGAGTTGGAGTCCAGAACACCCAGAGGGCCAGTTTGCCCATGCATGATCTGCACTGCAGAATTAATGCAGCTTGACATTACTTTGACGGCTATTATTCATTGGTACGGAGTCATGAGAGCTGTAGTTTTATAAGATCTTTAGCCCCTTTTTTTGCAAGAGTGTTGAGGTCCTACCAAACTACAAATCCCACGATTCCATAGCATTGCGCTACAAGAGTCAAGTGCTATCAAACAGAATTCATTCTATATCTATGGTGGAGATGCAGCCTAAGGCTGCTGCAATCCTTGTCTGCTTCCAGTTACCTAGAAGTAAATGCCATTGGACCCACTGGAACTTGCTTTGGACGTGTTGATGTCACACAGTTCCTGCTTTCTTTCAGTGTAGCTTAGTAGGCTTTTATTTATTTATCGTCTCAAGAGCAAATTGGGAATACAGCCTAAATGTATAAAAAAAAACCACAAAATAAAAAAACCTGGCATTATACTAAATTTCCTTGACCAGATGCTGGCCACTTGGAGTGCCTCTGGTGTTATCCATTGTGAATGTGGCAGGGCTCAAGCTGCATTGTAGTAAGTGGTCTGTGGTTTGCTCTTCTCCACACTCACATGTCGTGGACTCCACTTTATAGCCCCATTTCTTAAGGTTGGCTTTTCATTTCGTGGTGCCAGAGAGCAGTCTCTTCAGTGCCTTCCAAACTGCCCAGCCCAGGAAAGAGTTTCTCATCCGGCATCAGCCACTGATTGAGGTTCCAGGTTCTAGCCTGCCACTTTTGGACTCTCGCTTGCTGAGGTGTTCCTGAGAGTATCTCTGTAGATCTTAGGAAGCTATTTCTTGATTTAAGGCATTGGCGTGCTGGCCGACCAAAGGGTCGGCCAGAGATGTCAATGCCTTGGTCCTTTCATTGCTGGCTGCTACTTCCCAGCGAATATCAGGTGGTGCAACACCAGCTAAAGAGTATAATTTCTCCAGTGGTGTTGGGCATAGACATTCTGTGATAATGCGGCATGTCTCATTAAGAGCCATATCCACTGTTTTAACGTGGTGAAATGTATTCCACACTGGACATGTATATTCAGCAGCAGAGTAGCAAAGCGCAAGGGTAGATGTCTTCACTGTATCTGGTTGATCATGCCATCACTGCTCAAGCAGGGAGGTTTGAACTGGTTGAACAGAAGCATAGATGAAATTCTCTGTCCCTTCTTAATAGGTAGTCAGATTCCCTGTTTGAAGGAGCATGTTTATGTGGGTGTATGGAGAGGAGAGACCTCACCAGCCAAGCCAAAGGCTGGGATACCTCTCTTTACTCTCCAGCCTGCCCTCAGTACTTCAGACAGGAGTTGTGGGAAGAGGAGAAATACACCAAATAACAGACAATAGGTTCCTTGGGCTCAAGAGTCAGAACAATACAGCTAAATATGTTGCTGGACAGCAAATCCCAGCATTCCTCATTGTGGGCCCTGCTGGCTGGGACTAATGGGAATAATCTCTGGAGGGCATGATCCTGACTTTGCGTTAGCAGGGAAATCAGCAGATTGGTTGATGTCATATGTCTGTCCTATGGATATGTGGATGGAGACAATGGCCTTATGTAATCCTCTCCATACAAATACAAAATACATGCTTTACTTCTCCTCTGCCTACTCTTATCTAAGGCCCCATCCAGACTGCCATATAATGCAGGTCAGTGTAGACTCATATAATGCAATTAAATTGCATTATATGAGTCTACACACCGAAGCTTTTGTTTGACATAGGCCCCTTCGGCACTGTCATATAATCCAGTTCAAAGCAGATAATCTGGATTTTATATGGCAGTGTAGAAGAGGCCATAGGGGCTGCTGGTGTTCATGACAATTTGAGGAAAGGTCAAAGGGAGGACATAGTTTTGGGTAACATAGTTTATTGCTGCAATGCTTCTTTGCAACTATGTATGGGAAAACAAATACCATACTAGTGGACTGCTTATGTAATGTGCACCCATAACATGGATTTTTGAATGGTCTGCCAGTGGCTATGAAATGTATTTGAGATGGGGGACAGTTTATAGGCTTCCTACCCCATGGTAATGTATTTATAATTCCCATTCTATATGTCTCACTATTGAAGCTGTTACCAGGTTTGTTCCCTGACAAAAAACAGTTCGTTGTCCCATTAGGAAGCCAACATCGAAGACGAAAATGTAACAATTTATGTACTGACATTGTGTTCCTGAGCAGTTTCTCCTTAAAATCCCACTGTTTCTCATACTTGAAGCAACGTTTAACTACCGTGTTTCCCCGAAAATAAGACAGTGTCTTATATTAATTTTTGCTCCCAAAGATGTTCTAGGTCTTATTTTCAGGGGATGTCTTATTTTTCCATGAAGAAGAATTCACATTTATTGTTGAACAAAAAAATGAACATTTATTATATACTGTACAATAGTTGTTATCACAAACCAGCATAACCTGACAAACTGTGAATTCTATCAAGAATTTCTTGTTACTACCATTATTTCTATGTACAACACTCTATGGTACGTACATTTACCGATCCTGCATGCTCTGGTGTTCCGTTCAGCAGGCATGCTTCCACACAAAAACTTTGCTAGGTCTTACTTTCGGGGGAGGCCTTATATTTAGCAATTCAGCAAAACCTCGACTAGGTCTTATTTTCTGGGGATGTCTTATTTTAGGGGAAACAGGGTATTGACTAATGTTGACAGTCTTATCCTTCCACCAATTCTTTCCCTTTCTTCCTGCAGCTTGCCCATGCAATCAGGCTCCTTCTAGAATACACAGAAACACAATTTGAAGACAAACAGTACAGTCCTGGAGAAGGTAAGGAACTAGAAGGGCCTCCTGGGGCAAAGGTAGTAAGATTCCCATATACTGGGGGGAAGATAAGACATGGAGGCAAGATTTGCCTGAAACAAAATATTACACTACAGTAAATATTTTCTGATCCACTAAAACAATTCTAGAATCACATAGACTAAATATTTCTGGCCTTCTAGACTTTAATCGACTGCCCAACTGCAACTCCCAACATCCCTGAACATTATTTTTCTTGGTTGGAACTGATGGAAGCTGTAGCTTAACAACAACAACAATAGATTTAGACAGTGTATCCTTAAAACAATGACCACATTTTGAAGTTCATATAACAATTCTTCAGCACTATTGGTATCTGGTTTCCTCCAAGAACAAACGCCTATAGGAATATGTAGGGGAACAAATCGAGCCCCATTTCTTGTTCTATGAACACACACAGGGCCCTTCTATACTGCCTTAGAAAATCCAGATTATCTGATTTGAACTGGATTATATGGCAGTGTAAACTCAGATAATCCAGTTCAAAGCTGATACTGTAATGTGGATTTGCAGAGTGAGATTTGCAGGCAAGATTTAAGCAAAGTTTCAGCATTTTATGTGGATCAGTTCAAGTGTACCAATAACAACAATTCTTGCGCAAAATCTTTCAGAATTTCCAAATCACATTGCAATATAGTTATTAGCAAAAGATATCCTCCATCCATTCCAATTTAGTAAGGCTAGTCCGATCAATCATCTGCTATCCCACTTTTTCCAGCTGCTATTAACTTGTCTCACTTTCCCTCCCCTCCTCTGAATTTCCCCAAACTTCAATTGGGGCAACCTGAATTCAAAGTGCCAGAGTTGGTTGTTTGATGATGTTGTTTTATGTTGTTATGATGTTGTTTTAAATTTTATTAAGTTGTGTTTTTAATCTCTGTCTGATCTGGCTTGTCTGCATGTAAGCCGCCCGAGTCCCTTTGGGAAGATGGAGGCAGGATACAAAAATATAATAATAATAATAATAATAATAATAATAATACTCTTCAAAGACTCTGGCAGAAACCAGTGCAGGTGGTCCCCGTGGTGATGGGCACACTGGGTGCCATGCCAAAAGATCTCAGCCGGCATTTGGAAACAATAGACATTGACAAAATTACGATCTGCCAACTGCAAAAGGCCACCCTGCTGGGATCTGCGCGCATCATCCGAAAATACATCACACAGTCCTAGACACTTGGGAAGTGTGCGACTTGTGGTTTTGTGAAACGAAATCCAGCATATCTATCTTGTTTGCTGTGTCATACAACGTCATTGTGTCAATAATAATAATAATAATAATAATAATAATAATAATAATAATAATAATGATCGGCACATTGGGTGCTGTGCCAAAAGATCTCAGCCGGCATTTGAAACAATAGACATTGACAAAATCACGATCTGCCCACTGCAAAAGGCCACCCTACTGGGATCTGCACGCATCATCCGAAAATACATCACACAGTCCTAGACACTTGGGAAGTGTTTGACTTGTGATTTTTGTGATACGAAATCCAGCATATCTATCTTGTTTGCTGTGTCATAAAATAATAATAATAATAATAATAATAATAATAATAATAATAATAATAATAATAATAATAGTATTTTGTACTCAATTAACATAGCGGAGGCGAGGTGAGGCAGAATCTTGCCCTTCCCTGTAGACTTGAGCAAAAGCAAATTTCTGCAGACTATCCTTGTCATTTTGGCCATATGCTGATGGTGCTTGGTCACATATTTTCCAGTTTTTATCTTTGAAACATTGCATGGTATGGCATAACTTTATTTATATTTATTAGAAGCAGTTCCTATGATGTTCAACAGAGTTTGCTTCGAAATAAGTTTTTAGCTTGAGGTCTATGCTTACTAGCAACAGGAATGAGCTATAGAAAATAATCCTGGGCAAATACAGATGTGGGTTTTGCATTTACTATTTGTATCATTATTTATAGCTCCTGATTTTGACAAAAGTCAGTGGACTAGCGTGAAGGAGGACCTGGGCTTGGATTTCCCAAATGTATGTACGATTTGTGGCATCACAAACATGGAAGTGAAATCAGTTTGCTGCTGCTGGTTTTGATATGTGTTATTAAACTCTGAAAAAGTAATAATAATTTTTTTAAAAAACCTCCAGCTTCCAACATAGCTATAAGCCAAATAGACACGAGTTTCTTGAAATTTTAGTTTTAAAAAGCTAAGTTATTAATTTTAACTACAGTAGGGTCTCGCTTATCCAATGTTCTGGATTATCCAACGCATTTTTGTAGTCAATGTTTTCAATACATCATGATATTTTGGTGCTAAATTCGTAAATATAGTAATTACTACATAGCATTACTGCATATTGAACTACTTTTTCTGTCAAATTTGTTATATAACATGATGTTTTGGTGCTTAATTTGTAAAATCATAGCCTAATTTGATGTTTAATAGGCTTTTCCTTAATCCCTCCTTATTATCCAACATATTTGCTTATCCAACGTTCTGCCAGCCCGTTTATGTTGGATAAGCGAGACTCTACTGTATTACCAAATTCTCCTCCTGAGCTAGTCCCTTACCTCACGCTGCTATATTAGGTGCTTCTTCAACTAAATAATTGCAGCTCACTTGAAAACTAGGATGGTGAGCAGACTTTGAAACCCTAGTTAGGAAAAAATCTGGTATTTCTGATGAATTCCTCATTTTATGCTTGCTTCCTGACTAAAAATAAATGAGAACTCAAGAATGTTCAAGCATTACTTTAAAACAGGGATGCTCTACTCTGGAAAACTTGAGATGTGAAAGAAGATAGATACTATGAAAAAACTAAGACTTTACAATTAATGGTTGTGGTATGACTGTTGCTCGTTCTCTGCTCTTTTTGCTTGAGAGTGACAAGAATATTTAGATTTTCAATTTCCAGAAACCCAAGCAATCACCACCACTGACAGAGGATTGTGAGAGCTCTATTCCAAAAGACCTGGGACCTTATCAGACGCAAATCCACCTTCATTTCCACACACTTCTAAGACATTGCAGAGACAAAGTGCCACAGCACCCTTCACATGACGTAAAACTACTTCCAGTTGTCATCTGTTGTACTTCGTCCCTGAAATGTAGTAGATGGGGGGGAGGGTGGACAGAAGATGGGGAGGAACCATCGTCTGAGCTCCCAATGTGTCTGATAATGTCACGACCCAGGCTGCAGAGCACCAATAACCATACACAGAGGCCAGAATCTAACTAATATCTTTATTGAAGGAATATATAAAGTTAATAAAAGCAAGTGTATGAAATAGTCCAGAAATAGACCTTTCAGGAAAGGTCAAAATTAGTCCAAAGAAACAATGTCCAATATGAAATATTAAGGTCCAAAGTTGTAATCCAATAACCGAAACACTCACTTTGCCAGGCAAAGTGAGGGGAGATGACAAGGTCTTTTAGTCCATGAAACTTGAGCGAGGCTAGGAAGTAACTTGATTCTTGGAAAAACGAGGCTTGATTCAAGGCAACAAGGAAACAAGGAACAAGAACAAGATCCGTGGTAATTTCTTGGCAAAATCCGGGAAACAAGACGAGGCTGAGTCTTAGAAAGCAAGGCAGGATTCGTGGAGTAAACAAAGCTGGGAACGAAGGCTTGGCGACAGGAACGGAGGCTTGGAAGCGGAGTAGCTGTCCACACACGCTACTCCGGTTGCTGACGAATTGACTCCGCAAGATCCCTTTGTGGGTAAAACACCTAAATAGGGTCCCGTTTTCCCGCCCAAGAGCAGTTCTCTGGAGAACCAGAAACGAAAGCTATTTTCTGAGTCCAGATGCATGACTCCCTAAAGTTTCCCATGGGAAGCAGGCTTAATCAGCTGAATGCTTAGCAGCTATCCTAGCACTCCTGCGAGACGCCTGATCGACTCCTCTCTGTTGTTTACAAAAATCATGGCGAGAAAACGTAGGAGATTTAGGCTCAGGGCTTGTTTGACAGACTTCTGGAAGACAAATCTCTTGCAGGTGCAAGGTTTCCAATTCTGGCTGGGAAAGTTCCAATTCTGACTGAAACGGCGAAAAACCCAAGTTCTCCTCCTCATCTGGCACAACAGTGCCAGAAACGGGACTACATGGCCCATGACTCATCACACTATCCCCCTCCTCAAGCCCCCTCTCAAACTGGGACTCTCTCCCCGAGGCGCAAGGCCGCGGCTTGGCGGGATAGGTCTGATGGAAGCGGCGGGTTAAATCGGGGGCATGGACTGTGGAAGCGTCTTCCCAAGAGCGTTCCTCGGGGCCAAAACCCACCCAGTCAATGAGATATTGTAGGCGGCGGTGGTGAAAGCGAGAATCCAAAATGTCCTGAACCTCGAACTCCTCCTCCCCATCTACCAAAACAGGAGGGGGGGCCGGCCGGTCTGTATCAGGGCGCACACCATCCGCCGGAAGGAGCAGGGAGCGATGGAACACTGGATGAATGCGCATAGAGCGTGGAAGTTGGAGTTTGAAAGTCACGGGGTTAAGTTGCGCCACCACTGGATAGGGACCAATGAAACGGGCATCTAACTTCCGGCAAGGGCGATGGGAGGGCAAAAAGCGAGTGGACAGAAGAACCCGGTCTCCTACCTTGATTTCGGGGCCCGGCTGGCGATGTTTGTCCGCGTGACGTTTATAGTCCTCCTTGGCTTGGTCTAGTTGCTGGAGCAAGAGTTGTTGCACCGCTGTGAGTTCCTGCAGCCAGTCCTCTGCTGCGGGAACTTCTGAGGTTTCAATGACAGGGGGAAAGAAACGTGGATGGAAGCCGTAGTTTGCAAAGAACGGGGTTTCTTTAGTAGAAGCCTGGACCCCATTGTTGTAGGCAAACTCTGACAGCGATAACAGGGAAGCCCAATTGTCCTGCTGGTAGTTCACATAACAGCGAAGGTATTGTTCCAAAGTGGCATTGGTGCGCTCAGTTTGCCCATCTGTTTGGGGATGATGAGCCGAAGATAAACGAGAGTCTATGCCCAATAGTTTTTGTAGTGCTTTCCAGAAACGAGAGGTGAATTGGGACCCACGGTCTGTGACCAAACTCTTGGGCAATCCATGCAATCTGAAAACATGTTGGAGGAATAGATCTGCAGTCTCTTTGGCCGTGGGAAGGCCATCACAGGGAATGAAATGGGCTAACTTGGTGAAAAGGTCCACCACCACTAGGATCGTGGTGAATCCACAGGAAGGTGGTAGATCAGTGATAAAATCCGCAGAGATTATTTCCCATGGGTGGGATGGGGTAGGGAGGGGATGCAGAAGCCCTGAGGGCTTTTCCCTTCTTGTCTTGGAGCGCTGACATACTGGGCAGGTGTTGACATATTTTTCCACATCCTTGCGGATCTTGGGCCACCAGAAATCTCTTAGGATCAAATGCATGGTTTTAAATAGTCCGAAATGCCCTGCTGGCTTGCAGTCATGACACAGACGAAGTGCTTTTTCCCTGCCCGGTCCTGGGGGGATGTAAACATGATTTCTATAGCAAAGTAGCCCATCCTTAAGCGAAAAGGGAAAATGTAGTCCTTGGCGAAGTTGGTCCTGTGCCCAGGCATCTGCTTGCTGACTAGCCCTGATTTCCTGAGCACAAAGGGGCCCTGGAGTAGAGGGAGTTGATTCAATGGGAGTGGATTTGGTGTTTCCCACTGTGAGCGTGGCAAAGTTCTCGGGTTGTAGCAGCTGGGACTCCAAGGTCTCCTTGCGCCCAGCAGCGTATTCCGGTTTCCGTGACAGAGCATCTGCTTGCTTGGTCTGGGCTGGGGTTACATAATGAATTTGGAAGTTAAAACGTTCAAAGAATAAAGCCCAGCGTTGTTGCCTCTGATTTAGCTTGCGGGCAGTTCTTAGATGCTCTAGATTCCGATGATCAGTATGGACTTCAATGGGAAATTTGGCCCCTTCTAACCAATGCCTCCAAGTTTCAAAGGCTGCCTTTATGGCCAATAGTTCCTTTTCCCAAATGGTGTAATTTCTCTCTGGTGCGGTCAATTGACGGGAATAAAAGGCACAAGGATGAAGATGATCTCCCACTGGTTGTAGGAGTACAGCCCCAATTGCCACATCGGAGGCGTCCGCCTGCACGACAAAAGGGGTTTCAGGATCTGGATGCTGAAGGATTGGCTGGGACGTGAATAATTTCTTTAGTTGCTGGAACCCTTTCTCTGCTTGATCTGTCCAGCGGAAAGGCTGTTTCCCACGGATGCAGCTGGTGATTGGGTCAGACCAGCGGGCAAAGTCTGGAATGAACTTGCGGTAGTAGTTCGCGAACCCCAAGAATCGTTGCACCTCTTTCTTGTTGGTTGGCGCCCGCCATTCCAATACTGCTGAAACCTTTGCCGGGTCCATGGAGAGCCCTAGTGGCGAGACGCGGTACCCCAGGAAATCTACCTCTTGTAGATCAAAAGCGCATTTTTCCAGCTTGGCATAAAGTCCATGATCCCGCAAGCGTTGTAACACCATTCTGACGTGGTTCTCATGTTCTGATTGTGATCTAGAAAACACCAAAAAATCGTCCAGGTAGATGATCAAGAACCGATCTAGATAATCCTGAAAGATGTCATTGACAAAATGCTGGAACGTTGCGGGAGCTCCACATAAACCATAATTCATAACTCGGGACTCGAATAATCCGAATTTAGTCTGGAAGGCGGTCTTCCACTCGTCCCCTTCTCTGATGCGAACTAGATTATAAGCCCCCCGAAGATCCAGCTTGGTGTAGACCTTGGCTCCTCGAAGTCGGTCTAGTAGGTCCGAGATCAAGGGCAGGGGATAGCTGTTCCGCTTAGTGATATTGTTCAATGCTCTATAGTCCACCACCAAGCGTAAGTCCCCTGACTTCTTTTTCACAAACATCACTGGGGAAGCGGCTGGGGATTGAGAGGGTCTGATGAATCCCTTGCGAAGGTTTGACTCTATGAACTCCCTGAGAGCTTCTTGCTCCGGTTCAGTCAGGGAGTAGAGATGTCCTCGCGGGATCGGGGCCCCCTCCACCAAGTCAATGGCACAGTCATAAGGTCTATGTGGGGGTAATCTCTCGGCTTCTTTTTCATTGAATACATCCCAATATTCTGAGTACTTCTTGGGCAAGGTGATAATGGGTTCAGTGTCTGTGGCATGGCAGACCTTGGCTACAAGGCAATGGTTTTGGCAATATTTTGAAGCAAACTGCAGTTCTCTGTTGGACCAGGAGATGCTTGGGTCGTGAAGTGTCAGCCATGGAATTCCCAAAATCACAGGGAAATGGGGAACCTCGGTAACAAAGAAGGAAATCTCTTCCATATGTTCCCTTATCCACATTCTGGTGGGTTCCGACCACTGGCTTACGGGACCCATCTTGAGGGGGCGGCCATCGATGGCTTGCACCACACGGGCGTTCTTGAAGTCATGATATTGTAATCCCAGAGAGTCGGCATACTCTCTATCAATGAAATTGTTTGTGGCTCCTGAGTCTATCATGGCATGGACCATGACGGGCCCTTTTTTTGCTGACCACAAGGTGACCACTAGAAGAAATAGGACCCCGGTTGGCGGCTCTTGAGTGGGTTTTTTGACCGGGTTGGCGAGCCTCTCTACGCCCGGTCGCTGGCTTCCCCCGCCGGCTGTGCGCCAGCCGCCTCAGACGTCTTCGTCTCCGTGGAGGACGCCGCCGCCAGACGGGCGGCGGGCTTCCCTTTGGCTGGGCACTCTCTGGCGAAGTGGCCCCCGTTTCCGCAGTACCAACAGAGATTTAGGCGTTGGCGGCGGGCCTTCTCGGCGGCATCTAATCTGGGACGCACATTGCCCAACTGCATCGGCACCTCCTCGCTCCCTCTGGGGTATGGGGCTGGTGGCGGGGGTCTCCATACTGGACGCGGCTGGACGCCGGTGGGAGCGGGAGGTTTCACCCCAGCTCTACCGCTCTGGCCTCGGACCCATTGTTTTCTGTTGGCAAGCATGACTTCAGCTCGTAAACATTGATCAATGAGTGCTTCAAGAGAGTGGGGAGGATCCACCTTGGAGATTTCTTCCAGCATCTCAATGTTGAGACCCTCCCGAAATTGTCCTCTGAGGGCTACATCGTTCCAGCCGGTGTTGTGGGCCAGCACTCGGAACTCGGCTATGTACTGGGACAAGGGTCTGTCCCCTTGGGAGAGGCGCCGGAGTTTGTGGCCGGCTGCCTCCAAATTGTCCTCGATTCCCCAGGTCGCCTTAAGGTGGTCCAAGAAATGTTGCGCTGACCTTAGATGTGGGGAGACTTGGTCGAACAGTGCCGTCGCCCAGTTGGCCGCTGGCCCGTCCAAGAGACTGTAAATCCACGCCACCTTGATGTCTTCTTGGGGAAACTCGGCAGCACGGGCCTCTAGATAAGCCTGGCATTGGCGACGGAAAACATGAACCTTAGAAGCTTCTCCAGAAAACTTGGTTGGCAACGCCATGGCCGGGAGACGGATTCCGCGCTCCTTCAAACCCCTTATTTCCCCATCCTGCGCATTGAGCTTGTCACGGATGCGGTCCACTTCGTCCTTGTCAATGGTGTAGCTAAGTGGCTGGCCACCCGGCACGGTTCCGGTAGACATACTGGCCTAGGTTAATTGGTGCTTAGGGCGGCGGAGTCAAACTGTCACGACCCAGGCTGCAGAGCACCAATAACCATACACAGAGGCCAGAATCTAACTAATATCTTTATTGAGGGAATATATAAAGTTAATAAAAGCAAGTGTATGAAATAGTCCAGAAATAGACCTTTCAGGAAAGGTCAAAATTAGTCCAAAGAAACAATGTCCAATATGAAATATTAAGGTCCAAAGTTGTAATCCAATAACCGAAACACTCACTTTGCCAGGCAAAGTGAGGGGAGATGACAAGGTCTTTTAGTCCATGAAACTTGAGCGAGGCTAGGAAGTAACTTGATTCTTGGAAAAACGAGGCTTGATTCAAGGCAACAAGGAAACAAGGAACAAGAACAAGATCCGTGGTAATTTCTTGGCAAAATCCGGGAAACAAGACGAGGCTGAGTCTTAGAAAGCAAGGCAGGATTCGTGGAGTAAACAAAGCTGGGAACGAAGGCTTGGCGACAGGAACGGAGGCTTGGAAGCGGAGTAGCTGTCCACACACGCTACTCCGGTTGCTGACGAATTGACTCCGCAAGATCCCTTTGTGGGTAAAACACCTAAATAGGGTCCCGTTTTCCCGCCCAAGAGCAGTTCTCTGGAGAACCAGAAACGAAAGCTATTTTCTGAGTCCAGATGCATGACTCCCTAAAGTTTCCCATGGGAAGCAGGCTTAATCAGCTGAATGCTTAGCAGCTATCCTAGCACTCCTGCGAGACGCCTGATCGACTCCTCTCTGTTGTTTACAAAAATCATGGCGAGAAAACGTAGGAGATTTAGGCTCAGGGCTTGTTTGACAGACTTCTGGAAGACAAATCTCTTGCAGGTGCAAGGTTTCCAATTCTGGCTGGGAAAGTTCCAATTCTGACTGAAACGGCGAAAAACCCAAGTTCTCCTCCTCATCTGGCACAACAGTGCCAGAAACGGGACTACATGGCCCATGACTCATCACAGATAATGGGATAAAGTGTTTAAAAATATATGGGATGGGATCTGTCAGATTTGGCCATGTTGGATCGTTTCAGTGATGTGGAGGCATGGGCTTCCTATCGGTGGTCTGCTATGCTTCTGCATGAGCCTGGAAGAGAAATTTTCTTCTTCATAGTAATCTAGGCTTTCAAAATTGTGCTACTGCTAGCTTTAAAACTTTTTTTGTTTCTTCTTTTAACTAACTATAAGAAGTTCTAGTGCAGTGGTTCTCAACCTGTGGGTCCCCAGATGTTCTAAGCTTCAACTCCCAGAATCCTAACAGCTAGTAAACTGGCTGGGACTTCTGGAAGTTGTAGGCCAAAACACCTGGGGACCCACAAGTTGAGAACCACTGTTCTAGTGTCTGTGAAAGAACAATTTATAGTAACCTTATAATTTTGCCTTAAATTTGAATGTATCTTTATAAGTGCTCATATCACACTGGTCTCCAAACTTAAGATTTTCACTACGAAAGGAGTGTTGGAAGGTATGATAATAGCAAAGGGGTTTACAATAACACTGATATAGTGGAATGTGGAGTGGGCAGGGACCCTAGGCAACCATTCTAGCATCTAGTAGCACTCTTTCCTAAGGCTGTTTATACTCAGTTTTTTTTCACACTTACAAAATACGTGTACATTGTCTAGTGAGGATAATTGACTATGAAAATTACCAAAGAATTTCAACAGCATCCCTCATCTTCTCTTTCCCCAGCTCCCATATCTTATTGATGGTGAGAGAAAGATCACCCAGAGTAATGCCATCCTGCGATACCTTGCACGCAAGCACAAGATGTGTGAGTTTTTATGAGACCAGTAAATGTTTGAATCCTGGCTTAAACCCCAAAATGACACAATGGTGATGGAGATCTGCTTCTATTACCAATTTTCACCATCTCTGTGTTTTGTGTTGCTACAGGTGGTGAGACTGAAGAAGAAATAATTCGAATGGATATACTTGAGAACCAGCTCATGGATTTCCGAATGCAACTTGGAACAATATGCTACAGCCCAGATATTGTGAGTTTTTGTGGCTTGTGTGCTCTTTCTGAGTTGGATATGACTGGGAATGCAGCAGATGATTTGACAATAACTTGGAGGACAAATTTGGAGTGAGTGTATTGGAGGACACCAGTTCTGTAAGGCTTACCAAATATTTCTTTCTGCACTCCTGGGATTGGAAGGGTTTATTGAGTTAGCAGAAATGGGGAGAGGATTGTGGGGGGAAAAGAGACCTAGGAATGTGAAACCTCTTGAGGTTTCCAAAGAGATTAACTCAATTTAACTCAATTTAAACCTTAATACCTCTTTTTGCAGGAAAAATTGAAACCTGAATTCCTTGAAGAGCTACCTGGGAAGCTGAAGCAGTTCTCCCAGTTTCTGGGGAACAGAAAATGGTTTGCAGGAAACAAGGTACGTGTGTTGGATATGGTTCATAAGAGATCAAAATTTAGCCTAACTCTATGGTTCAATATATGCAGTAACTTCTTCTTTCTGATTTTTAAAATTTCTTAGATCACCTATGTAGATTTCCTCGCATATGATGTTTTGGATGTGCAGCGGACATTTGAGCCAAAATGTTTGGATCAGTTCAAAAATCTAAAGGATTTCATGGATCACTTTGAGGTGAAATTTACTGTGACTTTTGTCATGGGCTACCTCCTCCAAAGGCAAACTTTATACAGTGTGTTTCAAAATAATGGACCCATTTCAAAATAGTATATTTCACGATGGCAACATGTTACAATTACACATGCAGTTATAAATGGTTTAACAAGACATTAATTGCTACTAACCATTATGAGCCACAAAAAAATTAAAAATTAACTCCACGAATTGAGAATATCTCTTAGGCCTTATTTTGCAGGGTTACCATCTTGTGGATACTAGAGGCTGTTTATGTGCTGGGAGAGGCCTCTAGTGATAATCATTTGAAACCGTATAGCCTGCCTTTTCAAGGGGTAAGATTTTAAATTGGGTCCATCTTTTTGAAGCACCATGTAGTCTCCAGTATTAAAAACTTAGTGGGATATTTTTATTTTAGGATAAAACCTCATAGATGTAGTTGGTGTCAATCCTCATCTCCTTGGCAGGTGTGCAGTTAATAAATCTTAAATATTCTGCCCCTGCTGTGAATTCCCCAAAGGTCCTGGAAGATGATGCCGTTGCTCTTTGTCCAGGAAGATGTGGGGATAGAATTTAATAAAGAAAACAGCTGGATGTTTGTCTGCTGCTCCCTTGTTCTCTGCCGATTAGAAAATACCCAGATTCTGGGATTGCCGCTAGAAACTGTTTTTGAGGAGGTAGGGTTGATCATTATGCATCTGATAGTGAATTCTCACCCCCACCAGGAATCAAACAAGTGAGTTGTGAGTTGGTATCAATATGACTTATGCCATGATAATTCTCCAAGAGGATGCTTGCCCATGAGAAATACATGTGTTTTTCTGTACATAAAACATGTGCACAAATACACATTTCTGTATAGAAGAAACATATATATTTCCTACCTCCTTCAGTGCAAAAAAAAAAATCTCATAGAAGCGTCAGAATAGCTTGTGTTCTTCCTGATAGGGTTTCCTGAACCCTTCTTGTCTGAAGCAAGTAACAGATGGTTGCTTTTCCTCCACAATAATCAACATAATTCTAGATACTAAACAGTCATTTAAAGTTTTCTCAAGTATTATTTTATGTGCACACAGTTGAAGCATGTAGTGATAGTGGAGCCTAATAAGTGTCTTTCTGCTGGCTTTCTCTGCAGGCATTGGAGAAGATTTCTGCCTACATGAAATCCAGCCGTTTTCTGAGAACTCCCATCTACTGGAGAACTGCCAAGTGGGGAAATAAGAAAGAGTAGAAGGAACCAGGAATCTTGCTGACCTGACACTAGACGTTGTATCAATGAAATATAATACCGTTTCCTGGTGAAAAAATCAATCAAGCTCTCAAAACCTGCATAGTATATTTTGTGCGTTTTGACTGCCCAATAAAGGTATCCTTCTGTTTTATCAACAAAGAGCCTTGAATCAGTCAACCTCCCCTTATGCCTCAGAACAGTGTTACATAGTGGTTTTAATAACCAGAATACATTGCATAGAATGAGCTAACAAAAGCTTTTGGGTACAAAAAAGTCATCTCAACATCTTAGTTTTCTGGCCAGTAATCATGCAATCCTCTTGGGTAATCTCATTCTGTTTCCCTCACTTTAAAATTAGGATCAAATGCTTTTTGCAAATCTTTTCTAGTGATTCTCTGCTAATACAAGGGTGAGGGATAATGTAGCCCACCAAATGCTGATGGATTGTAACGCCCAGCAGTCTAGCCAACATATGTGGTATGTCCTTAAAGCAATGATTTTTTTGTGTGCTACACAAAAGAGCCAAGAAAGAAAAGTGAAGGTTGAGGCAGGTGGATGGGGAACCCAGGGAACCATCCTAAGTTGAGTCCATACCTTTGTAGCAATCAGTAATCAGGTTAGCAAAGTGTGTAATAGTTTTTATGTCTTGTCATGGGTGAAAATGCAGAGGAGTCTGGAGCAGTGTCCTTCAACCTCAAGAACTGAAAACAGTGTGGCTCAATTAAAGGCTCTTCTGAATGCTTCCCCACCCACCGTAAAGACCTGCCTTGGCTCTGCGAGATTTCTTTCCCAAAGCCCAAAACCCATTCAGTTGACATCATTTTGGGAACATCGAAAGTGTCCAGTGCATTGAACAAAATCTTAAGTGAAGACTTTCTCCACTGCTATGAAGAGTGCCAGCAACATTGGAATCACTGTATTCAGTCACAAAGAGCTTATTTTAAAGGGGGTAGACTGCAGTTCCATGTACGTTCAGTAACATATTTTAATCATTCTCATTATCTTTGGGAAGGACTACATAGCTAGGGTATTAACTGCAAGAAGCTGCAGTTCAGGAACATCTGGAAAGCCACATGATTCCCACCTGTTTCTAATGTGAAAAATGAAAATGTTTTCATGCCATCAGGGGGAACAAAATCACAAAATCCTGTGATACAAAAGAAGCATACGCACAACCTGCAAGTGTTTGCAGTGGAAAGGCAGAGTAAGGCGACTTCATGCCTTCTAGATGTTGTGGGCTACAATTCCCACAATCCATACCATTGGCCTTGTACTGCCTACTTTGTGTCAATCCAGGACCTAAGATCCAGGTACTCATAGCAACCACTGGAGGATCAAGTGGTTCTGGTTTGTATGACTGGGAAATATTAAAATGCTCTTTCTGTTCCCTATGGATAAGGCCACTCTGTGTGATCAGTGAAAATATTCTCTTGTAGCTTTTTAGTCTTTCTGTAATATTCCAATAGGTACTTTCTGAAGAGAGAGATTCAGTACTAGAAAGAGGATACTGCAGTGTGCAGATGGGTGTGCTAGAGAGCTTTAGCAAATATATAGACTTTGTTTCATGGAAAAGTAATGATGTTCTTATCCAAAGTTACTCCTACTTCTTTAATTTCATCCTCATCTATCCTTTCCTTTAAAAAAAATTCCCAAGGGCTAGTGTGGATTGCTCCTCCTGCCATCCTTATTCTTAGGGTGGCAGTAGAAGCCACCCACAACTGCTATGAACTACCCAGGCTTAATTACCTGGGTGGGATTCCAATTCAAACTATGGACCGCAATACCGTCCTTCCAAAAGTTGCCTTAGCAGACTTAAACTTATCTAACATCCCATAAGGAAGTTATCACCGCATATGAAACAGATGTGTCCATTGTCCTTTTGGAATGAGTACACATATTTGTAGGCCGTGGTCTTTTGGTCAAATCATAACAGAGAAATATGCTAGCTTTAATGCAACAAGACCGTACTGTGCTTGATACTCTTTGACCTTATGTTTCTTGGATTTAACAACACAATATTTCAGTCGGTGTTGTGTCCTTTTTTCATTGTATATACATCTTAACTTCTCTTCAAACATCTTTTAATATAAGTCCCTTTGAGTCTCCAAGAGAAAAAGCAGGGTATAAATAAACATAATAATAATAGGTGCTGACAAAATCACCATGTGTCAGCTGCAAAAGGCCACCCTACTCGGATCTGCACACATTATTTGCCAGTACGTCATATGGTCCTAAACACTTGGGAAGTGTCCCCTATGTGATCCAATACAAAAGCCAGCATAGTGATCTTGTTTGCTGTGTACTAATCTTGTTGTGTATCAAATAATAATGCATGCCACGTCCACTCTAATAGGTGTTTTGGCTCTGAATATAAATTTGGTAAGTATATTTTCATATAGTAAGGTGTTCTTGAAACACTTTTTGGCATCAACTATGGATCCAATGTTAACACTAATTTATCGTCTTGAATTACACATAAATTTGGATTCACTGAGAGTGCTGATGGCTCAGGAATTCATTTGGCAGATGTTATTGGTACCAGGAAGGCCAATTAATATGATAACATTCTTAATGATGCTGGTTTAAAAGTCTCACATGGATTCAATGCTATGTTCAAATCCCATGTGGGAAATCTATGAACAGTTGCAGCAACTAACAGCAGATTACAGTATTTTACATACATAGGCAAACATTCAATCTTCTTTCAGTGATGGAATCACGGCAGAAGACAAAACAACAAAACTAAACATCCCATAACCTCAAAAATTGACAGCACAACCCCTCATCCACGCCTCTAGGTTGATACAACAAAAAGAAAAGAAAAATAAAGTCCTAATTAGAGGGAGAGGAATAATAGTTTTTATCCAATTGCTGCCAGTTAGAAGGCTAAGCTCTGCCCACTTGGTCTCCTAGCAACCCACTCAGCCCAGGGGACAGGCAGAGTTAGGCCTCACTTAGGCCTCTTCCACACTGCCTATAAAATACAGATTATCATATTTGAACTGGATTATATGGCAGTGTAGACTCAAGGCCCCTCCACACAGGTATATAACCCATTTATAATCTTATATTATCTGCTTTGAACTGCATTATCTTGACTCCATACTGCCATATAATCCACTTCAGTGTGCATTTTATCCAGCTGTGTAGAAGGGGCCTCATATAATCCAGTTCTAAGCAGATAATATAAGATTATAAATATACAGTAGAGTCTCACTTATCCAACATAAGCAGGCCGGCAGAACGTTGGATAAGTGAATATGTTGGATAATAAGAAGGGATTCAGGAAAAGCTGATTAAACATCAAATTAGGTAATCATTATACAAATTAAGCACCAAAACATCATGTTATACAACAAATTGGACAGAAAAAGCAGTTCCATGTGCAGTAATGCTATGTAGTAATTACTATATTTACAAATTTACCACCAAAATATCACAATGAATTTAAAACACTGACTACAAAAACATTGACTACTAAAAGGCAGACTGCGTTGGATAATCCACAACACTGGATAAGCGAATGTTTGATAAGTGAGATTCTACTGTAATATGAAATAATTACTGTGGTAGAACAATACAGAGCAATATAATCTCTAAAACCAGGACAGTAAATAAAGACCAACACTCTGAGAGCAGGGAAATTGGGAATTCCACAAAGGAAACAATCAGGGCCAGTTAACACCTCCCAAGAAAGGATTCTTCCAGAAAGGAAGCTGAGAAGGGAGTGAAGCAGTGTGTATTACCAAAGTCATTATCATTACTATTATTATTGTTGTTGTTGTTATTATTGTGTTGCTGTGAACCATGAAAATGAATACAATCTGGCTCCAAGTATTCAAAAACACTAAAATCAGAATATATAAAAATTACTGTAGTATAATAAAACAGAACAATACAATCTCTAAAATCAGAACACTAAATAAAGAACAACACTCTGAAAACAGGGGAATTCCACACAGGAAACAATCAGAGCCAGCTAACACCTCCCAACAAAGTATTCCCATCACCAAAGTCTGGCAAATCCTCTGTTTTCTGAGGGCCACAGACAGTAGAAGCACATAAAATATCGCAAAGAACACCACTCTGAAAACAAGGGAATTCCAGACAGGAAACAATCAGGGCCAGCTAACAACTCCCAACAAAAAATTCACTCAGGGAGGAAACAGCCAGGCTTTAAAGCTGCAAGGCCATTACATGCTAATCATTTCCCCTAATTACAGCATTCATACTTGCCTCCAACAGACAAAAAAAATCAAAAATATTGTATATTCACAAGCTTTAGGAAATAATATCCCCTGATGGCGCAGTGTGTTAAAGTGCTGAGCTGCTGAACTTCTGGACCGAAAGGTCGCAGGTTTGAATTGGAGGAGCGGAGAGAGCCCCCACTGTTAGCCCCAGCTTCTGCCAACCCTAGACTTCAAAAACATGCAACTGAGAGTAGATGAATAGGTAGTGCTCCAGCGGGAAGGTAACGACACTCTATGCAGTCATCCCACATGACCTTGGAGGAGTCTACGGACAACGCCAGCTCTTCAGCTTAGAAATGGAGATGACCACCAACCCCCAAAGTCAGACCAGACTGAACTTAATGTCAGGGGAAAACTTTTACCCTTTACCTTAACTACCACCAATTCCTCAATATTTGATTTCCCATACCAACATACTTCGCCACAGCAACGCGTGGCCGGGCATAGCTAGTGCCTTTATATGAGACATACAAACACAAACAAATATTCAATAAATATTAAGCATTAAAAACATTTAAAACCAATTACAATTATTGTGGGGACTCATCAATTAAATCTATAGATCTCAAAAAAAAACCCATGGATGCTCAAGTCCCATTAAATACAATGCCGTAGTAAAATATATAAAATGGCAAAATCCAGGTTTGCTTTTTGGAGATACAGTAGAGTCTCACTAATCCAAGCTTCACTTATCCAAGCCTCTGGATAATCCAAGCCATTTTTGTAGTCAATGTTTTCAATATATCGTGATATTTTGGTGCTAAATTCGTAAATACAGTAATTACAACATAACATTACTGCGTACTGAACTACTTTTTCTGTCAAATTTGTTGTACAACATGATGTTTTGGTACTTAATTTGTAAAATCATAACCTAATTTGATGTTTAATAAGCTTTTCCTTAATCCTTCCTTATTATCCAAGATATTCGCTTATCCAAGCTTCTGCTGGCCTGTTTAGCTTGGATAAGTGAGACTCTACTGTATATAGAGACAGAGAAAGATAGAGAGACAGAGAGACAGAGACAGATAGATGGATTAATTTATTTATTTTCAGGCCCTAAGAGGAGCAGCTTAGGGAGCTGGATGTACTGTATTTAGCTTGGAGAAGAGAAGGTATTGAGAGGACATGATGTCACATTGAGAAGGGAGCAAGCTTATTTTCCCCTGCTGTAGAGACTATTGGAACAATGGATTCAAATTGCAAGAGAAGAGATTCCATCTACACGTTAGGAAGATCTTCTTGAAGGTAAGCGCTGTTCAGCAGTGGAGAGTGTAGCGCAGTCTCCTCCTCTGGAGGTTTTTCAGCAGAGGCTGCATGGCCATCTGGCTGGAGTGCTTGGCTTGTGTGTTCCTGTATGGCAGAATGGGGTTCGACTGGATGGCCCCTGGGGGTCTCTTCCAACTCTAAGCCGAGGATGATGGGACCCGTGGAGACGGATGGTCGACTGTAGGTCTTGGGCTTGCAACTTTGTAATAAAAAGTGATTTGAGTTTTCTTCCGAGCCCGCCCACATCTCCCAATTGGGCAACCTGGAGAGGCTTGCCTTTCATAGTTTCCGGAGGGGAGAATGGGGAGGGACTGGCCGTTGCGTCGTGGTGAACGTGATCGTGGCAAAGGGGGGCGGGGGGGGGCACGGCTGGTGGCGGAGAGCCCAGGAGGGGGAGGGCCAAGTCTCAAGACGGGGCTTGCCATCCCCGCCCCTTTCCTCTGGGCCAGAAGCTTAAAAGCGCCGCGCCCTCTGCTTCTGCCCCGGAACCCGTCGCCAGGAACACAGGGACCCCGGAGATCGCCAGGCCAGGAAGATGGGCGTCACGCTGGGCTACTGGGACATCCGTGGGGTGAGCTAGTGCCCTGTCAAGGGCCCTTGGGTGGAGGAAGGCTTTCAAAAGCCTTGTTCTCTTACTGGGTGCTTCTACACTATAGAATTCATGCACTTGAACTGTGCTGTGGAATCGCCTGAATCATAGTTTCCCAAGCCTTCTGTGCTAAAGGGTGCTGGTGTCTCACCCGGCTACAACTTCCATAGCCTTGAGCCATGGCAGTTGAAGTGTGTCGACCTGGATTCCCTCTACAGTAAGCACGGGGCTGTTAGGAATTGTGCAAGTTGAAGTCCAAAAGACCTGGAGGGTCGAAGTTTGCCCATGCCTGCGCTACAGTGTAGACCAGTGGTTCTCAACCTTCCTAATGCTGCGACCCCTTAATACAGTTCCTCATGTTGTGGTGACCATCAAGCATAAAATTATTTTCGCTGCTACTTCATAACTATAATTTTGCTACTGTTATGAAGCGAAATATAAATATTTGATATGCAGGAGGTGTTTTCCTTCACTGGACCAAATTTGGCACAAATACCCAATACACCCAAATTGGAATATTGACAGGGTTGGCGGGGAGATTGATTTTGTCATCTGGGAGATGTAGTTGCTGGGATTTATAGCTCACCTACAATCAAAGCATTCTGAACTCCACCAACGATGGAATTGAACTAAACTTGGCACACGACCAACGGAAAATACTGGAAGGGTTTGGTGGGCATTGACCTTGAGTTTTGGAATTGTAGTTCACCTACATCCAAAGGGCACTGTGGATTCCAAACAATGATGGAACGGGACCAAACTTGGCATGGATACTCAATATTCCCAAATTTGAACACTGGTAGAGTTTGGGGAAAACAGACCTTGACATTTGGGAGTTGTAGTTGCTGGGATTTATAGTTCATCTACAAACAAAGAGCCCCTTGAACCCCACCAATGACAGAATTGGGCCAAACTTCCCACACAGAACCCCCATGACCAACAGAAAATACTGGAGGGATTTGGGTTCCTAAGACCACCAGAAATATGTGTTTTCTGATGGTCTTTGGTGACCTCCCTCTGAAACCCCTCTTGTGACCCACTCAGGAGTCCCGATCCCCAGGTTGAGGAACACTGGTGTACATACAGCCTAAAGCCAATGCAGTCATTGTATGCCCATGATTACCTAGAAGTAAACCAATTGAACCCAGTGGAATTTACTTTGGTGTGTGTGGAGAGGGAGAACCTGGCCATCCAACCCAAATGCTGGGACCAGTTAACGCCTCTCTTTTCTCTGGCTTGGCTTCAGCCCTTTGGACTGGACTTATGGGGAGGAGGGGTAACACACTGAATAACACTGATCTGGACAATATGTTTCCCTAGTGCAAGAGTCAGAATAATGCAGCTCTCAATATGCTGCAGTCCAGCAACGTATTGAGATCCTGATTTCCACTATGTTTTAATGGGAAAATCTCAGGAACAGGTTGGCTCACATCCCATGGACAGGTGGTTAGAGTAAATGACCTTTTCGTTTCCTTATGTAATCCTGGTCCATACAAATGCAAAGGGCACCCCCTCCTTCTACTACCATAAAGGTTGCTGGTTATGCTGATTTGGAGAGAGGGCAAAGGTTGGGTGGTTTATTGCTACCGTGCTTCTTAGGTAACTGCATATGAAGATACAACTACTGATGGTCTGTATTTGTAACATGACTTTTTGTAACTACAGTAGAGTCTCGCTTATCCAACATAAACGGGCTGGCAGAACGTTGGATAACCGAATATGTTGGATAATAAGGAGAGATTAAGGAAAAGCCTATTAAAAATCAAATTAGGTTATGATTTTACAAATTAAGCACCAAAACATCATGTTATACAACAAATTTGACAGAAAAAGTAGTTCAATACGCAGTAATGCTATGTAGTAATTACTGTATTTGCGAATTTAGCACCAAAATATCACGATGGATTGAAAACATTGACTACAAAAATGTGTTGGATAATCCAGAACATTGGATAAGTGAGACTCTACTGTATGTACTTTTGAATGCTCTAACATGATCCAACAATGTGATACAGCAGCAAAAAAAGCCAATGGGATTTTGGCCTGCATAAATAGGAGTCTAGTATCTAGATCCAGGGAAGTTATGCTACACTGTCTTGGTCAGACCACACCTGGAATCACACTGTGTACCGCAGTTGAAGAGAGATGTTGACAAGTTGGAATGTATTCAGAGGAAAATGATCAAGGGCAAACAAACCCTATGAGGAGTGGCTTAAACAGCTGAGCATATTTAGCCTTCAGAAGAGAAGGCTGAGAGGAGACATGATGGCCATGTATAAAAATGTGAGGAAAATCATAGGGAGGAGGGAGCAAGCTTGTTTTCTGCTGACCCAGAAACTAGGACGCGGAACAACAGCTTCAAACTACAGGAAAGGAGATTTCACCGGAACATTAGGAAGAACTTCCTAACTCTGAGAGCTGTTCAGCAGTGGAACTCTCTGTGGTGGAAGCTCCTTCTTTGGAGGCTTTTAAGCTGAGGCTGGATGGCCATATGTTGGGAGTGCTTTGAATGAGATTTTCCTGCTTCTTGGCAGGGGGTTGGACTGGATGGCCCACAAGGTCTCTTCCAACTCTATGATTCTAAGGAAGGGGAGAGGAGGTGTTGAAAGTGTTATGCTTGACCTCGTGGGTTCCCAATTAACACGCAATCTGTGGGTGTGCTGATTGGAGTGCTGCACTAAAATCCCACAAGATAATAATAACACTTTATTTATATTCTGCCTTTCTCCCTGAGGGGACTCAGAGAGGATTACAGCATATAAACACACAGGTAAACATTCTATGCCTTGTTACAATGATGTTATTGTTATTGTGGGCTTCAGGTTTTTTTCTGACATATGACAACCCTAAGGCAACTCTGTCACAGGGTTTCCTGGGACTGAGAATATGTGACTTGCCAAAAGTTATCCAGTAGGTTTCCACAGCCAAGTGGGAAATCAAACCCTGGTCTCCAGGTCATAATGTTCAAACCAAAGCACCATGCTCGCTTTCAGAAGGCATCGCTCAATCATAGAAACCTACTATGAATGAACTTTGACAAGTCACATTCTCTCAGCCTCAAAGAAAGGCAAGGACAAACCCCTTCTGAATACATCTTGTCAATAAATTGTTGCGATGGGTTCACTGTAAGTCAAAGTCAACTTAAAGGTATATGACAATAACAACACATAGTTCATAGGCTGTACAAAGCCAAATGCTCTCGTTTGCCACACCCATATTACTGTAGAATTGGCTGGTGGCTGCCATTGCCACTCACAGCATGCAGTCAAATACCATTCTGCTATGCAGGAAAATCACAATCAAAACACCCCCACAGATGGCCACCCAGCCTCTGTTCAAAAGCCTCAAAGGAATGAGCCTTCGCCACACCCTGAGGCAGAAAAAAATCCAGGAAAAGTAGTATATGGCAGTAAGGGAGAATAAGGTGAGATGTCTCTGTAGTACACAGCATGTCACATGTATGTGTTATACACTCGTATAAATTAATGCTTTAGGCAAAGGTTGCATTGGTATAATGCATCATGATTGGGTTTGCATCATGACCGTAACTGCCACCCAACTTATTTCACGCATTCTCTTTTGACATGGTTGTGACAAGACAATTAGAAGCTTTCATTTCCAAATTCACCTCAGTTATCCATGATGAGAAGGTTGTCAATGATTGTTATTGATGTTTTGAAACAAAATGATCTACATTAGCCATGGTCTGAAGTTGGCTTGTTTCAAACAAACTATGGTTAAGAGAATATGACAAGATCTGATCAAGCAAAAGAAATAACATCTTTTGAGATTTTCCTTTTTGACTGTGCCAGAGGATGGGGGCTGGGGGTAGCATGCAATTATTCCCTGTGTCATTTTGAAGTGTGGTTTATCCTGGTGTAAAATTCCCAGCAATGTGCAATATGAGGTGATATTGAGTAGTAATTACCTTTGTTGACGTAGCTGCTAATCCGAACTAATGGCAGCTATTCTTGAACATAAGAACATTCCAGATAGATAAAATGCCTGTTTAGGGCAAGTATTCTGTTCTGATGTCCCATTAGAAGCCAACATGGAAGACTTAAATGTAACAATTTGTGTACTTCTACTTGTGTTCCTGAGCAATTTCTCCTTAAAATCCTGTTTCTCTTACTGGAAGCAACCTGCAACTGTTGACAGTCTTATCCTTCCACTAATTCTTTCCCGTTCTTCCTGCAGCTTGCCCATGCAATCAGGCTCCTTCTAGAATACACGGAAACACCATTTGAAGACAAACAGTATAGTCCTGGTGGTGAAGGTAAGGAACTAGAAGGACCTCCTGGGGCAAAGGTAGTAAGATTCCCATATACTGGGGATAGACAAGAGGTAGAGGCCCCTGGCTTCAAAGCAAGTCTGCTGCCCTGCAGACTAGGACACGGAACAATGGCTTCAAACTACAGGAAAGGAGATTCCACCTGAACATCAGGAAGAACTTCCTCACTGTGAGGGCTGTTCGGCAGTGGAACTCTCTCCCCCGGGCCGTGGTGGAGGCTCCTTCTTTGGAGGCTTTTAAGCAGAGGCTGGATGGCCATCTGTCGGGGGTGCTTTGAATGCAATTTCCTGCTTCTTAGCGGGGGGTTGGACTAGATGGCCCTTGAGGTCTCTTCCAACTCTACTATTCTATGATTCTATGATTCTATGATTCTATGATGTTCGCCTGAAGCAAAATATTACTATAGTATATTACTAAACACTACATTAAGTATAATCCAGCCCCATTTCTTTTTTCTGAACACACTGGCTAGTTGCAATCTTTCTTCCACAATGGCCTTTGAGCCTCCATCATATTTTGTTGCTAATAGAAGTGATGCAATGTTTCTCTGAAAAAGAATTATGTCCCTGAATAATTGGGGCATTTGCATGTTTTCTTTTTTCTCTTGTATTCTGTGCCCAAATCCCTTGTGCATGGAAATGATGGGAGAGCAGAGAAAGCAACAGTATATCTGAGAACAGTTTGACCCAGCTAGGAAAATGATTCATGCATTTTCCCTTTTTATTTGACTGATAATAAGAGGAGTTAACTCATGATGCTGTAATCACTGACCCTGATCTCCCAGGACAGAGGTGATTGGAAGGTACACAGCGGACCGTGAATGGACCACTTGTTGGTTTCTGGCTCATGCTGTTGCCTGGGAGTCTTGCAAAGAACACTGGGCTAGACAGCCTTTATCTGATCTAGAGATGTGTTTTTCTTATGATGTAGACTCAGGGTAAAATTAAAAGCTAAACTTTCTTACTGATAAACCAACCGTTTTGTTTTGTTTTGTTTTGTTTCAACTGGCCTTGCTACGAAGTCATCTTTTTCTGTTCATATATTGTCTAAAATATTATTTTAGGGGTTTTTAAAGGGTTTTTTAGGACCTTTAAAATGTAGACAGATTGAGCTCGCCACCTCACCTGTGCATATATTGTATATATTGCTTTCCATCTGGAAATCTATGTCCTCATTGTGACAAACTATGTGGATCCATAATGAGTCCAACTTCCAAGACTCTACCATTGGAAGACAATCATATGCAGCCACGGGTGATCGCTTGTGACAAATTTACAGATTGAGCATCCCTTATTTAGAATTCCAAAATCATCCACATGGGTGGCTAAAATAGTTACACCTTTGCTTTCCGATGGGTCAGTATAGACAAACTTCATACATCTGTGAAACATTGCAAGGCATAATATTATTCATACCGTATTTATTAGAAGCACGTCCTGTGATGTTCAAGAGGGCTTGCTTCCATGTAGGTTTTCAACTTGAGGCTCTATAGCTACTGGTAACAGGAAGAAGCTATAGAAAATAATACTTGGCAAATACAGATGTGGATTTGGCATTTATTCTTTGTATCTCGATTTACAGCTCCTGATTTTGATATAAGTCAATGGACTAGCGTGAAGGAGAAACTGGGCTTGGACTTCCCAAATGTATGTAGCAATTGTGACATCACAAATAATCTTGAGTATTGCATGGAAGTGAAAATACTTTGCTCCTGCTGATTTTGGGGTGTGTGCTACCAAAATCCAGAAAAGCTAAGTTTTCAAAATATAGATTATTGGCAGATTGTCTTCCTATGGTCTTGCAAAAAGACTTTATCTCACATTGGTACGTTAGGTGCTGCCTTATCTAAAGATTGCTGCTCATGTGAAAACTAGAATGTGAGGAGAATCTCAAGCCGTAGTTAGTATAAAACAATGAATTTATTGTTTCATGCTTGCTTACAGACCAAAAATAAGTGAGAAGTCAAGTATGTTCAAGCTTAAGGGGTAGTCAACTCTGAAAGACCAGAGGACTGCATTATCCCTCCAGGGCCACAACCTACCTGCATCGGCTGTTGCAAAATAATGTATTATCTCCTTTTTCTGCCCCCAAATGCTCTTTGGGGACTTGGGAGGATTTTGAAGGGAATTCCTAGGCTCCAAAGTACCGACTTCTGCATCATGGTAAACAACTTTTCCAGCCAAAAAGCAGGTTACCCCAAGACAAAAAGAAAGGTTTTGAGGTAAAGAAATTTCAGAAATTTTACAAACTTTCATTTTGATCTCATGGGATCTTGGGGGGGGGGGGATGTGTCCAAACATGGTGGAAAGGCTCAGCACCCCTCTTGGGAGACCATTTCTGAGAAATGGGAAAGTATTGCATTTTTTTACTCCTAGGGATCCAATTGTGCTTTTTTAAATTCTCGGGTGCAGGGAGTCACAAAAACAGTCCTGGGAGCACTTTAAACTAAGAACAACAACAAAAGTAACATCATAAATACTGCAGCAGATATTCACAGCCTCCCAATATGCCTGCCAGAATATATGACATTTTGGCTGGACGTTTATGATGTAGAATTTGGTAGTTTATAGTAAGTAAAATTTATTTTGTTATGTGCCATGAAAGAAGACAGGTGCTGTACTAGAAAACAAGACTAGACAATACATTGTTGTGATGTGGTTGCTGTGCCTTCTCTGCTCTTTTTGCTAAAGCAGTGGCAGCAAATATTTAGGTCTGCAGATATTCAAGATTTCAGTTTCCAAATACCTAAGCAATCACCACCAATGACAGGATTGTGAGAGCTCCAGTCCAAAGGTCCTGCTGAGCCAAAGATTTCTCATCCCTGCCTGGCAAATGGCCCATTTAGGTAGCTACTGGACCCAAGTGTTTGGTTAATCCCCATTTTTATGTGATAACAGATGTTTCTGACTACTAGCAAGTTCTGTGAAAAATTGTTCAGTTTTTTGAAGATCCTAGGCAACCATTTGGACATCTAGTAGCATTCTTTCATAAAGCTGTTGAGGCACAGAAAATGTTTGGATTGCTTTTTTTTCTTTTTTTAGAAATGATCCTCCTAGATGTACATTGCCTAATGAAGATGATTGACTATGAAAATCACCAAAGAATTTCAACAGTATTCTTAATCTTCTCTTTCTGCAGCTTCCATATCTCATTGATGGTGAGACAAAGATCACTCAGAGCAATGCCATCCTGCGGTACCTTGCACGCAAGCACAAGATGTGTGAGTGTTTATGAGGCCAGTAATTTATTGAATCCTGGCTTAAAACCCAAAGTAACATAAGGACACTATGGTGATGAAAGTCTGTTTCTATCACAAATTTTTACCATCTCTGTATCTTGTGTTGCTACAGGTGGTGAGACTGAAGAAGAAATAATTCGTATGGATATACTTGAGAACCAACTCATGGATTTCCGAATGCAACTTGCAAGAATATGCTACAGCCCAGATTTTGTGAGTTTTGTGGCTTGTGTTCTCCTTCCTGAATAAAAATGAGGCCCCTTCCAGACAGCTGTATAAAATCCCACATTATGTGCTTTGAACTGTGGACTCATATAATCCAATTCAAAGCAGATATTGTGGATTATCTACCTTGATATTCTGGCTGTGTGGAAGGACCCTGAGAATGCAGCAGGTGGTTTGATGATAATGTGGAGGATAAATATCAAGTGCATGTGTTGGAGGACATCAGTTCTGTAAGGCTTACCAAATGTTGGTTGCTGTGCACTGATCTCCACACATAAAATACATTTGTTGCTCAGATGTCCTCAAACACAAACCACAACCAACCAAATCTCATGGCAATTATTGAGTGGTAATGGGGGTTGGACTGTAAAATCTGGAAGCCCCTAGCTACTGACCGACACATGAGTGGTGGATATGGATTCAGTCAGTCTAATTCAAGATCTGAGGCAGTTGATCAGTCTGGCAGTTGTATCCATAACTGTGCAGCCATATTTGGCATCCACTCTGCTCATCCCATATGGGGAAGGGGATAGAAAAGGTGCCCTAAACATAGTTTGCCTCTCTTACTTATCCCTGACTGGACTGCTGCTTCCTGTGGTCAAAAAAGACAAATGAGTTTTGGAACGTGGAACATTTCAACACTCTTGGATAACACAGACAACAAACACCCTGAATGTAGGACTGCTGTTATTCCAGTGAAGCTGATGTGTTTTAACATCGATATAGCAGCACTCCAAGAGATCTGGGGAGTAGGAGAGGGACAGCTGGAGGAAGAAAAAAGAGGTTACACCTTCTTCTGGAAGGAACTACCTGAACAAGAATGGTGAATATCTGGAGTTCGCTTTGCTATCAGAAATGACCTGGTGAAGCATCTCTTTGAACCACTATTGGCATTAATGAATGGCTGTCATTCCTCTGAATTAATCTTACCCAAAACCAGCAGGCAATTATAATAAGTGTCTATGCACTAACACTAGATGCTGATGAAGATGGCAAGGAAAAATTATACTGTCAACTGGATACCATTCTATCTGAGATACCCAAGGAGGACAACATAACTTCTGTTACCTAGGCAGACATCTGTCCACAAAAGTTTACTGACGCTGAAATACAATGCCATCTGAGCTCTGTGAGTGCAGCATTTTTTCGAATGAAGCAGGAGTGTTTGGGGATAAGGACATTCGTAAGGGTACTATTATCCTTCCATCTTTATTGTATGCCTGCAAAATATGAACTGTCTACAAATGTCACTCTCGAGTTCTGGGATGATTCCATCAGCATTGCCTCCGAAAAATCCTGCGAATCTCTTGGGAAGACAGACAGACAAACACCAGTATTCTGGAAGAAGCAAAAAAAACCCCAGCATTGAAGCAATGATCCTCCACAATCAACTTCGCTGGACTGACCACATTGTCTGAATGCCCAATCACTTCCAAAGCAGTTACTATACAGAAAATGGAATGCTGGTGGACAGGAAAAGAGATTTAAAGATGGGCTTAAAGGTAAAGGTAAAACTGTGGCATAGACACCAAAAACGGGGAAACCGTGGCCCTTGAGCATTCTAACTAGAGGTCAGCTGTTACCAACAGTGCTGTGGAACTGCCTTCCATCTGGAATCTATGTCTTCACTGTGAAAGACGATGTGAATCCATATTGGTTTCTACAGTCACTTACGGACCCACCATCAAGACTCTACCCTTAGAAGGCAATCATACTCAACAACAAGGGATCACCTATGATAGCCAAACATTTTTTCTGCAGATTAGGAAGAGACAAAAGAGATGTTTATCAAGTTAGCAGAAATAGGGGGAGGATTGTGGGGAAATAGACTTAGGAATGTGAAACCTCTTGAGGTTTTCAAAGAGATTTACTGAAATTGAGCCTAATTTCTTTTTGCAGGAAAAATTGAAGCCTGAATTTCTTGAACAGCAACCTGGGAAGCTGAAGCAGTTTTCCCAGTTTCTGGGGGACAGAAAATGGTTTGCAGGAAACAAGGTACATATGTTGGATATGGTTCATACAGAAGTCAAGATTCAGCTTAACTCTGTGGTTCAATATATAACTTCTTTCTGTTTTTTGAAATTTCTTAGATCACCTATGTAGATTTCCTCGCATATGATGTTTTGGATGTGCAGCGGATGTTTGAGCCAAAATGTTTGGATCAGTTCAAAAATCTAAAGGATTTCCTAGACCGCTTTGAGGTGAAATTTACTGTGACTTATGCTTGAAGTTCCAAAGTGAAAGGTTGTTCTGGTATTAGCGTCAAAGAAAATTTAGTGGAATTATTGACAAAATATCCTTACTCAAAATATCCTGACTCAAAATAATCCATCTTTCAACCATGTCATTAGATGTCATAATGCCTAGTTTAGTCCTTTGTCATAGAGTGGGATGTCAGAAATTGTTCTGAGGTGTGTAAACCCTGATTTTGGGAATAATTCTAGGCCTTTGTTATGGACTGCCTTTTAAAAAAGCAAGCTTCATAGAGGATGCTTCAAAATAATGACCCAATTTCAGAGCGGTATATTTCATGATAGCAACATGTTACAATTGCACATTCAGTTGCAAACGGTTTAATTAGATATTAATTTTTATTAACCATTATGAGTCAGAAACAAATCTAAACCTTAACTCTGCAAATGGAGACTGTCGCCTTAGGCCTTATGTTGCAGGGTCACCATCTTGCAAAAAACTGTGGAGAGGGGCTTTTTATGTGCTGGGAGAGGCCTCTAGTGGTAATCATTTGAAACCCTATAGCCTGCCCTTTCAAGGGGTAAGAGTTTCATTCATGTATGGTTTGTGAGTGCAAAGATAAAGTGATTTCAAATTGGATCCATCTTTTTGAAACACCCTTGTCGTCTCCAGTATTAAAGACAATTTGGTAAAGGATCCTCACTCAAAATATTCTTTCAAATTTTTTCCACTTTCTACTATATCACTAGATGTCACAAACTTTAGTTCATTTGCTTTGTCATTGGGTGGGATATCAGAAATTGTTCTTTGTTATTTGTAAATCCTGATTTTGGATAAACTACTTCTTTAAGATGCAAGCTTAGTAGACTCCAATATTAAATTTTCAGAGAAAATGGTAGTTGGAGACCGGCACCATCTTTTTGGAGGACAGGACAGTTAAAAATGTCTTAAATGTGCTGCCCCCAACAGTCACATAGGCCTTCATGGGAATTCTGTGTTCCCCAAAGGTCCTGGAAGATGATGTTGTTGCTCTTTGTCCAGGAAGATGTGGGGCTAGAATTTAATAAACAACTGGATGTTATCTGCTGCTCCCCTGTTCTCCACCAATTAGAAAATACCCAGATTCTGGGATTGCTGCTAAAAACTGTTTTTTAAGAGGTTAAGTTGGTCTTCATGCAGTTGATAGTGAATTCTGTCTGACCTCCACCAGGGATGTAACCAGTGAATTATGATATGGTATTAATCTGACTTATGCCATGATAATTCACCAAGAAGATGCTTACCCATGAGAAATGCATGCGTTTTTCTGTACAGAAAACATGTGCATAAATACACATTTCTGTATAGAAGAACTATATGTATTTCTTACAGAGGCTTCATAATGGCCTATGTTCTTCCTGATAGGGTTTCCTGAACATCAGGAAAACCCTTCTTGTCTGAAGCAGGTAACAGATGTTCGCTTTTCCTCCACATTAATCAGCAGAAATCTAGATACTAAACAGTTATTTATAGTTTTCTCAATCATTCTTTTATGTGCACACAGATGAAAAATGTAGTGACAGTGGAGTCTGATAAGGGTCTTTCTGTTGGCTTTCTCTGCAGGCACTGGAGAAGATTTCTGCCTACATGAAATCTGGCCGTTTTCTCAGAACTCCCATCTACTGGAGAATCGCCAAGTGGAGCAATAAAAAGGAGTAAAAAGAACCAAGAATAGTGCTGACCTGACACTTGTAGACATTGTATCAGTGAAATATAATACCTATGCCTCATAGAGAAAAATCAGTCAAGTTTTGAAAACTTTCATGGCATATTTTGTGCATTTTGGGTTCCAATAAAAGTGTCAATCTGTTTTATCACTGAGGAGCCTTGAATCACTGACCTCTCCTTCATGCTTTACAAAAGTGTTACACAGCAGTTTTAATAGCCAAAATACTTCACAAGGAATGAGATCACAAAAGCTGTTGGGGACTGAAAAGTCATCTCGGCATCTTAGGTTAGTAATCACACAGTCTTTTTGGATTATCTTATTTAGTTTCCCCCACTTTAAAGTTAGGATCAAAGTTCTAGCAAATCTAAACTAGTGATTACCTTCTGATATAACAGTGGGGGATAATGTAGCCCACCCAATGCTGATGTGCTGCAACATTCATCAGCCCTAGCCAACATAGCTAAGGTGTACAGTGCATGGAGCTGCAAGTCAAGAACATCTTATGATTCCCACCCATTTCTAATGAGAAAGAATGCAAATATTTTCATGCCATCAGAAGGCACCAAGACAGGATACCCAGTGATACAGAAGATGCATATGCACACAGCCTGAAATACTGTTTGCTCAGTCATGGAAAGTGAGGGCTAGGCAACCTCATGTCTTCTAAATGTAGTGAAATACAATTCCCAATGGAGCCCCCGGTGGTACAGTGGGTTAAACCACTGAGCTGTTGAACTTGCTGACCAAAAGGTTTGCAGTTCGAATCCGGGGAGCGGGGTTAGCGCCTGCTGTTAGCCCCAGCTTCTGCCAACCTAGCAGTTCAAAAATATGCAAATGTGAGTAGATCAATAGGTACCGCTCCGGGGGGAAGGTAACGCTGCTCCATGCAGTCATGCCAGCCACATGACCTTGGAGGTGTCTATGGAAAACGCTGACTGAATGGAAAGGGGAAAAGCTGGATTTGAGCATTGGACTATGACTCTGGAGACCGGGGCTTGAATCCCCACTTGGCCATGAATTCATGGGTAAGTCACACTCTCTCAGCCTCAGTGGGAGGCAATGGCAAGTCCTTTTTGAAGAATGGCATATCCTTCCTGCTGAGAACATTCAAATAACAGTTTCACATTAGGGTCACAATAAATGACCCTGTGGCCGGAATTGAGCATACCCTCATGAAGCCTGGAGGCTGGAAAATGTTAAATAGCCTCTGTGTCTTTGTCTCTGTCTGTATGTCATATGGCATTGAATGTTTGCCATGTATGTGTACATTGTGATCCGCCCTGAGTCCCCTTCAGGGTGAGAAGGGCAGAATATAAATACTGTAAATCAGTCAATCAATCAATCAAAAACATCTTAAAGGCACACAACACTAAACCAAAGGACTGAAAAGGGATCATGGTCTCCTAGCACACAACATATATTAATGTTCCAGTTTTCATTTCTGGGGTGTATATGTACCCCACCAAAAAGAAATCTTCACAAAACCTTATAGTATAAGTTTTTTTTCTCAGTCTCATGGTGCAGTTACACTAGGCATGGGCATTCCTAACAGCCTACCGGAATTGTTAGGAATTGTGGGAGTTAAAGTCCAAAACACCTGAAGGGCCGAGGTTTGCCCATGCTTGATTCTAGACTGTAGAATGGATGCAGTTTGACACCACGTTCACTGCCATACGTCTGAATGCTCTGGAATCATGAGAGCTATATTATTTATTTATTTATTTCCGCTATTTCTACCCTGCCCTTCTCTCCGAGGGGACTCAGGGTGACTTACATAACTGGCAGGATCACTACCAGTACATCATAATACAATAAAATAAGAATAAAACAGTTAAAATAGTTAAATAACATAGTAAAATAAAGATATACAAGATTTATCACAGCGCAACACCGAATATATATGCCAATCATTCATCAGACCTTGTGCAAAAGCCTTAATCCAATCCATGTCAACGCTAACTGAGTTCATTGTGCGCATAGCCAGGTCTTCAACTTCTTTCTAAATCCCAGAAGGGATGGATCCTGCTGGATGTCACTGGGGAGGGAGTTCCATAGCCGAGGAGCCACCACCGAGAAGGCCCTGTCTCTCGTCCCCACCAGCCGCGCTTGTAGTTTTACAAGAGCGTTAGTCTTCTCTGTCCAAGAGTGCTGGTGCCTCACCAAACTACAGCCTCCTGCTGAGGCTGAGAGAGTGTGACTTACGCATGCATTCATGCCCAAGTGAGGATTCAAACCCTGGTCTCCAGAGTCATAGTCCCATGCTCACATCCAGCTCTTCCCATTTCCATTCTTCCTCTGTAATTCCTTTGATTCTTCACAATTCCTTTGAGGTCAATGATTCCATGGCATCGAGCCATGGCAGTTGAAGTGGTGTCAAACTGCATTCATTCCACAGTATAGATGCACCCTTTGGAACTTCCTGCTCTGCGTTTGACACTGTTAAAAGTTCATAAGGAGTCTAAAGGTTGCTTAACTGTGACCATATTTTGTTTCCAGTGAGATCTCTTAACAAGTTGATAAGGTTTTATAAGACCAGCAATTAACATTTTCGACACTGGGATTTGAAAAAAGATTAGCATTTTAAAGTGAGCACCCCCACATTCTTGGTGTCTTCGGCTTCCTGCAAAATTCTGGGAAATGTAGTTTAGGGCGGGGCCTTTGGCATTCTCGGCTAGAAAGGTCCTCACCTTTCCAAACTACATTTCCCAGAGTTCTATAGGAAGCAGACGACACTAAGAATGGGAGGAGGGAGCCTGCTTTAGATCTCTAGTCTGAGAGTGTTCCCACGGGAGAGGAGAGCGTGTAAGAGGCAGGAGCAGAAAGGGCAAAGTTGGGAAGAAGATGAGCGTCACGCTGGGCTACTGGGACATCCGTGGGATAAGTCAGAGCCCTTTGGAAGGAGCAGGGATCCATTGGAAGGGGTTTTCGGCTGTTGCATTTAGAGACAGATGTTCAACAAGTGAAGCTTTTCCAGGGGCGGAAAGGCGGACACCTCAACTTTTCATGTCTGCCTTGAGGGTGCATCTACACTTCAGGATTATTGCAGTTTGACACCTACATTAATTTAACTGCCATGGGGATCCTGGGAGTTGTAGTGAGCTGCAGCACTCTAGGGCAGAGAAGGCTAATGCCTGATAAATCGGAGAATAGTAGAATTGGATGCTCTTGAAATGCAAAGACGCACAATCAGAGCACTCCCAGCAGATGGCCATCCAGCTTCTGCTTAAAAACCTCAAGAGAAGGAGACTTCACCAGACTCTGAAGCAGCCTATTCCGTGTGTTGCCGAAGGCTTTCATGGCCTTTCACACTGGGTTGCTGTGAGTTTTGCGGGCTGTATGGTCATGTTCCAGAAGCATTCTCTTCTGACGTTTCACCCACATCTATGGCAGGCATCCTCAGAGGTTGGGAGGTCTGTTGGAAGCTAGGCAAGTGGGATTTATATGTCTATGGAATAACAGCCACCATGTCAGACTACACAGAGAAAGCCACAGGTATATGGACAATTTCAACAGAAAGGAAGAAACCATGAAAATGAATGAAATCTGGCTACCAGTATTAAAAAAATCTAAAATCAGGACATTAAATAAAGAACAACACTCTGAAAACAAGACATGAAACAATCAGGGCCAGCTAACACCTCTCAACAAAGGATTCCCTCAAGCAGGAATCAGTCAGATCTTGCAGCTGCCAGGCTATTCAGTCCTGATCAAGGTGATCAATTGCAATATTCACACCTGCCTCCAACAGTCAAGAGTTCTTTCTCCCACCCTGGACCTTCCACAGATATATAAACCCCACTTGCCTAGTTTCCAATACCTCACAATCTCTGCGGATGCCTGCATAAATGTGGGTGAAATGTCAGGAGAGAATGCTACTGGAACATGGCCATATAGCCCGGAAAACGCACAGCAATCCAGCCTATTCCCTGCCTCTTGGGCAGCTCTTCCTAACTCTCCAGTAATTCTTTGCCTTTGTCTTTGTTGCAGCTCGCCCATGCAATCAGGCTCCTTCTAGAATACACAGAAACACCCTATGAAGACAAACGGTATCGTTTTGGTGAAGGTGAGGAGTCCGAGTACTGGCAGCAAAGAGGCATCCATGCTTGAATGAACCGATTAGTGGGAGAGGAGAGTCTACCTAAGGCGAGCCCTGTGTTTTCACTTTTGTAGCTTTATTTGCTCTATGCACTTAAGCTTTTTGGCATGTTTCTTACTTATAGATGTCACTTCTCTCAAGGAACCAGTTTGTCTCTTTATCTAGGAAGGACCATCTGTGAAGCCCCAACCTTAACCCTACACTTAAGAGCCATCTTTTGGGGGCTCTTCTAATCAGGGTTAAGTTAGGTCACGTTCTCATTTCCTGAGACATATACATTTGTGTATAAATCAATGGCAGATTTGGAGGCCAAAATTATAGCCTGATAAAAGAATGGTTAAGTTGAGGTTCATTCTGTGGAAGAAGGAAGCATCTGAGACTGGATCTACACTGCCCTATATCCCAGGCTCCAATTCCAGATTATCTGCTTTGAACTGGATTATATGAGTCTATACTGCCAGATAATCTGGGATGATATCCTGGGATAAAGGGCATTGTAGATCCAATTTCTACACTGCCAGATAATCCAAACTATCAAATCAAATATCCAGATTATCTACTATGAACTGGATTATATGAGGCCCCTTCTACACTGCTGAATAAATCCAGATTATCTGCTTTGAATTGGATTATATGGCAGTGTAGACTCATACAATCCAGTTCAAAGCAGATAATGTGTATTATCTGCTTTAATAATCTGGATGATATGAAAGTGTAGAAGGGTCCTGAGTCTACACCGCCATATAATCCAGTTCAAAACAGATAATGGCAGTGTAGAAGGGGCCTCAGATAATGAGAAGAGTACCTTTTTTGATAGGAATTAAGGTACAGTCCTCACATGGTTAAATCAACCCAGGTCTTCAGAGCTGATTTTTGACTAAATTTTCTAGACTCATTCATATGTATATAAGGTAAGTCTTAAAAAAATCTTTCAAGAGCACCCAGTATCATTTTCCCTGTTTCTCCCATAAGCTCATATTGCACTAGCCCTCCTGCACTTAGCTTAATATACAAGAAGGATCTCCCAGAGCAAAGACAGTATAATTACCAAATACTGGGAAAGGACAAGAGGTGGAGGCCACTGCCTTCATGCTTGGCTTCTCTCAGTGTTTGCCTGAAACAGAATGTTACACTACATTAAACATTCTGGCAGTTCTAAAATCCCACTTATTAAATATTTCTGGTCTACTAGATTTTTATGGTCTCAGGGGTTCTCCATCACTCTTTATTTTTAAAAAGGAAAATATCATAATTCACGGTTTCATGAGACTAGACCTCTAAGTAACAGTTAGCAAAATCTGACTTTTTACTCTAATACCAGTGTCATAACGGGATGGTTATAGGCAAGATTAATATCCCATCTGCTGATTATTTAGGCATGTAAAAGAACAATGTAAATATATTTTTTCCTTTTGATATAAGATGACTAAAGACCTGGTTTTTTATGTCTAAAAGTCACATTTCATATGAATGTGGTCTACTGATTAGAGGAGTCAACTTAGACTTGAAAAACTAGGAACTAGTTCTGCAAGCAAGATGAGATGGAAAGAATGCCAATAATATAAATCTGATGTACTTTGAAACTGGTAATCTCATATCTTCCTAAATCAGATTATTTAGATCACATATAGTCAATTTTCTCTCTCTCTCTCTCTCTCTCTCTCTCTCACACACACACACACACACACCATTGTAAGGAATGCAATTCCCAGGATCCCTGACCACTGATTGTGCTTGCTGGGATTGATGCAAGTTGGAGTTCAACAACAACCACATGTGCTCTTATAAAGTAATTAGTTAGAGAGGGGAGTTTACATAATACAAGTCCTTTATTCTCACATCTATTTCTTTTTTCCTTTATGGTTTCAAACTTGTTGCTTCCATGTCCCCTGATTGTGCTTGTTGTGGCTAATGGGAGTTGTAGTTCAACAACAAGAAACAGACCACCCCTGGTTTAGATATTGTGTTTCCTAAAAGAGATTCTACATTTACATGGTCATAAGTCAGGGAACCATTCCTTACTGTGCGAAGCCCTGCCCCATTCACTGTTCCCTGGGCCTTTTTAGTAGTTTTTTGGAAGAGATGAACTTTGGTAATAATTTAACTAAATGAATTAATGTATAACGTTGGCACCATGAGATGCAGAGCCAACCTTAAGAAATGGAGCCACAAAGTGGAGTCCATGGCATGCGAGTGTGGAGAAGAGCAAACCACAGACCACCTACTACATTGCAGTCTGAGCCCTGCCACATGCACAATGGAGGACCTTCTTACAGCAACACCAGAGGCACTCCAAGTGGCCAACTACTGCTCAAAGGACATTTAGTATAATGCCAAGTTTTTAACTTTGTTTGTGTTTTCAAATACATTACAACTTGCACCCTTGGTTTGCTTCTGATACAATAAGTACATAAATAAATAAAATTTATATTTTACAGAAGGCACAAATCTCAGTTAATGATAAAGTAATAAAACCATGTGAAATAAAAAAACAAAAAGGCAAAGTCTCCCATTATCTCAATTCTTGTTTATTTTAGCTCTTGGGGCTTTGAATAGAAAGCATACATCCATTACTGGAGAAGATGAAAGGATCTGGAGAGTTGACAGAATTAAAGATTAATTAGCAAAAGATGATGGTGTTGTGAAAAAAGATGATACAATGCAGTTGGATAAATGAGAAGGTGAAATGTTTAGATATTACTGTGACAAACATAAATTGTATATTGTTTCACTTTTTATCTATGAAGCAAGTCCTATTACGTTTGGCAGGAGTTGCTTACAAGGCCCTATCTTACACTGCCATATAATCAGTTTTTGAATCCAGCATTTAACTTGATTACTTGGCAGACTCATATAATTCAGTTCAAAGCAGTTAATCTGCATTCTGAAACTGGATTTTATGACAGTGTAGATCCAACCCAAGTTGGGCTTGCAGCATAAGGGACTACTTCTTGGAGACTGGATTGTAATAATAATAATAATCATCATCATCATCAACAACTTTATTTTTATATCCTGCCCCATTTCCCCGAAGGGACTCGGGGCAGCTCACAACAGGGACAAGCCCGAAAAACGACACAACATATTTGACAAAACTTAAAACATTTCAATGATACACAAAATAAAAAAATGGACAATACATTAAAATACAAGGAGATAAAATCAGAGTAATTAAAAGCAAACCAGCGGGGACAGGTACAGCTGAAACTAATAAGTTGTGATCTCTTTTGCAATGTAGTTTATATTACTATTGCTTATTGGAATCTCAGTCATTCCTGAACCTGCAAGCTATAGATATAGTAGTAAAAATAACTCTGGACAAGTACAAACAAGGGTTTGGCATTTATGATTTGCTTCCTTATTTACAGCTCCTGATTTTGACACAAGTCAGTGGACTAGTGTGAAGGAGAAACTGGGCTTGGACTTCCCAAACGTATGTAGCAACTGTGGCATCGCAAACCAATGTTGAGTGTTAGCGTTGAAGTGGAATGAGTTGGCTGCTGCTAACTTTGAGATGTGTCCTCCAATGCTCAAACTCACAGTGCTAAATTTAAGTAGAAATGGCAGTTAAAAACTAGGTATGACTAGAATCTCAATCAGAGTGTCCAAGACAATCTGTTGTTGTTGTTGTTGTTAATTTCTGGTTTCTTTTCTGAAGGCCATAAGCAACCACCTACTAGTACTCTTTCTTCAGGCTGTTTCTGTCCCCCAAATCTCCAGATTTTCTTTCTGTACTGATTAGCCTAAGGCCACGGTGGTACAGTGGGTTAAACCACTAAGCTGCAGAACTTACTGACCGGAAGGGTCAGTAAGTTCTGCATGACGGGATGAGCTCCCGTTGATGGCCCCAACTTCTGCCAACCTAGCAATTCGAAAACATGCAAAGGTAGGAAGGTAACGACACTCCATGTAGTCATGCCAGCCACATGACCTTGGAGTTGTCTACAGACAACGCTGACTCTTTGGCTTAGAAATGGAGATGAGCACCACCCGCCAGAGTTGAACCCGACTAGACTTAATGTCAAGGGGAAACCTTTGCCTACTAATTAGCCTAACATTGTACGTTGTCTTTTGAAGATGACCAAGTGTAAAAATCACTGAAGAATCTCATCAGTATTGTTAATCGTTTTTTCCCACAACTTCCATATTTGATTGATGGTGAGAGAAAGCTTACACAGAGCAATGCCATCTTGCGATACCTTGCACGCAAGCACAAGATGTGTGAGTGTTTATGAGGCCAGTATTTGTTTGGATGCTGGCTTAAAACTCTTAAAGTAATGCAAACCCAAATTGGTCTTGTGCTATAGGTGGGGGGACTGAAGAAGAAATAATTCTGATGGATATACTTGAGAACCAGGTTTGGGATTTCCGGGTAACCTTGGGAAGAATATCCTACAACCCAGATTTTGTGAGTTTTATGTCTTGTGTTCTCCTTCCTAATTGCATGAGGCTGGGAATTCAGAAGGTGATTTGACAATAAATGGGAGACTAAGTCTTCAATTAGTGTGTTGGAGGACACTAGTTCTATAAGACTTACCATTTTTTTCTTCTTCATTCCTGGGATTGGGAGAAGCAAAAAGGCTAGGGGAGAGGATTGTGGAAAAAGCGACCTTGGGGTGGGAGGTATCATAAGATTTTATAAGAGGAAAGTTGAAATTAAGCTTGTGTTATGATACTTAGGGTTCTCTTTTTGCAGGAAAAATTGAAACCTGAGCTTATTGAGCAGCTACCTGGGAAGCTGAAGCTGTTCTCCCAGTTTCTAGGGGACAGAAATTGGTTTGCAGGAAATAAGGTACACGTGCTGCATAATACGTCATACAAAGACCAAGATTTTTCTCAAGTCTGGGGTTCAGTTCACAATGTCTTCCTTTTTCAATTTTTTTTTCTTAGATCACCTATGTAGATTTCCTTGCATATGATATTTTTGATGTGCATCGGATATTTCAGCCCAAATGCTTGGATCAGTTCAAAAATCTAAAGGATTTCATGGATCGCTTTGAGGTGAATTTACTGCACTTACATTTGAAATTCCAAACTGAAGGGTTGTTTTAATATTAGTTTCAAAGGGAATTTAGTGAAATTAGTGACAACGGAACCTCATTCCAACAAACATTCCCATTTTTTTTAACTGTCTGCCATATCTCTTGATGTCACAGTGTTGACAAACCAGGTTTTACCACACTGTTTCTCAAACTCTGCTCCTCCAGGTGTTTTGGATTTCAGCTCCCATAATTCCTAACAGCTGGTAAGCTGACTGGGATTTCTAGGAGCTGAAGTCCAAAACACCTGGAGGAGCAGAGTTTGAGAAATTATCATTTTCACTCCAACCTCTAAAAATAGAGGGAAGTTTATGAAGTCAACTGAAGGGAAGACTGGTCCTAAAACACCACGACCAGTTTTTATCCCAAGTTGAAAGCATTCCACAACATCTTCAGTACTGGGGTATTTTAAACTTTTTAAAGAGGCAGTTCACAACACAGGCCAAGAAGTATTATCCAAATAAATCAAATACAGAACAACTTCTGATATACCACTCTTAGAAACAGAACTAAGTGGTAAAACAGTGTTACTATATCTCCTGCTACTATTTGTAGCATATGGGGAGCTTAGTGTGGAAGATATCACCTCCATGTTGTTAGATGTTGATATTCAAGACCTCACTAGTGGATAGAATCATAGAGTTGGAAGAGACCTCACGGGCCATCCAGTCAAACCCCCTGCCAAGAAGCAGGAAAATCACATTCAAAGCACCCACGACAGATGACCATCCAGCCTCTGCTTAAAAGCCTCCAAAGAAGGAGCTTCCACCACACTCCAGGGCAGAAAGTTCCACTGCTGAACAGTGCTCATAGTGAGGAAGTTCTTCCTAATGTTCAGGTGGAATCTCCTTTTCTGTAGTTTGAAGCCATTGTTCTACATCCTAGTCTCCAGGGCAGCAGAAAACAAGCTTCCCCCCTCCTCCCTATGATTTCCCCTCACATATTTATACATGTGGCTATCATGTCTCCTCTCAGCCTTCTCTTCTGCAGGCTAAACATGCCCAGCTCTATGATTCTATGATTCTATGTATTTTTAGTCTCTGGGTGAGTATAATAGACCTTGGCTAGATATCACACAAAAGAAGATCTCAGCAAAATAATACATTGCTGTTGTTGATACTGAAATTATAACCCAAGCCCTCCACTGTTGTCAACAATTGTAAGCTCTGTAATGTTATGAGGTCACTGTATATTAAATCCCACCTTAACAACCAGCAGCTACATAAAATGAAGGAGATCTGTTCAGATGTTGATTGGGATGCAAGGCAGATAACTATTTCCAGGCCCCAGTGAGTGAGACTGAAACAATCCAAAGCAGGATCTCTGTTGCAGTTCCTTGTCCCAGCCTTGCTAACTGATGGGAAGCAGCTGGAAACATACTCCTCTTTGTGGACTGGAAAATGAATGGAACTCCTTTACTCAAAAGTTGCTGGTGGTCATTAAGGTAGATTTGTAGGTTCCTGGGTTACGCATTTGTAACTAAACATCCAATGTAGGATACCTACAGATTTTAATTGAAGAGCTCTCTATTAGGCTGCATATACAAAAGCTTCCAGGTCCCAGAAGGCTTTGTTGCTCATGGACAAGATCTATAGACAGGTTAGGCAACCTGGTGTCCTCTAGGTATTTTGGATTGACAGAGTGCACTCCTTAGAGATCCAGATTAAGCAACAGAGAACTAAAGGACATCAAGCTTTTTATATGTTCTTGGATTTCACTTTATGGGCTCCCTGATTTACTCTAGACCACCTATGACTTCCGAAGTCCATAGACTAAAATAATTTCCCTTATAAAAATGGCAAAATCAAAGTTTTTTTAAGGAGGTGGGGGATACGTTCAAGACATGGATGGTTGAATATTTTTATGTTTGTTAGTTTCCCTGAGTCCCCATGGGGAGATGGAATGGGATATAAATAAAGAAATATTATTATTATTTTATTATTATTATATTGTATGACATAGCAAACAAGATAGATATGCTGGATTTCGTATCACAAAATCACAAGTCGAACACTTATTATTATTATTGTTATTATTTCCATCATAGTACACAGTACAGAATCTGTGGACACAAGAGTTAGCTGTATTATAGAAAGGCTAAAGCCCCACACAGCTGAATAAAATCCCATATTATCTGCTTTGAACTGGGATATATGGCAGTGTGGAGTCAGATAAGCCAGTTCAAAGCAAATATTGTAGGATTTTCTGCCTTGGTATTCTGGGCTGTATGGCTGTGTGGAAGAGCCCTAAGATAATAAATGCTAATAAATGCTACCCAAGAATTGGTAATGTAGCCCTACTCTAGGATGCTAAAAGTAGAGAGAAGAAGAAGAGGTGGAGAAGCATTGCTTAGAAGATCATCTTATATCACAGAAAAGTCAGATTAGGTAGACAAGAAGGGAGGACACTTTGAATCAAATGTTTCAACTTTCAATACCATATTTTTAAAAAACTTTAATTGACTGCTTAATATCTAGAATGATTCTAATTACCTGGTTGGGGGGGGGGGGCATAGCCACGTGTTACCTAGATCAATCAAAAAGAGTTTTTCTTAATGTTCAGGAAAACCCATATAAGTTGACTCTAATAAGGATCTTTCTGTTGGCTTCCTTTGCAGGCCTTGGATAAGATTTCTGCCTACATGAAATCTGACCGCTTCTTGAGAACTCCCATCTTTTTGAGAAATGCCACGTGGGGCAACAAGAAAAAATAGAAGGAAAACAGGAATCTTGGTGTCCTGACACTTGCAAATGTTGAGCCAGCGAGGAGCCTTGAATCTCACGACCTCCCTTCATGCATCAGAACATTGTTGCACAGTAGCTGCAATATCCGAAATACATTCCGAGGAATGAATAATAAAATCTGTTGGTAGTTAAAGGTTGTTTGGCTTCTTAGTTTTCTGCCTGTAATCACATACTGTAATTCCCTTAGATAATCTTTTTCTGCTCCCCCCCCCCCCCCACTATAAAGTTGGGATGCTCTAATAAAGCTAAACTAGAGGTTAATTGCTAATACAAGAGTGAGAGGTTACCATATATACTCATGTATTTATCAACCTCATGTATAAGTCAAAAGCAGGTTTTGGGACCCAAATTTTCCCACCCAGGCATTCAAAAAGGCCAGCAAGTGGAGCAGAAAGAAAGAACTTGCCATCTTGCTGGCCTGACATTTGCAGTAATGAGATCAGTGGAATTTAGTATCATTTTCTGATAAATAACTCAATGAAGCATTCAAAGCTTGCATGGAATATTTTGTGCATTTTGGTTGGCCAATAAAGACACTGCTCTATTGTAGCCATGAGAAATCTTGTATCATTCACCCTCCCTTCATACGTCAGAACTTTGTGGCACAGTAACAGAACACCCAAAATAATAAAAGCTGAAAACTGAAAAGTTATCTTAGCTTCTTAGTTCTCTGGCTGACAACTGCACAGTCTCATTGCATAATTTTCATTATTTTCCCCCACTTTAAAGCTGGGATCAACTGCTTCTCGCAAAGCTAAGCAAGCAGTTCCTTGCTAATATAAAGGCGAGGGATAATATGACCGCCACATTCTGATGGACTACAACTCCCAACAGCCAAGTTATGATCAAGAAAGGTTCTGTAGATTTGTTCTCAAGCTGAATTTTTATGCAAGTTGGAACAGGTACATTTTGAAGTGTAACTCCAGCCAAATATATATTTATATTAGTTTTGGATAGCCTAGGGAAGGGTGAACATTCCTGTGCTGTTTGTTTTGCTGGCTTTGCCTCTGTTCAGAAGATTTCACCTCACTTCCTGTTCCTGTGATAATTGGATTTTTAAAATTTTGGCTTGTAGAAACAATAATTGATGAGAAAATTTCAGTGGAGGCACCTTTTCCCCATGAGAATAACTTTTCCAGGAGTGTGTTTCTCTTTGGAGGAGTAGATTTTTCTCACCTCCTGTTGTCACTGCTGCGAGTTTTCCGGGCTGTATGGCCATGTTCCAGAAACATTCCCTCCTTACGTTTTACCCACATCTATGGCAGACATCCTCAGAAGTTGTAAGGTATATTGGAAACTAGGAAAGGGAGATTTATATATCTGTGGAAGGTCCAGCATGGGAGAAAAAACTCTTGTCTGTTGAAAAGCCTTGCAGCTTCAAGGCCTGGCTGATTCCTGCCTGGTGAGATCCTTTGTTGGGAGGTGTTAGCAGGCCCTGATTGCTTTGTGCCTGGAATTCCTGTTTTCAGAGTGTTTGTTTACTGTCCTGATTTTAGAGTTTATTTTAATACTGGTAGCCAGATTTTGTTCAGTTTCAAGGTTTCCTCCTTTCTGTTGAAATTGTCCACATGCTTGTGGATTTCAGTGGCTTCTCTATGTAGTCTGACATGGTAGTTGTTAGAGTGGTCCAGTATTTCTGTGTTCTCAAATAACATGCTTGTGTCCAGATTGGTTCACCAAGTGCTCTACTATTACTCACTTCTCTGATTGAGTTAGCCTGCAGTGGCTTTCACGTCCATTGATCATCATCATCATCATCAATGGACATGAAAGCCACTGCTTTCATATGGCACATGGTGCCTTAAACAACACATAAAATAAACAGACAGTACAATTAAAAATAAAACCATGAGTATATAAAACAACAATTTGAACTCAGGACAGCACCCAATAACCTATAGTGTAATCTGTCCTAAAAACATGGCCAACTGTAAAGAAGAAGAAAGGCAAGGGAGGTTGCATGTTGTAGCTAAGGAACAAGGGAATGGGATAAAAGGAGGGGCCGCAGGGCTGTAGCCAAGGGGGGGGGGGGGTTAGGGGTTCAAACACCCCCTCCCCCATTTTTAGGTTTTAAAAATCCTGGTTTACTCATGAATTTTAACTGATTAACCAAATCCCCTTGAGTGTCCACTGCAGTTTATCGAGGAAGCCTGATTTCTAAATTAATTTGCGTTATGGAACTACTCTTCATGATTCGCCAAATAAAGCCTCCACACACACACACACACACACACCGAATTTTTTCTGGCTCTGGCCCTGGGTGGGGGCCTGCCTAATCTGATTGATTCGTATCTGGGCAATGCTGCCTTTGGTGGTCCCTATGTAGACTTGTCCACAGCTGCATGGGATACGGTAGGCTCCTGCAGAGGTATTTTGATGTGATCCGAAGGCACAAAATCATAGCAATGCAGTGTCGGAGAGGATGGCCTTGTGATATTCCTGCGCCCAAAAGACTGTTTTATGTAGAAGACGTTTGCCTTTGCTATCATATAATGGACAAAAACTTTCTCCAAAGATACATTTCAGAAGCAGAAGTTCTGACCATGACCTCCTTTCCCACGGGAGCGTGTGCTCTGGCTCCCGAGTTGAGAGCGGCTGCCCAGTCTCTCCAAGGCGGGAAGGGGAGGGGCGTCAGGGGCGGAGACAGAAGGACCGGGGGGGGAGGAGGGTTGGAGACCCCGCTCAAGGCCGGCCTTACCCCCCTCCCCCTCCCCCCCTCCCCCGGCTTCCCGGGGCGTTCCTTTTTCTGCCCCAGAGCCCAGGACTAGCAGCAGCCGAGGGGCGCCACGCGGGGAAGATGAGCCTCACGCTGGGCTACTGGGACATCCGTGGGGTAAGTCAGTATCCCTTAGATCAAAGGCCTGTCTATTCCCATATTCTGTTCCCACAAAATCCAATAGATTAATGATTTAGAGGAAAGGTTAGAAGGCATGATCAAGTTTGCAGACGACACCAAATTGAGAGGGACAGCCAATATCCCAGAAGACAGGAGCAGAATCCAAAACGATTTTAACAGATTAGAGAGATGGGCCAGCACTTACAAAATGAAGTTCAATAGAGACATATGCAAGATACTTCACTTAGAAAAAAATGAAATGCACAGATACAGAATGAGGGACACCTGGCTCGACAGCAGTACGTGTGAAAAAGACCTTGGAGTCCTCCTGGACAACAAGTTAAACATGAGCTAACAATGTGATGTGGCAGCTAAAAAAGCCAGTGGGATTCTGGCCTGCATCAATAGGAGTCTAGTGTCTAGATCCAGGGAAGTCATGCTACCCCTCTATTCTGCTTTGGTCAGACCACACCTGGAATCACACTGTGTCCAATTCTGGGCACTGCAATTTATAAGGAGACGTTGACAAGCTGGAAGGTGTCCAGAAGGGGGCGACTAAAATGATCACGGGTCTGCAGAATAAGCCCTATGAGGAGTGGCTGAAAGAGCTGGGCATGTTTAGTCTGCAAAAGAGAGGATGGAGAGGAGACACAATGAGGGCTATAATTAAATATATGAAGGGAAGTCATACTAGCAACCCCAGCACTGTCACTCGTATTCCTGAGCAACTTCTTAAAAGTATGCTTTTTCTCCTGTTAGAGGCAACATGTGTCTTATCTTTCCACTAATTCTCTCCCTTTGATTTTTTGCAGCTTGCCCATGCAATCAGGTTACTTTTAGAATACACTGAAACACCATATGAAGACAAACAATATCATTTTGGAGAAGGTAAAAAATTAGAATATGGGCAGCAAAGAGGAACTGATGCTCATATAGAGTAATTTGTCAGAGAGGGAAGTTTATATAATACGTGTCACTTATTCTTGCCTCTGTATCTTTCTTTTCTTTATGTACTCAAGCCTTTTGCTTCCGCGCTCCCTGATTGTGCTTGCTAGGGCTAATGGGAGTTGCAGTTCACCAACAAGAAATAAACCATCTCTGTTTTAGATATTGTGTTCTGTAAAAAAGGGCTCTACATTCACATAGTTAAAAGCCAGAGAACAATTCCTTTTGTGTCTACTTTCCTACAAGAAGCAAGACCTCCAGGAATATGGAGGGCAAGTCCTGTCCCATTCCCTGTCCCCTGGGTCTTTTTGGAAGATATGAACTTTGGTAATAATTTTACTAAATGGATTAAGGTGATTTATAATTCACAGAATGCACAAACCTTGGTTAATGATAAACTAACAAAACCATGTGAAATACAGAAAGAAACAAGACGAGGTTGTTGATTGTCTCAATTCTTATTTATTTTGACTCATGAAGTTTTGAATAGAAAGAATAGATCCATTATTGGAGAAACTGGAAAGATTTGGAGAGTTGGCAAGGTTTGAGATTAAGTAGCAAAAGATGATGGCATTGACAAAAAGATGAACATATACAGTTGATTGATTTTTTTTTTCATGTCAGGAGTGACTTGAGAAACTGCAAGTCGCTTCTGGTGTGAGAGAATTGGCTGTCTGCAAGGACATTCCTCAGGGAACTGTTTTTGATGTTTTTACCATCCTTGTGGGAAGCTTCTCTCATGTCCCCCTGCATGGAGAGCTGGAGCTGACAGAGAGAGCTCATCCGCGCTCTCCCCAAGTTGAATTCAAACCGGCAACCTTCAGGTTAGCAACCCAACCTTCAAGTCAACAGTCCTGCTGGCATAAGGGTTTAACCCACTTCACCATCGGGGGCTCTGATTGATGGATAAATCTGGTTTAAAAATGACAACAAGATGAAATATTTAGGTATTATGGTGACAGATATGAATTGTATGTTGCTTCAGTTTTCATCTGAAATGTTTATTTATTTATTTGCGACATTTATATCTCGCCCTTCTCACCTCAAAGGGGACTCAGAGTGGCTTACAAATTATATGTACATAAAATATATTATATTATTAGCATAGCACAATGTTAACATTATACATTACTATAGTATACTATACCACTATACTGCAATATTGTATTATTAGTATTATATTGTATTACAATATTATGATCAATGTTATATGTACATACAATATATTATATTATTAGCATAGCACAATATTAGAATTGTATATTACTATATTGTTGAAGTGTATTGCATAATATTATTTATATTTATTGGGAGTAAGTCCCACAATGTTCAACAGGGCTAGTTTCCAAGTAGGTTTTCAGCATGAGGGACTACTTGTTGGAAACTAAATTCTACTGCTGCAAGCCATTATTGCTTGGCAGAACCTCAGTCATTGCTGAACTTGTATATTATAGATACAATGCAGAAAATAACTCTTGAAAAGTACAGACAAGGATTTGGTATTTACTGTTTGTTTCTCTATTTACAGCTCCTGATTTTGACACTAGTCAATGGACTAGTGTGAAGGAGAAACTGGGCTTGGACTTCCCAAATGTATGTAGCAATTATGGCATTACAAGCCAATGCTGAGCGTTGGCGTGGAAGTGAAATTAGTTTTCTACTAACTTTGAAAAGTGTCCTCCGGTGATCTCAGAAAGAGACTCTTGCCCACATTCACAGTGCCAAATTGTGGACTGCTTTAAGTAGAAATTGCAGCACAGTTGAAAACTAGGGCTGGGTAGAGTATAATCTTAATCACAGGGTCAAAGAAAACCTGGCTGTTCTAATTAATTTCTGGTTTCTTGCTTGCAAGAGAAAAAGAAGAGTGAGGCAAAGAATATCTAGACATGACCTTACAACAACAAGACTACTAAATAGTCACAGCCTCCCAATGTGCTAGCTAAAATGTATCAAGTTTTGACTGGCCATCCATTCCCACCCCTGCCATACAGGAATTTGTAATCTTGTATATGTTCTGTGAAAAAAGAAAGCTACAATAATGATGATGATGATGATGATGATGATGATGATGATGATGCTTTATTTACAGCCAACCCTATCTCCCCAGAGGGATAAAACACAATGGCAAACGTTCAATGCCAAGAGTAACATATAACAAGTCAAAAGCAAATTCAGTAAAAAATATAAAAATAGCCACTTAAATAAACATGACATAATACATTCACACATTTACAACATATTACATTCTTAAAAACTTTTAAAATCGACTAAAATTATGCTATGTTTGAAGACAAGACTAGACAATAAATACAATAAAGTCTCGCTTATCCAACCTTCACTTATCCAATGTTCTGGATTATCCAACACAGTCTGCTTCCTGCCCGGATCCACAGCTGTTTCTCTAGGCAGCAAGGACTGAACTTTTTATGGATTTAACTTCCGACAATGTTGTTACTGTAATTTCATTTTATGCAATTCTGTTTTTATTTGTAGTCAATTTGTTAGTAGCCAATGTTTTTGTGGTCAATGTTTTCAATACATTGCAATGTTTTGGTGCTAAATTTGTAAAAACACTAATTACTACATAACGTTACCATTTATTGAACTGCTTTTTCTGTCGTTTGTTGTAAAATATAATGTTTTGGTGCATAATTTGTAAAATCGTATCATAATTTGACATTTGATAGGTTTTTCCTTAATCCCTCCTTATTATCCAACATTTTTGCTTATCCAACGTTCTGCCAGCCCATTTATGTTGGATAAGTGAGACTCTACTGTATTTGTAAAATAGCTGTTGCTCCTTCTCTTTCCAACACAGCAGTGTTACTCTTTCCAACACAGCAGTAATGGATAATGTTTTGCTCTCCAGATGTTTTGGATTTCAGTTTCCAGAAATCCCAAACTATCGTGAACAATAATAGGAGATTATGGAAGTTCCAGTCCAAAACACATGATGATCCATTGAGATAACTGTTGGAGTCTCTAGTGCTTGCTTAATATTCATTTTGAAGCAATTAGAGATTTTTATGACTACTTGCAAATTCTACGGCAAAATTGCGCTCTTAAGGCCATAAACAACCACCTAGTAGCACTCTTTCTTCAGGATGATTATGCCCCCAAATCTCCAGATTGCTTTTTTTGTACTGATTAATCCAAATACACTGTACCTTATCTTTTGAGGATGACTGAGCGTGCCAGTCACTGCATAATCTCACCAGTATCACCAATTGTCTTCTCTTTCTGCAGCTTCCATATTTGTTTGATGGTGAGAGAAAACTTACACAGAGCAATGCCATTCTGCGATACATTGCACGCAAGCACAAAATGTGTGAGTGTTTATGAGGCCAATGATTGTATGCTATTTTAAAACCCGCAGGTACTGTGAGGCCAAATCTGTGATGGGGATTGGGATCATTTTGACAGTCTCTGTTTTGTGTTACTTACAGGTGGTGAGACGGAAGAAGAAAAGATCCGAATTGATATACTTGAGAACCAGTTCATGGATTTCCGAATGCACTTTGCAAGAATGTGCTACAGCCCAGATTTTGTGAGTTTTGTGTTCTCTTTCCGAATTGGATTAGACTGGGAATTCAGCAGATGATTTGACAATATGTGGGAGGAAAAATATAGAAACAGAAGGCACCAGTTATGTAGGACTTGCCAAATATTTCTTTATGGACTCCCAGGATTAGAAGAGGACAAAAGAGCTGTATGGGAAGTACACAGAAATCTTCATGTTCTCATTCACCAGGGAGAACATTGCAGGGATTATTCACTCTTGTATGTGAGGATAAAGATCATGAAGATGTAGATGGCCAGATAGGGATAGGGAGTCTTTCTACTGCACAAAGGAGGTTAACAGAAGTGGCGAGGGGCTCAGGAGGAAAGAGATAAAGAGACCTAGGAATATGAGACATCTGGAGATTTCCTAAGAGGTTTCTTGAAATTAGGTCTGATACAACATCCTCTCTTCGCAGGAAAAATTGAAGCCCGAGTTTATTGAGCAGCTACCGGACAAGCTGAAACTGTTTTCCCAGTTTCTGGGGGATAGAACATGGTTTACAGGAAATAAGGTACATATGTTAGCTATGATTCATACAAATGACATGAATTATGTCAGTTCTGTGTTTCACTTCACAATGTCTTTTCTTTCTTAGATCAGCTATGTAGATTTCATTGCATATGATGTTTTGGATCGGCATCTGATGTTCCAACCAAAATGCTTGGATCAGTTCAAAAATTTAAAGGATTTCCTGGGCCGCTTTGAGGTGAAATTTACTGTGGCTTATGTTTGAAATCCCAAAGTGAAGGGTTATTTTAGTATTAGTATCAGATGGAATTTAGTGCCAGGGTTAGACAACCTGGTGTCCTACTGATGCTGTGGACTATAACTCCCATATTGGCTGATTTTCATTTAGTGTGCTTCTGGGGCAGCAGGCTGTGCATCTATAAACAATAATCTGAACTGTGATATACTTTTAGAAAGTAGATGATATATACTCCATGAAAAAAGGAATGGGATACCAACCATGGTTTATGATGCTGGAAATGCCCCTTCCTGGTTTCCTAATTCTGGCCTATTTTCCTGGTTTATTCATCAATATGAAGTCCTAAGGTAACGGTAATCTGGTTCAATACAAGCCAAAACACTACTGTGGGAAGAGGAGAGGTCTTAGCTTCAGTGTGGAACATTTAGTCCATGCCTGATTTTTTCCAGGAGTATTATAGTTTTGAACATATGCATGCATTTAAGCCATGTAAACCCCAGCAATATGTATGGAAACCCGAGGCAGATATTTTGAAAAGTGTGCGCAGTATAAAGTTGCCTCCTGCCCCATCCTGCAAACCTCTTCTGAACAAATTCTGCCAAGAAACCCTGTCATAAGAGTTTGCCTTCAAATTACCCTAGGTCTGAAATAACTTGAACATACCAACAAAAACTCCCTTATATGCAAAGTACTTTATGGTAACCTCTGGCTAACCGTGTTCTTCCCAACTGAGTTTCCTGAACTTCTCCAAACCCCTTTCTTGGCTGATTCATGTACACATCAAGTGTTTTCCCCTTCATTATCAAAATCATGCTAGAAATTAAGCAGGCATTTATAGTTATTCTCTGGGATTCTGGATCAAGCTGTTGAAACATGTAACAATCACAAATGTTTCAGAAGGATCCTTCTGGCTTTCTCTGCAGGCACTGGAAAAGATTTCTGCCTACATGAAATCGGGCCGTTTCCTGAGAACTCCTGTCTTCTTGAGAAATGCCACGTGGGGCAACAAGAAAGAATAGGAATTTTGCTGTTCAATCAGTGAGGAGCCTTGAATCTCTCGCCTTCCTTTCATGATTTAGAACACTGCTTTTTAATTGTGGGTCATCATCCTCATTGCTCAGTATTGGGGTGACAAAAACATTGGCAACAGTAAAACATTTTGGTACTCACCTATTAGCTGTTTTAGACATTTACACAAATTTGTTTGTGCAGTGTTTACAGTGGACTTTGCAACAGATGCTTCAGCTGTACTTCATAAAATGGAAAACTAGCTCGTTTTACAGGCCTTGCAAATACAGATTTATTCACAGTACATGTCTGATTTTTGTATTGTTTTATATACCTATATATCAGGCTCACTTAAAAAATTCTTGGGCCAAAAGGGGGCACAAGTAGAAAAGTTTAAGAAGCCTTACTTTAGAACACGGTTACACATTAGCTGTTTTTAAAAAAAATTATTTTTATTTAAATTTTTATGATTATTTAAACACAAAAAGAAAAACAGTGATATACATTAACAAATAAAGCACGCAACATACAAAAACAGCAACATACATAGTAGCAACACATTCCATCCATCGCCTCACCTGTGCATTGACTGTGATACCCAGGCCTGTAGCCGGGGGAGGGGAGGGTTAGGGGTTCAAGCCTCCCCCCCCCCCTGAAATTTTTCAGGTTAAAAAAACACCTGGTTTACTCATGAATTTTAACTGGTTAACCAAATCCCCATGCTAAGTCTATGAGACGCAAAAAATTAAGCTGGAGTCAGTGCTTTCTGGATGCAGGTGAACTGCAACTCCCAAAATCAAGGTCCATCCCACTAACCCCTGCAGTAAGTTGTTGGTCATGGGGCTTTTTTGTGCCAAGTTTGGTCCCAGTCCATTGTCAGTGGGGTTCACAGTATCAGAGAAGGTACTGGAAGTCTCATCATCCATGGCAAGTTTGGTCCAGATCCATCGTTGGTTGGGTTAACAGTGCTCTCTGGATGTAGGTCAAGTACAACTGTAAATCATGGTGAATTTTCCCCAAAACCCTTGCTCAGTTGATGATCAATTCCTCTGTTAACTGTGTGCCATAGGAAAGGGTAGGAAAGGGTTAAGGGAGAGGCAGTGGGTGGGATCATGCAAATTAAGGAACCCTGGGATGTCCATTCTGGAGGAAAAACAGAACATCTAGGATGAAATTGTCCCCACATAAAAGCCTTCACTTGAGTGGTGTTTGTGGAGGACACTGGCAGGGTTTGGGCTACATATTCATGGCGCTCACTATAACCTGCATGTCAGTGGAGGGAGGGCCATTGGTGTCTCCTGCTCAGTGGGAACGATAGCTCTTTGTGGAGGCAGGAGGCTGTCTATGTAAGTGGACACCTCCGCTACATACACACATATAATTTTTTCATTTTTTCTGATGTGTATAGATATAGATATTATGCAAATAACTGCAGAAGCACTTGCACTTTCTCAGGGGTTTTCTAAGTTTGGTCCTTGGGGAAGCCAATCATTTTCCTAGGGCCACCCCCTTGCTTTTGACTGAGCGGGTGCAGAGTTAACTGCCTATGGTGCACTGGGGAAGCTCAAGGCCATGGCGCTCATTGCACAGCTGGCCTCCGGGTGTCTAGGATCCTGGTCATAATGTGTAGAAGGAGCCTGACTTGTGGGCCTTCAGTTCACCTGTCAACCCATGCCAACATCATGGATTAGTTTTCTTTAATCTTAACATCATTTTAATTTCTTTTCAGAGTAGGAATTTCATATCCATTTGTGCAGTCCCTCCTCTAGACCAAGGAGATTCTCCCACTTTCAAAAACAAATTGGGAAAAACTGAGAATTGTATCTTCCAGAAACCTCCAGAAGGCTTCAGTCATTGTCTTATTAAATGTTGTTAGAGGCTCCCTACAGTTTGCATGGATCCCAAACAGGATTTTTGGAAATCCCACAGTGCAATTCTGGTTGCCTATCATTTAGTGAAAGGGCAACAGGAGCTCAGGTTGTGTGGAGTGTGAAAAATATGAATCTTAGAGGTGGAATGAATCACAAGGGCTGTCCAGTCCAGCCGTCTCTCATGCTGAAATACTCAACTGAAGCACCCTTGAAACATGCCCAGCTACCCTCTTTAAAGACTTTGAAAGATGAAAAGTCTGTCACTCTCTTAGAAAATCCATTCCACTGTTAAATAGCTTATACAATAACCCCTCAATATGGAATCTGGGTTTTTTAATTGTAATTTTAAGCTCTGTGGTGTGTTCCAGTCTTTGGAGCCGCAGGCAAGCAGCAGGAACCAATCTATCTCCCATTTTTCCATGGCATCACTTTAGGTATTTAAAGGCAGCCATCATATTACTTTTCAGTTTTCTCTCAAGTCTTCTATATTGCTGTTGTCTGCCCTCAAATAATTTCTGACCTATTGCAGGGATTTCTTGGCAGGATTTCTTCAGGAGAGGTTTGCCATTGCCTTCCTCTGAGAGCCATCTCCTTAAGGTTTGGCATGCATCTACATTTTAAAATAATGCATCTGAACACCACTTTAACTGTCATGGCTTAATTCTATGGAATCATGAGACCTATAGTTTTCTGACAACGTGTTAATACCTCACCAAACTACAACTCCCAGAGTTCCATAGCACTGAGCCCTGGCAGTGAAAGTGTTATCAAAGTGCATTCATTCTGCAGATGCAGCTTCCTGCCATGTGTTTGCAGCGCTGTTAAGATATCACGTAGAACTCTAGAGGCGCAATTGCTGAACTGGGGTGTTATTGTGTCTCCCATGCAATCTCTTAAGACATTGATCATATTTTATAACCCCGGTAGTTCTTTTGCATAACACCGGGAGAGTCCCCACGGGAGAGGCGTCAGAGGTGGGAGTGGAAAGGGCAGAAGTGAAAGTCCCGGGAGTGGGGCGGAGTCCGCCAAGTGCGCGGCCACCTCCAAGCCAGGCTTGTCCTCGACTCACCCCACTTTCGGGAGTGTTTCTCTTCCTGCCCTGGAGCCCAGGACCAGCAGAAGCCGAGGCACGCCACGCGAGGAAGATGAGCGTCACGCTGGGCTACTGGGACATCCGTGGGGTAAGTCAGTATATCCTTTAAAAGGAGGAGTAGAGACTCTCTGGGCGGGGCTTTGCCTGTTGCATTTCTAACATGGGTTGCAACATGCAATGCTTTCTAGGTGTGCACTTGAGTGCATCTACACCAGGCATGGGCAAACTTCGGCCCTCCAGGTGTTTTGGGCTTGCAGTATATTCTCAGTTTGCCTTTCTCCTGGTGGAAGCAACATATAGCCACTAACAAGCAGCCTCTGGTAGCTTTATCCTTCCACTCATTCACATACACAGAGCCTTTATTGGCATACAACAATACAATCACAACACGGGTATATACAGCAAGAGGAAGACACAGGTAAAAAGAAAACTAAGGTTTTACTAATCCCAAGGGTAAAATTTGCAACAGTCTCACAAAAGAATGCAAAAGAGTTGTTCAGAAGATATGGAGTTTTATAACACCCTTACCATTGAGAATACTGTGAAAAAATGGAATTCCTGTATTTCATCTGTATATTATCATATTTGGGGCAAACAAACAAAGAATGGTGAAGCGTTTCAACAGAGACCAAATCACAAGAATAAACCCATTTGGAGCGTTTCACTTTTTAATATCTCCCATCCAAAAGAGCCAATGGCAACACATTGTCTATTTTGTCTTTCACTCATTCTTTCCCTTTGTCTTCTTGCAGCTTGCCCATGCTATCAGGCTACTCCTAGAATACACAGAAACACCATATGAAGAAAAACGATACCATTTTGGAGAAGGTGAGGAGTTAGATAGTTGGAAGCAAAGAGGTATTGATGCTTGTATTAAATGATTAATGAGAGATGGGAGTCTACCTTGACCTTTGTTATTATCTTTCTATCTTTGTTCTATGTAGTCAAGCCTTTTGCCTACTTCTTACCTGTAAATATCACTTCCTCCTCTCCCAAGAAGTCAGTTTATTTTTCCTTTGGCAAGGAAGGATCATCCATGAGGCTCCAACCTTAATGATGGATGTTAGCATACCCCTACACTGGAGAGTCAGTCAACTTTTATAACCTAGTTTAGATCAAGTTTTTAATCCTTTAAAAAATCTCACAATTGTATCCAGAATAATTTTTACTGTTTTTCTCACAAGCTGATATTGCACTAGCTTTGCTACACTCTGCATAATGTAGATACCAAATATTCCTGCAAGAAGGACCTCCCTGGGACACAGATAATAATGCTGGGAACAGGAGGCCACTGCCTTCATGTTCAGCTTCTCAGCAGTGTTTGGCTAAGACATTAAATATTTTCATTTTATTTTACTGGCACGATGAAGAGCTAACTCCTAATATGTAATCATGGCTCTAATCTTCGAGATCAGAAGTTGGTAGAGGATATATGGCTGACCACTCACTGGTTCTGGGTTCTCTACCAGTGCATGCTGGAGACTGGAATTCTTGCAAAGAACACTGGACTAGACAGGCTCCATCTAATCTGGACAGGCATTTTTGTTAGAATGCAGACTCAGAATAAGATGACTTGCTAAACTTACTGGTGAACTTGTCTTTGTGTTTTATATTAACTGGCCTTGTAACTGGTCAGTTATCTCTGTGGACCTCTTGTGCAAAGTATCTGATTTAAGAGGGATGGCAACAGATTTTTTGTAAGTGGATTAAGTCTTTCATGCCATCTGTAAAGGATAATACAAATTGAGATGCGATGATTTAAATGTATTGATGCAAATTACTATAATATAAACATAATGCATCTAAATAGTTGAGAGGGCTTTACAGGTGGCTTTTCCCAGGCTGTGGCCCTCCTTTCCAAAGGAGCCTAGGTTGACCTGCTTTTTGTTCTCCATCTGCCAACAGACAAATAACTCCTTATTCAAGTTTAGTTGCTAATTAAGAGTACTAATTAACACAGCTATTTTTATTGATGTTAATAAGGATGTCTTTTAAAATTATATGCTGTTTAATTGCTTTAAATTTATGTATGCTTTATTATAATTTGTTTATTTGCTTTGAATATTCATTCACATATCAATTTGTGGTCTTGTTTATATCCGCTTTTAAAACTTCTTGTCACCTGCTTTGAGTTCTGTTTTTGGGAGAAGGGTGGAATATAAATCAAATCAATCACTAACTCTCATTATAGTGAGGAAGAGTATGAGCAGAACAGGTGTCCCATTATTCAAAGTTCGACTTTGGGAGTTGGTAAATATAAAGAAGAGATTTCAAAACCTATTTTCTATGTGTATATCAAGGGTGGGGACACAGAAATGATATGTCTCAGATAGATTATCAACAGGTGGCTTAAAGTTTTGAACTTCTACCTGCCATACAACTGTTAAAGTTAATAGCCATACTAGCTTTTCTTCTACTGTTATCTCTAAAGTTTATAGTCCAAACCATGCAGAGAACTATTTCATAAGCTATAAATCATCTCAATGCTGCTGAAGCAGGTCTTTCATTAGCTGATCTAAGACTGGCATTGTTACATTCAGTTTAAAATAAGGTATGCTATTTGCAGGGTGAGGCAAGATCAAAAGAGACTTAAGATTTATAACACCCAAGGTTCGAATGTTTTGTATTTGATTAAATCGAGACTACAGTGATATCATGCACATACAGTATTCTAAGATGTTTACTTACAGTTATTCACTTACATTACAATAACTAGTAACAATGTTATTATCACAGAGCAAAGAGCTGCACTTGTCTTTTTTTTCCAAAAGCAAAATTGATTTCATGAATTGACATGGGTATAATCAGTTAAGTGTTTATACCACTTAACTCCTGCAAGAATCCTCAAATGTCCCCTGTGGATAGGAAAGCAATTACTTGCACACATAGACAACCACATTGCTGCCACAATCATCTTAGCATGTCTTCCGCCTGCATTTTCTTTCTTTCTTTCTTTCTTTCTTTCTTTCTTTCTTTCTTTCTTTCTTTCTTTCTTTCTTTCTTTCTTTCTTTTTTTTAAAAAAACACCCATACAGCAATATGGGTAAGTACTGTAATTGTATTTATGAATTACATTCCATTGTCATTGAATTTGTTATGATTACAGAAAATGTAGCATTTTCTGCCAGAAAGGAAACATCATAGCTACTTTTTGCATTTGTGATGGTTAGGTAAAAGTAAATGTTTTCTGCTGCCATTAAGTCTAGTCGTGTCCATCTCTGGGGGTTGGTGCTCATCTTCATTTCTAAGCTGAAGAGCTGGCATTGTCCATAGACACCTCCAAGGTCATGTGGCCGGCATGACTGCATGGAGCGCCGTTACCTTCCTGCCAGAGCGGTACTCAAATTCGCATGTTTTTAAACTGCTAGGTAGGCAGAATCTGGGGCTTATAGCAGGAACTCACCCCATCCCCGGATTCGAACCACTGACCTTTCTGTCAGCAAGTTCAGAAGCTCAGCAGTTTAACCCACTGTGCCATTGTGGGCTCCTTGGATATACAATCCAAATCAGGGATCATAGAATCATAGAATAATAGAGTTGGAAGAGACCTCATGGGCCATCCAATCCAACTTCCTGCCAAGAAGCAGGAAATCGCATTCAAAGCACCCCCCACAGATGGCCATCCAGCCTCTGCTTAAAAGCCTCCAAAGAAGGAGCCTCCACCACACTCCGGGGGAGAGAGTTCCACTGCCAAACAGCTCTCACAGTGAGGACGTTCTTCCTAATGTTCAGATGGAATCTCTCTCCCTGTAGTTTAAAGCCATTGTTCCGTGTCCTAGTCTCCAGGGCAGCAGAAAACAAGCTTGCTCCCTCCTCCCTATGACTTCCCCTCACATATTTATACATGGCTATCATGTCTCCTCTCAGCCTTCTTTTCTGCAGGCTAAACATGCCTAGTTCTTTAAGCCGCTCCTCATAAAGCTTGTTGTCCAGACCCTCGATCATTTTAGTTGCCCTCCTCTGGACTCTTTCCAGCTTGTCAACATCTCCCTTCAATTGTGGTGCCCAGAATTGGACACAGTATTCCAGGTGTGGTCTGACCAAGGCAGAATAGAGGGGTGGAGGGATTTCCAAAGTATTTTCTTTGGACATTATGTAGTAGTAAATACAACAGAATAAATACATACCCACTTTCTCCAGGCAATGAGATAAGAACTTTACCATGTTTAAACATAACATGATTTCTCTAAACATCATATTCATGTGTGACTTGACCCATTTGTTAAACATGCTGAAAGTTGGGATTGGACCCCTTTCACACAGGGTCCAATAGTTTAGAATTTCCCTGTACATTTTACTTTTTGCCAGATCAGAGACTTGCTTTTAAATAAAGAAAAGGGAGGACAGGCTCTGGACCTGATCCACCAAACCTGGAATAGATGATCTAGTAATACTCACTTACCAGGCTATTTTTAGTGAGCAGGGAAGCATCTATGTACAATGACGACATGAAAGACAGTGACTGTAGGGTGGACAGTGTCCAGTTCAGAACTATATTCTAGCAGTGAGACTATCCAGCAGCAATGATGGTGGTCTGTTTAAATATTAATAAAATTTAACTGAAGTTAAATGTCAGCTTTCCTCATAGTTTCCTTAAAAAAGCTGGTTGCTAAAAGTGAAATAGTAATAATAATAATAATAATAATAATAATAATAATAATAAGAAGAAGAAGAAGAAGAAGAAGAAAACTCATGACCATTTATCATTCACTGCACCCTCACAGTAATGTTGACCGGCTATATCTGCCTAGAAGATCAGGTGGCAGAGGACTCTTACAAGTAAAACAGTCAAAGAAGAAGAACATGCCCTGGCAGAATATGTAAAGCAAAGTGAAGAACCTGCTTTTATTGAAGTCAAAAATCAGAAACTCCTCAAAGCACAGCAGACAAAGAATCAGTACAAGAAAACCGCACTACAAACTAGAGCTGACAGCTGGCACAACAAAACATTGCATGGAAAGTTCCTTGACAAAATTGAAGGAAAAGCTGATAAGGAGAAGACCTGGCTATGGCTCACGAATGGGACACTGAAGAAGGAGACAGAAGGCCCTGATTCTTGCAGCCCAGGAGCAAGCCATCAGAACAAATGCAATTAAGGCCAAGATCGAAAAATCAGCTGATGACCCAAAATGCAGACTGTGCAAGGAAGCTGACGAAACCATTGATCATATCCTCAGCTGCCGTAAGAAAATCGCACAGACAGACTACAAACAGAGGCACAACTATGTGGCCCAAATGATTCATTGGAACTTATGCCTCAAGTACCACCTCCTAGCAGAAAAGAACTGGTAGGATCACAAACCTGCAAAAGTATTGGAAAATGAGCATGCAAAGATACTGTGGGACTTCCGAATCCAGACTGACAAAGTTCTAGAACACAACACACCAGACATCACAGTTGTGGAAAAGAAAAAGGTTTGGATCATTGATGTTGCCATCCCAGGTGACAGTCGCATTGATGAAAAACAACAGGAAAAACTCAGCCGCTATCAGGACCTCAAGATTGAACTTCAAAGACTCTGGCAGAAACCAGTACAGGTGGTCCTGGTGGTGATCAGCACATTGGGTACCGTTCCAAAAGATCTCCGCCGGCATTTGGAAACAATAGACATTGACAAAATCACGATCTGCCAACTGCAAAAGGCCACCCTACTGGGATCTGCATGCATCATCCGAAAATACATCACACAGTCCTAGGCACTTGAGAAGTGTTCGATTTGTGATTTTGTGATACGAAATCCAGCATATCTATCTTGTTTGCTGTGTCATAATAAAATAATAATAATGTTTTTATTTGTAACCCGTCCTGTCTCCCCAAGGGGATTCAAATTAAATACGTAAGCATACAGCCAAACAGCATACCTACCCCACCAACTGCCCCAATTTGGCAGGAACTGTCCTTATTAATCCTCTGTTATCCCGCTTTTCCAGGGGCATTCAAAATCTCCCAATTTCTCTCTTTTCCCATTGCTTTTTGCCCTCATGCTCAACTTTGTTTAAATACTGCAAACTGAATTTAAAGTACCAACGTTTTATGCATTGAGCAGGGGAGAGAAGAGGGGTAGAATCTTTCCCTTTGTTGTATGCTCTGGCAAAAGAAAACTGCTGCCATCTCTCTCAGTTTGCGTGTTCTTCATAAATAATGTTCTTCATCTTGACAACATTTTGATGTTGCCTGGCCAAACATCTTCCAGTTTTCATCTGTGAAATGTTGGAGGTTATGGCATAATATTATCAAATTTATTGGAAGCAAGTCTCATCATGCTCAACAGGGTTTGTTTCCAAATAGGTTCACAACATAAGGAACTATACTACTGAAAACAGTACAAAGGGTATTCCCTGACTTGCCAAAGAGAATCATTTGCATGTTGTACTGCACAAAGTGGAGCTGTTTTTCGTCACTGATGGAGCCTTCTTCCCAGAAGCCTGCTCAGTATCCTTGGAAAAGGCATGAAAATATGCCAGTGTCCCTATTGGGTTGGAGGCAATAGGATGATTCTAGTCTGCTACGTGGCAGCAAGGCTGTGTTCCTCACAGTTGTCATCACAAATCTTAATCCCCTTCCCTCTACATCCCTTTTCTTGGTGCCTATCAAATTCAGACTTTGAAGGTGTGGACTATGAGGATCATGCCCAGGAGGAAAGGAAACTACACAGTGGTTTATGCCCATGTGGAACTCCAAATCTGTCATTCCAAATGTATACACAAGGTAGTCTGGGAGAGTTAGTTCCCATCAGCCAGCAGGCAGGTCAATCAATATCTGGATCTAGACCCAAGTAGGACCCAGCCTCTATTACTAATAAAATGTTTTGGCCCCTTCTATGCCAACAAACATTGTTTGTGCCATTTTTGCTAAGTGTAGCAATCACTGCTGGACCTGCAAGCTATAGACAAAATGAAGAAAATTATCCTGGGCAAGTACGTACAAGGACATGGCATTTACTGTTTGTATCTATATTTACAGCTCCTGATTTTGACAGACGCGAGTGGACTAGTGTAAAAGAGAAACTGGGCTTTGACTTCCCAAATGTATGTAGCAACCCCATGACCTTAATAACTACAGACCAGTGTCTAACCTTCCTTTTTTGGGCAGGGTGATTGAGAAGTCAGTTGCCCTCTAACTTCAGACAGGCTTGGATGACACACACTTCCTTGACCCATTTCAAACTGGCTTCAGAGCAGGATACAGAGTTGAGACAGCTATGGCACCTTAGTGGATTATCTTCATCTCAACACCGATAGTGGGAGTGTGTTCCTGTTGGTGCTTCTAGACCTCTCAGTAGCTTTTGATACCATCAACCATGGTATCCTTCTGGAACGCCTGGGGAGGGGGGCTGGGAATTGGATGCACTGTATTGCAGTGGTTCCGGTCGTATCTCTTAGGCAGGTTCCAGATGGTGGTGCTTGGGGATAGCTGCTCCACAAAAAAAGGAGCTGCTATGTGGTATCCTACAAGATGCCATTCTATCTCCAATGCTTTTTAATATTTACATAAAACCTCTGGGAGAGTTTATCCATAGGCATGGGGCAGGGTGTTATCAGTATATATTTCTCCATGCCTTCAAAATCAGCTACAGCTAAGGATAGTGTGTCTCCTCTGAATGAATGCCGGGAGGAGGTAATAGGTTGGGTGAGGAAAAACTAATCGAAACTGAATCCAAACAAAACAGAGGTGCTTGCCATCAAAGGTCTTAATCTGGGGATGGAGGTGTGTTCATCAGTCCTCTTTGGGTTTACACTCCCCCTGAAAGACTGTATTTGCAGCTTGGGAGTGCTCCTGATCTGTCTCTCCAAATATCAGCCCAGGTAGATCAATGGTCATGAGTGCTTACTATAAGCTTCAGCTGATACACCAGCTGCACCCCTTCCTAGATTTGGAGGACCTGAACATGGTGGTGCACGCACTGGTAACCTCAAGGTTGGACTTCTGTAATATGCTCTACATTGGGCTTCCTTTGTATCAAGTTCAGAAACTCCAGTTGGTACAAAATACGGCAGACAGATTGATTATGAGAATATCTAGGAGTGAGCATATTAAACCTATCCTAAAGTCACTCCACTGGCTGCCAATTAGTTTCTGGACAAAGTCCAAGGTGTTGGGTTTGATCTTTAAAGCCCTACATGGTTTGGGTCCAGTTTACCTAAAGGATCGCCTTCTCCCATACAACCCGCCCCAAACACTTAGTTCCTCTGTGGGGCAGTTACTCCAACTAATCAAAACATGACTGGCAACCACCTCCCAGAGGACCTTTTCATCGGCCGCTCCACAATTGGAATGACCTGCTGGTAGAGCTCTGACAGCTGAATCAGCTGTTGTGATTTAATATACAAATGAAAACCTAATTTTTCCAGCAGGCCAACCCAGATAGTTTTAATGATGAATTTTAAACTTACACTGAATGCCTAATGTTTGTTTTGTGTATTTTAATACAGTAGAATCTCACTTATCCAACACTCGCTTATCCAACGTTCTGGATTATCCAACGCATTTTTGTAGTCAATGTTTTCAATATATAGTGATATTTGGGTGCTAAATTTGTAAATACAGTAATTACTACATAGCATTACTTCGTATTGAAGTACTTTTTCGGTCAGATTTGTTGTATAACATGATGTTTTGGTGCTTAATTTGTAAAATCATAACCTAACTTGATGTTTAATAGGCTTTTCCTTAATCCCTCCTTATTATCCAACATATTCTCTTATCCAACGTTCTGCAGGCCCATTTATGTTGGATAAGTGAGACTCTACTGTATGTATTTTATGGAAATATGTTTTAATATATGTATTTTGTGGAGTGTTTTAAAATGATTATGTGTTTGTTTATATTTTAGTAATATTGTAACCCATCTTGAGCTGTGAGGAGAGGTGGGCAAGAAATAAAATTATTATTATTATTATTATTATTATTATTATTATTATTATTATTATTATTATTATTATTATTAACAGTGGCATGGAAATGAAATCAGTGTGCTGCTGCTAACTTTGAAATGTATGGAAACCGCTATCAGAATCTGAAAAAGTTATTTTTTGAAATATAACTTACAGGAGCTCCTGGACAGCATATGGTAGTTACTGGCCATGAAGTCAGGGATTTTTGAGGAGTTAATAATTCTGAAAGTTTTCTGAGTTTGGATTATTGGCAGACAATCCTCCAGTGATATTAGAAAGAGGCTCTTCTCTAATCGCAAGTTCATCTAGTAGCATTCTTTCCTCAGACTATTTTTTATTGATTAGCTTAAAAACATTGTACATTGTTTAGTGAAAATGGCCAAGTGTACAGATCATTTAAGAATTTCACCAGTATTCTTAATCTTCTTCTCTTTCCTTAGCTGCCATACCTAATTGACGGTGACAGAAAACTTACACAGAGCAATGCCATCCTGCGATATCTTGCCCGCAAGCACAAGATGTGTGAGTGTTTATGAAGCCAGTGATCGTTTGGATCCTGGCTTAAAACCCAAAGGCCAAATGGGTGATGGGGTCAGAAACATCTTGACCGTCTCCGTGTCTTGCTACAGGTGGGGAGACTGAAGAAGAAATAATCCGGATGGATATACTTGAATACCAGGTTGTAGATTTTGCAACAGACCTTGCAACAGTGTGTTACAGCCCAGATTTTGTGAGTTTATGTTTGGGTAAGATTGGGAATTCAGAAGATATTTTAATAGTGGGAGGATAAAGTCAGTGTGGCAGAAGAAAAGAGGAAAAAAGAGCATTGTGAAAACTGTCGAACTTTCCAAAGATGTCAGTTAAAAATGAGCCTGTTGCTGATAACATCCTCTTTTTGCAGGAAAAATTGAAGCCCGAGTACATTAAACAGCTACCTGAGAAACTGAAGCGGTTCTCCCAGTTTCTGGGAGACAGAAAATGGTTTCTAGGAGATAAGGTTAGATATAATACATACAGAAGCCAAGATTTAACTCAGATATGTGATTCACTTTAAAATCTCTTCTTTTTTTCTTGTTAAAATTCCTTAGATCACCTATGTAGATTTCCTTGCATATGACATTTTGGATCTGCACCAGATGTTTCAGCCAAAATGCTTGGATCAGTTCAAAAATTTAAAAGATTTCCTGGATCGCTTTGAGGTGAATTTTACTGTGGCTTATGCTTAAAATTCCAAACTAAAGGGTTGTTCTGGTATTTGTGTCCAAGGGATTAGTGGCAAAGGATCTGCTAAATAATTTCTTTCCAATTTATCCATCTTTTTATTAGATGTTATAATACCCATAACATAAGCCCCCAATGGTGCAGTGGGTAAACTGCTGAGGTTCTGAACTTGTTGACCGAAAGGTCAGAGGTTTGAATCTGGGTAACGGGGGTGAGTTCTCACTGTTAGCCCCAGCTTCTGCCAACCTAGCAGTTTGAAAAAATGCAAATGTGAGTGGATCAATAGGTACCGCTGTGGTGGAAAGTTAACGGCGCTCCATGCAGTCATGCCGGCCACATGAATTTGGAGAGCACTGGCTCTTAGAAATGAAGATGAGCACCAACCCCCAGAGTCGGATACGACTAGACTTAATGTCAGGGGAAAATCTTTGCCTTTACCTAATACCCATTTTGCACAAACCATGTTCTCTCATTTAGTCATTTTTCATGGTGTGTGGTGTCAGAGGTTGCTTTGTGCTGAGTTTAAAGCCTGGTTTGGAACAATGACTCCAGACTTGTCTCATTAGGAAGCAAGATTTAAGATCTTGTGGTAGAAATAGCAGGGTGTACTTTCAATTTAGGTAAGGGCACTTGGAAGTCTACCTCCTCATTTTAGAGGCCAAGGCAATTAAATGTTGTCTTTGTTTAAACTTAGATGTTGCTTCAGGTTCCAGGAGGTAACCAGGTTGACAGTCGGCATTCTGTATTGTAGTTACAGAAACTTGTAATGATAACTAATATCTGAGAAGTATTCTTCTGCTGGCTTTCTCTGCAGGCATTGGAGAAGATTTCTGCCTACATAAAATCAAGCCGTTTCCTGAGAACTCCTCTCTATGGCAGAAATGCCACTTGGGGTAATACAAATGAATAGAAGGAAACAGGATTCTTCCTGGCTTGACATTTGCAATTCTGTATCAGTAAGGAGCCTTGAAACACCACCTCCCTTCATGCTTCAGAACATTGTTGCACAGTATTTCCAATGCCCCAAATACATTCCAAGGAACCAGATAATAATAAAAGCCGTTGAGTATGAAAAATGGTCTTGGCTTCTTCTTCATCTCCTTTTTGCCTGTAATCACGCAACCCTTTGAGTAATCTTTCTCTGTTCCCTGCTCCCTCATTTTAAAGTTGGGATCAAATGTCTCCAGCAAAGCTAAACTTGGTGTTGCCTGCTAATACAAGGGAACATGTGGCCTAACAAATGCCAATATAAGTAGGAGACACAGTGGTTAGAGCTGCAGTTCAAGAACATCTGAATGGCCACATGATTCCCACCCCTTTCAAATGAGAACTGAAATGTTTCTATGATAAGAAGGCTGAAAATCACAAGACTTTGTGATACAAAAAAAGCACACACATATATCCTGCAGTACTGTTTGCTGATCCAGGGGAAAGCAGGGATAGGCAATATCATACCTTCCAGATATTGTGGACTACAATTGTCAGAGTCCATAAGCATTAACCTTGTACACAGTTTTCTGTAGCTGGAAAACACTAAACACTTTTAATTCCATATAGATGAGGAGACTCTGTGTTATCAGTGAAAATATTCCCTTCAAATTGTTTAGTCCTGGAATATTCCAGCAGATAGCCTCTTAAGAGAGACATGAAGTTCAAGAAAGGGGATACTGCAGTATGTGAATGCAGTATCTCCTTTCTAGTACTTTCTAGGCATCTATAAATAAAATCTATAAATACACTTCCATGAAACCACCATTTTAAAAGAAGCCAATGGTTCATAAATGATATGTGGTGTGTTGCTAGTTTTCATTGCACAGTTACATAAACGCCTGTGCCATAACAATGCCACATGTGTGTATGTGTGTCTTATGTCCTACTTTGCATTGCTGAAAGAATGTGATACTCCTATAACCAAATAACTTTATGCAAAACAGTTGTGCACACATCATAAAAAGTCCCTTGGGGTACAGTTCAGTGCCCCTAAAGGACAAAAGATACTGTGGAAGTTCAGCTGAACCTTTTCTAACTGACTTAGATTCTTAGGAATTGCGTAGCCGTTGTATTGTACACACAGCTTTTGAAGATGCCTAAGGGAATCCCCAACTCATTGCTGGGGGGGACGGGGAAGCAAATGTTGAGAATTGCACCTCTAGAAACCTGCAGAGGGCATCACTCTCCTTATTAAATGCTATTTGGGGCACCTATATTTTGTTGGAACACCTCAAGTGACATTCTCATCGCTTCTAATGTCCTAAAAATGGGGAATGGTTGAAATCCCCAGAAGCTTGGGGATGAATGAAAAGGTTATCCAGTACCTTTAAGACTGAAGATCTAATTATATTTGCCCTACAGGATAGCAATATGTGTGAATAGCTGCATGTTTCCTCCTGTAGGCAGGATATAGGAGAAATAGTTGCTGTCTCCTGCTATCTGTATGCAGAGCTGAATTTGAACACTGATCAGTGATCATGAGAATTATAGAGGTGTTTGTACTTAATTGTGATTTTATTTTGCTTCCAGTGAGACCTCTTTTAAGAAGTTGATCATATTTGATTATATCAGTATTTCTTTACAATTATACAGACCAAGCAGTGGTGAAGATTCTCATTTTAATGCCCAACAATTAGTGATCCTTTTCAGCTTTCTACAGATACAAAATAAATAAAAGATGCTGCCAGAGTTCCATTTACCTTCTGCTGCCTAAGGGTGCATCCACACTATAATTAATACAGTGTGACACCACTTTAGCTGCTATGGATCAATGCTATGGTACCCCAGGGTTTGCAGTTTGATGAGGCACCAGAACTCTTGGGCAAAGATGGCTAAATAACATGTAAAATTACAACTCCCAGGATTTCATAGCATTGACCCAGGGCAGTTAAAATAATGTCAAAGTGCATCAATTCTACAGTGTCATGAGACATATTCTGCTTCAAACTACAACACCCATTTGTAGCACCCACATTCCTTAGTCAACCTTTCATTGGACATCAGTTCCCATCATTCTCATTGGCCCTTCAACCTAAGACCCATGGACACTGCAATACAACAGTTGGAGGGCCCTCTCTTCCTCTTCTCTGTATTATCACAACGATGCAGAACCTTTGGCACTCAATCTTATGAAATACAGACCTTTGACATTGGCAATTCTGGGCAGCTGGAATGCGTAGCAACTGGAAGGCCAAAGTTCCTTCACTTCTGTCCTAACAGATGAGGAAAGACACATAATAACCCATCCAAACAGGACAGAAATTTGGTTAAGAAGAATTAAAGCATTCCTTCTATGGCAGTAAAACACAAAACAATGGTTTGGTTTTTTTTTTGCATTTTGATAGCATGGCATCTTCATGTGCGGGTGAAGATTCACTTAAAAGAAATGAATGTTAACACTCAAAACTACTTTCAAAAGAAATTTCCATGGGTTGGGTGAGTAGCAGGGTTGGTCTTTTGCAGCATAAACAAGAGTTTTGTGAGACCTTAAAATATGAACCAGTTTTGTGATGCATTCTTTAAAAGGAAATAATGCACACCACTGTAACAAAGCATTACTGGATCATAGCAACGGATACATTTGCACTGCAGAATGAATACAATATTACAACATTTTAACCTTGGGATCCTGGAATTTGTAGCCTGATAAGGGCCTTAGAATTATCTACTACATTGGTTCTGTGTGCACATGAAAAGTTTGCAATCTTTCCAAAAGTCGTCAATTATTTTCCCCCTTAACAACATACTGTAATTAACATCTCCATTTCTACCATCTCAAATATTTTAACTACCAGTCTTCCATTGAATTTCCACATTTTCCACACTTGTGCATCAAGGAATCTTGATGCTGTTACCATGAATAATAAAACGTTTTCATGCTGCTGTTTTGATTGTCAAATATTTCTAGAAAAGAAAGTGTAACATTTTTTTCTGAAAGCAGAAAATGTTGCTTTCATCCTTCAGAGATGAAACACCTTAACATTACAAAAACATCTTAACCTACAGATCTCAGAACAGTTATCTTAACTGCCTTGACAATTTATGTGCAGTGGGACAATTGCCTTTTCTGTATTCTCTTTCCCTCTCTGACCACCTTCATAACTATGTAGTTTATGCCTGAGATTTGAATATTGTACTCCATCAGTGTATCTGAGGAAGTGGATTGTAATCTAGAAAAACTACAATCAATAAATTAGAGCTCTCCAAATTGCGTGCTGCAACATATTACTGTGTTGGCTTTAATGCGGAGGTGTACCGCACATACCTAATAAGAAACCTCTGTGTCTAAGTGAAATAAGGAATCAATCATATATTTTTTATAATATGAAGGAAAGGTTTTCACGAGCTATGTTGTGTTCCCATGCATTTCATTAATAATGTTTATATATGTGTTCTTATCCTTTATAAGGGACTAGCTGTGCCCGGCCATGCGTTGCTGTGGCTGTAGGAATGTTTTGTTGGGTAGAGAATTGGGCATGTGGAAGGACATTGGCCGTGGGACGTTGGTGGAATGTTTTGATGTTTTTTAGAATCTTTGTGGGAGGGTTTTCTGATGTCCCCGCATGGAGGTGGAGGTGATAGAAGGAGCTTATGTGCCTTCGGAAGAGGAAGGTCATGTTGAAGTAATAAGGGTTTAACCCCGGGGGGCAGGGGTTCCATCGGGTTAGCTTACATGTCCCAAGAAAGGATTTCCGAAGTAGGATGGAGGCAGGGTTTGAAGTTGTAAGGTTATTCAATGGTAATCAAGTGGAGTAATGACAACATTGAAGAGAAAAGTCCTTTCCTCCACCTTGGACATGATTGCAGACATATATAAACTCAATTTGCGTAGTTTTCAACACATTTGAGAACGTGTGGATAGTTGATATAGATGTGGGCGAAACGTAGGAGAGAATTATAGGGTCAGTTTACATGTCCCCACAAAAGATTTCCCAGGGAGGATGCAGTGAGGGTTTGAAGTTGGAAGGGTATTAAATGGTCAAGTGGACCAATTACAATATTGAAGAGAAAAGTGTTTTTCTCCACTGTGGACATTATTGTATATATATATATATAAATGCCATTTGCCTAGTTGTCTACACATTTCAGAATCTGTGGATATGTGACATAGATGTGGGTGAAACGTGAGGAGAGAATCATAGGGTCAGCTTATATGTCCCAGAAAGGATTTCCCAGGCAGGATGCAGTCAGGGTTTGAAGCTGCAAGGGTATTGAATGGTAATAAAAGTGACCAATTCTAACATTGATGACAAAAATGGTTTAATGGATCCTGGGGATTATTGCACATATGTATAAAGCCCTGCTTGCCTAGTTTGCGATAGACCTGATAACCTGTGGATACCTGACATAGATGTGGGCGAAATGTGAGGAGAGAATCATAGGGCTAGGTTACATGTCCCCACAAAGGATTTCCCAGGCAGGATGTAGCCAGGGTTTGAAGCTGCAAGGCTATTCAATGGTAATCAAGTGGTCGAATTAAAACATCGAAAAGTCCTTTTCTGCACCCTGGACATTACAGCACATATATATGAAGGCCATTTGCCTTGTTTGCAACACATTGGAGAACCTTTGGATACCTGACGTAGATGTGGGGGAAAGGTGAGAAGAGAATGATAGGGGCAGCTTACATGTCCCAGAAAGGATTTCCCAGGCAGGATGTAGCCAGGCTTTGAAGCCCCAAGGGGATTCAATGGTAATCCAGTGGAGCACTTCCAACGTTGAAGAGAAAAGTGGTTTACTCCAAAGGTCATGCAGTTGGGAACCATTCTGTTATATCGGAGTGAATGAAAGCCCTCCCGAGAGGGTGCGTTTACAGGTATGCCCTGCTGGGAGGCGGGAGGGAGATCCCTGGTCCTCCTCCGCCTTTCGAGGGGGGTTGAGGTGGTGGAGGGTTTGGCTGTTCCCGTTTGTCCTCATCGTGCGCTCCTTCCTCCTTTTGGCTTTGTTTGGGTGGGGAGGCGGAAGGAGGAGCTCGCCCTCCAGCAAGTCCATGGGCTGCAGTTTCAGCAGTGAGGAGGTTGTGAGGGAGGCCTTGAGGGAGGCGTGCCGGTTGAGGAGGGAGAGCCGGAAGCCAGGGCAGTGAAAGGCCCGCCCCGCTGCCTCCGGAGGACTCACAGTTAGCAGTGTCCTCTTGGGGACAGGCGAGGTGTAGAAGGGGCGGGGCTTGCGGCCAAGTGCTTTGGAGGATGTAAAACAGAGGGAAGGGCGGGAGGAGGCTGCGGGGAAGGTTAAGCCGAGGGGATTGCAGGATGGGTAGTTTAGGCTCCTGAGGGGGAGGTGTGCTGTCTCTTGCTGAGCTTTTGCCTCTTTGCCCAGGTATAGTGGAGAGAAATGATTCTGATGATGGGCGGGCACTAGGACCCAGGGGACAGCTTTTTCCCATTGCCTGCCTTCCCTCTTGCCGCGGCCATGAGGGCTTCTCTTTTCCCTTCCTGGCATGGCTCCCGATGGTGCGTTGTGGGTTCTCTCCATGTGGAGGTGCCTGAAGTGATTTTGTGTTGTTTCAACCTTAAGGCGTGGAGGATGGGTTGTGTTGTAAAATTTCGAGATTGGGGGGCCTTTACTTTTGTTGTTTTGCTCGGTGCCGCGATTCCATTACCCTTTTATATATATAGATTGGTTCAACCTTCAGTTTGCTAGTAAAACTGAATGACTGTGTCACGAAACGATGCATGTCCAAAAAGTATGTCACCATCATGAAATATTTGGGAAGCTCTGCAGTAAGTCATATTCAAAGACATGTCTGGGTTAGTCTGTACCAGCCTATAAACATATTAAGATTGAATGTTCATCACATAACTTCACATTCATAGACTCAGAGTACAGCTACACTACAGAACTAATGCAGTTTGACCACACTCCAACTGTAGTGTGTTTGGAAACTCCCCCCACCTCCCTTTATGGGTCCAAACATTTTTTGAAATGATTCTGCTGATTCTGCTGAAATGATAAGTCTGAAAACATATCTCCATGTCTGCTTGGATTGCATCAAATTATAAAGCTGACCGTGTGCAAAGAATTTCAAGAATCTCCTGTAAGACTGTACTGTTGCCAAGGTTCTCCCTTCTACAGTTATTAGAACTGGATCCTGTCACTCTCGATTTTTTGGCTCTTCTCTTCTTGTGTGAATCTCGAGCTCTAAAAGTCAGTAGCTTACAATTTAAGGAACTCTAAACTGTAGGCAAGGCTTCCATGACACAGCTATAAAAGAAGAAAACCAACGTGCCAAGTAATAGCCTCTTGATGGTTCTTCCGCATTTGCTTTGCATGGAGGTTTGCCATGTGTGCTTCAAAGCATACACATTTCTCAAATCATACACAATCGTAACAACTTATAATTCTGAGAAGGGAAGGGAGTCACATTTCCTCCAACATTATATACATCCTTTCAAAGGAATTATTTCCTCTTCCACACAGCTGTATAAAATCTGACATTATCTGCTTTGAACTGGGTTATGTGGCAGTGTGAACTCACATAAACCTGTTCAAAGAAGATATTGTGGATTTTCTGCCTTGATATTCTGGATTATACAGCTATGTGGAAGGGCCCTAAGACTCCAATGTAGCAAAGATTTGCAAAATGTCAAGAGAAACTGAAAGTGAGATTTGCAGCTTTATGCTCTGACAGAGTAAGCAGTGTGTTGCTGCACAGGCACCTTACCTAAGATGATGACAAGGGATCCTATAGCACAGGCATGGGCAAGCTAAGGCCTGGGGGCCAGATACTGCCTCCTGGGCACTTACCTCAGCCCCTCCTCATTTTCGCTGTCCTCTTGGCATAAGGACACAGCAGTGCACCTCATCCCTATGCCAAAAAGACAGGAGAGGAAGGCACGCAGCAGCTGAGAGCCCTCTCAAGCACTCTCAGCCACTGCATGTTTCACCCTCCTCCCGGCATAAAGACGGTGCGAGCGGCCCTGTCCTTATGCCAGGAGGACAGCTCGAGAAAGGCATGTGGTGGCTGAGAGCCCTCCAGAGCACACTCAGCCACTGCCTATCTCTCCCTCCTCCCAGCAAAATGTCAAGAGGACAGCCCAAGGATCAGGGGAGGAGGATCGGGGCAGTCATCATGTGTCCTGCCTTCCTCCTGGCATAAGGATGTGGTAAACAGTCTGTCCTTATGCCGGGAGGACAACCTGAGGCCCTGCTCTGCCCACTCTTGGCCCTGCCCTTTCCTGGGCCCTTCCGCTCCCAAGCCTACTCCATCCAGGCCCATCCTCGCTCCCAGCCCGGCCTGGCCCAACCCTTCTGGCCAGACCCGCAATGCGGCCCAAAGCAAAAAAGTTTGCCCATGCCTGCTATAGCACCATGGAGACTGGTCTCCAGGGTCATCTTCAAATGCTCAAACCACTATTGAATGTTGCAATTGGCCACCTTGATTAGCATTGAATAGCCTTGCAGCTTCAAAGGTGGCCAATTGCAACATTCACACTTGCCTCAAGCAGACAAGGGTTCTTTTTCCCACCCTTGACCTTCCACAGATATATAAACCCCACTTGCCTAGTTTCCGACAGACCTCACAACCTCGGAGGATGCCTGCCATAGATGGGGGTGAACTGTCAGGAGAGAATGATTCTGGAACATGGCCACACAGCTCGGAAAACTCGCAGCAACCCAGTGATTGAAGGCCATGAAAGCCTTCGACAAAACATTAAAAAGATTGTTTATACATTTATGTTATAAGGCGTATAGGAAAAACAATGCATCTCATTGTGTAAGGTAAAGGAAAAGGTTTCCCCTGACATTAAGTCCAGTCATGTCTGACTCTGGGGGTTGGTGCTCATCTCCATTTCTAAGCCGAAGAGCTGGCGTTGTCCGTAGACACCTCCAAGGTCATGACTGCATGGAGCGCCATTACCTTCCCACTGGAGTGGTACCTATTGATCTATTCACATTTGCATGTTTTCGAACTGCTAGGTGTACATATATGTAAATACAGGCGAAATCCAAAACACTTCTGGTCCCAAGCATTTTTAATAGGGAAGACTCAACCTATATTAGACATTAAAGGCTGTATGGGGGGGGGGGGAGCTGTAGTTTAAGGGGCATCTAGTGCCGTTTGACACCACTTTAACTACCACGGCTCAATGCTATGGAATCATGGAAGTTGCAGTTTAGTGAGGCACGGCACTCCTGGGCAGAGAAAGCGAAAGCCCTTGTAAAACTACATATGCCAGGATTCCATCTAATCGAGCAAGGATGGGCAAACTTTGGCCCTCCAGGTGTTTTGGACTTCAACTCTCACAATTCCTAACAGCCTACCGGCTGTTAGGAATTGTGAGAGTTAAAGTCCAAAACACCTGGAGGGCCGAAGTTTGCCCATGCCTGGCATAGAGCCATGCAGCTAAAGTTGTATCAGACTGTATTAATGCACCCAGAGACAAACACACTCCACTGTGCGAGTGAGTGTCGTTCTGAGGCAAGAGGGGAGAAGATGCGAACCATCTCCCTTTGTTCTTTTCTGCTTCAGAGAAGTTTCTCGGAATTCAGCACCCCGCCCCCTTGGTCTGCCAGAAATAGGCTCTGCGCCTTTAAGGAACCAAATAAAATCGAATCCACCCCCCTTCCCCTCCCCTCTCCCCCTCCCCCGAAGGACTCGCTTTTATCCCAGTCCCTGCCTCCGAGGGCGCCCCCGCTTTTGCAAAGGCAGAGCTGCAAGCAACGCGGACGAGGAGGCAGAAGGCGAGAGGGCGACCATGGCCATGATCTTGGGCTACTGGGATATCCGAGGGGTGAGTCAGAGGCCCTTTTGCAGGGGGGTGGGCCTGCAATTTGTGTAAGGAGGGTCGCCCCATGAAGGAAAACCTCTTTGGATGTCTTTGGGAAGCGATAGGAAAAAGCTCAGCTCCTGGGAAAGGAAATGATGGAGTCTTGCAGCAAGCGCAGCACGTTTGGAGTGAAGATCCTTTTGTTTGGGATGTGTCTCTGTGTGTGTATATATACATATCTATATCAATCTTTGCATATACACACACACTCTGTATTATACACACACATACATGCATGTATATGCACAAAGGGATAGATTCAGAATATATAGTACATACATACAAAGTGCAGTTGGTGTCCTTTTTGTTTCTGTATGTGTGTGTGTGTATATATCTTTCCATTTTGTAGATAGATACCAAGGTGGGTCAAAAAGTTTTGTCTCCTGCTTCATAAAAATGTTATGAATGAACATATTAACAGCAGACGTTGCTACAGATCACAGCCTGAACTATCCTCTACACACAAAACTACCGTTGAACATAGTCACCAGAATCCATTTGTATACACTTGTACTATCTTTTAACCCAGGCGTCAAAACCATTTTGGAAAAATTTAGTTTTTTGTTTTGTTTTGCTTTTGTGACCCATGATTTTAAAGCTGTTTTAACATCGTTCAGGTCCTCGAATCTGAAACCACGCAAGTGGTCTTTCAGAGGTCCAAAACAGGTAAAAGTCAGAAGGGGGCAAATCATAAAAATTCTTCAAGGGATTTTGGATTTCCTTAGGTGTGCAACCTTCTTTTGCCAGGAATTCAAGGACCCCTCTTTCTTTTAGCTTCAGATTCATGGTTCTAATCAGCCAATCAGAGAAAGAAAAGACTATATTGATAGAGTAAGGCTACCTCTATCATATCATGCATAGATAGTCCAGTAGCTGTGAAATAAATTAGAGTTAGAGCGATGGAGGCATTACTTTTTGACCCACCTGTGTATATGCATATAAGGTGTACCAACAGTTGGCTTACAGAGGGGAAATGGGACATTGTAGATAAATCGACCTTTCTTTACAAAATTTTACAAAACTCTTCCAGTACACACAACAATATAAATATAAAAATGTTTTACATGTGTTAAATATAATATATGTTTGTTATGTTTTTTTCTATGTATACAGACTTTTGGAACACTACTTAAATACAAAGGTTTTAACATTGCACTAAAGGATACACACATACATGCATATGCATGCATGAATACATGCAAAGCTATTAGCATTGCACTAAAAGATACACATGCACACATGCATACAGAGATTTTAACACTGCACTGAAAGATATATTTAGAAAGAGAACAGAAAGAAATGGAGAAGAAGAAAAAAGCAACTTCCGTCCATGTTTTCAGCACTTATGCTTACTTTACAGTTATTGCTGCTTCCTTCTCTTTTTTACAACCAATCTTGTCTAATGATGAAAATGTAAAGTTATCAAGAGTTTTTTGGAAGGGGGGAGTGCAAAACAAAAGTCCATTAAGGGCTTTCCAGCTTTTCAGAAAAGCCGTTCCTTTGATCAAACAAGGCAACGTGTCTTGTTTCTGCCCTGTCTTAAGCTTTGCCAGCCACTCCCCCAGAGTAGGCAGTAAGGAATTCTTTTCATGTTGGCGAATGCAACCATTTTGCTTCATTTGGAGGCTGCGTTGTGGCTTTGTAGCTCTGTTTTGTCGGTAAGCATCTCACCTCTATATCTTGCACTTACACTGGTAGCATCGACAGTTTTGATTTGTGACTGAGTGGTTTGCATGTTGGACTAAGATCAGGATTCTAATCCCTGCTCGGGTATGGGAACCCATCAGGTGGCCTTAGGGAAGTTACCCGATTTCAGCCTCAGAGAAAAGCAGAAGACTTTAGCATGTTTCTTCCTCTCTGAATGAATCTTGCCAAGAATACCTTAAGCTGAATAATAATATTCTATATACTCGAGTATAAGTCGAGACATGCAATTTTACCACCAAAAACCTGGGAAAACTTATTCACTCGAGTATAAAATGAGGGTGGGGAAATGCAGCAGCTACTGGTAAATTTCAAAAATAAAAATAGATACTAATAAAAATACATTGATTGAGGCATCAGTAGGTTAAATGTTTTTGAATATTTACATAAAATTGTAATTTAAGATAAGACTGTCCATCTCTGATTACCGTATATACTTGAGTATAAGCCAACCCAAATATAAGCCGGCCAGGACCTCTCTCGAGTATAAGCTGAGGGGGGCTTTTTCAGCCCTAAAAAAGGGCTGAAAACTCAGTTTATAATTGAGTATATACAGTAACCATTTTTTAAAATTCTTACCCACATCTTCGTATAAGTCAAGAGAACAAACAACACACACACACACACACACACACACACACACACACATATATATTAAAAGCAATCATAATTTTGAAACTTGCATTTTAACATTTGAAGAGACGCAACGAGGAAGGAGGTTATTTAGTGATGACTAAGTTTCATTCTTGTTTTGCCATGCAACCTGAAAGATGATTTGGGGAAAATGGTTTTCTTTCAGGCAGCAGCAATACCCCCTCTAAACAAACTCGTGAAAGGAAAACCCGTGATAGGTTTGTCTTAGGGTTGCTGCAGCTTAGAAACAAATTGATTTAATTTGCCTGATTGCTGAAGAGCTTATTTCTTAGAAAATCCAGTTATTAGAGAGAAAGCAGAAGTGTATCATCACACTTGAGCATTTGTCCACTTTAAATCCGGTTTCTGACTCCTGCAGAATTCTAGGGTTTGTAGATTTGTGAGGCCCGAGACCTGTCTGTCTGAGCTGTTTAAAGGCCTCTCCCTAAAGTGGATTTAAAGTGGATCCAAACTCCAGTGAGATGAAGTTCATATCTTAGTTTCCCCCTGTAACTCCTCTGTTTTTCCATGTGTTCTTCCTCAAACAAGGGTGTAGAATGCAGTTTTGTTTTCTCAGATTTTTCTTCTCTCTTCTCTTTAGGGGTGATGGTAAACATACAACTTGTGCATTTGTTTGTTTTTAATTTCAGATATTTGATAACTATACTTCAAAGTTGTGGCCTTCCTAAAATAGATTATAGTAGAAAAAGATCAAAACACGACATCTGAGCACTTCTTTCTTTCTTTCTTTTTTTAATAAAAAAAGCTGTTGCAATAAATGCAAACACTATAAAATCTCTTCAGTTAACAACCAGAGGGAGAAAAAGTATGTTCAAGTTCTCTTAAAAGCAGCCAGAGGTGCACAGTGGGTTGTGTACAACAGGCAAATAATTATACTATTTCAAGTTTGTGCGCTTTCATCTTGCAAAGAGAAGTAAGTCTCAGTATTTCTTCAGGTATGAGATCAGCCCTAAGTACAGAGGGATTTTGACAAAGGGAAGGACTGTACTAACACAGAGAGATGGGTTTAACCAGAAGCATTGGAAAGGACAGAAGGGAGTTTAGAGTAATGACAGTTGTAAACACAATGCAGTTAGTAATTACGCAAAGTAAGTTTGAGAATTCTCAATTTCTTTTCAGTACAGTGTCGTCTTTAAAGGATTGTAAACCCTGAAACCTGTATGTGCTAACTTCTCATTGAACATTATCCTTTGTTTCTTTCAGCTTGCTCATAGCATCCGCTTGCTACTAGAATACACAGGCACAGCCTTTGAAGATAAATTATACAGCTGCGGAGAAGGTTTGTATTGCTCAACTGAGTATGTGCTACAGTCTTTCTCCCATTGCCCCCAGTTTACAACCAGGAATGAAAATTGCTAGTTTATTCATAATTTCCTGGTAACTCCTAGCCCATTTGGATAAAGGCATTCTAAGCAAGTTAGATATAGAAACTGTATCCTATGTTTTTGGTTACCCCCAAAGTGATTTTTTTTTTTTGCTTAACCTCTGCAAATTTTGAAAGTCTGTAAGGTTGTAAAGTGGTGTCAGTGGAGAGGCTTGTGCCAAATGATATGCACCTGTATTATCGGAAGAGTGTCATTTTGGTATCTAATAATGCAGACTCTATGCTCTGCTTTACTTCTTCCTTTGGAAAAAAAAATCTGCTAGTAGATATTGGTTGTATTGCTCAATAATATGACAGGGATGGATTTTGATGTACTAAGTATCATATATATAACTAGCCTACTTTTCTTTATGGAGAGAAACAGGTGTCTAGATCCAAGTGTGCAGGAAGCATCTGCTTAATGTTTGAAATTGCCATGATTCTGCAGTCTGAAGAGAGTTGAAGGTAGCTCAGGGCTAAAGTCTCCTGGAGAAATAGCATCAGCAATTCATTATTGAGCCTCCTGGAACAACATTTGAATTGGCTTGGAGTATGGTGAGAACATAAAAGTTATCTTCAGAAACATATTAGAGACGGAGGCAGGAATTGCGTAGCCCTCCAGATGTCGCTGAACTGTAGTATGACTCACCACTGAGTGTTCTAAAAAGAACTAACTTCTGGAGGACCATATAATCCTTACCCCTGCTGTAACAAAATGTTTAAAATAGACCTTTCAAGATCACTAGAAAATATAATTAATATCTGTTGGTTCCCTGTCACTTGCCAGTTCAATATAGCCAGTGTAATTCACTCCCCAAGGATCTTGGGTTACTATCTTGGAGATTAATGCTACTGTTTCATTTGGAGACTGGTCTTGAACTAAAACTGGGTAACTTCTCCAGAGGTCCCCAGATTACAGTATTACTCAGTTGCACAGTATAAAAATTATACCACTTGTTTGAAATACAGTTCATTCTACTTGTTTTAATTTATAAGCCTTTTTGAATCCTGTTTTAGGTAAAGAGGAGATGATATTTTTATTTGATTATTTCTAGAATGATAGTACACAAGATTGCTGTGTATATTAAGCAAATTAGTATGGTATCAATTCACTGGAGAGTGACCCTGATGTTGTAGTCTTCTTTAAAAATAACCCCAAATGTATGGTGATGGGGTCTTTCAGGGGTCACCATGTCACATGATACATAATGTGTTCCATATGGTGACTCTTCTTGAATGAGGCGAGGAGATTTCCCCAATTATAGCATAATACATTTTCAGTGGTGAGTGAATATGCCATCCTTGCAGCTGAACGACTCACTTTAAGCAAGTTGTCTCCATTGGAAAATGTGCAGTGATAATCACTTGCTGTGTGCTAAAGAATAGATTGTCTGGAAAAATGTCCTCAGTGCGCCCTGTGAGAGAGCATAATGGAGCCTTTGTCTCCGAAGCATCCCAGCTCCAACCTTGCTGTTTGTCACATTGTGGCTTTCTCTTGCCAAGTTATTTTCTCAAAACCTAGGTGGTCTAGATTGAAAATGAGGGCAGCAAAGAACAGCTCCACCTAAACTACTCTTGTGGAATGCCCTCTGGTTTTTAATATTCTAAGATAGCAAGTTAATGAGGCTACTGGTGGCATTCAAGTCTGTCTGAGTTTATTACCAACTACAGCAGTGCTTGCCACAAGGCTGTCAGCAGGCCAACATGTGTTTAATAGCTTCCTGACAAAAGAAGAAGAATTTACTCCAGCATTTACAGCATGGTATAACCAAGTTAACTGAGAAATAAATGAAATAGGGGTCATTTCTGAATTAGCTTTTCCTGGATCCAAACTCCAGTTGTAGACTTGGCAACATGATGGACATAGATTTTCTATGCCTGAATTTAATACCTCTTATTTCTCCCTCAGCTCCTGACTATGATAAGAGTCAATGGATCAATGAAAAGGAAAAACTGGGACTGGATTTTCCTAATGTAAGTGACTGTATTTATAATATTATACAGAGAAATGCCATCTCTTTTGTTTATCCATGAATTCCGAATGGGAAGAAACAGGCTACTCTCAGTGGTAGTCATGTGTACAACTTTAAATGAAAAGAAGGGGCTGAGGAACAATTATGAATAGACTGAATGGGTCATTAAGAGTGAACTTGGAAGCACAAGGCAAGGATTTGGCCTTGAGCTGATCTCTCTCTGTGTTTTCCAGCTTCCTTACCTAATTGATGGCAAGACCAAGCTCACACAAAGTAATGCCATTCTCCGGTACATTGCACGCAAACATAAGCTTTGTAAGTATGGCTGAGTTCTCCTGGGGTCTGGACTGGGAAAACCTGCTTACTTCTCCCCATGATTTCTCATCTCTGTGTGTTGGCTCTAGGTGGAGAAACCGAAGAGGAAATAATGAGAGTGGACATGCTGGAGAATCAGGTGATGGATTTCCGCATGAGCCTTGTGATGATCTGCTACAATCCTGATTTTGTAAGTTGTACTGCTTCCCACCATTTACACCTACTGTACTGAGCCAGAGGAGAAGAAGCAGGTCTTTGCAACATCTGCAAAAGGAATTATAATCCATGTTTTATGCAGTAAACACGTCCACCGTGTACAGCGCTGTTTCTTCTACCCGAAGCATGAAGTGATGCACACACATCTGTTTCTGGGGATTGTGATAAGAGTCTCAGAAGACCAAGATATTTAAAGCATGTGTGTGCCACCCTCCCTCTTTAGGAAACAAAAATTACACACAGCAATCATGACTGTTGTGTGAAACAACGGATTTACAAATATGTGATTTTAACCATGTTTTAACTTTGTATTGTATGGTTTTATTCTGTTGTAAGCCGCCTTGAGTCTGCTTGTGGAGAAAGGCGGGGTAAAAACATCTTAAATAATAAAGTAAGCCAACAAATAAATAAATAATAGAACATTCCTTTGAATGTTGCTGTAATGGCAGAAACAGTTTGCCAGAGGAATGACATTTTTGGGCTGTTAGGAATAGAAGCTTCTCAGCAATAACTCTTTTCCAAAGAAGTTTATTGGAATCACTCAAGAACTTTCTCCTAGAGTCATTTTGCCTCACTCTGGTATCTTAGCTGTTGATTATTCCTAATTCCATAGGCACATTGGACAGTAGAAGTTCTTTTTAATTTTAGCCATGGAAACAGTTTATTCCTCATTGATTTATGTGTATGTGTGTATGTATATATATATTTCAAATATACATACATTTGCGAGTGTTTGTTGCATACAGTGCAATACTTTCCAGCCATTAGTCTTCCATAATTATTTCTAAGATAAGGGGTTACAGTCTTCTATTTAAATAGTACATTGATTTTTTCCTGGGTTTTTTGGTTCTCTTTTTAGGAAAAATTAAAACCTGGATACTTGGAGCAACTGCCAGGGAAGTTGAAATTGTTTTCTCAGTTCTTAGGGGACAGAAAGTGGTTTGCTGGTGACAAGGTATGTGCATATTCAGACCTGGTTTTACCCAAGAGTAGGCTCAGTCCTTCTGGAGTATCACTAATGCTCTTTGATTTTTTCCAGATCACGTTTGTTGACTTCCTCATGTATGACGTCCTGGATCAAAACCGCATGTTTGAGCCTAAGTGCCTTGATCAGTTTAAGAACCTTCAGGATTTTCTCACCCATTTTGAGGTTAGTTTTGGCTTTGAGATATGTGATTGTTTGCCGGTCATTTTGTGCATCTTGTGATGGGGTTTGTTATTTCCTGGCAAGCAGCCACCGACAGATTAACAGACAGCAAGGTTCCAAAATGGCTGGAGCAGCTGTCTAAGCTGGCAAAGACAAGAATATGTGAGAAATATTGTCTGTTTCCTTTAGGTACACAAATGCTTCAGGCAGGTTGTTAAAATGTGCTTTGTTCTAAATGGGCCTGGTGGTAATTTCACTTTTATCCTTTTGTTTAATGAGCTTTTTCCTGTAGTAACACAGTTGTTGGCAGTTGGGAGAACTTACTTATTGCAATCTATAAAGCCTTAGTGCCACCAACTTACTGTGTAGAAAGTATGGATTGGTTTCTGTACCAACTTTGTAGAATCGTAGAATCATAAAGTTGGAAAAGACCACATGGCCATCCAGCCCAGCCCTCTGCCATGCAGGGACACAGAATCAAAGCACCCTTGACAGATGGCCATTCAGCCTCTGCTTAAAAACCTCCAGAGAAAGATAGTCTACCACACTCTGAGGCAGCATGTTGCAAAAAATGTCTTACCATCAGGAAGTTAGTCCTAATGTTTAGGTGGAATCTTTTCCCCCCCTGAAATTTGAATCTATTGCTCCCTGTTGTAGTCCACCAAAGTTGCTTGGATAGGGGCAGTGCCTTTTTCATGAGTAGCAGAGCTGGGAGATTTCCCTTTTATCAGGTGAAGTCTCTGAGCATTATCATTTTGGAATAAATTTTATGCCAGTCACACATACACTCCAGCCTTCCATGTGTTGGTGGACTCAAATTCCCATCAAATCCAGCTGCATGATCAAAAATGAGGGGAGTTACAGTCATATGACAACAGGAGGGCCTGGTTCTCTATTCATGTCCTATACCAATGTCATGAAAAGGTGAGGAAAAAGCCAATTTGTGGAGATGGTGTCTTAAATAGGAGTAAATCCAAGGCCTAAGACAAACTGGTAAAAATCTGATGCACCGTTAGCAAGTTTGAACAAAGGAGCTGTTCTCGGAGCCATAGGTTGAAGCCTTCTCAGACCTCATGTCCTTGTGAGGGTTTGGCCAAAGGTTGTGGTCCAGAATATATGTGGGGCAATACACTCAGGAAGGGTGTTCTAGAATTTGTGTTTTAATATAGCCTATGAGCAAACTCAACCTGGCTGGAAAAACTTTCCTTTTTCTGTAGTATTTTCAGCTTTTGACCTGTTGCAAATTCTTTTTCTCCCCACCTTGTTTTCTGAAACACTCAATTTTTTGTTTTCTCAGGCCTTGGAGAAAATTGCAGCCTACATGAGCTCCAGCCGATTTATGAAGACTCCCATTAATAACAAAATGGCCAAATGGTGTAACAAGAAAGAGTAGAAAAAGCAGGGCGAAAGCTTTCTGATGCTGGATGGTACCTTGCTTTTTTGGTGTTAGAGTTTATTTGATAGACAGATGGTCCCCCCCCCCCCTAGAATTTGATGCTGTATTTCTGTAGAATGATGGTTGAAGCTTTTCTATTTTGAAGGCTGTAGCAGCTAATAAAGATTCTTGGACTGAATTGGTATTGCTGTTGTGGCTTATTGTCTTATTCTGTTTTTTCACTACGTAGATATAGAAAGGGTTCTCAAACTCTTTCAGCCACGGAGCCCTTTTTGAGGCAAAAATTTCTTGTGGAGCCCCAAGAAATGTTTTTATATATTATATTAATTATTATTTATAATGTATATATATCAGGCATGGTCAAACTTTTTGATGCATTGTGTTTAAAATTTGACAGATGGGCCAGACCAATGGCAGCTGGATGGAGAGTGTTTGTGTAAACTAATTGAAAAAATATGAGCGATTAAACTTAACAGTATTTAAGTGGAAGACCCCAGGGGCCATCCATTCCAACCCTCTTCTGCCATGCAGGAAAAGCACAATCAAAGTACCCCGGACAGATGGCCACCCTGCCTTTGTAGTAGTAGTAGTAGCAGTAGTAGTAGCAATGCACCCTACTGGGATCTGCGTGCATCATCCGAAAATACATCACACAGTCCTAGACACTTGGGAAGTGTTCGACTTGTGATTTTGTGATATGAAATCCAGCATGTCTATCTTGTTTGCTGTGTCATAATAAAATAATAATAATAATAATAATAATAATAATAATAATAATAATTATTATTATTATTATTATTATTATTATTATTATAGAAACTCCAGGGGGCATCCAGTTCAGCTCCCTTTTGCCATGCAGGAAAAGCACAAAGCATCCCCTGAAAAAAGGGTTTTTGGTGCCAAGGGAGGCAAGTGGAGGGAAAGAAACAGAAAAGAGGAAGGAAAGCTTGGAGGGAGGAAGAGGAGGAGGTAACTATGGAGCCCCTCAGAAGCAAATATTTCCCACTTCAGTTCAGACTGGAGGATCAAATTTGCAAATTACCTTTGCAGCTACTTCTTTCCCCCCATTCTACTATGTACAAAGACACACAAGTGTTAATGCCAAAACTAATTTCAAGCATAAGATCAATATCGTAATTTCATGGTATCAGCTGCTATATGGCAGGGATGGGCAAAATGAGGCCCTTCAAATGTTTTTGATTCTCAGGAGCCATGACCATCATAGCCAATGGTGAGAGTTACAATTCCTTAAAATCCAGAATGCCACATGTTCCTACCTTTTCCCATGGAGGGAGGAATCCCTGAGTGAAAAAGCTGCCTTCATAAACTTCAAAGTTATTGTGGTGCTTTTGTTAGAAAAATGAAGGCATGCTGGGGAGAGATTAGGACATGAACACATTACATGCTGGATCCATAACTCTCCTATTCTCTTGGTGTGTGCCAAGAACAGGAAGCTGGAGTTCCTCTTTGTAGGATCACTTTCCTCGAGGAGAACTTCAAAAAAAAGAAAGAAAGAAACCTGGATGTTGGGGGACATCTCTCATCACTATCTGCTATGCCTGTCGGGGCTTTGAAGTGGACAGTTCCTCCACCTTGAATTTACTCTCTATTGTAGAACTTCTCACCAAACAGCTTCACCCACTTAAGGACTGGCTTCTGAAAAAGCACTACTACTAATGTGTGCTAAATATGCTTATTATGACTTACTGTTTGCAAACTCACAGCATCAGTGCTTACTTGCAGGTAAATGTAACAGTAGAGACTGGCCTTTTGATCATCTTGTACAGGATGGGATAATGTTGAACAGTTTGTTAGTTGTGTACCTTTGAGTCATTTTTGACTTGTGGCAACCGCAAAGCAAACCTATCACTGGGTACTTGAGACTATGAGCATGTGGCTTAGCTAAGGTCACCCAGAGGACTTTCATGGCTGAGCAGGGATTCCAGTCCTTTTTGAAAGTCATAGTCCAGCTCACAAACTACTATGCCACATTTGGCTCCATACTGCTACTGCATAGTGATACAATATTTATAACTTAGATCAAAATTATACATTACAATTTTACTAACCTACATGATTTTGACTGCTGCTTTTCCTTCTTTCCTACATCCCATCTGTACTCTGCCTAGTCCATTAGTCAAAAAGCATAAGAAAAGCTATATAATGATCAAATTCAGAAGATTACAGGTAATTTTACTTTACTTATAATCAAACAAGCTTCTTCTCCATCCAGCTTGAAGGAGAAGATGTAAAATATGTGGAAATACCTGAAGAAATTCCTGGAATCAGAGGTGGGCTGATCCAAAAATGCACAGAATGCACTTTCTATTTTGATTTCTCCAAACCAGCTTTGGCACCAAGTTCAAAATAGTGGGAAGGAGAGCATACACTTTTTATCATGTCAGAAGCGCACTGAAGATACAGTTATAATGCATTTAAAAACAAACAAAGTTAAAAACTTGGCATTATACTAGATTTCCTTTGACCAAAAGCTGGCCATTTGGAGTGCCTCTGGTGTCACTATGAGATGGTCCTCCATTGTGCATGTGGCAGGGCTCAGGTTGCATTGTAGTAAGTGGTCTGTGGTTTGCACTTCTCCACACTCGCATGTCACGAACTCCACTTTGTAGCCCTTTGTAACCAGAAGCGACTTGCAGTAAGCATACACTTAGAATTCAAAAATAGGATGCCTTTATTTTCCATACTAGAATTGCATTGCATTGCATTCTCGTCCCAGTGGCGAAGTGTGTTAAAGCACTAAGCTGCTGAACTTGCAGACCGAAAGGTCCCAGGTTCAAATCCTGGGTGCGGAGTGAGCGGCCGCTGTTAGCTCCAGCTTCTGCCAACCTAGCAGTTCGAAAACATGCCAATGTGAGTAGATCAATAAGTACCGCTCCGGTGGGAAGGTAACGGCGCTCCATGCAGTCATGCCGGCCACATGACCTTGGAGGTGTCTATGGACAATGCCGGCTCTTCGGCTTAGAAATGGAAATGAGCACCAATCCCCAGAGTCAGACATGACTGGACTTAACGTCAGGGGAAACCTTTACCTTTTACCTCGCACAAAAATCCAGTCTTGCTTTTCTTCCCTGACGTGTCCTGATACTTTATGTATGCGTTCACATATTTATTGTTATTAAGCTATGCTGTTTTAAGGTTCTGGGACTTGTAGTCCAAACAGGAACATTCCCAAGCTCTGTATCTCTGAAACATGTTGTTTTGTAAGTGTTCTTGAAATAGTTCTGGAGTGATAGCCATATTAGGCAATTAAACACAAACATATCTTAAACAGCTTAATAGATTTATTGGACACAAGTACTGCACAAATAAAACAAATATTTTAAAGCTACTGAGAAAACCATGAACTTCCTGAACACCAAATAATCTCAAAGTCAACTTTCTCCTGCAAATTAACACTGAACAGATATTTTGCAATTGCTAGATTAGAATTTGGTAAATCTCTTCCTTATTACTTCAAACTCTCTCACAAACTATTGAGTTTAAAGTTACTACAATGAATCCTGTAAAGCTAACTAATCAATTGCTATAATAAATGGACAATGTCTTTTAAAACATTATATACAGCATTTGAAATATTTTAGAAATATCACTATGGCCTGCTTGCCCCTCTCTTTGCAATTTATTTCCCTTTAATAATGAGACACGGTACTTGGAAATGCTACTGTTTGAGACGATAATAGCCCCCACCTCAAGCTAGATTGATCACTAACTATCCTACCTGGGGAATTTAGGGAGTTATTTTAAAATTAGCTTTTCCAGGTTCTGTAGCTCTGTATATATATATCTGCAAATTAGTGTTGCCAGGCTTAAAATAGCAATTAGGGATATGAACATTTAATCCATGAAATCCAGGAATACAAGTTGAGATGTATCCACAACAATTCTATCTATATATTAAATAAAAGCATTTGGTTTCAATTAACTTATCCATGTATCTCAGTCAAATAAACATGTTGTCCACATCGATAAATTACATGATGCTTCCATTTTTGTCTTTACTGAATTACAAACTACAGGATTTTTAAACATCTCTATTCAAGCTATATAAAAATAAAATAAGGGGCATCCTTACAATAAGAGACACTTGCCAGTCTTATAATGGGCAAGCTTTCTGAATCGCATCTAAGGGCATCCTGTATAATAAAGGTCATATTAACAGATGAGAATAACCATCCAAAGTTAAGTGCTGGAAAAGCAAACCATTACTGGTAGCAGAGACAATTTCTTAGAAGTGAACTACAGTGACTGAAGACTGCTGAAGAATATTACTTCTGTGGGTCTTACTGTTAAAGGGAAGCAGAGAAAGAAGTATTAGTAGTAAGAACTGAGTAAGTATTCATCATTCCTAACCACATTCTAGCCATGTAGGAGGTTATTCTCCTTTGCAGCAACACTATGTTTATTGACCCTATTCATATTACCCTACCCACAGATGAAGGAGGATCCAGGTCTCACTGTTACAAACCAAAACTAGTGCTGACCCATGTGGTTTGAATACAAAGTTACTACAACATCTGGAGGGCTACATGATCACCCGACCTTTCAAATTTATACTGTGTTGCTTCTGAATTTATTTGCTTCAGTGGGAAGCTGAAGCGAGCTGTGGGACTCTCTCCAGTCCAATGTCCCCTCTGGCCATTCTCTAGTCACAAAACAGATGGATATGGCAAACAGGTTTCCTGGCTTTGGAAGGGATCTTACCTTTAGTGTTGATTTAACTGCTGAAAGCTTGAGGAAAACACGTCTCCCTTCTTCCGGGCAGACTGTTTTCAGTTCTTCTTGGCTCATTGACAGAAGTTGCTGTCCATTAAGGATGCCAAGAGATTTAACTGTACTGTTGAAAGATGAAGACAGGGCTATGTTTGTTTAGGGGAGAACATCTATCCTGAATTTTTCCACCCTTGTCTTTGACTGTAATGTATTTCTATATTGTTTGAATGTAGAACAAATGGTGGATGGTAGGAGTAGACACACATTCTTTTGCCTTTTTTAGCCTCTACAGAGCTTGCCATCCTGATAGGGAAGGGAAAGCAACTGCCAGGGTCAGAAGGCTGCATTGTACTTCCAGGAGGATCTACCCATATTAACCCCAACTCTGAAAACAGATGCAAAACATTTTTGGTCCCAAATATCCCTTCTACAGAGCATTAAAACCATTTCACCATGCTTTTGATCCCTCCCTGATCTAGGAGGAGGAAATAAACCAGTAGTCAAAATTGGGACGGGGATGTTGGAGCCTAGAATATAGTGCACAAGAATGATGTCAATGAAAGGGGCAATATCCTTCCCACACTTTCCCCACAACACCGAAAGAATCAGATAATATTAGAATCTGGCTATGGGGCTTTCAAGCTTTGCAAATCTAGGGACCCCTGCACACCACACAGTTCCAGCACTATGACTTCCCTTTAACTGCTATGACTGCCTCCTGGGGTTTGTAGTTTTGCAAGGCAGCAGAGGAACTCTATGGGATGAGAATTCTAAATGCCCTTTTGTAAACTTCAAGTTATGGAAAACAGCACTGTATTTATGTAATGTCAAAGGCCTATAGGTGGGAATTTTGATGCCTTTGAGCAGAATCAATACCACTGTGAATTATACATTACTGCATTTTAGAAAGGTATGGGGCCAATAGCTATTGCTACAATACAGTACAGTGCAGAAAAGACAAGGATGCCTGCTCAGCTAGAAGGCAACAGGAAAAGTGGAAGACCACATTCCAGATGGAAATACTCAATAAAGGAAGTCATGGTCCTGAGTCTGCAGAACCTAAGCAGGGACTCTTGACAATCGGGTGACTTGGAGGTTTCCCGTTCATGGGGTAGCTATAAGTTGAAGCTAACTTGATGACAGTTAACAATGATAAAGCAACACCTACAGCTTAGAGAAGCCTTTTGTCCTGAGCCAAACAGTGACTTCTGCTGGTGAGGAACGTGGGTGGAGGTCAGAGAAGTCTCTTGAGACCTGAATGCAGATATTTGAGGAGAAAGATATCTCATAGCAAATGGTTTATATCATCAAAACCATTATCTAGTCCCAGAGGACTAATTAATGGAAGCAGTATAATAAAAAATAAACATGCTTAATTTTGCATAATTTAGAACTTTGACAAATGTGACTTAGCAGGGATTTATTGTGCGCATCCCTCAGTGATGCACCAGGATGACTGAAAACAAGGAGCCTGATGCACACAGTGATACAGCCTTTTTTTTCTAAAACAAAGCAGTTTGCAATATTTGGTCCTCTGGTTCTCTGGTCCTCCAACTTCTAGAATCCCTGATCATTTGTCATATTAGCTGGAGTCTCAGACTGTTTCTGATTTTGCATTAGACTGCTTATCCTGAATGGTGGACAGCTGCACTTAGATATGTTTGAATATAACACAGAAGAAGAAGAACCTCCTTCGAGCTTCTAGCATCATTTCTTTGAGTTGCTCCCATGGCACATGGAACAGCAAAGAATTGTACTTACTTGTTCTGTGTAATTTCCCTTAGGTGCCATCTGATCTGTAGGTTCCAGAATGTTGTTAGGGATATAACCCTCCTCCCCTGCAGAATTTCTGGCAAGCCACCATTTTTTCCGTTGATCTAAAACCTAAACAAAGAAGAGTTATTTTAAAGTCTGCACCCTACTATATCTAAAGCACTAGACCTCACTAAAAAGGAATTACTATACCAATAATCAGATGCTAATCTCTAGCAAAGGTGGAATATAGCTGGGAGGAGGGAAATACCAGTGGCATTAGCGGAAGCCAAGACTGACCAGCTTGATATTCATATTCTATATATGATACTACAGCAATCCAAAAACTTTCTTAAGTCTGGTTGAGCAGCTCTTTGAAGGAACAGATATTTGGAGACATTTACCAAGATTCTGTTGGATGCTTGAGAAATATAACTTTCAACCAGAGTATTTTTTCTGGCTTCTGTGGAGTAACTGTTAGTGGCATCAAGCACCCCACCTGTATGGCTACTCACTGTCCAGGGGAATGGTCTGGAGTCCCTCAGGCACCACCCCCTGCACTTTCCAGTTACAAGAAAGGGGGGAAATCGGTACCTTCCTAAACCTCCAGCAAGCATGGCATATGGGAGCCACTCACCCACACACTGATTGACTGCGGGGGTTGTTTGAGAGCAATCAGCGACACTATGCATGTGGAGTGGAAGGCAATTGTGCAAGGAGATATTGAATACCTTCTTCAGCAATGAGAAAAAAACACATATTGAATTCCAACCATAAATAAAAGCTTGGATAAATTTGGTTTTGGAATAAAAAATTACTTTGCAACTCCTAAATCGATTATGTTGAAGACCATATTTATCTGCTTCAGCTTCATGATAATGATTAATGTCCCCAATCTTCAGTGTGGTGGTCTTTTGTTATGCAAAATAGCTAGATGCCACTGTTTTGAAAAAAATAAGAATTGTGATGTATAACTTTCTGTTCATTTTGATTCTCCTGCTATCATTAACATCCTTTTGTTTTTGTTGGACAGAGTCTTTGATAATCAAGAGTCATTCACCTTTCTTGTCATCACTCTTCCCTTTTCTCCCTCTCCTCCTCTCTATATATAAACAGCAGCAATCTTGTTGACTCCATGCAGAAGGAATAGGGAGGTGGCCTCTCTTTCCCTAGAGGTTATACTTTCAAAGCAAAGGGCTTCCACCTTACCTCTAATAGATCTCCTTTGGTTACATTAAGCTCCTTGGAGTTTCTTGCATGGAACTCATACATGGCTTGCATGAGCTGGGGAGGATTAGACACCCTGAAAAAACAGATGAGATCACTACTGAAGGCAGGAAGGACTACAACTGAAGAGTCACACAATTCCTGTGCCTGATTCAAAGAAAGTAGTATTACACAGAGCAAGTTGATGAATATTCTGAAGGTTTTGTGCACAAGAATGGTTCAACATCTCAATACAGACATTTTCCCACTTCCTTTATCAATGGCTGTAGGCAGGTTTAACTCTCATTTACACCAGTACAAGCAGAGTGTGTGTCTATAGGCCATATTCTGTATGATCTCTCAACACTGCTTAATGGTTTTTTGAGATGGTGGTGTGGGATTTACACACATTCATTACTCTAAACTTCATATTAGAGACATATTTTCTGCAATGTAAACTGAACCAGTTTAATAAGAGGCCATACCTGTCTGAGAAGCCATTCTTGTTTCCATTCTGGGCCTATGCAAAGAATAATACAACACTTTGAATATTCTGTGAAAGTGTACCACTACTAATGAAACAAGTAAAAAATGCATGGCTCAACACATATACAAAAGTGTACCATCCTTAGTATGTGGCACTTTGAAACTGCTTGCCTAATTTTCAAAATTATGCAGGAATATGATGTATTTGCAGCAACCACCCCCTATTCATCTGCATGAAAAACATCATTGTTATAGTTTTCTAGGATATGCTAATAAGGGATGTTGCTTTATCATGTGGCTGTAGATTTTCAAAACTGACATTATATATCCATCTTTTTCATTTACTAAATGTCCCAAGTAATGCTTTCCTTTGAACCACGAGTAAACTGTGGCACACAACCTTTGCCAATTTTTCATCTATAGTAATTTGTCTAATGGATCTAAATGAGAATTTTGAAGAAAATTAGTCCTGTCTTTTGCACATTTCTTCAATACTAAAAGGCAGGTATATCTTTGTTCCTATGAGGTGACTCTGCTTTAGAAGCTCTTGGGTTGGTACTTGCAGTTCATGTTGTGGTACTATATTTCACACGTGTTAAATGCAAGGCCTGAAATCCAGCCTTCCACATAATTTCATGTGGCCCCTAAGACATTCTATGACAGAAAAACATAGTTACATTTATGCCGTCTTACAATCACAAATGGTCCTTTGAATGTAACCATAAAACTGATGTGGCACTCAGTGAAAATGAATTTGATACCCATGTTATGGACTGTGGGATGTGATTCTGTGTTGCTTCTATTACTGTCACAAATTCCAAAGAGACTCACTTTTTCAAAATCCATGGTGCCTTGCCTCTGAGTAGGCACGGGTGGCTCCCATCCATCTGAGAACGTGGGTTTGTAAGGGGGGATGGATTGTCCCTCTGGAAACTCCTCCCTGTGAGGGAAGAAGTGGCCGTGTAATGTTAGTTTTCAAAAATGAAAAAGTGAGACCATTTACAAATGGGACCATGGTTAATTCTGGTCATAATAGAGTAATAGAATCATAGAGTTGGAAGTGGATTTGGTGCCACCTAATCCAACATCCTCTCAAAATTTCCATTGTGCTGGCCAAGTTTAACATAAAAAAGAAAGGACATAACTGATGCTAAAACTTTAACTGTACAAACACACTCCTGAAAACTACCAACATCTGAGTTTCCAGAGTCATGCTTATAGAGTTCTTTGATGTAATCCAAAGGCAGGGTTCACATGAAACAAAAAGTATATATTAAAGTTAAGAATAAAAGAAGAATCTTGCTAAGTCAGATCAAAAGATTAAGGCTGGCATTCACTATCACAGTTCTGAATGTGTAACCTAGGGCCCTAAAATACTACACTGGTTGACAGTGTTATATTCCACTTTAACAGCCATGGCAACATTCTGTAGAATTCTGGAGTCTGTAGTTTAGCTCTCTGGCTGAGAACTCTAAATGCCTTTCCCTAAACTGCAAATCCCAGGATTCCACACACAATCCTTATGTATTCAATAGTGTAGATAATATGTAGGGATCATAAAATTCCCCCAGTACTGGATTATTAGGCATCAGACATGGAGAGTGATGGGGACTGTTCTCCTGTTGATCAGGGCACAACAGATTGATATTTTCTTTTTGGAGGAATTGTAATACGGATTCTGCTTTTTACTGTGGCACAGGAGAGCATTCATGGGAGTGGGGTGGAATTTTTTTTCCCCTAGCAATGACTTCACATCAGTGTTGATTCTAACATTAGGTGGACTGAGGCTGGAGTATGGTGTCACAGGATTGATCAGTATGCCACATTGCTTACCCTCAGTTTCCTAAGCTACTGTTATTTTCTGGTATGATGGAAGATGGTTTCCTGATGATGGTGTTGAAGAAAGATTCAATTACCAGTCCATTTGGATTTTGTACATGGTATAGGGAGAGAGCAGCATCTAATTCTTTGCTTCAAGCAGCAGAATATCTTGGGCTAACCCAGACTCACAGATGTCCCAAAAGTATCTCAAATTAGGTCATCAAGCTTGCTGTTTTCACAAGGTATCTAAGTAGCCTGTACAACAATTTATTCTGATCAGACATCAAATTCAGCTTGTACATGCTGTCTTCTCTCTGAGTTATCACCCTTACCTGGTTAGATTCCAAGCAGGTCCCAAATTTTTCCAAATAAGCTGTTCATCATAATTCAGGGTGCGCCTGAGCAGGTCAATACCTGCAGCATTCAGCAGAGGCGAGACTACTGTTGAGGCCAGATTTCCCCAGGGACAATTGGACAAAATCTACATAACAACAGCATACGCAATTAATAAAAGCCTCTTTATGCTTTTCTCATCTGCTATACTTGGGCCTATAGGGGCAGTTAATCTCTGTTTGCAATATAGGGTCTCTTTTATATGATACATTTCAAGCACTCGGATCACACTTTAACTTCCATGGCTCCATTTTATGCAATTCTGAGGATTGTAGTTGTATTTAGAAAGTTTTGTCAAAGAACTCTAGTGCCTCAATTTTAAACTACAAATCCCAGGATTCCACAGGAGGGAGGCATGGCAGCCACAGTAAAGTGAAAAATGCCTAGGTCAAACAGAAATGCATCTGGAGAGTACTGTTTATATTTGCCGATTTATAAGGTCACTGCCTGCCTATAGAGATGACTAAAAGCTACCACTAGAGGTAACATCTCTGTTCTGCCTCTTTCTAAAGATGTCTTTAGGAGTTTCTTTGCAGCTCCCCTTCAGTACACTGGCTCTTTCCATTTCATCTATGCAGAAAGTGGGCCAGCAGCAGTGCCAGGTGATGTCAAACAAATTGGGAGTGAAACTCAGGAGTTCTCGGTCCCAGATTTAAGAAATTTGATCAAAAGGATTTTTCTGTGCTGGGTCAAAATGTCTAGGAGACACATTGACCTCTCCTTCTCTGAGAGGAAGTTTTTTTCAACTAGGTAAAGGTAAAGGTTTTCCCTTGACATTAAGTCCAGCCGTGTCTGACTCTGGGGGTGGTGCTCATCTCAATTTTTAAGCCGAATAGCCAGCATTGTCCGTAGACAAGGTCATGTGGCTGGCATGACTACTGCTCTCATATTTCTCTAGCTGATGTTGCTGGAGGATTCGGCTCTTAACTCCTACTGATAGTCCTAACAAGAAGAGAACACTGAATCAAAATTCCTATAAGTTACTACTGATTTACTATAGCTATGTCAGTTGGGACTAAATATGATTTAGGCAATTGAGTTGTAGTACAAACAAAATTTGTACAATTTTGTTGTGCTGTTTGCTGCCTTCAAGTTGACTTCGCCTTATGCAACACAATGAATGAGAAGCCTGCAGGTCACCCGATGCCCAACAGCCCTGTGCAAGTCCTACAGATTCAGGGCCATTGCTTCCCTGATTGAGTCTATCCATCTGAAATGGTGTCTTCCTCTTTTCCCACTGTCCTCCACTTTACCACGCATTATCTTTTTTTTTTTTTACAGAGTTCTAGCTTTTCATAATATATCTAAAGTACAACAGCCTTAATTTAGTAATCTTGGCTTCTAGAGGTAGTTCAGGCTTGATTTGCTCTAGGACCCGCTTTTTTTTTTTTTTTTTAGCATTTCACGGTAACCACAGAATTCATCTCTAGCACTACATCTCAAATGAATTGATTTTCTTCCTACTAGCCTTCTTCACTTTCTAGCTTTCACAATTATACATAGAAATAGAGAATGTGATGACATATATATCTTTGTATTTCAGGATCTTGGCTAGTCCCTTCATAATTTACCTCCAAAGTCATAATCTTTTTCTGATTTCTATTTGGGTTTATGAGAGAGCCAAAGTATGGTAAATCTTCAACTATTTCTCTGTGTTAAAGTTATGTGCATTGTCTAAAGTCACTATTTGTATTTTCTTAATTTTCTTTTGTAAACCTGCCTTTGCTCTTTGTTCCTTGACTTTCTTCAAAGTCCTCTCCAGGTCTTTGCTATTTTTTGTTCATAATATATTATCTCTATGTTTTGGATAGCTGATTTCCTTCCTCCCATTTTCTTGCCTCATTCCTGTTTTACATGTGATATTTTCAGTAATCAAGATAAACAGATAGGGTGGTAAAGTGCAGCCTTGCCTAATCCCCTTGCAATTGGAAATCATACAATTTCTTGGTATTCTTTCCTAACAGTATCCTTTTGTACTGAGTACAGGAGAATCAAGTACTGTGGCACACTCATTTCTTTCATTACTTTTTATGTTCTATACAACAAATAGTATATAAAGCACATCCCAATTTTCTTTTGAAATTCTTTGGTACGCTCCATTATCTAACTATGAAAGGGTACTTAATGGGAAAGGATTACTAGAGGTGATCAGGAGGCCTTGCTGGCTGCAATACTCACAGCTGATAAAGTTGAAAAGATGAGCTGAACCAGCTCTGGAGCACTGGGTTGATTCATGGTTGGTTCCAGCTTCCCCTGCAGAAACAAACGAGAACAGAACCCTTCATCATCCTGAAATTTCAGAATTAATTAATGGACAGGCTCAAGGGTGAGGGAAGCAGACCATATGACAGCCCCATGTTTGTATTGCTGAACTTTGAGCCAAAGGTGATGTACGTTTTTGTCAGTCCCTGAGTAAGGGGACATGCCCCCAACTCCCACTACCCTGTTCCTCCTCGGACTATTGAAGCAAATGTAATTCAGCTAACCAGAATCCACTCTATTGTTTAATGCATGGGGACCCTTGTTTGGTTAACTATTTAAACGCCAAGAGCTCTGTGCTTTGCTCAGATGTTATTTAGTGATGGCCCTGCAACAGAAACAAAAGACCCTGGCCATGATAGGTGGGAGATGATGAGACTGGTAGTCCTCCAAATTACCATCCTCTAACTCTGGTTCTGACCAAGTCCCAGAAGTCATTAGTTATGGTTGCAATCATAGAGAGGTTTTTCTGTTATCTATCGTAGGTACCAGTATTTTGGACTTAAGCTTTCACAATTCCTTTGGTCATATTAGTTAGGGCTGATAGGGGCTGCTTTCCAAAATATTTTTGAGGACAACCCATTTTTGGAGAATGTTAGACCATAGGATTATTGCATATTGTATCTGCTCTTTTCCAGCAAAGCTGCAGCTAGATAGAAATATACATTACTAACTCATCAGATTGTTCTGAAAGTGACCTTTCTCCTCAGTTGTCTCTTTCTGAAATTGTTTCCTTTATCTTATCTTTAAGAGGAGCAGAAATACTTGAATTTTGCACTCTTGTTACATTCTGGATCCAGCCTGAACTTTTTCCTATTTGCATGGAGGAAAATGCTTCTATTGCAGTGGTTCTCAATCTGTGGGTCCCCAGGTGTTTTGGCCTACAACTCCCAGAAATCCCAGCCAGTATACCAGCTGTTAGGATTTCTGGGAGTTGAAGGCCAAAACATCTGGGGGCCACAGGTTGAGAACCACTGCTCTATTGGCATTAATGCCATTATTTTCATCCAGTGCTAATAGGAGGTACAGGTGGCTTTGATCCAGATCAAAATAGGAGCAAAGGGTAAAAAGCTTATTTATTCCTTAAACAAGAGTCCCAGCTTCGGCCAGTTCTTCCACGCCTGCCATTTAGTTTCAAAAATCTATCCACCCATTGCTAATTACAAGAATAGCCTCTCATTTTGTTTGGCGTTTCAGTGATTGGTCTAAAAGAAAAAAACTGTGTCATTTATGGACAACATTTGCCAGCAGCATTGTGTGTTGAATGTTAATTGCCACAACTTGCTTTGCGAGATAATTTTTGTTTGAAAAACTTGGGGAAAAGTGGTATACGGTACCATAAAATGAACATCTCTTTTTGTTTTCGTATAGCATTTAGCATACAGATAGATTTTATGCACCTTTTTCTTTGTCTACACATCCCTTTTCCTACATTCTTGGAAGGAAAAAAAACATTTACAAAATAAATCCATTGGCAAAAAACAGGAGCAGCAGCTTGAAACAATGGATGTCTTTGTGCTGCTGCTCTAGATGTTCAATGCTATGAAGATGGAGAGGAAAGCTTTCTCCTAAGAGATGCAGTCAACTTTGCAAGGTCACACAGGTGGTCAAGAGACTTACCAGAAAATTGAAACTATACTTTATCTTCTGGAAACAGTCTTCAAATTCAGGCTTTGGGGGCAATGCTGTAGAACCAATAAGATAATGAGACATTGGTCAGCTGCCCATTCCAGAACATGAAACAAAAGTAATGCTATAGGCAAGAGAGCCCCAATGTATTCAGAGGCATTCTGGACAAATCCATAACACTATTTATAGAACCACAAGAAACATTATATCAATGCCTCTATATGGTAACTTCTGCAGGGAGCATACTATAGAATCATCTAGAACACTGCTTCCTAAACTGTGGATCCCAACCCCTAATAGAGTCCCCTTTGCTCAGTGATGGGGTCACGAAAGGTTTGGCAACAGTAAAAGGTTTCAGAACACCACCCATTTACACAAATCTCTTAGCAACAAAGTGCAGTGTTTACAGTGTACTCCACAAAAAGGGAAATCAGCCTTTCAGGAAGGCCAGGATCTAATGGGGTAACTAATTAATACCTCCGATAAAACTGAGACAGGCCACAGTTTTTGGGCCTGTCTAGATGTACCTGTTTCATACAAAAAAGGCCTTTCCACCTTTTCACCTTCTAGCTAGTGCAATCAGAAATCATTAGTGTTATAAAGTGTAGATAAGAAAGATAAGAAAGTAAGTAACCCAGCAACAGGTTAATGATACTATAAAGAGAAGGCAGCTCTTTCCCATGACAAAATGAGTTACAGCAGGTTGCTTACACAACTTCCAGGACTTCATGGACGCCTTGATCAAGAGTACACTGCCTGTTATTGAATGACTACATTGTGCACATTTTCTGCTATATATTTTGCTACATTGCTTCTTCATTCAACTTCCTTTGTGTTGAGTGGAGGATGTTTTTCTGAAGGGTTCATTTTGAGAACTAGGAGTCCGCGGTGGCACAGTAGATTAAACCCTTGTGCAGGCAGGACTGATGACTTGAGGGCTGGGTTGCTGATCTGAAGGCTGCCGGTTTCAATCCAACCCGGGGAGAGTGCAGATGAGCTCCCTCTATCAGCATTAGCTCCACGCAGGGACATGAGAGAAGCCTCCCAAAAGGATGGTAAAACATCCTAAAACCCTAAAACATCAAACATCTGGGCGTACCCTGGACAATGTCCTTGCAGACAGTCAATTTTCTCACACCAGAAGTGATTTGCAATTTCTCAAGTTGCTCCTGACACAGAAAAAAAATTGGGAACTCATGATACCTTCTTTACCATTCTTACTCACCTTTGTTCATTTCATTTTTCTTTTTCTTCAACTTTTTCTTATCTTTCAGGGAGCCACTTGACTTTTTCAGCTTCTCCGCAAAGATTTCAATATCATTCAAGACATGGTTGAGAATCTCCTATGGTCAGGGGGAGAATAATAATAGGATGTGCACCTATAGTCTCTTGTTAAATAGTGTTCTTAAAAGAATTTTGGAACATTGCATTCTTACAAACAGCATGCAGAAACTAACATGTAGGGCTGTTTCATGCTGGTCCTATTACTTCTTGAAATGATTCACTAGAGAGACAGCATTTTAGAGAGAGGCAAATGTTACTGACCTCTTTAACTTGACCTATTAAAACCCCAGCCTGTTTTAATCTAGTTTTGCAGCAGTCCTTACAGGTCTTCTCCATCTGCAGCTCATTGAAATTTTCAATTTGGTTCTCTGATACCTCCCCAAGTCAGCATAGGCCCCAGGATTGAGTGGGTAGTAACCCTTTCCTAAAACTAGATTAGGTAGTGCTAAGTCCTCCCACCATGATGTTATCAGGAAAAATTATACTAAGGTTTTATCCACACTGTAGAATTAATGCAGTTTGACATAATTTAAGTGTTATGGTTTATTCCTATGAAATCATGGGACTTGGAATTTTACAAGGTCTTTAGCCTTCTCTACCAAAAGATGCTGATGTATCATCAAACCACAGACGTTTCCATAGGATTGAGTCATAGCAATTAAAGTGGCATCAAATTACATTAATTCTACAGAGCAGATCTACTCTAAGAGCTGTGTGCAGTTGCACCTCTGTCAGACTGATCAATTAAAACTGTTTAATACAAGCAGGTACAAAAATTGCTATTGTAGTAGAGCTCTTTCCACCTTTTAAAGAGCTCTAGGGTCCATGCAAATGAGTTACAGAGCTGTCCCACCCTTATGGTCTCAAAGGATGAGCTACTTTGAGCAACACAGGATGCAATCTGGTGACTCAAATGCAGTGGCAATTCTTCCCTGTGCTTCTTGGTCCTAGATCATACAATTCTTCTGTTTTACTTTATTGAAATGGCTGTCTCCTGCATTCCAGGTTCTCACAGGCTAGACATATTACTGTAGAAAGAGATCTTGTTTGACGAATAGTAGAAGCTGCTATCCAGGAAATGATCCACTATTCTTACAGCATTTCTGTCGATGTCCTGCATCATCAGAGGAGACCAAGGATCTTCCCATGCTCTCTCATCTTTCTGCTTCTGATGTCCATTGGCTCCTGCAAAATGATCAGACACCCAGATCAACAATGGATGAACCACAAGCAAGTGATTCCTATCCAGATATCCTGACCAGGCCTAATACCCATTTAGTTCTGATCCAGTTTTTGACTGCAACTCTCAGAATGCACCCCTATCACGTTGTAGGTTTACCATGATTTTTCAAGAAATGCTGCCACCAATTTTTTGTTTTGGGAAATATAGGTCAAGATCCTGAATCACTGGAGCATAGCATGAATTATTCTTGGTGGAGTTACACTGCACTAGCATCCAGAGCCAGCCCTAGGTATTTTTCAAGTGTAGGCAAACAGAATTTTGCCCCCCCCCCCCCCAAACCAATCACTGAAAAATAAAAGCATTGGATAAGTGAAAATGTTGGATAATAAGGAGGGATTAAGGAAAAGCATATTAAACATCAAATTACATTAAGATTTTACAAATTAAGCACCAAAACATCATGTTTTACAACAAATCAACAGAAAAAGCAGTCGAGATTGCGCCCCAGTATGTTTTGCGCTCAAAGCGACCGCTTAATTCACCTCATTGTTGGACTGGCTCTGCTAGCATCCCTTACTGACTACCACTGTAATGCAATATATGAAGAACAGCTGTGCGTTTCCATGTATGTTTATGTGTATCCCCATAAACAATAGTTCCACATGTGAACTTTTGGTTCTATCCCCATCAGTAGGCTATGGCTGCGTCACATTGCCCAATAAAAATACTTTGTATGCACAACACAACATAAGCTTGCTTATGTTGCTATCAAGAAGCCAGCAACCCATTTCCTGATGTATTTGCATGCTAGGAGGCACTAGTATGGTCTGTTATTACACAGGAGAGTTTGTAGTCACCAGTATTGTGGTCCGCGTAGAATGAGTTATCTTTCCAAGGATGTTGTTCCTGCCTCTGGGAATGTGCTTCTGCTGGGGAAGTCGGATAGGGAATCCTCGGAGCTTTGCCATTAAATGATGGTTGGTTCCGCTGATACAATATGTTTTCCAGGTTGCTTCTGGAAAAGGAATTAATAAATAGTGCATTAAGAAAGGAATTTTGGATGTGGAGAGAAGACACAGTTCCAAATAATCCAGTTCTAATTTTTACCATGTTGTGGGAAGAGCATGGCTATGGTGGAACCACTTCTGGTGAGTTTAGTTAAATTAATATTACATTTGAAAGAAAAAGACATCATATGTACAATACCAAAGCATAGGAACGTACTTTTTGGACTACATTCCCAAAATAACCATGTGACAAGTGACCATATTAGGTATGGATTTGGGGATTTGAAGTCCAAAAGGTAATAAGCATATATTTCAAGCAAAGGGGGAATTCTACAACCCGTGATTTTCCATGTGGCAGAAAATGTACTTCTCCAGATATTGAACTGCATCTCTTTTCAGCCCTAGCCAGTATAAGTAAAGGTAAAAGATGATGGGAACTGCAGTGTAATAACATATAGAGGTCAGCATGTTTTCCATCTCTATGCTAGGCCCCAAGTGATAGACAGAAAAAGAATAATCTATTTTTGTGTGTTTGCAGTCCATGCTAAATTTCCATGGACCTTAAGTTTAAGATTTGCAATCTAGTGGATATGACGTGGAGAAGGATTTAAATCTCAACACTGTGGATCCCAAATTCTGTTGTTACCTGAGCATGTCATGGTTCTGACGTGATTCCTCAATTATCTTCTCCAGTTTAGTTTTCAGCAGCTCAGCCTAGACAGGAAGGTAGAACTGTAGGAGAACTATAACTTTTCAGTTCGGTTCACTCAAATTTACTATAGCATCTCTGCAAAGAATTTCTTGTATTCCTTACTTCAGGGGTAACCAAAAGTGCTGATGCCACATTTTCAGTTCCTGACACAATAGCAATAGGAAGGAGTGTTTTGACTTGGACAGATCTCAACCCCTTAGGAATATTTTTGCCATCTTGTGACAGAAGTTTGCTGAGCTCTTGGCTATGCAGAATCTACCCATGTGTTCAAACAATTCTATCACATTCTACCAGTTGAGGGCTAAATCCAATATTAGTTCCAACTACAGTAGACTAATTGAAATGAACATAATCACAAGAAGTTTCATTGATTTCAGTGGGTCTAACTTAATAGGGATTAACATTGAATTTAGTTCTGAAATGGCACAGTAACTCCATCTCCAGTCTTCTGAGATTTATAAAATATACAAAAATAAATATATAAAGACCCAAACACTCCCAATCTTGCCTTTTTGGGCATCCAATTGGCAATTTCTTTGCTGTCCCCCCACAAGCAGGCCACACCATTTTATTTAAGGAAGCTTTTTGGTTTTAGTGTGTCGTGGCAAATAAGGCTTTTCATAGTGAATGTAATATGTTTTTAAATTATGTTTTAAGCATATTTTAATGGTGTTTATAACCAATAGATTTTAAGTAAAAATTAGTTTAATTGCATTTTAATGTGTGTGTGTGTGTGTGTATGTATATATGTGTGTGTGTATATATATATATATATATATATAGATAGATAGATAGATAGATAGAGAGAGAGAGAGAGAGAGAGCATTGAAAATGTTGTATGTTGCCTTGGAGTTCATGTTGGAAGAAAGGCGGGATATAAGTTAAATAAATAAATAAATTAGGAAACTAAGAAAGGGCTGGACAAGGTTAAGTCTGATTAGTGCTTGGAAGAAAGAGTACCAGAAAATACTCCCCTCCACCCACTTCCTAAAAAAATATTTTCCCCATCTCCCACTCTAAATCCTAGAAATGCTCACTCCAATCTCTTCACACTGAAAGAGCAGGATACTAGTCCTGCGCAAATTTGGTTCTTTCACGGTGATGGCCAAGATGGAGTTGTAGTTGCAGCTACCAAGGAAGCAGGCACAATCCTGGATCCAATCCAAGGAGTAGCTGTCCAGTTCTTCCTGCAGGTGAAGGAAGAAATCAGCAGGAGGTCAGGATAGTTATGTTGGAACTGTCTATATTCTTGGCATTTTAGTCCAAAATACCAACACACCCAGTTCTAAATCTTTGTGTAATCTGATTAGAAATGTAGAACCAGTAGTCCTAGATTTCCTACAATGGAAATAAGTGCCCAACTGAGCGTCAATAGCTTGTTGCCTCATTAGCCCAAATGGTCTGTGTGCAAAGTTGGACAAATGAGTTCTGCTCACCTCTGCCTCAATGTCTGTCAGCAGCAACTTCTGGTCCTTCACCTGCAAAAACATGCCTTGTCCCCACACCTGGCCTTGGGCATCCATCATCTTCAGTCGGTCAACACAGTTCTCTGCGCTCCTGATGTCTTTGTCATCGAGGTAACTAGTGAGAAGGTGCTGAAGACAGAAGTGAGTGTGCAATTGTCATCATAGGTAGTCTGAGCACATACAGAGTTCCCATGAATCAAGAAGCATTGTGTAGAATTGTACTGGGATGTATTAAACTCTGGCAGCACCAGCACCTTTTAAAATGATGCATGGTTCCTAAATGCCTTCCTTCCAAAGAAAACGGAGGCCTTTTTAGTGCTGCACCTCTGAAATTTTGCAACAGATAGATTGGACAATCCAGAAATTGAACATACACAGCCCACTTCTTTGGTAGCTTATCCATTAAATTGTAAGATTATCAGTAATTAAAATTTAATTGATCTGATCAGTTAGTCAACAAAAACCTCAGCTGATTAACTGCTGGATTTGTTAAGTTGTTGGATCCAATTTAATTGAATGGATTATGAATTAAGGATATATTTATTTTTGATATATATTTGCTTCTGCCCCATGGTTTGTAAACACACATTTACTGAAATTAGACACAATGGAATGAAGCATGGTGTGCTCTGTCAAATATCTCCTACCTCCACCCGGTGTTGGCATTCATGTTGCTGCTTTAGCACAGCTTCAGTGTAATTCTTCCGCTGACCTGTGAGAACAAAATAAAAGGTGTGGCATAAAGAAAGCAATCTGACATTGTCAGATGCATTATATGGAAAGAATTGCATGTATGTTCAAATATCATAGACTTTGCTTGAGGTATGAGATCTTTTCTAATTTAATATCCAAAAGTAGTCATATTCAAGTTTGTTCTAGATTTGAAACTGCATTGTATGGTTGGTGTAGACTCAAATAATTCAATTCAATGTAGTTAACTGCATTATATAAGTCTATACATATAACGCTTCAAACTACATTATATTACAGTGTAGATTGACCCGCTCCACATCTCCTCCTCCCTGGATGAAAATTCTAAGCAAAGAACAGCAACAACACTGATGAAAACTGTAAGATGATGAAATTACAGTTTGATAAATCAGAAACACTGGAAACATGGAACAAAAGAAGAGGAAAAAGATTGGCCTTACGGTATATGGACTTTCCACTTGGCCTGGACATGCTGTTGGTTCTCTTGAAGCTGCTTTCATTTTCACTGTGAAAATGCAAATAGATACATCAGTCTGACATGCCTCCTAGTTTTTGAAATATTTCTACAAATTTTCAAACCTAGGGAAAAATTATTGTTTTGGACTTATACTTCAACCATCATGATTACAGTCCATGCTGACTGTAGGATTATTGGGAGTGTGGTCCAAAACAATAACTTTTCAAGTTCCTGAGAAATTATTTTTTCACTTTAAATTCTATTATCTCTTCATGCAGATGTCCTGAGCTGTACCGCATACTGATCACAACTACTGTCTTGAACTACACCTGTTCTATTTTTCTCAGTCTAACTCCAGGTTTTTGAAACAATATCAGCAATGGGGTGGATTGTGTAAGATGGAACTCTTGGACCTAACTATTATACCTTTTACTCAATCTCCACTCAGTTGGGAGTCTCATAAAATGAAACTGATCTACAGTTGCCATCACACTTCTTAACATACCTCACAGGCTATTGTAAGGATTAAAATGTGAGATGGTTTGTAAGAAACTCCTACAAGAAGCATATTAGTGAGTTGGATATGTTAAGGCAAGAGAAGAAAAGGTTAATAGGTGGCATGACTACCATGTTTAAATATTTGAAAGGATGCCCTAATGAAGCAGGAGCAAGTTTGTTTTCTTCTGCTCCAGAGAGTAAGACAGAGCAATGGGTTCAAACTACAGGAAAAGAGGCTCCACCTCAACATCTGGAAGAACTTCCTGACGATAAGAGCTCTTCGACTAGAATATGCTGCCTCAGAGCATGGAGGAATATCCTTTTTTGGAGGCTTTTAAGCAGAGGCTGGATGGAGTTGCTTTGAATGTGATTTCCTGCTTCTTGGCAGGGGGTGGACTGGATGGCCCATGAGGTCTCCTCCAACTCTAGAATTCTATGATTCTAGGATTCTATTCCTGCATGGAAGAATGGGTTTAGGCTGGATGGCCTTTGTGGTCTCTTGCACCTCTATAATTCTATGATAAACTAATTTTAGCACGAAAAATATAAACTATTCAAACTTTCATGGGACATAAGTAGAATCTGTAAAATCTCTCTATGTCTTTGAAGTTCTTTTTTTACTTTTGTCATGCACAGATAGCATGATTCGATCAGTAGGCAATGGCATCACCAGCTAGGTGAATGCCATAGTTAAGCACCAGCTATTTGAATCTGATACTCAGCAGTAACAGATGTATGTGGCAGCCAAATCACTGGGTGTTAAACTTTTTCAGGCATAACTCGACTTTGACAGATGACTCTTACTACAAAAACATATATTTCAATGTCTTTGATTAATGTCTCAGTTGCCTCTATTGTTAGACTCAGAGAAAACTTACCCTCAGGTAAAATAGAACAGTCCTACTAGCCTGTAAGAGCATTCTTCTTTTCATTCAAAGATGAAGTTCAGATTGCATATTGTGTAAGTCATAATTAACTGCAAAGCACATTCATTTAGTGCAACAAATAGTGCTGTTTTAAATGAAATGCCTGTTGTGACCACAGCTCCAATCTTGTGTCTTATGCATCTTTTCCATTTGCTTTAAAAATGGTACAAGGCCTTAATCTGAGAATGAAAAATTCTACAAGCATGCTTATGTATTATTCTGACAGAATGAGTCTCTCTAAAGTAAATGCCAGGGTATGAGAAAAATCCAGGATAAGTAATCAAAGACCTGGTGTTGACAGGATCAAAATCATTTGAAAAAGAAAGAGGCCACACTCAAAGAAGGCTACAATCTGAAAAACAGTTTATTGTATCACGTAGCATCCTCTGCAATAATCAGATGGCTCCTTAGAACTACATGGACTTACCTGTAATAAACGTCATCCCTATGGCCAAAACGATTTGCCATCTTCTTGAGTTCAGGTCCTATAGATAATATTAAAATTCAAGCTAGATGTTCATGAGAGTTTAGTTCAATGTTTAAGAGATATTAGTGAAAAAGAGCAAAAGCACAGTATAAGAGAAGTAGATGGGTATGATATAAGACTGTGGTATCTGCATTACACAATTTGGAAGGGCTGGAGAGGCAGTGACATCTCCGGCCCATCCTCTGTTCGTATATCAGCCAGCACGCCAATGCCTTAAATCCAGAAACAGCTTTTTAAGATCTACAGAGATACAGTACTCGCAGGAATACCTCAGCAACCGAGAGTCCAAAAGTGTCAGGCTAAAACCTCAATCCATGGCTAATACTGGAGGAGAGATTCCTGCCCCCCACCCCACCCCCCGGGCACACAAAAGACTGGCCGACTTGGAAGGTACTGTACAGACTGCACTCTAACACCACGAGGTGCAGAGCAAATCTTCAGAAATGAGGCTACAAAGTGGAGTCCATGACATGCAAGTGTGGAGAACAGCAAACCACAGACCACTTACTACAATGCAGCCTGAACCCTGCCACATGCACAATGGTGGACCTTCTCACAGTGACATCAGAGGCACTCTTAAGTGGCCAGCTTCTGGTTAAAGGACATTTAGTATAATGCAAAGTTTTAAACTTTGTATTTTTAAATACATGATAACTGTACCCTCATTTAGCTTCTGACATAATAAATAAATAAATCTGCATTACACTGTATTTTATTTACTGGCCTGTGTTATTGCAGGAACCATAGATAGGAATTTGTGCTGCTGGGCCATTTTAGACCCCGATGGATTTTGATGGTTTGGTACTACAGTAGAGTCTCATTTATCCAACACTCGCTTATCCAACGTTCTGGATTATCCAACGCATTTTTCTAGTCAATGTTTTCAATACATCGTGATATTGAACAACTTTTTCAGTCAAATTTGTTATATAGCATGATGTTTTGGTGCTTAATTTGTAAAATCATAACCTAATTTGTTGTTTAATAGGCTTTTCCTTAATCTCTCCTTATTATCCAGCATATTCGCTTATCCAACGTTCTGCTGGCCCGTTTACGTTGGATAAGTGAGACTCTACTGTACTTCAATCACATAATTCCTTTTTTATTACTGCCATCCCATATTTAAATATAAGCACCATTGTGTGGAAAGAATCGTTTATTTTTCAATGGGAGAAGCACATTTTTCAATGGGAAAAGCACACACATACAGTAAACCCCGCTGATCCGAGCCCCGCTGATCCGAGCGTCCGTGCCATCCAAGTGGGTGAAAGGGGAGGGCTGCAAAGGCCCTCCCTGTTCACCCGCTCGTTGGCTGGCTCCTTCGCCTCACTGGGCGCCGGGGCTCCCAGCCCCGGCTTGAGGAAGGAGCCGAGGCACTGGCGGGCGGATGAACGGGGAGGGCCTTTGCGGTCTTCCCCGTTCACCCGCTCGCTGGCTGGCTAAGTGCCCCGTGCATGTTGCTAGGTAGGTAGCAAGCTACCTAGCAACATGCACGGGGCACCGCCCAAGGGGCGAGTGGCCCGTGCGTGTTGCTAGGTAGCTTGATATCTACCTAGCAACACGCACAGGGCAACTCCCAAAGGGTGAGCGCCCTATGCGTGTTGCTAGGTAGCATGCTATCTACCTAGCAACACGCATGGGGCACCTCCCAAGGGGCGAGCACCCTGTGCGTGTTGCTAGGTAGCTTGCTTTGCGGCCCTCCCTGTTCACCCGCTCACTGGCTGGCTCCTTCACCGTGCCAGGCACCGGTGCTGCCGGTCCCCGGCATGACAAAGGAGCCGGGGCACGGGCGGGCGGGTGAATGGGGAGGGCCTTTGCGGCCCTCCCCCTTCACCTGCTGGCTGGCTGGCCGAAACGCCCGCCGAAGGGAAAAGTTTCCTCTCCCTTCGGTGGGCGCTTGGACCCAGGGAAGCGCGAAGCGTGGGAGAAGGGAGAGGAAACTTCTCCCTCGGCGGGCGCCTGGACCTTATTATCCGAGTTATCCAGGTTAACCAAGATGAGGTCCGCCCGTTTAACTCGGACAACAGCTTGGGGGGGGGGGGGCTGAGGGATTCTACTGTATCTATAACCAAATACATGGTCAAACAGCAACTTCATAACAATTAAATATATTTTAAAAATAAGAATGAAAGCAGGATATTGTAGAAAGCAGAGTATGTTCTGCTACCCACCCCCCTTGAACCCAAGTTCTGATGCCAAGTCTCTGTGCATCTACCTCCATCATTTGGTCCCCTCTGAGCTGTGAGTCTTAGACATTAGCCCTAAGATGCTGCCCTAGTTGCACTGTTAGGGAATAGATGGCATATCAGGATTCTGTTTCTGGTCAGTTAGGAAACAATAACTGCTTTGTTGTTGACTTCAATTTATAGTCACCCTATCATAGGGTTTTCTTGGCAGGATTCCTTCAGAGGAGATTTGCTCCCAGGTTGCAAAAGTTCATGGCCAAGAAAGTGCTTGAACCATGGTCTCTTGGAGTTCAACTCCATCATTCAAACCACTGCACCACATTGCCTCTGAGGTTCTTCATGCTGGGGGTGTTAGCCCCCCCCCCTTTTTTTTTGCAAAGTATGAAAACTAAAACTGTTAGGAATTTGTCTTCATTTAGCAAAATAGCCAACAGCATTATCTGTATTTCTTCCCTTGTATAGGATATGTATTTACCACAGATAATAGAGAATCCTATTGAAACAAAGGCCTTCTGGACTAAAACTACCATAGACCACGTGCTGGAGGACCTAGAAAATGCTTTGTCAAACCTGGATAAATGAAAATACTAATATGGTTCCCAAGAGTTGTGCTATATAGAAGAGAGAATTTCAGCAGGTATTGCTTGTTACCAGGTGGTGTTTATCAAACAACTTTTGCTGAAAATCTGTCTTCTGTTACACAACAGGTGCCCTCTCCATTTTGCAGTCTGACGGTGTCTGCAATGCGGAGCTGGATAATTAGCTGCTATCCTGTGTTTGTTTGTTCTTCCTCTGGGACAATTTTAGGGAATGGGCCCAGTCTGAACACAGCCCCCAATGTTGTCTCAAGGGAGAAAGAAAAGCAAGTAGCAGCTGCTGGTTTTCCTTTTCTCAGTTGCTTCCTACTATTTTCTTCTTGCCCAGAGAAAGAGGGCAGGGTGGGAGGAGGAAATAAAGTAATGGCCAGGAGCAAAGATTAGAAAAGATTATTTTCTAGAGTATATTCCAATGGGATTAGGAGGATTCTGTGAATAGTTATTGAGAAAAACATAAATTTCCTCATGTTCTGGCCTGGGGACTGTCACTTTTGGAGGGGTATAATCTTGGGAGATGCCTGACTATCCTAGCCTCTTGAGCTCAGCCTGTCCTCATTGTTGTTCCAAACATTCCCTCTCTCATTTCCCCCAAAAGTATCAACATCATTTTTACTCTTTTGCTCCAGTTTGTTGGAGAGGAGGTGGAAAGCAGATCTTATTTTCCCCACATGTTATGATGTAGTCCCAGACAGGCCCGTAGCCAGGATTTTGATTTGGGGGGGGGGGATTTTGGTTGGGGGGAGACTGAGTCTGAGTGAGAGAGGATCTACCCTAGCAAACCTTTTGTATCCTTATCCCAATACCCCCATGCATATGGGATATATTGAGCATGGTGATCAGATCATGATATGAGTAAACATAACAGTTCAAATAATAAATGTAAGGCCTTCTCGCGGATCACCCTGAGAATTTCGAGGGGGGAGGCTGAAGCCCCTCAGCCCCCCCCCCTTCCCGGCTACATGCCTGGTCCCAGAGTAGCAATATTTTAGGAGGAAGAAATTAAGTCTTTGTCTAAAACAACAGAGTCAGAAAGTCAAGTTCTGCAGTGAGTTGCTACTGTTACCAATATATCAAGGAAACAATGAGAATCTTTCTAAAAATTTCAATTGCTTTCTAATTCAAGATTAGAAATAGCTAGAAACTGGATGACTATGCGTGATTTGTAATTCAAAAATGAGTTAAATGGGGCTTGGAAAACCGTTTTGCTAGAGAAGGTAGATTAAAGTAAAGATTTTCCCCTGGCGTTAAGTCTAGTCGTGTCCGACTCTGGGGGGTTGATGCTCATCTCCATTTCTAAGTTGAAGAGCCGGCGTTGTCCATAGACACCTCCAAGGTCATGTGGCCGGCATGGAACACTGTTACCTTCCCGCCAGAGTTGTACCTCTTAATCTACTCACATTTGCATGTTTTTGAACAACTAGGTTGGCAGAAGCTGGGTCTAATAGCAGGAGCTCACCCTGCACCCCGGATTTGAACCGCCGACCTTTTGGTCAGCAAGTTCAGCAGCTCAGAGATTTAATCCTCTGTGCCATTGGGGGCTCTGCTAGAGAAGGTGTCATACCAAAAGGCCAATTTCATTTTGATTTGGCATCCCTTTATTATATATACATGTCATCAACCATGCTCCTTTGATCCTCCAGTAGTTTATAAAAAGTTCTTCTGGTGAAGTGTATTGAAAATTAGTTTTCTCGGTTGGAGCTCGACAATGCAAGGCTATTTTTAGTCCTTCTATCTTTTCAACTATTGTAAAAGTTTTCTTTTTATGTTATTGTATTTTTGTATATCAATAAAAATAATGTAAAAACTAATTTATTAAAAATTCAACATTTTCATTGTAAAGAATTCTTAGATTTTGGATTATGTTGTGAATATGTAATACAGCCAGTTACCTTGCCAAAGCCATGTATACGTGTGGGATATACAGTAAAAGACTTAAGAATCAGTATGTAGGAAGGTAGGATAAAAGGAAAGAGAAAAGAAAAAGAAAATGACAGGGAGAAGAAACAAGGAAAACATCATTGGATGGTCTTGCTTTTGTTTTTACTTTGTATTTCACTCCACAAAATTTCTACAGATTTTTTGTACAGTGGACTCCCAAACTGGCATCCATGGGGATTGTTAGATGCCAGATAAATGTAGTTTCTGGTTGCTTGAGAGTTAATATTAAAAATAGGCTGAACTAATACTATACTCCATACTATACACAAACTCTGTATTTACTTGATATTAATATTGAAATACAGTAATTAAAAGCAATTTCAGAGATATAAATAGAAACTTAACTTAATGTAACACAGCTTTACTGTTTTTCTGTATTATAAAAACAGTTATTTTATTTAAAGTATTATTTCTTCCATTTCTTTTGCTGGTTGCTTCTAGTTGCTTGAGTTTCGGCTAACTGCGAGTTGACTGTATCTCAATTGTACTTCAAAGTCAGTTCCAGTCACTATGCTCACTTTCTACAATATGGTTATTTATACACATTCTACATGTTTCAGCTTTTAATACAATTATGGGATACATGGCAAATCTGGTATTTGTAAACATTTCCATCAGGTGGTGTTGAGATGGGCAGCAAGAATGCCAAAAAATCTTGGAACATCTTGAAGACTAAGTAGTTTTCCTTGACACAAGCTTTGGCGGCCTATAGACCACTTCGTCTATAGGCTCAGTGTTTCAAATTCAAGGGCAAGAGCTGGGAAATAACTTTTATTGGGTCCACTAAGTGTTTAAAATGGTATACATAAGTGGTACACATTTTCAATCCATTTCCTCTAAATTTTATGAAACTCACAAAGTGACCAAGGGTGTCCTCCATTTTCTATTTACTGTATGCATAAGACAGATGTGTATCTACAAGACTAAGGATGCTATCATTAAAGTTGTGGCACTGTATAACTTGTGGCATTTATATAATTTTGATATTTTATCTTGTACCTTCATGAAGTATGTATCTTGTGCTTTGCAACATTCTCTGGATGATAAGACAAGTCATCTGAAATAATTACTGAGACTTTCTATTATAAGGTTTCTTTGTGTGGATCTACTATCACTGACATTTTTGGCTCCTCTGGAATTTGTCTGATGATCAAATGTTTCTATTTAGTTTAGTCTTGTGTTATACAATATCTGCCTTAGGGCAGTTCATCAGCTTCAGGCCATGTTTTCCTTCTCAACCTTCCAATATTTGAGATGCAGTTGGAAACCTGGAATGGATAGAGTTTGGGATATTTGTGTACAGGAAGTGCATACTGCCATTATAGCACATTACACAATTATAGCACTCATTTCACTATAGCAACATCCAAGGGAATCCTGGGGCCTGCAGTTTAGAGAGGGGCATTACAAATCATGATCCAAAGAACTCTTGTGCTCACCAAACTACAAACCCCAGGATTCCCGTGTCATAGTTGTTGGTCTAGCCCACTATTGTTAACTATGTGACCTGAAGCAATTCTCTAATTTCTCAGGGCTGTTCCCTTTTTCTGTTAGTTGATCTTATGAGGAGGACAGGAACTGAACTTATGATCTTTTTGTGTCATAAACAGATACACGTTACCAATGAGATAGAAATCCATCCTGTTATCAGGAAGTGGATTATAAAAGAAAGTGCCATTTCCCTTTGCTTGAAAGGCACACAAATGAGACGGGCTGTTGTATCTCAAAAATTAGTAAATTTATCTTTGCATGAGCTTTCATGAGGAATAGTACACATCCTCAGACACATAAATTGCTATCCACCACTTCAGATTCAGTATAGAGAGTTCTTCAGTTTCTATGAACTGCCAAAAAGAGAAATAAATGGATATGAGCCACTGTGGTTTCAGTGTTAAATTATGACTGGAGATCAGGGTTTGAATCCCTGCTTGGCCATGGAGATGCACTGGGTGACCTTGGACAAACCACACTTTTTCAGCCTCAGACGAAGGCAGTGAAAAACCCACTCTGAGCATATCTTGCCAAGAAAATCCTCTGACAAGTTCACCACAAGGATGTTGTAAGACAGAAAGGACTATAAGGCATACAACAAATCAAGATGGAGTGACTCAGTCAAAGAAATTATGGCCCCAAATTAGTAAGACCTAACCAGGGCCTCTTGGAGGTTTCCCATTTGTGAAATTGGCATATGTTGAAGTCAACTTCATGGCACATAATACCAAAAAGCATGGTATGCATGGTATGACATTGGGGTAGGATGTCATTGTGTGACTTCAGTTTGTTTCCTGACATATGGCAATCCTAATGATCAAACTACTACATGTTGATTCTTACACCATGTTAGTGTGTGTGTGTAAGGTGTGGTGTTTTGTTACACATTTTAACTCACTTCCTTGAACATTCTAATGTCAGTTCATCTCTTTCCCCAGCTGTGAATAATCTGGCCTCCCTTTATACCACAACACCACACTCCCCAAATGGATTCCTTGCCGCTAAACTGCAGGATGATAAATCACATCAGAACTCTCTGGAACTCGAATTGGGAACCACTGCATGAACTGGTCAGATTGAGAACCAAGACCATAGTAAAGCAACTTACCCTCTGGATTGCTGAGGCGAGTTCCTACTCTAGAATAACCATAGACCTTTCTCTGCTGGGCAAAAAATCATCAAGAAGACCAGTATTGGAGCAACGCCTCTACATGGCTCCAAGTTCAGACTTTGTCCCCTCTGTGCAGGGAAGCCTTAATAATAACAAGAGCTGGGAGGGGTCTGAGAGGCAGGGAGCAATTAATATTCCTCACAGCTTTAGTTTCATGACGCAGGGACCACACCTTTTGCTCTTTGGTCTCTCCTATGAACAAACTGCTCTTGTCATCAAGTTCATCCTCATGTTCAGGTGTTTCCCTGTTATTTGAATCTATTGATTCATGTCCTAGGGTGCATCTACATGGGCCGTATACCTCAGGGCTGATCTGGAGTAGATTGCTCCAGATCAGCCCTAAAGGAATCTACACAGCCAGCCTCCAATCTGTTGCAGAGAGAGAAGGGAGTCCACACTATCCAGCAGCATCAAATCCAGTTTAGCATCACTGGATGGCCACCGTTATTGTCACCGTCCTGTTGCCATTATAGTAGTGCCCATGGAGCATGAAATTGTTCTTAGTCATCATTCATTGTTACTGCTGGCACTTGCCAAAGCATCAGCTCAACTCAGAAATTAAAGAAGGGAAAGGAGAGATTGCCCCTTCCTTTCCCATTGCTGACACTTGCCAAAGTGCCAGCACAATTCAGAGAACAGAGTGGTGGAAAGGACAGATCAATCCCCCTTTTCCACTTTCCATTCCCTGAGTCGTGCTGGCACTTTGGCAAGCATCAGCAATGGTGATGGTCATATGGACACCAAAATGTCCATTTCTATGCCACTTTATTTGTCCTGTGTGGATGGTCCCTTAGGACCTCATCACATTAATGGTGGGATTCGCCACACATCATGGTGAATCCGACGGGGCCCGACGTGGGGCATGGGGAACCCATCACCTGTGCCCCGCATCATCTAGCTTCCCCTTCACCCCATCCCATGGGGGGTGGAGGGGGTGGAGCGTCCACTGCCCAGCTTTCCCTCATTGTTGCCTATGCAGCACAGGAAATGTCTTGTGTTGCCCTGGTGGCAGCCCACGATGCTCCCTCTCCACTTGTGCCACAGAGCCCCACTGGCAATAGTTCTTTGTTGTGGGATAGGAGCCAATGGGCTCTGTGTTGCAAGTAAAGAGAGAATATCGTACGATGGGCCATTTTGCCCATCTGATGAGGTTGTGAGTCTCTGGAGCAACAAAAAGCAAACCTTCTTTACTTTCGACAGGATATTCTCAATATGGTTATTGTTTCCCCTCTTATCCTTTTTTTCTCCAAGCTATACAAACCCAGTTCCCTAACTGCTACTCATAGGGCACTGCTTCTGAACATTTCACCATTTTGGTTGCCCTCCTCTGGACACATGTAGAGTCTGGCTAAAGTAGAATAGAGTGATTTTCTCTCTATTTAGACACTATACTCCTATTGGTGCAACTTAGAGTCATATTGGTTTTTACTCAAAGTGAAATAACATCTGGAGTGCAATAATATTTGAAGAAAATGAGAATCAACCAATACAGGTAAGAGTTTGGAAATATTAGTTTTTGCACTACAGCTCCCAGATTCCTGGAGTTCTGGTGCAAAATAATAACTTTTCAATATTTGCATTAAATGCACCTTTGCTTTTGTTGGTGCATATCGTTTTGATTTATTTAACACACCAGTCACATATGACCTTGTTTTGTATTGGGGCCTTGACACAGGTGACAGAAATCTAACTTGTTTTCAGGAGCGCAGTTTTACTGAGTCTACCGCAAATTACAAATTTAGTTTGCATATTTATAATGGTCTTCCCATAAGATAACAATCTGGTGGGTTGACCAAGAACTCCCACTGCTTTAACTGAGAAATACATATTCTTAAATAGTAAAATATTTTATTTTCTTCTCTCTCTCTCATTTATAATCATTCTTTCACTGCTGGCAGTGCTGATGCTGTTTTCTTTGGCAATTATTAGATGCTGCAAAAATCATACCAGAAGTATAAGAAAAAACCACAGGAATTTTGTGGAGGTAGGAGAACAAAACTGCAAAGTGGTATATTAGTATAAATTGTGTGCCCAGTACAATACTGCTATGTACCTATTCGTTTTCCTCCACATGCTTTCACTGTCACTTTTAGGAGCATTTGGAAGCCTACAAACAGTGAAAGGATAGGGTTATTGTGCATTTTCTGGGCTGTATGGCTATGTTCCAGAAGCATTCTCTCCTGACATTTCACCCTCATCTATGGCAGGCATCCTCTGAGGTTGTGAGGTGTACTGGAAAACTAAGCAAGGGAGGTTTATATATATCTGTGGAAGGTCCAGGGTGGGAGAAAGAACACTCGTCTGTTGGAGACCAGTGTGAATGTTGTAATTAATCACCTTGATTAGTATTAATGTCCTTGCAAGCTTCATTCCTGCCTGGGGGAATCCTTTGTTCAGAGATGTTAGCTGCCCCTGAATGATTCATGTCTGGAATTCCTGTTTTCAGAGTGTTGTTCTTTATTTACTGTTCTGATTTTAGAGATTTTTTTTAATACTGGGAGACAAATTTTGTTCATTTTCATGGTTTCCTCCTTTTTGTTGAAATTGTCCACATGTTTGTGGATTTCAATGGCTTCTCTGTGTCATATAGACAAGAGTTTTTTCTCCTACCCTGGACCTTTCACAGATATATAAACCTCCTTTGCTTAGTTTTCCAATATACCTCAAAACCTCTGAGGATGCCTACCACAGATGTGGGTGAAACATCAGGAGAGAATGTTTCTGGAACATGATCATACAAATGCACAACAACCCAGTGATTCTGGCCATGATAGCCTTCAATAATACAGTGAAACGATAGCCCTCATAAATTAGAATCTGAGAGCACTAAAGCAGAGCCTTCAAAGAATCAGGAGCTCCAACAAAATTGTATATGAATATTAACAAACACATATTTAAAACAAGAAGCTGGCAACCCAGATGAACACAAACACATCATTTAAGAATGCACTGGCATTTTTGGACATCTTTGCCCTTATAATAATACTAGCTGTGCCCGGCCACGCGTTGCTGTGGCAAAGTCTGGTGGTATGGGAAATAAAGTATTGAGGAATTGGTGGTAGTTAAGGTCAAGGGTAAAGGTTTTCCCCAGAGATTAAGTCCAGTCGTGTCTTACTCTGGAGGTTGGTGCTCATCTCCATTTCTAAGCCGAAGAGCCGGCGTTGTCCGTAGACTCCTCCAAGGTCATGTGGGATGACTACATGGAGTGGCGTTACCTTCCCGCCGGAGCAGTACCTATTGATGCACTCACATTTGCATGTTTTCGAACTTCTGGGTTAGCAGAAGCTGGGGCTAACAGTGGGGGCTCTCTCTGCTCCCCCAATTCAAACCTGTGGCCTTTCGGTCCAGAAGTTCAGCAGCTCAGCGCTTTAACACGCTGCGCCATCAGGGGATATTATTTCCTAAAGGTTGTGAATATACAATATTTCTGATTGGTTTTGTTTGTTTGTTGGAGGCAAGTATGAATGCTGCAATTAGGAAAAATGATTAGGATGTAATGGCCTTGCAGCTTTAAAGCCTGGCTGTTTCCTCCCTGAGTGAATTTTTTGTTGGGAGGTGTTAGCTGGCCCTGATTGTTTCCTGTCTGGAATTCCCTTGTTTTCAGAGTGGTGTTGTTTGCGATATTTTATGTGCTTCTACTGTCTGTGGCCCTGAGAAAACAGAGGATTTTCCAGACTTTGATGATGGGAATACTTTGTTGGGAGGTGTTAGCTGGCCCTGATTGTTTCCTGTCTGGAATTCCCTTGTTTTCAGAGTGGTGTTGTTTGCGATATTTTATGTGCTTCTACTGTCTGTGGCCCTGAGAAAACAGAGGATTTTCCAGACTTTGATGATGGAAATACTTTGTTGGGAGGTGTTAGCTGGCCCTGATTGTTTCCTGTCTGGAATTCCCTTGTTTTCAGAGTGGTGTTGTTTGCGATATTTTATGTGCTTCTACTGTCTGTGGCCTTGAGAAAACAGAGGATTTGCCAGACTTTGATGATGGGAATACTTTGTTGGCAGGTGTTAGCTGGCCCTGATTGTTTCCTGTGTGGAATTCCCCTGTTTATTTACTGTCCTGGTTTTAGAGATTATATTGTTCTGCATTATTCTATCCCAGTAATTATTTCATATTAAAGAAGAATCTCACGTATCCAACATTCGCTTATACATTGTTCTGGATTATCCAACGCAGTCTGCCTTTTCATAATCAATGTTTTTGTAGTCAGTGTTTTAAATTCATTGTGATATTTTAGTGGTAAATTTGTAAATACAGTACAGTAGAGTCTCACTTATCCAACATAAATGGGCCGGCAGAACGTTGGATAATGTGATGACTTATGGGCCATGTAGTCCCGTTCCTAGTACTGTTGTGACAGATGAAGAGGAAAACTTGGGTTTCCCACCGTTTCTGCCAGATTTGGAGCCCTTGCAGCTGCAGGATGTTTGTCCACAAGAAGTCAGCCAAACAAGCCTTGTGGAAAAATCTCCCCCATTTTCTCGCCGCCTTTATTATAATCAAGATAGGCACGCTCGGGAGGCGACTCGCCGAAGCGCCCGGATAGCTGCCAGACAATTAGATGATTAAGTCTATTTCCCTTGGGAAAGTTTAAGGAGTCTCGCATCTGGACAGTATAGGTTTCGGTTCTTGTTCCCCAGAGAAAGTGTGCTTTGGCGGGAAAACAAGATCCTATATAGATGTTGGCCACAAAGGATTCCTTGCGGAGTCAATTCGTCAGCTTCGGGAGTAGATTGTGTGTGGACTACGCTACTCCAGCTTCCAGGACCTTGTTCTCGTTCCAGCCCTGCCTTGTTCCCCGGACCTCGCCACGGATTTCGCCACGGACCCTGTTCTTGCTCCTCGCTTCTTGTTGCCTTGAATCAAGCCTTGTTTGCCAAGAATCTAGTTTGCTTCCTAGCCTTGCATTAAGCTCCATGGACTAAAGGACCTTGTCATCTCCCCTCACTTTGCTTGGCAAAGTGAGTGTTTCGGTTATTGGATTACAACTTTTGACCTTAATATTTCATATTGGACATTGTTTTCTTGGACTAATTTTGACCTTTCCTGAAAGGTCTACTTCTGAACTATTTCCTACACTTGCTTTTATTAACTTTATATATTTCCTCAATAAAGATATTAGATAGATTCTGGCCTCTGTATATGGTTATTGGTGCTCTGCAGCCTGGGTCCTGACAGATAAGCGAATATGTTGGATAATGAGGAATTAAGGATAACCCTATTAAACATCAAGTTAAGTTATGATTTTACAAATGAAGCACCAAAACATCATGTTAGACAACAAATTTGTCAGAAAAAGTAGTTCAGTACACAGTAATGCTATATAGTAATTACTGTATTTATGAATTTAGCACCAAAATATCACGATATATTGAAAGCATTGACTACAAAAATGCGTTGGATAATCCAGAACGTTGGATAAGCGAGTGTTGGATAAGTGAGACTCTACTGTAAATACTACATAGCATTACTGCGCATGGAACTACTTTTTCTGTCAAATTTGTTGTATAATATGTTTTGGTGCTTAATTTGTATAACGATTACCTAATTTGATGTTTAATTGGCTTTTCCTGAATCCCTTCTTATTATCCAACATATTCACTTATCCTGCCAGCCTGTTTACGTTGGATAAGTGAGATTCTACTGTATATTTCTAATCTTATATTTTCTGCTTAGAACTGGATTATATGAGGATCCTTCACAGCTGTATAAAATGCACACTGAAGTGGATTATATGGTAGTGTGGAGTGAAGATAATCCAGTGCAAAGCAGATAATATAAGATTATAAATGGGTTATATAGCTGTGTGGAAGGGCCTTGAGTCTACACTGCCATATAATCCAGTGCAAATTAGATAATCTGTGGAAGAAGTCTAAGTAAGGCCTAAATCTGCCTGTCCCCTAACTGAAACCTGGCTGTCCCTTGGTTGCTAGGCAACCAAGTGGGCAGAGACTAGCCCTCTAAACTGGCAGCAATTGGATAAAAAAATTATTGCTCTCCCTCTAATTAGGACTTTATTTTTCTTTTCTTTTTGTTGTATCAACCTTGAGGCGTGGATGATGGGTTGTGTTGTCAAATTTTGAGGTTGGGGGGCCTGTACTTTTGTTGTTTTGTGAATTGCCGTGATGCCATCACTCTTTTATATATATAGACTAGCTGTGCCCGGCCACGCGTTGCTGTGGCGAAGCCTGGTGATATGGGAAATAAAGTATTGAGCAATTGGTGGTAGTTGGTATATGTCATTTCGAAAAGGTTGTGAATATGCAGTATTTGTGGTTATTCCTTTTTTTTGTCGTTTGTTTCTTGTGTGGAATTCATCTGTTTTGAGAGTGTTGTTCTTTACGTCTTGATGTGGAGGAGTGTGGTGGTGTTGAAAATAAAGTAATGAGGAAGTCGTGGTATATGTGTTATGGTTGTATATATGTAGAAAATGGATAAGATTGTGTGTGATCTTGAGCTCACATCATGTCTAGTGAACTTCCAGTAAGTCCATTAGTAGTTAAAGTCTGAAGGAAGTACGGTTTGATGGTGTAAGGGTATTGAATGGTATTAAAAGTGGTCAAGAAAGGTTTAGCTTAGGTAGGAAGGAGCGAGGGTTGGAAGGTGAAAGGATATTCAATTGTATTTAAGCTGGGTAACAAAGGGTTGCCCTTGGTAGGAAGTAGTCATATGTTGTACGTTGAGCATCTGTTGTACGTTGTATCCATATACAAATGTGTGTATATGTATATAGATTCTGTTTCTCATATAGAAATAATCTGAAGTTGCCTATATATATTCCATATATGTATGTATCCCACACCTATATATGGTGTATGGTGAGTATGGGTTATCCATATATACCAGTGTGTGTGTGTGTGTGTGTGTGTGTGTGTATACAACCTGCTGTATTATATTATATTATTGTTATTATTATTATTATTATATTCCAAAGGTTTATTATTATGATTCAATATTATTATTATATTTGAAAGGTTTATTTTCATTATTACTATGTAATATTATTATATTTAAAAGGTTTATTATTATTATGTAATATTATTATTATATTCCAAAGGTTTATTATTATTATTATTATTATTATTATTATTATTATTATTATTATTATTCCTCCCAAGAAAGGATTCCCCTAAGTAGGAAGCAGGCAGGGTTTGAAGTTGTAAGGTCATTCAATGGTAATTAATCTGATGAGATTTGGTTTGAAGATCCAATGATGGTTAAGTGTTATTATTATTATTATTATTATTATTATTATTATTATTATTATTATTATTATAGTATGGAGTATTAAAAAGCCTTATTATTATGATAGCATTATAATATTATGGGGTATTTAAAAGCCACCCCTTATACACAATAGAGAGAACAGAATGGCAGAGAAAAGAAACTTTGCACATCCTCAGAGGTTCGCTTTTTGGAAACTGTTGGGAGAAAAACAGGAGGAAAGTATATTGCCTATTTATTGACTGATTAATGTATTGTTTTATGATTGTTATTTAATATCGATTGGAGTGAAGTCACTTGAGCCACGAGGTGCTGGTTTTGTATAACCCAAGGTTGTCTGTTGTATAACCAAAGGAGGAAGAATGGAAGTTTTCCAGTAGCTAAGGAAACGTTGCAAACTCTCCCTGCCATTGGGGAAGAGGCATGGCAGAGAGAGCATGATGGGAACTGTAGTTTCCCCAGAATAGAGGCTGGCTCTTAAAGGAGTCTTTGAGATTCACAGCAGTTGAGAACATTTGAAAGTTTTGGAAAGGAGTACTAAAAGGAAGACAGTAAGGCAGAAGGAAGGGAGAGAGGGAGGGGGTGTGCGGGGAAAAGGGAGAAGAAAATGATTTTGAGGCGGAAGGTGCTGCTGGTGGTGGTTCTTCCCTTCTTCCCTCAGGAATCTCGCCTCGAATCGGGAGGCAGGCGGAGGAAGGAGAGAGGGGGAGAGAAAGGAAGCCATAGTGTCTGGAAGAGAAAAAGGTGGCTGACGAAGAAGCCGCTGAATGGAGGCTCTCCGTTTTTGGGTTTTTTTACCTCAGAGGCCTGGAGAGAAGGAGGAGGATGGAGTGTACCGTTGGGGGGAAGGTGGTGGAGGGAAGGATTGGTGAAGAGTTTTTTTTGTAAGATGGAGGCGGTGCCGGAGGAGGGAGAAGTTGAGCGCGTGGGCGAGGGGAATGTGTGTGCGCGCGCGCGGGGGAAGCGTTTCTAGGATTGTGTGTTGGCGCAGGCGCACATGGTCTGTTGTGGTTTTTGGCCCTGTGATTGTTGTTTGTGTGATATTTTGTTGTCTCGTACTGGAGGCGGGGATGATGGATTGCGTTGCCAATTTTCGAGTTTGGGGGGCCTGTAGATTTGTTGTTTTGTGCATCGCCGTGATGCCATCACTCTTTTATATAGATTGGCAATGAAACGTGTTCCAGACTGAATTGCTTCATTTTGGAAATTTGCATAGATACTTGGATGGAGAGCAGCAGTCTCAGAGAGCTCCTTAGGCAGGTGGGAAGAGATGACTACGGGGAGTTTTAGGGGAGCCTGGACACCTCACAGCAATTTTCACATTGTTATTGCCAGCCACTGCTTACATCAGCTATTATGAAACAAGTTTTTCATCCTGAATTGTGCTAATGTTCTTCTCATATAAAAATGACCTTCTATCCCTTAGCTGACTGTTCTGCTTCTACACAGTTCCTGCATTTTGCTACAAAGAATCAACACCTCAAGAAATAGAATAACAGCAATGGGATGTTCCATGAATTGCCAGAGAATATTCTGAGTAGATTCTTGCATGTCCTGTTTTGAATGGGGCAGAAAGGGCTCTTCTCTACTCTCTTGCATCCTTTCAAAACCATCACGTCCACAGCTACCAAGCTTCATAAAACTGTTGCTGTAACAATAGAAAAAGGAAGGCAGGGAGGTGGCTAAGCAATGGGGACCGTCTCTCAGGCCCCTTCTACACTGCCAAATAAAATCCAGATGATCTGCTTTGAATTGGATTATATGGCAATGTAGACGCTCATAATTCAGTTCAAAGGAGATAATGTGGATTATCTGCTTTGATAATCTGGATTATATGGCAGTATAGAAGTGGCCTCAGTCTCATTGCAATTCCTGTGTGAGAGAGGCAGAGGAATCATATTCTTTCATCTCTTTCACTTTCTCTTGAACTGCTGTTTTTGTTGACCTTCTCTATACTCATTTAATACCCATAGCATCTTCTCCATAGGGCTTGGCATCTACCTACAAGGATAAACAACAGAGATACATATCACTCTGCATAGAATCAAAGAATCATAGAGTTGGAAGAGACCTCATGGGCCATCCAGTCCAACCCCATTCTACCAAGAAGCAGGATAATCGCATTCAAAGCACTCCCAACAGATGGCCATCCAGCCTCTGTTTCAAAGCCTCCAAAGAAGGAGCCTCCACCACAGTCTGGGGCGACAGGTTCTACTGCTGAACAGCCTTCACAGTGAGGAAGTTCTTCCTAATGTTCAGGTAGAATCTGTTTTCCTGTAGTTTAAAGCCATTGTTCTGCATCCTAGTCTGCAGGGCAGCAGAAAACAAGCTTGCTCCCTCCTCCCTATGACTTTCCCTCACATATTTATGCATGGCTATCATGTCTCCTCTTAGCCTTCTCTTCTGCAGGCTAAACATGCCCAGCTCTTTAAGCCTCTCCTCATAGGGCTTGTTCTCTAAACCTTTGATCATTTTAGTTGCCCTTCTCTGGACATCTTCCAGCTTGTCAACATCTCCCTTAAATTGCAGTGCCCAGAATTGGACACAGTATTCCAGGTGTGGTCTGACCAAAGCATGCACCATATTATATCTTAGCTCTCAACCTGTCACAAGCAAGACCTCTCAGAACTGGGAAATGTACAGCAGAGTACATTCTACCAATCTAATGAAATTGGCAAAGCAGAATCTGAAAAACAACTATTTCTCTTTCTCCATCCCCTCCACATACATGATATGTAATAGAGAAAGAAAATACATTAATATTCTTTGTAAGCCATAAAAGGTAGTTTTACATATGAATTATTCATGCATTTTTGGATTCAGGATCTTATGGAGGAGCGAGGAAGGAGAGTGGCTTCAGATTAGTAATGAAGAACATGACTGGTAAAACAAACAACATGAATTCTATAAACCAGGCCTGCAAAGGTTACAACTATTTCACAGATCAAAAGTGGGGCACATGTGGCCCAGGAATATCAGAATGACGTCAAGATGTCAAAAGTCCAAAATGAGGAAGAATACATGAGCGAAAAGAATTTGTAGCAGTTTGCTTTTACTAGAGCCTCCAGGGAAGGGCAAGAGTTTGCTCTTTCTCTCCTCTTCCCACTGCTGAATTGACTGAATGTAAACTACATTTGCACTTTGAACTCATTCTGCAGCAACTGAAATAAGTTGAAGATAATGAGTGAAAGAGGGAGTAGAACAGAAAATGGTCTCTGAAAAAGTGGAGTAGCAATGGATTACCTGAGTCTGTTGGAAGATATGAGGTTGCTGATTCTGACCCAATCATTAGCTCCAGCTGTAGTAGACCCTTTGAATCAACCACTGAATGGTAAACTAACACATTTGTAAATCTCACTGATTCAGTAAAAAAAAAATCTCCTGTCTAGAGCAATACAAAGCTGTCAGGCAATCTCAGTAGTTGTAGTTACAGAGATTATTCTAAATCCTTTGTTGACTTCCAGAATGTGTGTTTACCTTGTGTATATTACCATGAATGCATAACTAAATTTATGATTCCAGGTTGAAGTCAAAAAGGCTCCTTGCTTCCCTAACTCCATGCACACCTATGAACAAGTACATTGCTATATTAAGGACGTAGTCTAATCAGGTCTAGTTTAACCTAAAGAGCTGGAGCTGACTCAAGTTAGATCACTGCTGTTCTTCTGGGCTTACTTATTGAAACTTGAAACGCTTTCATTTTCAGAAAGGCAAAAAAGCCAGTTGCCTGGCCATTCTTTCAGTTGCAGGAAAAGTTATGTTTTAGGGGACAATGTGTGACCAGAAAAATAAGAAGCCCAGTGTGTTTATTTGAGATTATGTATGTACGTAGGCATGTTTGGCCTGTGAATGCTGGCACAAAACACAACGCAGTTAGCAGAGCCAAGATATTCTTGGCAAACTGAGGCTCAGGCTACCACTCATTTGTGTAGTGCCATCTGCTGGCAATGACTGGACTTGTCTTGAAATCAAATGGAGGAAATTTTATAGAACTGAAATTTGTTCAAAGGCCAACTTTCCTTCTGTGTCAGCATGACCTGCTGTGCGGAAACAAGCAAAACAAAGTAAATTAAAACTAGGCAGTGTGAGTATTGTGGTAGAAAACTGAAATTCTTCATCCTATGATATATGGACAACCTTCCCAGTGGTTAAAATAACACAGAGTATTTGTATATAACATGAAAATTTACAACTCTATCTGTTCAGGTGGGAGCGGAATCATGTTCTTCCCAATAGGCTCAGGCACTCCACCTCAGATATTTCCCTAGAAAATTCCAGAGTACCAGGACATGTTGTTGTTGATGTTGTTGTTGTTGTTGTTGTTGTTGTTGTTGTCTGCACTGTAGGATTGTCACAAAGAACTCTAACTCCTACAACAAAATAGGTTTAACAGTGGACATCTTTGCAAAGCTAGTCCAATCCATGATGTTTTAAGCACAGCCCAGAAACATGAGTATAATGATGGTAGCATTTTATTTGTATAAAATTATGTCCCAGTGGAGTTACATTATCACCATTTGTGAAAAAAAATCTGCATAAGCAGTAACATGGAATCAGAGCAAGGAATGTGGAGCAGCCTGCTCCCTCTGAAAGTGCAGAGAACCTGCAAATTGGAAATGGAGGAGTACCCCCCTTTTAAGGATATTGTTATAGGGAGCAAATGAAGGCTTTGCTCCCCAAATAAGAATTCTGCCTCTCCAAATGATTTTATCCCCTTCAATCCCCAATTTTCTAGCATTTTAGACTGTAGGTGACTGTAGAGCCCTATTCTTGATCCGCATGTTCTTCTATAGTGAGGACATTGGTTTCCAGGTGGAAGGTGGTCCTGGTCAGGGTTGGCTTGATGTGCCTTCCTCTTGGCATGTTTCTCCCTTTTGCCCTCCACTTGTGCTTCTTCAAATTCCACAGCACTGCTGGCCACAGCTGACCTCCAGCTAGAGCACTCAAGGGCCAGGGCTTCTCAGTTTTCAGTGTCTAGGCCACAGTTTTTAAGGTTAGCTTTAAGCCCATCTTTAAATCTCTTTTCCTGTCCACCAACATTCAGTTTTCCGTTCTTGAATTGTAACTGCTTTGGGAAACGGTGATCGGACATTCGGACAACGTGGCAACTCCAGTGGACTTGATGGAGGAGGAGCATTGCTTCAATGCTACTGGCCTTTGCTTCTTCCAGCATGCTGACATTTGTCTGCCTGTCTTCCCAAGAGATTTGCAGGATTTTTTTGGAGGCAACGCTAATGGAACTTTTCCAGGAGTTGAGTGTGACGTCTATAGACAGTCCACGTTTCGCAGGTGTATAACAGGGTTGGGAGAACAACAGCTTTATAAACAAGCACCTTGGTATCCCTATGGATGTCTTGATCCTCAAGCACTCTCCACTTCATTCGAAAAAATGCTGCACTCGCAGAGCTTAAGCAGAAGCATACGAGAAGCCTGGCCATTGAACATTGAGAAAACCAAAGTGCTCTTCCAGCAGTCACCAGCCAATCCCTCTGCAATGCCAGAAATACAGCTTAATGGTGTAACATTAGAAAATGTTGACCATTTTCACTACCTTGGCAGCCAGCTCTCCACAAAAATCAGACATCGACACTGAAAAAGCTTTGCAGAATAATAGACATGGAAATAGTTCAAAACTAGAACACATAAATTTGGTGTGTTCAGATTTCTCATAGTCACTTTGTCTACCCTTTTTCTTGGACACAAAACTCTTTTTCTTAATGCTCATGTGAAGTTTTAAATTATTGTAATGGTAGAAATTAACTTGGGGTTGCAGAATTCATATTGGGAGACATTGCCATTTTGCCTCTATCCTACTTCTCTCCTTGTTTCTCCCTATGTATCTAGCAACTTCTTTGCAATAACAGAGAAGTCTTCAGGAATGAAATTACAGTAGCAGCATGTGTGTAATTATCCAAATTTGAGGGCATCTGCTCCAAAGTTGTTAAAAATTGTTCAAAGCAACAGCTGGATCATTGTGTCTGGATCTTTGTGTTTCTCTTTTGCTTCTCTTTGCTCCAAACCAAGAGTTTCTGTCACAAAACCAGTTGGATTGATGTTTTATTAAAATACTGAGCAGTCTGCCTGTAACAGATATGAACCTCGTCCCTATAGTGCCACCTAGTAGGGAATGCTGGTAGCTCTGAAATGCCACTCAGCACAAAGGCTGTCATGTTATTTGTTTGGTAAAAAAGTAATGCAAACTTCTTTCCCATCTCATAATTCTTATGAATCAAAGGATTAAAAATTGGATTTTTAGAATTAACTCTAGGTTTTTCTCACAGCCAGGTGTACTCATGGAAATGCCACAACAGCATCACTTCTACAGTGCACCTAAGAGCTTGAACTGATAAACCCCAAAAGGGGGATTGTTGAAGATGCACAATGCAGAAAGGCACCTTCTTCCATGTTTGGTGAACCTGTATGTTGGTAAAAAAAGTTTTGGAAAAAAAAGTGACGAAAGAAACCAACAAAAAGATTACTAAGACGATTAAGAAAAACCCAAAAATGTGCTGATTGGGTTTGTTTCAGGAGATAATTGGCAAAGGAGATGTAGAAATTTGCCAATATAGTTTTGTGGCAGGGAGAATCACAATAGCAAAATCTTGGAAGGGGGAAAAAGAACTACTTATTAAGGATTGGAGAAGAAAATTAGCAGAGTATATTCAAGTGGCCAAGATCTCCAATGGCATAAGGGGAGGAAACAAAGAAGATTTTGCTAAAAAATGGAGACTGGCCTTTGAGTATTTAAAAAAGAAGGCAAACATAGATTTTGAAATAGCCGAATGAAGGATTTATTAGTGAATGATAAGGACAGATTTTTGTTAGATACTACTTCCATACGGTGTGGTGTCCGAATTCATGGGTGGTGGTTCATAGGTGGGAATGAGGAAGTGGTAGAACTGGGGAAATAATACTTGTAAAAGAAAAAAGAAAAAAAATACAGTTCACCTATGAGTTTTTCCTCAGATGACAGATTGGGAGAGGTGGCTGTTTGGGACTCCTCACAAATAAACAGTTGCCATTTTCTCCATTGCCACTGTTTGCATTCAGTATCCCTTTCTGGACAGATATGCAACCTGACTGTTCCAGCTATAGGTTGGTTGCTGGCTGCATTTGCCACTACCATGGATCATCCACTCTTTGTTGTTGCTGCTTCTATTATTTGCCTTCAAATCATCTCTGACCAATGATGACTCTAAGGGCATGCCTATAACTGGGTTTTCTTGATATGATTTGTGTAGAATTGGTTTGCCATGGCTTTTTTCTGAGACTGCATGATTGCCAAAAGCCATTACCTAGAATGCCCATCAGAGCTGGCCCTAGGCATTTTTCAAGTGTAGGCAAACAGAATTTTGTCCCCCCCCCCCAAAAAAAAAATCACTGAAAAATAAAAGCGTTGGATAAGTGAAAATGTTGGATAATAAGGAGGGATTAAGGAAAAGCCTATTCAACAGCAAATTACATTAAGATTTTACAAATTAAGCACCAAAACATTATGTTTTACAACAAATCAACAGAAAAAGCAGTCTCGACTGCGCCCCCGTATGTTTGGCGCCTGAAGCGACAGCTTTTTTCTCCTCATTGTTGGACCGGCTCTGATGCCCATCCCTTCCCCCCTCCACCTGAGCTACAAGCCATAGCTGTGCTGAAAAGAGAGTCCAACAGTAACAATAGCAATGGTAGATCTAAACTGATTTGAAAGTAAAGAATTATCATCCACCTTAGACTTAGCCTTAGCCCCCAAGGAAGGCTCCAGTAACTGTCAGTATTGCCCTTGCAACTACTGTTCCCATCTTTTGCAATAACTGAACATATTGTGTGTGTGTATGGGTGCCTTCAGAGCACTTGGCAGACTCCCAGCTTGCTCATTCCCCTTTCACTGTGAGAGATGCCACTTGTGAGAGCCAGACAGCTAGGTGCCAGCAACAAAACAGGCCAATGCTTAAGCTGAACTGGGGGTGAGGGGAGTGAGTGACAGTCCCTGAACCCCTGCCCTCCTTCAGAGACAGAGGACTAAAACAAGCGCCCTTGGAGTATGCAAGAGAGTGCCCCCAGGCATTGTGCAAAGGGGGATCCATGCTGGAAAGAGGGCAGTAGATGGGTGTGCTTCACTTTGTATACAAAGGCCCCTTTAGCCCCCTCTCAATAATTCTGCAAATAATCCGAAACCTGATCTCCATTAATGTCTTTTGATCTCCTTTGACTGCAGCCGTAATAAATGAGTCTGCAGGCGAGACCACTGATTTTCTCCCAGTCAAAATCCAGGGTTGCTATGGTACCCAGAGAAGGAAAGAATGCTTGCATAGTAACTATGGAGACAAATTCCTAGAGTCCCTGATGAAGCTTTAAGGATATTGGTTATGACCGAGCTCTTTTTGCAGGTTTTCTTCCCCTTTGCAGTAAAATTTCAAAAATAAAAAACATTTTGTCTTTGTAACAGTTGTACATTGCACAGACACCTCAGCTAATGGCTTCCAGCTAAAGCAAAATACCCTTTCATCCCATCTTTTTGGATTTAAATGCCCACTAAGTTAAAGTTAGGTATTTTAAAATTCTGTTTTAATGTGTATCTTTCTTGTAGCACTTCACTTCAACTCTCTTTGGTCCATGTTAGGATTTTCTAGTTTACAAAAATCTCTCTAATTTTTACTGAGTACATTGGATTCAAACCAACTCCTGTGTAATATTTATTATAGTGAACAGCAGGGGCTGGAAATCAAAGAAGTCTCTGGCTGTGTCCCATAGCCAGATGTGTATTGTTAACATCCTCCACCAATTCTCTGATGGACCACAATTGATCTTTGTTGACTAAAGTGAGATCATGAAGAGATCTCAATGTAAGATCCTGCAAAAGAAAGTGCCACAGCCTTTGTTTGCTGGGTAAAAACCATTAGAGAATTTCAGGGCACCTTAAATAGTATGCAGTTTTTATCTGGCATAAGCTTACATAGACTGTAGACGACTTCATCACTTAATTATTTTCAGCTATTACACAAGTTGAATGTGCTGCAACTGGATTCTCTCCAGTGAGTGTATTTCACAGGTGATCAGTAGGGGGCTCTGCTCCCTAAACTTGCTCACCAAATAGGATTGCTGGTTTATTATGAGTAATTGCTCCATGCTTCCAACTATTTTTTATATTCCTGACACAGCATGACTGTGTTTTATTTAGAGGTGATTCCTGACTGAAAAGGGGGGTAGACTGAGGGAGAGATGGTATCACGGAGTGCAGCAGGAGTGAAGACTGCAAATTCTGTCCTGGTGATTATTAGGGAAATGGGCAAACAGTGGCCAATGAATTGCTCATTCATGGACCCCAATTTATGCCCTCAAAGATTTCAGATCCCCAACATCTACATATTTCTTTGGAAAGCAAATTTCCATCCCCAAACACATCCAAATTGGTCAGAAAGGCTGCAAAGCACAGTGTTTTTGTCTGACAACCATGCTAAACTTTCCACATATTCCCCCCACCCCATCTTTTAAAAATCTCCAAAATTGATTGGAAATGAAAATGTGATATCACTTCCAGTCATGTTGGAAGTCCAGTGGTGGGACACAGGGATAAAAAATGCCTCCCAGTCCCTTCCCAGTTTACAAATTAATAGATTTCAGGTCTATTTAAGGGAAGAATTTATCCAAAAAACGTAAATGTAAATACTGGCTGTATCTTTCTTATAACATGAACTGCTATAACAATGGGTTGCTGGGGCTTGATGTCCATCATCTGGAAGGCCACATAAATCCCCTCCTGTTCTAAAGGCACAAGGTATCCTGTCAAAGGGAGAGGGGGCATGATTTATTTAAATCATAAATATTTATTTGAACAGTTGTTGATTGTGGAGTGTGTAGAGATTACTGAGAGGAAAGATTTAAGGAAATGCATGGATCACTTGAATATGCATGTAGCCTTAACATACATACAAAAGTCAAGTTTTTAGAACCAGTAAGGAAATGTATTGTAATTTGAGGATTGTGTCAACAAACACAGATAAGCAATCATTTCTCCTCCTAACTGTTCTAATTTCTATAGAAAGATGTATTTTCTTGTTAATTAATACCCATGATTTTTTCTTTTGTTCTTACTGTTGACTTTTACTACAGTGTGTGTGTGTGGACTGAAAATGCAAATGTGTGGTAAAGGTCAGAGGACTTGTAATACATTGCATGAAAGATGCTGTAGTTGGTAACCTGTTAATGACCTCCTATTTTGAACAATGCATAAGGTGCTGTTCTCCAGCATCTGTGCATTATGACCCAAACCACCTTTCCCAGACATCTGTCAAATGGTGGAGAAGAGAAAAGGAAAGAGATTGGTGGCTGATCAACCAGGACTGCTACTTGCCCTGCTGCAGTTTGGTGAAGAAAAAGTCATAGGAACAAGGTGTTGTTCTGTTTCCTCTCTCCATAGACCACAATACTAATTCCCGTCCCCTCCACAGCTATAGAGGGCCCATAACTGTGCCATTTGCCAGCTGCTTGGATTGTGGGCATGGGAACAACTAAGATTTCAACCTATATTATATTTTTTAAACAGAGAGGATAGCAGCCACATTAGGCCAATATAGCAACAAAATTGCTGAGCATTCTTCCTCTTTGGTCTGGCTGTGTGACATGGTGTAGCCTGGGAATATCTTTCTGAAGGATCAGATCCTTTTCAGACATGATGTCTCTTCACCAGATAAAAGGCAATATGAGGACTTTTCTAAACTTAACCGAACATGTTGGTGCCTCCTGTCTTCTCTGGTTTAGGGCATATGTGTGGGTGTTTTTTCCTTGACAAATATTTAGCAAATTATTTTTCCACAAGTCCCTGCCAGCACAAGTAGTTCTCATCCCCAAGTCCTCATCAGCACAATGAGATGGCTCCATTATTCCCCAAACTCCCCCTGATTGTGAGGAGTACCAATGAACTTCCCAGACCATTCCCAGGTCTACAGGCTCCAAAGCTAGTTTGGATGAGACGGTATTATGGCATTGAATCTTGTCATTCATCCAGATGGTGAAGAGCTTCTGAGATTTCCTTTTTCTGCACACTCATGTGTAAGGATAGAGAATGTGGTTGGAGACACTAGCATGAGAATAGGATGCCTTTTAAAATCACAAAGTGTATTGTTTTCAATCAAATCAACTCCAGGAAGTCTTGGATGACACACACTTCCTTGACCCATTTCAAACTGGCTTCAGGGCAGGATACAGAGTTGAGACTGCTAAGGTTGCCTTAGTGAGTGATCTCCATCTCAATAGCCCCCAGATGGCGTAGTGGACTAAGTGACTTGAAGGTTGGGTTGCTGACCTGAAAGCTGCCAGGTTCGAATCCCACCTGGGGAGAGTGTGGATGAGCTCCCTCTATCAGCTCCAGCTCCATGCGGGGACATGAGAGAAGCCTCCCACAAGGATGGTAAAAACATCAAAAAAAAATCCGGGCGTCTCCTGGGCAACGTCCTTGCAGACGGCCAATTCTCTCACTCCAGAAGCAACTCCGGTTGCTCCTGACACGGAAAAAAAAAAAATCTCAATAGCGACAGGGGGAGTGGCTCCTGTTGGTGCTTCTAGACCTCACAATGGCCTTTGATATCATTGACCATGGTATCCTTCTGGAACACCTGGAGGGGCTGTGAATCAGAAGCACTGTGTCACAGTGGTTCCGGTCATACCTCTCAGGCAGGTTCCAGATGGTGGTGCTTGGGGATAGCTACTTCTCAGAAAAGGAGCTGCTATGTGGTATCCTACAAGGTGCCATTCTATCCACAATGCACTTTAATATTGACATGAAGCCTCTAGGAAAGATCATCTGTAGGCATGGGGTGGGGTGTTATCATTATGCTGATGATACCAAAATATACAGCTGGCGTGTCAGCCGAAGTTGGTAGTAAGCACGCCTGACTGTCACATCTACCTGGCCTGACATCTAAATTAAGGATATTACACTTATCCTAAAGTACAAGGTATTGATTTTGACCTTTAAAGCCCTACATGGTTTGGGTCCAGGTTACCTACAGGATCGCCTTCTCTCATACAATCTGCCCTAAACACTTAGGACATACAATCTGCCCTGAACACTGGTGAACATCAAACGGCTGCCCCAAGACTGTGGAACGACCTGCCAGAAGAGCTCCAACAGCTAAATGAGCTGTCGGAATATTAAAAAAACATCTAAAGACCCTTTTTTTTTTTGCAGGCCTACCTAGCCAGTTTTAAACCATGAATTTTAAACTACTGTCCTTTGTTTAATCTCTGTTTGTGTATTTTAATATGTATATCATAGAAATAAATTTTATATGTATCTTTTATAGAAATACATTTTAACATGTGTATTTGTGGTATTTTTACAATGTTTATGTGTTTTAATTATTCTGTAACCTGCCTTGAGCCATGAGGAGAGGCGGGTAAGAAATACTATTATTATTATTATTATTATTATTATTATTATTAAATTAGGCCAAAATTAATTCATGTTCTGGTAAGATCTCTCATAAACTAGTTTTAAAGGAGCACAGAATAGTATGTAATCTTTTGAGCCATCCAGATCTCTTCCTCAGGCAAAATGCTACAAAATCAGACAGAAGTAGGGAAGCTTCACATTGTGGTCTGAAGCTTTCATAGGAAGAAATCACAAATGTGGCCTGTTGATATTGAGATTCATTTGTCATCTTTTCCCATCTTGATTCACCACTTATAAAAATATGGATATTTTAAAGTCAAATATTAACCGCACTGAAATGATAAATGATTATGAGAAGCAATGACAGAGCATACAACCCATGTCAACATGAATTCTTCTGTGCAGGGGTGGAGGAGAGCTTGGCTTCAAAACAATGGTAATAGCAGTAATTATCATCATCAATATAACATTATAATGACAAACCCCAGGAGCCAAAAAATGTTAGTCATGTTTCAACCCTCTTGTTATCAGCGAGGACTTCAGATTGCTGCCCACAATACAGTGATGTTCCAGTAATTGCAACACAACTCAGGAGAAATACAACTTCCTTTAGGTCATTTTAGATGATGAAATATTTTTGACAGAAGAGAGTTTCTGTCTGTCTATCTAATAGCCAGAGTTTGAAAAAAATTACTTTCTGAACTTTTGGCTGGGCATTCTGGACATTGTAATCCAAAAGAATAACTGTTTCCAGCACTGCTAATATTACACAGCAGTTTGTCCACTTTCTTTATGTGACAGTTTTAAAAAGGAAACTACCCTTCAACAGCCTTTCTTAACATTATGCTCTCAAGACACATGCATGACTACAACTCCCACCACCCCACCTAATCTGGGGCTGATGTGATTTATAGAGGAACACTCATAAAGGAGAACATTTCCCAGCAATAAAAGTTGAACAGCTCTAGAGAACCGTGAAAGCCTCATTTACATTACACTGCCTGAAGGGAAGATATTCACCTGCGAACCTAGCCACCTTAAGGAGCACATAGGTATTTCTTGTGCTACAAGAACAATTTTCCAAGATGGCTTTCCAGGGACCAAAAGGGTCATGAAATGAAATCACTTGGGGTGATAGACGGGGCTTGTTCTGGAAAAATCTCCGAAAGAAACACTTTATCCCCACCCCCTCATTGGCTGTTATTGTGCTGTTATTTCCATCAAGACATTTCTCTTAATGTTTAACCAAAGCCATTCAGACATTTCTAGATTATCCACTCCTTTTTTTCCAGAGCTAGAAAGTTACTTCTACAAAGCAATCCATTATTATATGAGATATATACCACACATACCAAGTGACTAGTATATTTATGATTCTTTAATAATACAAGTGTACTGACTTGTTATATAAACATGTCTAAACAGTTAGTTACTTCAAAACTTGCTACATTCACTAATTCAGTGGTGCACAACCTGTGGCCCTCTAGGTGTTTTGGACTTTAGCCCCTAAAATTCCTGACCCTTGGACAAGCTGGCTAGAGCGTCTGGGTGTTGGAGTCCCAAACACCTGGTAAGCCACAGATTGTGCACCATGTTGCCTCCTTATAATCTTGTACTTCTACAGTGTTAAATGACTCATGCATTCTTGGATTTTATGATACATGGCTGCACATATCTGTATATATATTCATGTATATATTCACCTTAAAAATAAGAGTTGTGGAAATTGGTTGACAGTAGATTATATGAATTGTTAGTTTATTTTACTCCCTTCCCACTTCAATAAGAGAAGGCTCTCACAGCAGCTTAGAAAGATGAACAATAAAACAGCCTGAGTATTCAGACTTAACAATTTAAAGAAAAAGAATCAAAACAGTTTTTGCTTACAAATTGGTATCACAAGCCCCCAGGGTTTTGCAGCTATGGGCTGCTTTGGTTGAGGTACAGGCTCCGGAAAACCCTGAATATTGAAAACCTTCAATATTTACATTAAGGGCTGTAATTCAGTCAGAGGCTATCACTTGCAGTAATAATCGACATCACTTGATCTTCCAGAAATGAACTCCAATCAGCATCACTGAACAACAGCAAAGGAAATTCAACAGCATCTGGAAGATCCAACAGCAAGGAAAATTCAAGACATCTGGAAGACCAGTGGAAGCCCTGTCCTACCTTTTCCTAATCTTTGATACTTTGAAAGCTAATATGATTCCGACCTAAAGGTCAATGCACATTCTGATAGGCACTCAGCCTTTTTATTTTTATTTTTTGCTCTCTTCGTTTCCCTTAGACATGGAGTGCATGGAGTGCTGGCACTCATTTAGGGCTGGTGTTGAGGTATTAGCTGAGGTGTCTGAAGTGAAGAAGCTCCTGAGGTGAAATACAGATGAAATTGTGGGTGGGGAGTGACATCTCCAGAAGCATAGTGGACTAGTAATTTACTCTTATTTCAATACCTGTGAAAGGATGGTGTTCTCCATTACTAACTCAGGGTACTTCCAGACAACACAAAAATGTGGGTTTTAAATGGAGGGCAAAAAAAACCCCGGGACCTGAGAACATGTCCCCACCCAGACCTCTGGGTCCCAGGATTTCTTCCCCCGCTGTCCTCACAGACCTCTCTGCATCGGAATAAAATGGTGGGCAGACGAGGGACATTGGTGGAAGGCTTTTAAAAAATGTGCAGGACCATATATGCACACATGCAAATATCTTAATATAAATACAAGTAGATTTGCATGTGTGCATATGAGGTTCAGCACATAACAGAGGGAATTAAAAAAAACTTTTGCCAGTTTTCTCTTCCCCAATTTTTTATTCAAGCTCTGTTTAATATTATAAGGTTTAAAATAAAGAGTTTCAGAGTGCTCTAGTTACTCTCCATTTGTGCTTCCTTTAAATCAACTGTGTGTCCGTTTCACAGCCCAATCAGCTGATCAGCTGTTTTTGGATTTTTAAAAGTGGACATGTGTTGGAGCAGTCTCCACAGGGGGGAGAGAAGGAAATCATGTGTTTTGTATGAGTGCAGCAATATGCAGTGATGCGAGTATGTGCATTTTCCAGCTGGAATAGTGTTTTTCGGCCATTGCAGCAAATCAGCGTGCATTTAGTGCTAACGTCATGTAGCCACCCTTCTTTTTAACTCAGGAAATCCCTTGTTTTAGGTGCTGTGTAGATGGGCCTTCAGAAGGTGCCAAGCAGACCATGTAGCAACTGCTTTTCAATACTTTACAGCTCACAGTTGCATACTACTCTGCCAAGAAATCGCACTTGCTGCTGTCCCCTTGTAATGGGAAGACCTGTTCTGGCCCACAGTACAGACAGTATTGTTTATTTGTTTGCCTTTTTGAAGGAAACAGCTGTACCAAACCTGCCTGTCTTCAGTTCCCTCTAAAATTCACTGCCAGTTATGGGGAAGTTTGCAAAGGATAAATCAAATGCTTGTTGACAAGGAGAGGAGTGGGGAAGGAGCATCATAGCCCATTTTTTCATCATACCTATGCATCCATACAGTAGAACCAGTGCTGGTAGGGTCAATGTATTAATACTATTTTATTAGCAGAATTAATTGCAGTCTATACCAACCACACCCCACCCTTTAGGCTTCTCAATTCCTTTGCAGCATAGCTGTAGTTCTAACAGTTGCTGTGTTATCATGCTATATTGTTTTTTAAACAATATAGCATGATAACACAGCAACTTTTTCAAAACAATATATCATTATAAGCCACCCAAGGTTTTATGCAAAATATTTATGGTTCACAAATACTTCTGTTCACTCACACAGCTGCCAAGATGACTGGATGTTTTATCAGTTTCACCTTTGACACTGGAAAATTTAGTTCTACACCATAGCATGAAGCAAGAAAAGTCATAAGGCTTGCAAGGATAATATCAGCAGCTACAGCTGACTTCCAGTGTCTGCTGCTCAATTATGACGAGAGCTCTCTCTTCCAAGCCTCAATGAATAAGTGTGAAGTGGTGGCTCACACTATGGCCAGATCTTTGGACCTGCTTCTCCAAATCCCCAGAGAAAGGCTTGTCTCAAAATGGCCAGTAAAAGAAGTCTAAAACTAGCATTTCAGTTGTTGGTAGGTAAGACAGATACGCACACAAGAGAGAGTTGTTGGCTTTTTTTCAGAAAACGAAACTTCCCATGCATCAGAGAAACAGGGTGAGGTTTCATCATGCTTTGGGTAAAATTCCAGCTTACTTTCTGGAATTTTAGGTTGAATTTCTACTCAGCCCAGGTGCAAAGGCAATAGAGCAAAATTACTCATATTAGGAGTTACATATGACTACCCCCAGACTGGAAAAAACAGAGATAGGATTTAATCTCTATACTTGAATAATGGCCGCTGAGCTGCTGTGAATACAGGTGAGGGGAATATCCAGTCCTGCCAAGCTGGTTTTGGTTTCAACCAGCTGCAAAACAGTTCTAACAGGACAATGAAAATCAAATGACTCTTTGGTTTTCAGTTTTAGTCTTTTAGAAAATAATCTAAGGAGCAACAAGTTATAAGTAGATATGTCACTTCTGGGCCAACACTATTGTTCCCTCTTATAGGATTGCCAGAGTGAAAACTGGAGATGGTGCCAGTATTTGTAAGGGATGCCTTACATTACTGCATAACAATAAAGATCTACTAAACTTCCCTTTTCTTCTTATGTGAATTCAAGTATTTTGGTGAACCTATTGTGGGGTTTTATTGAAGATTTGTTTAGACAAGAGTTGCCACTGCCTTTCTCTTAGGCTGACTTGCCCAAAGTCACCCAGTAGTTTTCTATAGCTGAGGAGGAGATTTGAATGCTGGTCTCCCAGTGCCCTAGTCCAATCATTATGCCACATTGGCACTTCTGCATTGAAGGTACAGGAGCCCTCTCCAGTTTTTAATCTGGCAAAGCTATTAGTCCAGCATACAATAAAGAAGCTATATATTTGCTCATGACCCCTTTGTTAATATCAAGCATATGTGTAAATAGGCTCTCTTCTCCTGTTGTGACTGCGCCTTCGGGGATTATGGTTGATGGTGATGGGATTCGAAAAGGAAGAAAAAACCCTCGTGATGAGGGTTCACTGGAGGAGTTGCGCAGGAAGCGACTTAGAGCTATATGGGGGATCTTCTGAGGAAGATTCAGATGGGGAGTTTGGGGAAATGGATGCTGAAGAACAGGTGGTGGCTGGGGAAGTGGGCACTGAATGGGCACAGCCACCGGAGATGTCTGGGGATTTGGGGCCTATGGATACTTCTGAACCTGGGGTTTCTGCAGGAGCTGATCCCACTTGGGATGCTTGGAGAAGGGAGGATGGTTCTTTAAGTGTTCATGGGGCTAAGTGTGGGCAGGATGATTGGGACTCCGACGAATTGCTAGGTACTCCGGATCCACGAGCTCTAGCTGTGTGGAGTTCGGACTCTGAGTAGATTTGGGACACCTGGTATTTGGGTGTGAGTGTTTGGTCATCCAGGAGGAAGGGGAATAAAATGGGAATGTTTGGCCATTGCACTTTGCGTGTGGCAAGGTGTTGCTGAGGTGCCATTGGGATCTCTGTGTTTCCGTGAAGACTGGACTTGGACTGTGATTCGGATCTGCTGATACCATCTGGCTTGGCTCTCGCTGTGTCTTATCGTGGACCTGGTTTGGATGACTGCACCCTCTTCGGACTTTGGATTGAATTTGACCTGGCTTCTGTCTACGCTCTCTGACTGACGACTACTCCCGGCTTCTGAATACTGGTTTGCCTTTTGGAATTTGCTGCTGCCTCCCGACCTGACCTTGGATTCTCCTGACGACGGCTATTCATCATCCCTTTGAAGCTTCGGCTTTATCTGCACCGTGGAAGCAGTTTACTGCTCTTCTAGTTTGTTTGTTTTCAAGCCAGTTTGCTGTTTTTCTTTTGGGAACTGTCCCTTTAACTCCACAGAGCCGGCTGTCTGTTTGCAGAAACGGTTTGAAGCCAAAAGAGGCTTTTGCACTTTCTGTTATACTCTGCTGCTTTTGGAAGGTTTCAAGCCTTCATTTATTTTGCATATTTTCTTGCAGTCAACTCTATTTGTTTCTCCAAAGCTGAATTGAAGCGTCTTTAGTTTTTATTGAATGCCAGCATGGGAAAATAGCGTGGCTTGTTTTTGAGTTATTTTTGTCTAAACTACTCTTGAAACACTGATAAGTGAAGTGTTTCAAGGATACTTTCTGTGTTTATGTTATTTTTGGCTTATCTTTGGAATAAACTCTGTTTTATTTGTTAACTGGCGTCTGACTCTTGACATCTCCTCTTGCAGTTCAACTAACTTAGTTGTAAACCCTACTGAACTCAATGGGACTGATTTACTTCTGAACAGCAATGCATATAGTGCTACAAATTTATCAGTATTGTTCATGATTAAATGAATACCTCTTCATTGAACACATTTTAATTGAAACTCCCAATATTTTCAAGATTTGAATGCAAGCAAAAAATATAGGAAATGGGGGTAATGTGAATTAAGTCTATTGCCAACTGATGACTTAGGAAGTAGGATTTTTCCCTTTGCACTACAGTAGAATCTCACTTATTCAAGTCTCACTTATCCAAGCTTCTGGATTATCCAAGCCATTTTTGTAGTCAATGCTTTCAATATATAGTGATATTTTGGTGCTAAATTCGTAAATACAGTAATTACAACATAACATTACTACATTTGAACTACATTTTCTGTCAAATTTGTTGTATAACATGATGTTTTGGTGCTTAATTTGAAAATCATAACCTAATTTGATGTTTAATAGGCTTTTCCTTAATCCCTCCTTATTATCCAAGATATTTGCTTATCCAAGCTTCTGCCGGCCCATTTAGCTTGGATAAGTGAGACTCTACTGTATTTCCTTTTAATTAAATATGTGAGATGTCATAAGATGTGAGTGTACAAGCATGTAAGTGGCTAATACAGGTGATGGGGGCAAGAGTGGCATTTAAGCCAGGAAAGGGTGGAAGGATTAACCAGACTTCTTTCTGCACTAGAAGTTTAGTTCATTCACATCCTACTGAGTGTAGCTGTCTGTTTGTCTAAAAATAGAACGGGAAAGTTCCACCATTTAATGTTCCAATTCATGTTTAGCTTGGCCCTTAGTCATATTTCTTTGTTTTTATTGTTTCTTTTGATTCAAAAAGTTGTTCCATCCGTTATCTGTGCAGTGGTCAACTTCATGGGTGAGCAAACATTAATGCCTTGAATAATTACAAATGGCTAAGTGTCAAAGCAGTAAAACGTATTAGATTCTTACTGGTATTGATTTATGGTGTGGTTTTTGTTCGTTGTGGGGCACAAGAGCACTCTAGTCAACACCAAGTGGAACACACCCAATGACCTCTTACAAAATCTTTATCACTCAACACCATGCATCTGCTAAGTATGCTTCTCAGATAGAAAGCATTTGAGAAAGACTAACATATAAGGAACAGTCATCAGCAGAATGAGTTTTACAGTATTTCTTCATACAAAATTGAAGAGATTGCTACAATATCTATAGGTGGAGGATGCTTTTCCTCTGGCCATCTTTCTATTCAGCTCTCTTAGTCTTTTTCAGTGGCATAGCTGGATTAATTTCCAAATGGAAATTGATATAGGATTTTATCACATCAACCTATTATATTATGTTGTTTTTGTTTATTCATCCAGTCGCTTCCAACTCTTTGTGACCTTTGTGACAGGCCTATATTGAGTTCTTCAATATTGCACCATTGTGCAAATCAGTGATCTCATGATCAGATTTCTGCACACCCTTGTGACCCTGTATTCTTGTACCCAGCATAACTTGCAGTTAATGTAATTTTCATATTATTACTTTATTTCAGTGCAATTGGGCAAATGGGCAGAGAGAGAGAGATCAATAAAAGCAAAGTGACCCCCTTGGGAATAGCAAAAGAGAGCGGGGAGAGGAGGGAAGAGGAGAATCCTATCCGCTAATTTCACATTACTGCCAACATATCAGTATAGACGTTGAAAAACGCATCACACTAATCTAGGAGATGGGAACATAGAAGGGTGGGTAACTATAAATGGATGTTACCTGTGAATATTTAGGAACGGAAGAATCACGGAGGGGGAGAGACAAACCAATAGATGGACACACACAGTATCATGTAATAGGAATGCTGGTTTCACTGCTTTGTGCGATGAAGTTCTCAGTATCAGGCTGAGGCTAAAATGTACTTGGAAGAGAATTCACTGATTGGCAAAATACCCCCTTTATTTCGCTGATACCATTTGAATCCAGAAGTCATGACGTGGTTTCCTGAAATCTGCCTTATTTTCATGTATTATTCTGTCTCTACAATCTAACCCGTTTTTAGCCAGATGACAAACCAAAATCGAAACCCATGGCTTGATGTTGAGCAACTAACTCCATCAACAACACATTTAACTCCATCTTCTTTAAACTTTTATCTTGTTGTGAAATTCAGACTCAGAAAGTTGGTTTATCTCTGGCTTTTTCATCTTCCTCCCTTCAGTTACCCACCATGAAAGAAGTGCAAACAAAAGATGCTTAATAAGAAACCAGACAAAAATGGGATAAACAACCCACAGTTTGTTTGCTGTGCAATGTGTGACTTAAGCAACAAACTATGGCTAATGCAAAACTGTGGCATCTGTATGTGACCACTCTGGGCAAGATTTGAAAACACTAGGCCAACCTCAGTTTAAGGGTAGAAGGCATTAACACTTCCTCAGTCATTTGGACTTAAGATGGGAAGGTTTCATCCTCACAGATTTCTGTGTGCCAAGGATTTTTTTTCAGATGTCTTACTCTGACACAACAGGAAGTGGTAAGAGGGTTTTGGGACACTTGCTAACATATAAAACAGGAAAGGTATGAAATAAAGAGAAAAAGTCTACTGTGATACTGCTCCAAACTATGCAGAGTACAACTAACTGACTGCAACAATAAAGTTGGTTGTGGTCCAAGAACCACTTGAATCTCATGAGTCACTTTTACATTGGCACAGCTGGCATACAGCCCTTTGGGACTGGTCTAGAATGGTTGCGAAATATCTCTTTCAGAAGATTTTCAGTAAATGAATGGACGAATCCAAAACATAACCAAACGATGGACATATGTTTGGTTATTCTGCAATAACTGGTCCACCACGATGTTACCCACAATATCCCTTCTGGTGTTATGAATTTTGGGAAAAGTCATACTTTTTTGATAAGCCTGCTTCAGGGAAAAATGATCCCAGGGCTCTATGTGGCTATGGCATGCCAGATGTGCCAATATGAAAATCGAGGTAGCTGCTTCAGAGCCCTTCCAGACAGGCTCTATATCTCGGGATCTGATCCCAGGTTTTCTGCTTTAATTATGAGTCCACACTGTCAGATAATCTGGGATAAACATAAATCTTGAATCAGATCCTGGGATATAGAGCCTGTCTGGAAGGGCCCTCAGGCAGCAGATGCCCAAGATGAGCAGCAGCAACTTCTCCTTCTCATCTACTTGAGACACATAGAGGATGAAGTTTTGTGCATGTGTAAGTACCCTGTCCCCTATCTTCAAATAAGGATGTTGCTCCCAAATCTCCTTTCAGCTCATAAAATATGTGAACATATCATTAGAATCTGAACAGAAGACTGTCCCATATGCAGTATTTGAAATAGAAGGGGGAAATTTTACCATTTATGCTAGGAATCAAGCTCTTCCTGGTGTACACTAGCCATGCCTTTGGAGGGCCCACTCATTCAAAAAGTGAAACTTATGATAAGAGGCATATTAACCAGGTGTTAATTCAAACACATATTCTCTACAATAAATGTATTTTAATTACCTGGATGGATTTCATCAGAGATATGTTCCTCAGCAATCAGACTTGGAAATCCACCTTGTGTTTACTCTCTAGTAACCAGTCACAACATAAAGCATGTTCAGTACAAGATATATAGTTGAGGAAATTCACATGCTATGAGAAGCAGATGACTTTCAGCACTTGGGGATTCACCTGTGCACATTGTTTTAAATGTATCCTCTAGTTTGATTCTCTGAATAATTGATCAAAGTTTATAGGAACAAGACTGCACATTAAGACAGGAGATGACAGTGGTATGATTTTGGGTGAATAGTCCACACATGTCACCATCCTGTGTGTGCTGACGTACCACATTTCCCTGCATAATAGTCACCACCACATCATCACAAACACCCTTTTTGGATCCCAAGATGTTTTCCCCTTTCCTCGCATAAATGCCACAGGTTGTTCTAAACAAAATTAAAACAAATGCAGAGCTCTCCTTCCTCCCTTTCTCCTTAAATACAGTTTAAATAAATGCAGAGCTTTTCCTCCCTCTCTTAGTTTTGTAAGACCATTTCTTTTTTTTAAAACCCAGAAACAGGCAAACACAAGACATTAATTTTATTTCATCATGTAATAATTACATCTTCCTGTTTCCAACAAAAAGGAGACACAAGTGTGATTATTATGCGATGAAATACAGAATGCGTGTCAACCATGTCTCCTGCTGACAATGATTCAGTGAGTGTGAAGGGGCCCTATGCAGCTAGTAATATAAGGCTACACTGTAGGATTAATGCATTTGGACACGACTTTAACTACCATGCCTCAATACATTCCCCATAGCAATGTAGGTGAAGTTCAGGATCCATTTCTGACCTTGATGTGTGTGTTCGCTGTTGGTCTCCCAATCCTTGAGTCACTGTAAAGCAGCAGCCAAGGCTCTTAATAACAGTATGAGTCCTGCAAAGAGTTCCACAGCAATCATTGCTATGTGTTTACTAAACATCTCTGTGTGAGTTGTGCAAAGACAGGCAAAGAGCCAGACATAAGGAGGCCTCCGGTACTAAAGAAATTGAACTGTTTGTGTGATTCACATGGGCTCATTTTGGGAAATGTGTGCAGTTACAGGAAGAGAGCTGGGCATTTCTTTGCCCTTGCTCTCTGGCAATGTGGAAATGTCTATTTGGGGTGGGCTGAGATGCTGAAAAGGTAGGTTTTGGGTGGGACTTTTGATTGTCTCAGGCACAATGATTGTAAGAGTGAATTGCAGTGTCAAAAGGCAAATGTATGACATCATCATTACTAAACAAGATGCTAGGATATTAACAAATAATTAATGTTTTGTTATCCTTTCATGATATTACAAATCTGCTGCCTGAAGTAACTGCCTCACTTTCTCCTGGAAGGGCTGGGCTTGCTTCTAATCCCTTGACTAATCTTCCTAACAAGGAGGATCAAGTTCCCTGTTTTAATAGGCACTTTGACAATTAACATTTGCATCTCCCAATATCTTAGCTGACATCAGTTCTCTTGCAAGGAAAAGTTTTCTTTTTCTTTTTCTTAGTGTGATAGAAAAATTGAACTCATGTTGGAATACAGCCATATAAAGCTGACCAGTTGCAAAGTTTGCTTTTGTCTCTTCTAAAATTAGAGCTGAAAATAACACACACCCCCCTGCCCAAAAGTAAGTCAGTCTGTTATTTGCCTTATTGTTATACATTTAATGTTAAACTACATACTGCATTATGCTTGTAAGGACACATTTTGCCTTCTGGAATTTTTCCTCTGACAATAATGTCCTTGTTATAAGGACAGTCACTTAAAGCTGGAGTTTAGAAGAATTACTTTTTTTTACACTAGAACCCCTAGCATTCTTTCTGATGACATTGTCAAGGATTTTCAGAGTTGTAAAAACTAACTTTTTGATTTGTTGACAGGCCAAATATTAAGAGTTCCTAACTTACTTACTTAGGTGATCCCTCATTGTCCGAGTTTGATTGTATTCCAGGTGTAGTGTCCTGGCAGCTGATACGTAGGCAATTGTGGAGCCTTATTCTTGACTTGCTTGGTCTTCCACAGTGAGGACATCGGTTTCCAGGTGGATGGTGGTCCTGATCAGGGTTGGCTTGACATGCTTTCCTCTTGGGACGTTTTTCCCTTTCACCTTCCATTTGTGCCTCTTCAAATTCCGCAGCACTACTATTCACAGATGACCTCCAGCTAGAGCGCTCAAGGGCCAGGGCTTCCCAGTTCTCGGTGTCTATGCCACAGTTTTTAAGGTCAGGTGCCTTGGTCAGACCACACCTGGAATACTGTGTCCAATTTTGGGCACCACAGTTGAAGGGAGATGTTGACAAACTAGAAAGCGTCCAGAGGAGGGCGACTAAAATGATTAAGGGTCTAGAGAACAAACCCTATGAGGAGCGGCTTAAAGAGCTGGGCATGTTTAGCCTGCAAAAGAGAAGGCTGAGAGGAGACATGATAGCCATGTATAAATATGTGAGGGGAAGTCATAGGGAGGAGGGAGCAAGCTTGTTTTCTGCTGACCTGCAGACAAGGACGTGGAACAATGGCTTCAAACTACAGGAAAGGAGATTCCACCTGAACATCAGGAAGAACTTCCTGACTGTGAGAGCTGTTTGACAGTGGAACTCTCTGCCCTGGACTGTGGTGGAGGCTCCTTCTTTGGAGGCTTTTAAGCAGAGGCTGGATGGCCATCTGTCGGGGGTGCTTTGAATGCGATTTCCTGCTTCTTAGCGGGGGGTTCGACTAGATGGCCCATGAGGTCTCTTCCAATTCTACTACTCTATGACTCTATGACTCTATGATTCTGTGACTCTAAGGTTAGCTTTAAGCCCATCTTTAAATCTCTTTTCCTGTCCGTCAACATTCCATTTTCTGTTCTTGAGTTTGGAGTATATTAACTGCTTTGGGAGTTGGCACAGTGAGTTGCAGTGTTCTCCGGACCATCCTCCAAAAAATCGGGTGCCTTGACAAATTTGTTAACATCCTGTGGCTCCTCTACGATGACATGATGACAACAGTCTTGGACAGCAGTGGCTCCCAAAACGACCCATTTAGGGTGGAATCAGGTTTCAAACAGGGATGTGTTATTGCCCCTACCTTATTTTCCATCTTCATCGCTATACTTCACCTTGTTGATGGGAAGCTTTCCACTGGACAGATGGCAAGCTATTTAACCTCAGCAGTCTGAAAGCCAAAACTAAGGTGACAACATCTGTTATAGAATTCCAATATGCCCATGATAACAAAGTATATACACATTCAGAAGAAGACCTACAAGTCACTCTAAACACCTTTGCAGAAGCATACAAGAAGCTTGGCCTCTCACTGAACATCGAGAAAACCAAAGTGTTCTTCCAGTAGTCACCAATCCCTCTGCAATGTCAGAAATGCCACTTAATGGTGTAACATTAGAAAATATTGACCATTTCTGCTACCTTGGTAGCCACCTCTCTACAAAAATCAACATTGACACTGAAATACAACACTGCCACCTGAGATCTGCGAGTGCAGCATTTTTCCTGAATGAAACAGAGAGTGTTTGAGGATCAGGACATCCATAAGGATACCAAGGTGCTTGTTTACGAAGCTATTGTCCTCCCAACCCTGATATATGCCTATGAAATGTGGACCATCTACAGACATCACACTCAACTCCTGGAACGATTCCAACAGCGTTGCCTCTGAAAAATCCTGAAAATCTCTTGGGAAGACAGGCGGACAAATATCAATGTGCTGGTGGAAGCAAAGACCACTAGCATTGAAGTGATGCTCCTACGCCATCAACTCCGCCAGACTGGCCATGTTGTCCGAATGCCTGATCACCGTCTCCAAAAGCAGTTACTATAATCCCAGCTCAAATACGCTCAAGTACGCTGGGTTCCTACATCACAGACACAACTACAATGCAAAACTGTATCTCCTGACCTGATTCACCAAACCTTCCTTTTCAGGTAGCAACTACACCAGCAGATGGATGTCTGGTCTGCTAGTGATCAAAGTACAGGAGGATGATATTTCTAGACTACTCCGATTCGTGAATTGGCTTTGGCAATCGGAAAGTTGTAGCTCCCTTATCAGTGAAATGGTAAATCCACTGTGTATTTTAATCTAAATTTTAAAGGAGCTGTCCTCCTATAATAGTCACATCTTTCATTCATTTGTCTGCACTCCTGCCCCCTTGGAGTTATGAGGCTTCACTCGGGGACAAGTGCACAGGCAACTGAAGCTCCACTCATTTATATAGCCATGGAGCCATGGGGCTTGACCAGCAGCTGAGTGAAGCCCGCTACTTCCAAGGGGCAGGCCCATGGGTAAGTGAGGCTTGGCTTGCCCACATGTATACTCCCTTTCCTGTTATGGGGCGTCACTCTGCTGCTGGCTATATATAATAATTTTGATTAAAAAAGGGATTAAAAGTGTGACTATTACGTAGAGAAATATGGTATATATTTTTTAAAATCTGGAATCAAACCTTCCCTGCTCCATGAGTGCTGGCAGCCTTCTGTATGGAGGCAGCAGTAGATCAGGGCAGGAAAATCTGTGGCCCTTCAGTTATTGAACTCCAGTTCCCATCAGTTCTTGCAGATTAGCTAAAGGTGATGGATGATGAGATTAATATTCATTAATGTCTAGAGAAGCCACATGTTCCCCAGCCATTGCATTATTCATCACACAATTCCAAAACAATCTTCCAATTTGAAGTATTTTTATGCTGAACTCCAAAGCAAAGATTATTATTAGCTAGACTGCAAATCTGAGTTGCTATTCTGAATGTCAGATTTTGTGAATTTGACAAAAATAAATTCTTAGGTCTCTGAATTATGGAGAAGAGTCTTTGTGTTAATACAAGCCAAAACCACTTGAAAAGCAATAACCCTAAGTTACTATTTGATGAGTTGTATTAAGTGGCTACAACTAACCAAGAGGAAATAAGACACAGGAAGAGTCCAATTTTGCAGGCTTCCTGAGAGCCAGCTATTCACTGCATATTATAGTTCTCACTTAAAATGAGAATGAAGAAACCAGCAAGATTCTTATAAAAATAGATTCTGAGCAAGGCCAACGTGCCAAAACAACATCTCTAGAGAGTGTTGCCCAGTTTTCAGAATTGATAAATAAATGAAATGCTTGCATTTTGTTGCTCTTTTCAACACACATCAACAAATTCTGATAAAAAAGTGGGCTGGTGTAAGTAGAAAACCACAACAGTAGTTTGCGCACAGTTAAAGCAGTAAGGGAAGATAGGAGGGGCAGTGTTGTGCTCTTTCCAGCAACTCAGCTAAAAGAAAACTTCTATAGCCTCTCCTAGTTTGTGTGTTCGTCCTCATTAATAACCTCTATCATCTTGAGCATACTGATGTTGCTTGGCTACATGGCTCCCAGATCTGTAAAAGGTTAAAGGATATATATTATTGAAATGTGAAAAATTCTCACAAAAATACTTGTTCAGGATGAATTCGAGGGACTCTTTCAAGAAAGCACTTGAAAGAAAGCACTAGCCTTCATCTTACATCGATCTTTGAAATCAGGGTCCCTATTTGCTTCCTTCTGTAGTCTGTTAAATTCTGATCCCTTAACTATGTCTTCAGATACAGTGGGTTATTGATATTTACTGTGATTAGGTTCCAGGATCACTCATGAATATCCAAAAATCCATTGATGCTCAAATCCCATTACCTTATGTAACAAAATAAAAAAAATCTGTTCCTGGTTTGAAAGTATTATTCCTGTTTAATGGTGTGGTCCTTAATTTGAAAGTAGTTGTCATACTCCAGAAATTTCATTTTTGTGGCTGCCACAAACTATGCTGAATTAGTTGAGACTTGGTGGGATATTGACTCTCAATATCTCATCGAGTCTCAACTAATTCAACATGTTCTCTGCAATTTAATAAACTTTTTATGTGTTTTTATGATAGAATCAATTAGGAAATGACATAGAATCATAGAGATGGAAGAGACCTCATGGGCCATCCAGTCCAACCCCCTGCCACGAAGCAAGAAAATCACATTCATTCAAAGGCTTAAAAGCCTTTATAACCAAACATGTTACATAGTATTACAGTATATACAATTGTATAGCCTCTGGTGGCACAGCAGATTAAACCACTGAGCTGCTGAACTTGCTGACCAAAAGGTTGACAGTCCGAATCCAGGGAGCAGGGAGAGCTCCCACTGTTAGCCACAGCTTCTGCCGACCTAGCAGTTCGAAAATATGCAAATGTGAGTAGATCAATAGGTACCACTTCAGCAGGAAGGTAACAGTGTTCCATACAGTCATGATAACCACATAACCTTGGTGGTATCTACAAACAACGTCAGCTCTTTGGCTTAGAAATGGAGATGAGCACCAACACCCAGAGTCAGACACAACTAGACTTAACATTAGGGAAAAACCTTTACCTTTACCTTTACCTTATAGCAAAACTGTGTTCCTTACATGAAATAACAACACTGTTATTTAACAACTTTTGGAATTTTGTTTTTTATTGGGGGGGGGGGAGGGATATTTTCATGTTGCAGATGTTTGAAGTTGTGGGTACAGAGATCTGATTGTACCTGTAACATCAATCTCCATGTATGCATTTGAAGATCCACAAAATCTCATGCTGTAGTAAACCAGCAAGTCTCAAAGGCAATATTGAATTCTTTCCGCCCATTTCCCCCCACTTTTATGTTGTGATACAGCCATCACTTTGAAATCTATCTGAAATTTTCTCCTGTGTAAAACAAAGCACATACAAAAATAGGCAAAGGAGGGCTAGAATCCTGCACGTACACTATACATGTACTGCAAAATTATGCTGGTGCAGACAGTGATGGCAGAATGAAAGGTATGAGTGCAGCAGTGTAAAGAAGGGAGGAAGGCACTGAAGAAACATTCATCTTAAAGTCAGATTTTGAGCTCAAACCTATCAGTTTAGCTGCAATTAGAGCAGACACATTGAATGAACTGTTAATTGTAGACAAATATCATTGACTCCCTGGGTTTGCCTGAGGTGGGAATTTGCCTTACCAAATCTGGCAACCCTTGAAAAAGTGCAATCCTACAAATAGACAGATCCCATTCGGGCACTGATTGATTAATTTTTAAAATGCAACCAATTATCTCGTGCATGGAATTTTTGGAAGTGTGTAATGAAACAAGATGGGCCCCTGGTAGCAAAGTGTGTTAAAGCGCTGAGCTGCTGAACTTGCGGACCAAAAGGTCCCAGGTTCAAATTCCGGGAGCGGAATGCTGTTAGCCCCAGCTCCTGCCAACCTAGCAGTTCGAAAACATGCAAATGTGAGTAGATCAATAGGTACTGCTTCGTCAAGAAGGTAACGGCGCTCCATGCAGTCATGCCAGCCACATGACCTTGGAGATGTCCATGGACAACGCCGGCTCTTCAGCCGAGAAATGGAGATGAGCACCAACCTCCAGAGTCGGTCACAACTGCACTTAATGTCAGGGGAAACCTTTACCTTTAATAAAATAATGACTATATAGCTGTATGCATTTTGATACACTGCATACAAATGAGAAAACTGAAACTGATAAGCACCATAAAATATCTTAGCTTATGGGTGAGAAGAAAAAATATTAAGTTAATCATTCCTTTGTAAGAAAATGAAATAAGTGAAAATTTAAATCCCTTGAGCCCAGGAGCTTTGGAAGGTACTGGAAGATACCATCAATTCATCTCGAAATCACAAAATCACTTACCAAAACAACTTTAATATGGCTACACTTGTTTATTTTATGTATTGGCTCATAAAGTGTATCTGAAGTGATTCATACTGACTCAGAGTCAAGAAGAACTTGTTCATTCAACCTCAGATAAATCTTTTGAATATGTTGGTATTCTACAAACCACAGTGAAACTTGCCAAGCCCCACTGGAAACTAAAGAAAAGAAAACTAGTTATGAGATATCACACTGTGCCAACATTATCTGCAATATATGTAGCATACAACATGCTATTTTAAAGGTAGATGCAGGCATGATCCAGATGAAATGCAATATTTGACATCTGTAGATTTTAATGAAAGAAATTTCAACATTTATTTAACGTTCAAGTGGAAATCTATTAGAAATCAAATTCTGGCTAGATCAAGTCAAAGGTTGCCAGACCTAATGGGATGTGATATATCAGGAACAGAATATTTGGAAGTTGCTTTCTTAAGGAATAGGAAAGAGATTGTTCCAGCTTTATATCTGGGATATCCAAGAATACTAGATATGCATTGTTAATGGCCCAGTGGAGCTGAATTCTGGTCCACATAATAAGATGAAATTCAGCATCTACAGTGTTATGCCTCTCATTCAATTCCCTATGGGGATAAATTGGGTAATTTTGTAATAGATTGATTATTTATGCCATACCTGTATAAGGATGGGGAAAATAAAATGAAGATGAATTTCCACTTGATTTGGAATGTTTTAAAATACTGGGAACCAAGCAATCTCATATTATTTTAGATATCTGCAGAAGAGTTCTCAGGAAAGAATCAGAATACTTTCCCAAGCTCAGTTTTAAGTCATGTATAGGGGTGACTTTTCCAGTGTAATTTCATTTAATTTATATCTCAGCTTGTTCTCAGGGTGGGACCCAAGGCTTCAATCAGACAACATCTACTATGTCTTGAACTTAAACAGTCATCATCCTCAACCAGGATGACCAGTGGCTGAGGAAGGCTATGCTGGAGCACCATCAGAAGGTGGTGTCTGTCCCTGTTTGCTCTGAAGATGGTTTCACCAGTTCCCCAAAGCCCTTACATCTCAAAAGGACCATTGCTGGAACAATACGGGCACATACACACACACACACACACACACACACTACACGTCTTATTGCAGAGAAAAAGGTGTAGCACTTCCACATTCCAGAAAAACTTTCCGACATGCCTACCTTTATTCTTTAGTGACTATTGGTGAGTAAAGAAAGCATCTGCTTGAGAATGCTCTTGACTAGACTGAAGAATCCGCTAAATTCAAAATATGGGCCAGATGCTCCCCCAAAGAATATTAAATTGTTTTATTTTTGTTTTAGCTCCCACCCCACCCTGCCACTTACCATATTCGTTACATATTAGTTAACCTCATGTATAAACTGAGGGTAGTTTTTGGGGGTGAAATTGTGGATTTTGATATGACCCATGAATAAATCTAGTGTTATTTTGCGAAGAAGAAGAGGAAGAAGAAGAAACATCAATGCCGACAAATTGGGTTTCATGTCCCTGGCCAATACTACTAGGGACACACACCGCCTATAAAATACAGATTATCTGATTTTACCTGGATTATATTGCAGTGTAGATTCAAGGCCCTTCCACACAGCTATATAACCCAGAATGCCAAGGCAGATAATCCACAGTATTTGTTTTGAACTAGATTATTTTGAGTCCACACTGCCATGTGATCCAGTTCAGTGTGGATTTTATACAGCTGTGTAGAAGGGGCCTCATATAATCGAGTTCTAAACAGATAATATAAGATTATAAATATCTATATTACTGTCGTATAATAATACAGAACAATATAATATCTAAATTCAGGACAGTAAATAAAGAACAACACTCTGAAAACAGGGGAATTCCAGACAGGAAACAATCAGGGCCAGCTAACACCTCCCAACAAAGGATTCCCCAGGGAGGAAACAGCCAGGCTTTGAAGCTGAAAGGTCATTAAATACTGACTAACTGCAACTTTCATATTTCCCTCCAACAAACAAGATTTCTTTTTCCCACTTTGGACATTATTCCACAGGGATATAAACCCCACTTGCCTGGCTGCTTCCTACTTAAGGGAATCCATTGTTGGCCAGCATGAATAGGACTGAATAGCCTTGCATCATCAAAGCCTGGCAAATCCTCTGTTTTCTGAGGGTCACAGCCAGGCCCGTAGCCAGGATTTTGTTTCGGGATGGGCTGGGATTTTGGTTCGGGGGGGGGGGGGGCTTGTGATCGAGGTGACCACCCTCCCCCCCAGGACTTTGTAAAAGATAGTTCAAAAATCAAGACTTTATGTTCTATATTCCATATATTTATAGTAGAAGGTGATTGAGACTTTTTACTGGAGTTTACTGTGGATTATCCCTGCACTCTGAGGCAAGAGATAACAACTTCATGAATTGTAAAATCATGCTGCTAAAACTCCACTTTTATGAATTTCCATGCTGGGTTCTCCAGATGTTATGAACTTCGTTCTTATCAAATATTTTCAATTGTTTATATCATTCATGATTCCCCTTTAGGCAATGTAACTCACTTTTATGGATTCTCCCTTATTTCCATGAAATCTATCTATCTGCCTATATGTATTTGTACTCTTTGGGATCCCCGGAAAATATGTATTTTTCCCAGCAGGGTTAATATTCCAACTTTATTTTATTTTTCATTTTATTTCATATAATTGCCAAGTCATGAAATCAAATAGGAAATATTTTGAACTCAACCTGAACCCCAGAACCTATCCCATTTCCTATGACCCAGGCTTCCCTTCCCAAAAACAAAAGGATAATCTGCCACCGCTAAACCCAATCAAATTCAGATTGCATGGACAATATAGGGCTTGAGTCGCCGAATTCGGAGTGTTGACCTAAAGGTGATTCGCCCCAAGGCAAACATTGTCATATCTCACCCAAAGGAAAAACCAGGACACCTCAGGAAGGCGCCCTGCAGAGCCTGTCAATATGGCTCATCACCACCCATCTTTGCTTCCATCTCTGACACCCCAAGGCATATCTGAAATCTGTATACGTGACAGAAACCCGGACACCCTTGATTGCTGCCATTAATCCCTTTAGAAATCGGTCTAGCAGGTCTTAATCCGACAGTTCCTGCCCTGTCACCCCATTGTTTCAATAACTCCCGCCTTCTCTTTCCTGATTGGCCCGAGTAGAGACAAAAGGTAGCTTCCTATTGGGCCAACGGAGCAAGGCAGGAAACGAAAGCCCGCCTCGTTCAACCTTCTAGCCTATCAACGATCAGATGGGCGGGGGAGCGGGGCGGGAAATTCAAAGGGCTGTCAGACTGAAATTTTGTATAAATATGGCTTTATTTTGATTATGTGGTACCCTAGTAGACTGAATGATCGCTACTAGAGTCCTCTTCAGCTGAATTGCTCAATAAAGACTCCTTGGCGGATTTTCCTTCAACTTTGGTGGACCTTCTTCATTTCGGCTTCAGGTTGTATTGCGGCTCATATTTTCCTATTGGCTCCGCCAAGGTCCGTTCTCTCAGGACCGGATCGGGTCTCTCCTTAAGGGCCCGATCCCCTAAAACGCGGTCGACAACAGGCTGAGTCCCAGCGGGAGAAGGTCTACCCTAGCAAACCTTTTGTATGGTTATCCGAATACCCCCATGCATATGGGATGTATTGAGCATGGTGATCAGATCATGATTTGAATAAACATAACAGTTTAAATAATAAATGTAAGGCCTTCTCGCGGACCACTCTGAGAAGTTATTAAATTACATCAGACATTTATAAAAGCACTTATAAAATACAGATGGGCATATTCAAGTCTAAAAGACTGAGTCTGTCACGACCCAGGTTGCAAAGGCACCAATAACCAAACACAGAGGCCAGAATCTAACTAATATCTTTATTGAAGGAATATATAAGGTTAGTAAAAGCAAATGTAAAAGATAGTCCAGAAGCAGACCTTTCAGGAAAGGTCAAAATTAGTCCAAAGAAATAATGTCCAATATGAAATATTAAGGTCCAAAGTTGTAATCCAATAACCGAAACACTCACTTTGCCAAGCAAAGTGAGGGGAGATGACAAGGTCCTTCAGTCCATAAACTTGAGCAAGGCTAGGAAATAACTTGATACTTGAAACAAGGCTTAAAACGTGGAACAAGGTAACTAAGAACAAGAACAAGGTCCGTGCAATAACTTGGTAAAATCCGTGGAACAAGGCAAGGATTGGTCCTGGGAAACAAGGCAAAGTCCGTAGATAAACAAAGGCTGGGAAGCAAGGCGAAGGCTGGATAGCAAGGCAAGGCTTGAGCCGGAGCGAGGCTTGAATCGGAGCGCGCTGTCCAGACACAACTCGCTCCGTAGGCTGACGAATTGACTCCGCGAAGTTACTACGCGGGTAAAACCCCTAAATAGAGTCTAACTTTCCCGCCGAAGCAGTTCTCTGGGAATCAGAACCGAAAGCTAAAGTCTGAGACCAGATGTGAGACTCCCCAAAGATTCTCACGAGAAGCAGTCTTAATTGGCCACATTCTTAGCTGCAATCCTCGCACTCCTGCGCGAAGCTGATTCCAAACTTCTCTGTTGTTTACAAAACTCCCGGCGCAAGAACACGGGAGAAGTAGGCTCTGGGGTTGTTTGACATACTTCTGGGAGACAACTTTCTTGCAGGTGCAAGGTTCCCAGATCTGCCTGGGAAAGATCTGGCTGAGAGGAATCCAGTTCTGACTGGGAAGGTAAAAAACCCAAGTTTTCCTCCTCATCAGGAATTACAATGTCCTGAGCAGGACTACAAGGCCCATGAGTCATCACACTATCCCCCTCCTCAAGGCCCCTCCCAAACTGGGGCCCTCTCCCCGAGGCGCGAGGTCGCGGCTTGGCGGGATAGGTCTGATGAAAGCGGCGGGTTAGATCAGGAGCATGGACTGTGGAGGCGTCTTCCCAAGAGCGTTCCTCAGGGCCAAAACCCACCCAGTCAATGAGATATTGTAGGCGGCGGCGATGAAAGCGAGAATCCAAAATGTCCTCAACCTCGAACTCCTCCTCCCCATTCATCAAAACAGGAGGGGGGGCCGGTTGGTCTGTATCAGGACGCACACCATCCGCCGGAAGGAGCAGGGAACGGTGAAACACTGGGTGAATGCGCATTGAACGCGGAAGTTGGAGTTTGAAAGTCACGGGGTTTAATTGCGCCACCACTGGATAGGGGCCAATGAAACGGGCATCTAACTTCCGGCAAGGGCGGTGGGAGGGCAGAAAGCGAGTGGACAGAAAAACCCGTTCTCCTACCTTGATTTCAGGGCCCGGCTGGCGGTGTTTGTCAGCGTGGCGTTTATAGTCCTCCTTGGCTTGGTCCAGTTGCTGGAGCAAAAGTTGTTGCACCGCTGTGAGTTCCTGCAGCCAATCTTCTGCTGCGGGAACTTCTGAAGTTTCAATGACAGGGGGAAAGAAACGTGGATGGAAGCCGTAGTTTGCAAAGAACGGCGTTTCTTTTGTAGAAGCTTGAACTCCATTGTTGTAGGCAAACTCTGACAGTGGTAACAGAGAAGCCCAATTGTCCTGTTGGTAATTTACATAGCAGCGAAGATACTGCTCTAAAGTGGCATTGGTGCGCTCCGTTTGCCCATCTGTTTGGGGATGATGAGCTGAAGATAAGCGAGAGTCTATGCCCAATAGTTTTTGTAGTGCCTTCCAAAAACGAGAGGTGAATTGAGATCCACGGTCTGTGACTAAACTCTTGGGCAATCCATGTAGTCTGAAAACATGTTGAAGGAATAGATCCGCAGTCTCTTTGGCCGTGGGGAGGCCTTCGCAGGGAATGAAATGGGCTAACTTGGTGAAAAGGTCCACCACCACTAAGATCGTGGTGAATCCACAGGAAGGTGGTAGGTCAGTGATGAAATCCGCAGAAATTATTTCCCATGGGCGAGATGGGGTAGGAAGGGGGTGTAAAAGCCCTGAGGGCTTCTCCCTTCTTATCTTGGAGCGCTGACATACTGGGCAGGTGTTGACATATTTTTCCACATCCTTGCGGATCTTGGGCCACCAAAAATCCCTTAGGATCAGATGCATGGTTTTAAATAGTCCGAAGTGTCCTGCTGGTTTGCAGTCATGACACAGACGAAGCGCTTTTTCCCTGCCCGGTCCGGGTGGGATATAAACATGATTTCTATAGCAAAGCAGCCCATCTTTAAGCGAAAAGGGAAAATGCAGACCTTGGCGAAGTTGGTCCTGCGCCCAGGCATCTGCTTGCTGACTAGCCCTGATTTCTTGAGCACAGATGGGTCCTGGAGTAGAGGAAGTTGAACCAATGGAAATGGATTTGGTGTTCCCCACTGTGAGCGTGGCAAAGTTCTCGGGTTGTAATAGTTGGGATTCAAAGGTCTCCTTACGTCCTGCAGCGTATTCCGGTTTACGTGACAGGGCGTCTGCTTGCTTGGTCTGGGCTGGGGTCACGTAATGAATCTGGAAGTTGAAACGTTCGAAGAATAAAGCCCAACGTTGCTGCCTCTGATTCAGTTTGCGGGCAGTTCTTAGATGTTCTAGATTACGATGATCAGTATGGACTTCAATGGGAAATTTGGCCCCTTCTAGCCAATGTCTCCAAGTTTCAAAGGCTGCCTTTATGGCCAGTAGTTCTTTTTCCCAAATGGTGTAATTCCTCTCTGGTGTGGTTAGTTGACGAGAGTAAAAGGCACAGGGATGGAGGTGATCTCCCACCGGTTGTAAGAGTACAGCCCCAATTGCCACATCAGAGGCGTCCGCTTGCACAACAAAAGGGGTTCCAGGATTTGGGTGCTGTAGAATTGGCTGGGAGGTGAATAGTTTCTTTAGTTGCTGGAACCCTTTCTCTGCTTGATCAGTCCAGCGGAAAGGCTGCTTTCCACGGATGCAGCTAGTGATGGGGTCGGACCAGCGGGCAAAATCTGGAATGAACTTGCGGTAATAGTTCGCGAACCCCAAGAAACGCTGCACCTCTTTCTTGTTAGTTGGCGCCCGCCATTCCAATACTGCTGAAACCTTGGCTGGATCCATGGAAAGCCCTAGAGGCGAGATGCGGTAACCAAGGAAATCTACCTCTTGTAGATCAAAGGCGCATTTTTCCAGCTTGGCATAAAGTCCATGATCCCGCAGTCGTTGTAACACCATTTTGACGTGGTTCTCATGTTCTGATTGTGATCTAGAAAACACCAAAAAATCGTCCAGGTAGATTATCAAGAACCTGTCTAGATAGTCCTGAAAAATGTCATTGACAAAATGCTGGAACGTTGCGGGAGCTCCGCATAAACCGAAATTCATAACTCGGGACTCGAATAATCCGAATTTGGTCTGGAAGGCGGTCTTCCACTCGTCCCCTTCCCTGATGCGAACTAAGTTGTAAGCCCCCCGAAGATCCAGCTTGGTGTAAACCTTGGCTCCTCGAAGCCGATCCAGTAGATCCGAGATTAAGGGCAGGGGATAGCTGTTCCGCTTGGTGATATTGTTCAATGCTCTGTAGTCCACCACCAAGCGTAGTTCCCCTGACTTCTTCTTCACAAACATCACTGGGGAGGCGGCTGGGGATTGAGAGGGTCTGATGAATCCCTTGCGAAGGTTTGTCTCTATGAATTCCCTGAGAGCTTCTTGCTCTGGTTCGGTCAGGGAGTAGAGATGCCCTCGCGGGATCGGGGCCCCCTCCACCAAGTCAATGGCACAGTCATAAGGTCTATGTGGGGGTAATTTTTCGGCTTCTTTCTCATTGAATACATCCCAATACTCGGAGTACTTCTTTGGCAAGGTGATGATGGGCTCGGTGTCTGTGGCATGGCAGACCTTGGCTACGAGGCAATGGTTTTGGCAATACGGTGAAGCAAACTGCAGTTCTCTGTTGGACCAGGAGATGTTAGGGTCGTGGAGAGTCAGCCATGGGATTCCCAAAATCACAGGGAAATGGGGAACCTCGGTAACAAAGAAGGAAATCTCTTCCATATGTTCCCTTATCCACATCCTGGTGGGTTCCGACCACTGACTTACGGGGCCCGTCTTGAGGGGGCGGCCGTCTATGGCTTGCACCACACGGGCATTCTTGAAATCATGATATTGTAATCCCAGAGAGTCGGCATACTCTCTATCAATGAAATTGTTGGTAGCTCCAGAGTCTATCATGGCGTGGATCATGACGGGTCCCCTTTTTGCTGACCATAATGTGACCACGAGAAGGAACAGGACCCCGGTTGGCGGCTCTTGAATAGATTTTTTGACCGGGTTGGCGAGCCTCTCTACACCCGGTCGTTGGCTTCCCCCGCCGGCTGTGTGCCAGTCGGCTCAGACGCCTTCGTCTCCGTGGAGGACGCCGCCGCAAGACGGGCGGCAGGCTTCCCTTTGGCCGGGCACTCTCTGGCGAAGTGGCCCCCATTCCCGCAGTACCAACAGAGGTTTAAGCGTTGACGACGGGCCTTCTCGGCGGCATCCAGTCTGGGACGCACATTGCCCAACTGCATCGGCACCTCCTCGCCTCCTCTGGGGTATGGGGTTGGCGGTGGGGGTCTCCACACTGGACGTGGCTGAACGCTGGTGGGAGCGGGGGGGTTTGCCCCGGCTCTACTGCCCTGGCCTCGAACCCACTGTTTCCTGTTGGCAATCATGACTTCAGCCCGTAAACATTGATCAATGAGTGCCTCGAGGGTCTGGGGAGGATCCACCTTGGAGATTTCTTCCAGCATTTCAATGTTGAGACCCTCCCGGAATTGTCCTCTGAGGGCTACATCGTTCCAGCCGGTGTTGTGGGCCAGCACTCGGAACTCGGCTATATACTGAGACATAGGCCTGTCTCCTTGGAAAAGGCGACGGAGTTTGTGCCCGGCTGCCTCCAAATTGTCCTCGATTCCCCAAGTCTCCTTGAGGTGGTCCAAGAAGTGTTGCGCTGATCTTAGGTGTGGAGAGGCTTGGTCGAACAGTGCCGTCGCCCAATTGGCCGCTGGCCCGTCTAGAAGACTGTAAACCCACGCCACTTTGATGTCTTCTTGGGGAAACTCGGCATCACGGGCCTCTAGATAAGCTTGACATTGGCGACGGAAAACATGAACCTTAGAAGCTTCTCCAGTAAACTTGGTAGGCAACGCCATGGCCGGGAGGCGGATTCCGCGCTCCCGCAAGCCCTTTATTTCTCCATCCTGGGCGTTGAGTCTGTCGCGGATGCGATCCACCTCATCCTTGTCGATGGTGTAGGTAAGCGGCTGCCCACCCGGCACGGTTCCGGTAGACATTCTGGCCTTGGTTAATTGGTGCTTATGGGTGGCGGAGTCAAACTGTCACGACCCAGGTTGCAAAGGCACCAATAACCAAACACAGAGGCCAGAATCTAACTAATATCTTTATTGAAGGAATATATAAGGTTAGTAAAAGCAAATGTAAAAGATAGTCCAGAAGCAGACCTTTCAGGAAAGGTCAAAATTAGTCCAAAGAAATAATGTCCAATATGAAATATTAAGGTCCAAAGTTGTAATCCAATAACCGAAACACTCACTTTGCCAAGCAAAGTGAGGGGAGATGACAAGGTCCTTCAGTCCATAAACTTGAGCAAGGCTAGGAAATAACTTGATACTTGAAACAAGGCTTAAAACGTGGAACAAGGTAACTAAGAACAAGAACAAGGTCCGTGCAATAACTTGGTAAAATCCGTGGAACAAGGCAAGGATTGGTCCTGGGAAACAAGGCAAAGTCCGTAGATAAACAAAGGCTGGGAAGCAAGGCGAAGGCTGGATAGCAAGGCAAGGCTTGAGCCGGAGCGAGGCTTGAATCGGAGCGCGCTGTCCAGACACAACTCGCTCCGTAGGCTGACGAATTGACTCCGCGAAGTTACTACGCGGGTAAAACCCCTAAATAGAGTCTAACTTTCCCGCCGAAGCAGTTCTCTGGGAATCAGAACCGAAAGCTAAAGTCTGAGACCAGATGTGAGACTCCCCAAAGATTCTCACGAGAAGCAGTCTTAATTGGCCACATTCTTAGCTGCAATCCTCGCACTCCTGCGCGAAGCTGATTCCAAACTTCTCTGTTGTTTACAAAACTCCCGGCGCAAGAACACGGGAGAAGTAGGCTCTGGGGTTGTTTGACATACTTCTGGGAGACAACTTTCTTGCAGGTGCAAGGTTCCCAGATCTGCCTGGGAAAGATCTGGCTGAGAGGAATCCAGTTCTGACTGGGAAGGTAAAAAACCCAAGTTTTCCTCCTCATCAGGAATTACAATGTCCTGAGCAGGACTACAAGGCCCATGAGTCATCACAGAGTCTGTCAATTGAGTTCCAGCGTACATAATAATAATTAGTGCTGCTAATTGTTATTTGAAAACCTGGCCCCACAACCAAGTTTTAACTTTCCTACGGAAAGATAGGAGGGAGGGAGCCTGCCTGACTTCAATGGGGAGGGCGTTCCGTAGGCCGGGAGCCACTACTGAAAAGGCCCTGTCTCTCGTCCCCACCAGCCGCACCTGTGAGACTGACGGGACTGCGAGCAGGGCCTCGCCTGATGATCTTAAGCTTCGAGGTGGGTCGTAGCGGGAAATATGTTCAGACAGATAAGCTGGGCCGGAAGCGTTAGAGCTTTATAGGCTAAAGCCAGCACCTTGAATTGTGCTCGGTAGCTAATCGGCAGCCAGTGGAGCTGGCGTAACAGAGGAGTGGTCCAGTTATTACCCTGGCAGCCTCCCGTTGGACTAATTGAAGCTTCCAAACAGTCTTCAAAGGCAGCCTCACATAGAGTGTGTTGCAGTAGTCTAAATGGGATGTAACAAGAGCGTGGACCACCGTGGCCAAGTCTGGCTTCCCAAGGTATGGTCGCAGCTGGCGCACAAGTTTTAACTGTGCGAAGGCTCCCCTAGCCACCGCTGAGACCTGGGGTTCCAGGCTCAATGATGAGTCTAGGATCACCCCCAGACTGCGAACCTGTGTCTTCAGGGGGAGTGTGACCCCATCCAGCACAGGCTGTAACCCAGTACCCTGTTCGGCCTTCCGACTGACCAGGAGGACCTCTGCCTTGTCTGGATTCAATTTGTTCTCCCTCATTCAGTCCAACACAGCAGCCAAGCACCGGTTCAGGACCTGAACAGCCTCTTTAGTGACAGGTGGGAAGGAGTGACAGAGCTGGACATCATCAGATGACACCGGACCCCGAAACTCTTGTTGATCTCTCCCAGCGGCTTCATGTAGATGTTAGGCAACATGGGGGACAATTTATGATTAATTATAATTACTACTTATTATTCATAGTATCTCTTTATACTAGGGTGTACTTATTATTGTATGAGCCATTGCCCACCCTGGATCATGGTGTTTCTGTAACACTATTGTGCAGACCTTGGGAAATATCTGATTTCTTATTTTTCCTGTTGCCTTTGCAAAGCAACGCAATTTTGCTATCATTTCAGTGGTGAAATTAACATTTCTGCATTAATTTCTGATACTTTGGATCTTTCTACCTCATTGTGCTGCTTTTAACCTCTTTACCCAGTTTTCTTTATTTTTTGAAGAGAGAAGCCCACAGGGCTGGTAAGAGAATGCCATGAATGTGACATGACTAAATACCTCTCAAAATGCATTAAAAGGTAATTTAATAGTAACTTTTTAAGAGTAAGGTGTATAGAAATGTTGCTGGGTCTATCTAGTTTATGTCTTTCTGAAATGTGATTTTGTCCTGCCATAGTGACTTAGAAAAGTAACTAGTTACCATTAAAATTGTGCTTAGAATTATATGTAATTTATTGCTCTACATACTAAATGGACAAGGATAGGAGTTAGACAGCTCTCCAGATGTGGCTGAACTGCATCTCCCCGCATTCTTCACCACTAGCTCTGCTGAACAGGATTGTTGGGGCTTGAAGTCCAGGACATCTGGAAGGACACACCATCCTCCATCGTGGCCTATGGGGAGCTGCCCCATCTGAGAAGCCTGCCCCACTCCTACCACATGCTGTGCCAAAAGGGTGGCATTTGATCAGAAACAGCTGCAGCCACGGCCAGTGGTCCCTCTGCATCAGGGAAGCGGCTGGGACATCTCGAGCCAGGATTAACCACTGGCATGTCCCACAGCATCCCGCAGACTCTCTGTCAGCAAAGCCAATATCCGTCCTCACGTCAATGAGGTGAAGTGTGAGGCAGCGGTTACCCAAACCTGCTGCCTAATTGCTAAGGCCCAGAAACCTCCAAGGAAAACAATGACTCCCTGGAAAGGCTCTGACTCGGCCCCTTTCTGCTCTGTCACCCTTCATAATCAGGAAGGAAGGCAGGCAGGCAGGAGGAGGAGGCAGCATGGAGAGATGAGAGAAGCCCCACTCACTCCCCACTGCCACATTTTCCATCCACAGCAACCTCCTCTCCCACTTTGTCCCTTCCTCTTAACTTGGAGATTATGATTCCTCTGAAGATATCCTCAGACATTTAGGCATATTGTGATTATTGTATTATCATAATAATCATCATTTTCTTCAACATGGAATACATATATTTCTTGGAAGTTAGCATCCTTCGTATCTGTCAAATCCCAACCCTTTCCCATATTGTGTCTGTGTTACCAGAACTATGTGACGTCTTTCCAGCCGCATTCATATTCCTCCCCCTCCGCTCCCCAACTCCAGCTCCACTCTCCAGCCAGTGACTCTTCTTTGCAAACCCAGGCGCAATGTGAGCATGTTGCTAAGACAAACAACGAGCTGGCAGGGGGAACTCCACTGGGATAATGTGCAGGCTCAGCAAACAGGCTTGAGGGGTGTTTTTCGATCTCAATGACCTGAATATTGGATGGATATCAAGGAAGAATGTGTCCCAAACCACCACACTGAGAAGAAAATTGCAACAATACATACTGTTCCCCTGCAACATGTTCTGTGTGTGTGTGTGTGTGTGTGTGTGTGTGTTGTGCAGGAGAGCCCAACTTCTGAATACTTCAGCTTGTAAAAGTTATTTTTATGGACTACAAGCCCCATAATCTCCTGGGGGAGTTCTTGGAGCTGTAGTTCAAAACCACAATCATACCACAATCTCCAGAATTCAAAGCAAGCATCAGATTCCTAGACATATAGTCTTGGTCCATTAATGCAACCTCTGTTACCCCTAAGCCTGGGACTTTTAACTCAGCCCCTCCTCTATGCCCTTTGCTCTGCTCATCTTGTCTTCTTGGCCTATGTGCACTTCTTTTAACTCCTTGACCTTCTTTCCTGGTGTCTCTAACTTCTAGCCCTGCCATATTTCCTGCTTTAGGCATCCAGTCTGTAGCACTGGGCTCCGTTCCAGTGAACATGTCTGTCCCGGTAATTAGCTTGAGCAAACTTTGGCTCGACCTCTTTGGGATTTTAGGGTTGCTGTGTGTGTTTTTTAAGTCAGTACAAAAGTGGCCATTGAATAACTTTTCTTCAATCATCCTCTTTAATTTTGATGTAAGAAAGGAAAGCTCTCTGAAGGCACTGAGGCTTTTTATTTGATTTCAGAGGGACTAAATTAAATCCATTATTTTCTGACCTTGCATTAACTCCAGTTGCTGTTGCTTTCTTTATATTTTCCAAATCCAGCTCCAGATCTGTCCCCTTTCTCCTCTCTAGAAAACAGTACCCTCTCTTACAAAATACAAGAGCAATTTAATGAAAAGCATGAGATCTGCCATTCTTGTTATCTTCTGGAAGAAAATGTATGAAAGTTGACAACCATCCTACCATCTACCATCTACCCCAGCCAGCATGATTGGAGGAAGGGGAAATTGAAATTGTAACCCAGTATCTGGACAGCCACTGGTTTCATTATAAACCATGACACACTTAATTGGTCTTTTCACTTGACATGGATGATGGTTTTCTGATATTCAAGTTTTGTCAAAACATGCCTGGCATTGAACTTATTAGATCCTTTGTCAGACTGACATCTCTGAACAATTATGGATATGGAACAAATTCAGCTGTAGTCATGCTGACTTCGAGGAGCTTCAAGACCAGCTCATGGACTGCAACCAAAGCCAAAAGCACAAAGTCAGAGTTCAAGGCCAGTTCAAAGGATGTGCTGTCAGCTGCAACAATATGCATTCATCTCACATTGTGGTGTCTCTCTTCTGCGCAATCAGAATAGATCCAACGTAAAGACACATTTGCTTTTCATTTGTTGCCAACAATCAGAATACTTCCCCCCATGGCAGCACTTTTGTTGTGGGTAGTGTGAGGGTTACAGAGTTTTGAAGATGCAGAAAATCTGATTCATTCTCTTGGGAGTTGCAGTCTCTGCCTGTTGTAAGGATGGATAACAGTTGGGGCCCTGAAGCTGTCCTCAGAACAGCACCACTTCCTTCATTTTGTGTGCATGTACAAGCAACTTACTGGAAGGCTGGTTTTGTGCAGCAGCAGCAAATCTGACTTGGTGGTGAACCAAAAAGGCATATCCCTGGGATCACATCACGTTTCCTTGGGGCCCAAGTGCAGGAACAGCGCTGGGAACCCCCCTTGCTCTTGTCCCTGCTGGCATGACTGAGGCTGGAGTCCCAGTGGTTATGAACTTAATGTACTGCCTGTCTCCTCATTTCCTCTGCATTTGGAAATGCTGTGCTTAATGCTATTAAAGCTTTGTGTGGGGAGAAATCCATAGATCTCCACTCTCTATCAGCTGCACTATGACATATGATGATATGCACGTGCATGTATGTTTGTATATGTGTCATTTCTCAAGCTCATGGACTCTCCTCCTACCCACCTAATGCCTGGGAGGATTTTCTTCCACTGCACCATTGAACATCCAGGTTTTCACTTCCAAAAAAATTTGCATTGAAAGAAAAAAACATAATATAACTATACTGAGCAAAGAATACAATTATATATAATTTAAAAGCATAATAATCTAGGGTTGTTGTATTTATTCTGGGCTGTATGGCCATGTTCCAGAAGTATTCTCTCCTGACGTTTTGCCCACATCTATGGCAGGCATCTACCTCACAACCTCTGAGGATGCCTGCCATAGATGTGGGCGAAACGTCAGGAGAGAATACTTCTGGAACATGGCCATACAGCCCGGAATACATACAACAACCCTGTGATCCCGGCCATGAAAGCCTTCGACAACACATAATAATCTACTTTGTAACTAATACTACCACTGTAGTGATGAGGAACTGGAAAATATAGCTATTCACATATATTGTATGTACATTAGAAGTACTGAAATGTAGAAAAATCAGACTGTGTTAGATTCTTAGGGATGCACAAGCTGGCAGGACAGGGAGGCGAAGGGGGGCCTGTTATCTATACATTCCAGTGCCAGATTGTCCCTGGTACGGCTAATTGAGGGAGAATGGACTTCTCATCCCTGACAGGTCAAAAACAGGTCCCTGATTGACCTCTATAGCTGAACCCTAGTTATCTTTAATTTGCTGCAAGCTGCTTTCAGAGTGCATTAGATAGGAAAATGCTGAGACATGCATATATATGCCCCATGTATGTAGAAAAGGTAAAATGAGCTTTCTATGACATGTAACGTGATGTACTGATGATGATATGTATGTAGGATCATGTTTCTTTGTTTGCCTGTATTTGAAGATGTATAAAAGGGAAAGTCAACACCTTTATCCTCACTCTGGTTTGCTTTTGGAGGAAATTCTATGCTAGGGTTTCAGCCAAAAATAAAACTGAACTTTTCTACCTCAATAAAGGATAGCTCTTGGTGTTATCTCTCCTATCATCCATAACAGTACTATAAAAGACAACTCAAAAACATATACACATAAGAAGTAAAAAAACTGAACAAACTTATACAGAGAAACACATAAAACATACATACAAACAAAATGAACAAACATAAAAACATGAAGAAATATTGTATAATCACACTTCTACATCTAATAATATTCTACGAGCTCATAAATCCCACAATTAACAAATCCTCTCAGAATTGTTAGAACATATTAACAAATAAATTCCAAATCTCTCTTAAAGTAGGACAAAGATTGCTCCCCTATCATGAATACATGCAAAAACCCAGGCTACTGGTTTTCTCCTGGCCCTGGACTGATAATATATTATTTGATTATATTACACTTCAGCTGACTCATGGCTTGGCACAATATACTATGTGATGATGTTATATGTCTGTGACCTTTCTATGAATAATTACATATAATTACATAACCAAAAAATACAACCTTTTTGTGTATTTCAGTTATACATTGTATCAACTGTTGTCCCTGTTTAACAAAAAAAATACAACCTCATACATTTTTCATACAAACAAAGAACATAAGTCAGGATACAATCAATGCCTACTTTTGAATATTAAAAATATACAAAATATTTAAATCAGATTTTTCAAAGTAATACTAGTATTTTATCACAATGTGCAACATTACCATTCTCAATGTTTAAGAGTAGCCAAGTGTCTTCCAGGTGCAGCTGCTCTCTTTCAGCCATTGACTGGGCATAAAACTGCATTGCATTTGGGAGTTCAATGAAAAACGAACTCAGTGAAAAAAGTATCTTTATTGTGGAGATGAAGGCTGCATCTTCTCCAACACATATGTAAGGTAGTATCTATCATATGTACTGACTGACCACATTATGTCCCTGCTATTAGTATATTGTGGATAAGGCATGAATTACTGTTTTATACCCCAGCTTGCTATGAGAATCAGTTTCCGTTTCTTTTAGTGGCTGTATGTTTTTTCTTCCAGACTTCCTACTAAGGAGGGACAGTCATGATAAATCCTCTTTTGTTTCACTTTTTAGGTTGCCTTTAAAATATTCCACTTTTTTCTCTTTCTCCCACTTCCCTTCTTTATCCTCAGCTTCCTTCAACTGCTGAGTTCAAAGTACAAAACATAGTTTTCACACAGTTAACTCAAGAGCAGGGGGTAAAGCAATAAAGGAGGATTCTTGTCATCCCCAGTAGGCTCAAGCAAAAGCAAACTGTTGCAGTCTATCCTAGCTTCTGTGTTTTTCCTTTGTAATAATTTTTTTCACTCTGACTATATCAAATGTTGCTTGGTTACTGGTGACTCAGTTTTAATTTGTGAAATGTCAGAGGGGGCATACAAACAAAGGCATTTTTAGGCCTTAATATCTGCCTGCAAGTCAAATTCCCTTCTCTTTTTCCTTAAAACTGTTGTGTGATTTCAGTTCCCCTAAATCATGAGTTTTGGAAGCCCGGCATGCAAAGCAGCCAGAAGGCATTGAATGTTTGCCTATATGTGTAATGTGATCCGCCCTGAGTCCCCTTTGGGGTGAGAAGGGCGGAATATAAATGCTGTAATAAAATAAATAAATAATAAGGTCGAAAGAAGCACAAATGAGTTTGAAGGCAAGGCAGAGATCTTTATTCTTCCTGGCCAGAAAGAATATCAGCATAACTAGTGCTCAACATACTGACATTGGAAAATGCAGAGCATTTTATTCACTTTGAAAGCTATTCAGAATATTTGTGCCAGCCTCTGATTGGCTGAAAAGTGTCCCAGCTAGGATCTGAGATCCCGTTGGCTCGGAACTCCCTCCCTCAAAGTTGGTTAGTGTTCTTCAGCGGTGGGGAGAAAAAACAGCTGTCATTTGTTCATTCAAAGTTTCAGTCCATTCAGTGGTCCACCCCTGAGAGGGGTGCAAACTGTGCACGCCAGGATTATGGTGTGGCAACATGTAAATGAGTCTTTGATTGACTTAATAGTCTGGTCTGGGTATATCCAAATTTTTTGTGTCAGGAGTGACTTGAGAAACTGCAAGTCGCTTCTGGTGTGAGAGAATTAGCCACCTGCAAGGACATCACCCAGGGGACGCCCGTATGTTTTTGATGTTTTTACCATTCTTGTGGAACGCTTCTCTCATGTCCCTGCATGCAGCTGGAGCTGATAAAGGGAGCTCACCCACGCTCTCCCCGGCTTGGATTTGAACTGGCAGCCTTCAGGTCAGAAGCACAACCTTCAAGTCATCAGTCCTGCCAGCATGAGGTTTAACCCACTGCACCAATGGGGGCTCCTGTTATACACAATGGGAAATGTCTTTACAAATGTTTAAACAGCTTAATGGGCCAGGTTTACACAAAACGTATACGCTGAACCTCATAAGTGCCTTCTCTTTTTGTCTCAAGTTTTGTCTCCATCTTTATCAATGAAAGCAGAAAATTCATGAATGAATCCATGGGATTTATGAATTTAGGCATGGTATATGAGAAGCGGACATGAGAAATCTGTGAATGGGGTGGGAAATCCACGAATTGCATGCATAGAGATACAAACAGGTTTCATCAACAGGGGGACAGGAGCTCTCTGGCCCCCCTCCCCCCAGGTGTTTCATGTCATTGTAAAGGGATTATACTAATTTGGGGCACTGTTTCCTGGAGTCCAAGTGTGGTGAACGGACATTCCAATGACATTCATGGAAGGTTACTTTTTAGGGTAATTAGAAATGACCATGTGGTTGGCTATATTTTCCAGTGGGGCCATTTCTTAAATTTATATATTTTAAATATAAGTCATATTGTTGGGGAGGGGGTCTAATTTCTCGATGACAAAACATTGTTCTATCCCACATTTCTAGTCCTTGTTGAAGGGAAACAGGGGAGCCCTGTGTTTGTGTTATCAGTTTCCTTCAGTCAAAATCAACCACTGAAGCAAACAAAGATTTGTATTTGGAATCAGCAGGAAGCTCCATTTCCTCCCTGTGGTTTGTCTGTACTGCTGATTGTTGCTGGTTGGTGGTGTCTGTTCCATAGCATGACTTTTCCACTCTCAAGCAGATTGGGGAGTTTTTGTCTCAAGTTCCCCAGGAATTTAGAAGGGACTGTTTTGGATCAATCTAGTGCCTGTCTGGACAGTGTTCTGAACATGATGGGTGTGTGCAAACAATCTCCTGATTGTGTTGTCGAAGGCTTTCATGGCCGGGATCACAGGGTTGTTGTATGTCTTTTGGGCTGTGTGGCCATGTTCCAGAAGTATTCTCTCCTGACGTTTCGCCCACATCTATGGCAGGCATCCTCAGAGGTTGTGAGGTATGGATAAACTAGGTAAGGAAAGGAAAGAATATATATCTGTGGAGAGTCCAGGGTGTGGCAAGAGTCCTTTGTCACTGGGAAGCCAGCATTAATGTTTCAGTTATTGCTAATCTCCTGATTAGCAATAAAAGCCTATTTCTTTTTTACATGCTCTAACCAGTTTGCATGTTTTCCCATCAAGCTTTGCTTTTGTTGTTTCGATATTGGATCACCCGAGTGCTTAAATATATTTATATAATGGCCCCTTGGTATTTGCTGGGGTTTGGATCCAGGACCTTCCATTTATACCAAAATCCATGAATGCTCATCATATTAAATGCAATCATTTAATAAAATTGTATAAAATGGCAAAAATATAGATTTGTTTTTGGGATTTACAAACATATTTTCAAGCTGTGAATGTAGAGTCTGTGGATACAGAGGGCTGACTGTAATTAATGAAAAACTTGCTATGTAACATGTGGCTATATAAGGGAGCCAACACACTTGATAAGTAATGTTTGTGGTCAGATTAGTAAGAAGAAAACTTCCTCCCTCCCATCACTTTATCCATGTATGGATTTCTATTTTTCTTTTTGGTGACCTGCTGTGTTGCTCACAAGAGCACTAAGTGATGAAACACTGGCTAGAAATTAGGGTTGCCAGAATGAAAATTTATGACAACTCCCATACTTTTAATGCTTGTGGAGAGGAGAGAATTTAGCAGGTATTGTTTGCTGGTCTTATTCCAACTGTTTCCTGAACACTAACAGTACAATCATCAGCAGGCTTATTCAGAAATGTTCAGTGGGACATTACATAACATGTGCATGCAGCATTTATTTTAATGTACCTTCCATAATGGGGGGCATATACTTCATCTCCTTTTGTGTGCTAGGCAATACAACGAGACCTTTTCTTCCAATAAATAAAACATGAGAGTTAAACAGCTAAATTTGACCAGGTTTGGGCAGCTGTATGGATGGCCGGTATCCTTGAAGTGACTGGCTTGACCTTGAAGGAACTGGGGGTGGCGACGGCCAACAGGAAGCTCTGGCATGCGCTGGTCCATGAGGTCACGAAGAGTTGGAAGTGACTAAACGAATAAACAACATTTGAGAAACGGTGGTCATTCAGATGCTTTTTGGACTGCAGTGCATCATTGGGGTATTGCTAGAGGAAGATGTTGGAAAACAGCACCTGGAACAGCATTGTTGCTTATCAGAGTTAAACTGCATCATATATATTTTCCAGTAACGAACTATACTAGTGCTCCCATCCTCAGGGGCTGGTGAGATCACTGTAGCTGAATCAAAGGGGTCACCAGAGACAGAACCATCTACATTGAGTTTGCCATTCAACTTCTTCATCACAGAAGTGCCCTATTTGCTCCTTCCTTTTAGTTCTATGATTTTAGCACTGAAAAAGGACTTTATAGTCTCATAGAACCATACAGCTGGGTGGAACAACAAGGGCCATCTAACTTAACACATGCGGAAACTCGTGGAGTATCTTGCAAGCATATAGCACAACAAAATACTATCAAACCCCAAAATGCACTTACGCTATATTTTGGAATTTTATAAAACAGACCCATCTATCAAGGAAAATTAGTATGTGGAAACAGAACCTGTGTTATGAGACCTTAGCCAACAAAAATGCAGCCGAGTTAGACATTATGCAGTAAGTCAGTGGCCAGCTAATTTCCTAGTTCAAAATAAATAAAAGATGCATCACTATAAAGAGAAATCAGATGGTAACTTTGCAGCTGAGACAAAAAAAGAATCCGAACCACCTCTCTATGTCACATTTTTGTGATATAAACTATTTCGTAACAGCATGTTTCTACTCGTGGTATGAAGAACAACTGAGTTTCAGTTTTGATTGGGAAGGTCCCATCCACACAGCCATATAACCCAGAACATCAAGGCAGAATAACCCACAATACCTGCTTTGAATTGGGTTATCTGAGTCCACACTGCCATATAACCCAGTTCAAAGCAGATAATGTGGGATTTTATTCAACTGTGTGGAAGGGGGCACAGGATGGGGATGGGGAAATGGGATTTATTTTATTTAGTTAATTAAAATATTTATATTCTACCTTATTTTCAAGAATCTCAAAACTGTAACATTATTTTAAATAGTTTTCAACAATTTAAAACAATAGAAATGATTTAAAAGAATGAAAGGATAACAAACTGTTTAAATTATAGAACAGTTCAGAACAGTATTAAATTGCTCCCATGTGAAATCAATCATTCCCCCAAAGATCTATAAAACAGCCATATTTTTACTTGATGCCAGAATGCCAGCAATATCAATGTTAATGAAGCTCCTAAGAGGAAGGCATCCCAAAAGGCCTGAATTTGTTCCACCTACAACAGCACTCACAGAAAACTATTCATGTATTATCTACATCATGTCCAATCTGAAATTTTAAGAAATTTTAAATGACAATATGCCAGAAGGTGGCATGACTATGAATACACACAGCAAGAAAGAGAATTTTCCAATCGGTATTCCATAACTGTGGTGCCAATTGAAGTGGCTCATTCAGAATAGAGTGCCAAGGTCTTGGCCAGTGTGCTCTCATTTTTTGCTAATTCCTCATCTATCATATGACTCCATTTGTGAATTCCTCCCTACTTTATCAGTCCATGAATAATGGCTTCCTCCCACTGACTCTTTTAACTGGAACTGTAGGAAATAAGGTTGATAGCTTTGGTCTGTGGGTCATCTACAGGGCTGGTGCAAGGATGAGAAAACTATTTGCTTAAGTAATTATAAATCCCCCCATTACCATGTTCAAATATTTTTCTCTTTCCTAGAAATGAAAAGGATAGTAAGGCTGGATCTACACTGCCCTATATCCCAGGATCTGATCCCAGTTTATATACTTTGAACTGGATTATATGAGTCTACACTGCCAGAGAATCTGGGATAAACAGATAATCTGGAATCAGATCCTGGGATATAGAGCAGTGTAGAAGTGCCATGGATCTACACTGCCCTATATCCCAGGATCTGATCTCAGATTATCTTCTTATCCAAGGTTAGCTGGCAGTGTAGATCAATGTAGGCCCCTTCTACACTGCCATATAATTCAGATTATCAAATTAGATAATCTGGGAGCAGATTCTGTGATATAGAGCAGTGTAGATCCAGCCTAAGGCCCCATCTACACTGCCATATAAAAATCCAGATTATTTCTTTTGAACTGAATTATATGGCAGTGTAAACTCTCATAATCCAGTTCAAAGCACATAATGTGGATTATCTGGTTTAATAATCTGGATTATATGGCAGTGTAGAAGGGGCCTAAAAGAGACAGAGATCAGTACAAGAGTTTTCATTTCACTAATTGTTTTTATTGATTGAATTGGAATTGATTTTAATACTAATGATGTTTAATACTGTTTCAATATTTGTATATTTTAAATTATATTGCAATGCTTTTAATGTTAGCCGCTTTGAGTCGCCTTATGGAGAGAAAAGCAATGACAATGATTTTCTACTCAAAGTGATGACCGTCACCCCGACTTTCAAATTGAATTGAAAACGCAGCGGAGAGTTCCGCCGGTCACCCACCAAAGGAACGGAGCGGGACCGCAACAGACTATTATTAAAAGACCTTTTTTTCTTCATTTTCCTCTTCCCTGAACTATGTAACAAATCCCCCCAATAAAAGTAACATTTATTTTAACAGTAACACTCTCTATCTGGTTATTTTGTATCTTTCCCTGACTCCTTCCTTCGCATGAAATCTCTCTCTCTCTCTCTCTCTCTCTCTCTCTCGTCCCTTTAACTCCGGTTGAGGTTTCTCTGCCATAGATTAACATGGCGGTCGATATAAATTGGCTCATATCTCTATCAAAATTACCCCTAGAACGCTCCTCTTTTAGTCCTAACCCTTTCTAAGGCTCCTGACTCGAAGACAACCAGCAGAACCGGAATCGATCCAGTTTTCGACACCTCAACAGCTGACTGTCAAACGGGACCGACGGCTCCTTCCAAGCTAAAATGCTGCCTTATCCCGGATTTTCCTCTCCCCGCGGCCCGCGAAAAGGGTTTAAAGAGATCCCTAGCCCCTTTCTGTGAATTGGGGATGGGGGGGATCGCTCTCTCGCTGGGGAGACATAGTTCTCCAAGGACCCTCGCCCTCTACAGCTGCCAGGGGATGCCCGGACGGGTGCCCTCCATGTTTCATTCATACTTTTCATGATTTTATGAAGGAGAAGAACACTCTTCCCCAGACCTACCCCTGGACTTATGAAATCTTATACTTCCAAAGACTGCAACCCACATGTGCCCCTTCCCATGCCATCTCTATGAATTCCTTATGAACTCTTTTTCCTCATGTATTTGTGAATTTCCATATTCTATGTACTTGGACACTCTCATGACTCACTGTTGTATGAATTTCCATATCGGGTTCCCCAGATGTTGTGAACTTCGTCCTTATCAAATGTTTTCTATTGCTTATATCATTCATGATTCCCCTTTATGCAATGTCACCCACCTTTATGGATTCTCCTTTATTTCCTTGAAATCTATCTATCTGCCTATATGTATTTATACTCTTTGGGATCCCCGGAAAATATGTATTCTTCCCAGCAGGGTTTATGTTCCAACTTTATTTTAATTTTCATTCTATCCCATATAATTGTCAAATCGTGAAATCAAATGGGAAATATTATGACCCTAACATGAACTCTAGCCCTATGACCCAGACCTCCCTTCCCAAAAACAAAAGGATAATCTGCCACAGTTTAATCCAATCTCATTCCGATCGCATGGACAATATAGGGTTTAGAGTCACCAAATTCCTAAAGGTGACCCGCCCCCAAGGCAAACATTGTCATATCCCAGGCCAGGACGCCGCTGGAAGGCACCCTGTGGGGCCGTCAATGACGGCTCATCACCACCCATCACCACTTCCCGTCTGACACCCCAAGGCATATCTAAAATCTGTGAACGTGACAGGACCCCGGACACCCTTGATGGGTGCCATTAATTCCTTTAGAAATCGGCTGGGCCAGAATTAATCCGATGTTTCCTGTCCGGTCACCTCATTGTTTCTATAGCTCCCGCCTCCTCCTCTCTGATTGGCCCGAGGGGGGACAAAAAACGGCTCCCCATTGGGCCAGCAGGGCAAGGCGGGAAACGAAAGCCCGCCTCGTTCAACCTCTCAGCCTATCCGCGATCAGATGGGCAGGGAAGCGGGGCGGGAAATTCAAAGGGCTGTCAGACCGAAACATTGTATAAATATGGCTTTATTTGAAACATATGTTACGCTAGTAGATTGAATGATCGCTATTAGCGTCCTTTTCAGCTGAATTGCTCAATAAAAACTCCTTGGCGGATTTTCCTTCAACTTGGCGGACCTTCTTCATTTCAGGCTTCAGGTTGTATTGCGGCTTATATTCTTCTTTTGGCTTCGCCAAGGTCCGTTCCCTCAGGACCGGATCGGCTTCCTTCTAAAGGGGCCCGATCCCCCAAACGCGGTCGATAACATAATTTGGCTTTACCACGAAGGGACTTGCTTGGAAGTTCCAAAAATCAATTTTTTTAGGCTAAAATTCCAAGCGGCGACCTTGGTCCAGATATTCTGGGACAGGTTGGGGAGAGAAACGGCTGCAAGGAGGGCCCTCCGACCAACAATTTGACCTCATTTCACATCCAAATTTCTCTGGCAGTCCCTTTCTCTCTCTAGATCTGATTCAGGGTACTGAACAAAGGAGCCAGATAGGAGGAAGCAGATTTTTAGCTCCTCGAAGGAAAGGCGCCAACGTGAAACAGGGGACGCCCTGTAAAAATAAAAGGGAACCGGCCCCGTTGTTAAGACCCAGGTGGGCGGAGTTCTGGAGGTATTGCACTTCGGATCAGGGCTCGGTAACAAATTCCTGGTGAAACGCGGGAACATCTGGCGCCCGGTGGTGTGTGAGAACAGTCTGGCTTGTAAGATTACAGGTTCTAGGATCGTGGGGTAGGGGAACGATTGTGTTCCCGGGGCACCTGCGGATCCCACGAACGCCAGCCATTCAGCCTTGGTGTAGGGAGAACTCTTGAAAGGACGAGTTGCATCCAGCCGGTGGGTGAGTCGTTACTCCATTAACTGTCAGGTACTGGGCAGGGGCTGAGCCAAGGATGGGTGTTTGTTCAAGCACGTCTAGGGTGTCCCACCCCAGCAGACATCCCCAGGGATTCTCCATTGGGAAAGATCCTGGCCAATTGGGGTTGGCTTTGCATCGAAAAACATGGTGCAGGCCAGGTTGGGCTAACTCAGAGCACATAAGTGGCCCCTTGTGGCCCTTGAAGGGGGGACAGCTTGCCCCCCCGCTTGAGTCACCGAATTCGGAGTGTTGACCTAAGGTGACTCACCATGGGGAGGGCAGGTGGTTCCAGCTTGCTTATGTTGCAATGTTCATGGCCTTAAGCCAGAGGGAGAGTGGAAGGGGAAGAGGGGGTCCAAGTCTTCCCATGCAGGGACGTGGGCTCAAAACCTACCCTCCTCAGAAGCTCCCCTCTAGACCTACTTCCCCTCCCGCCTCCACCAGAAGAGGAACTTCTGGAGACATTTGCTTACCCCCCACCTTACCAAACCCGACCCCCATCCCTTGCCTCACCTCATCCCCCGTTTTCTCCCCTGATCTGAGTCTTGCACCGACCCAGAACCCCCAAATCGACCCTTCAAGGGAACCTCTGCTTCCCGGGATCCCACTCTCCCAGACACACTCTCCCAACTCCCTGCCATTTCCCCCCCGTCTCCCCTCCGTTTCCCAGCCCTCTATTCTCTCTCAGCCCCATCTCCCCTCCGTTTCCCAACCTCCTATTCCCTCTCCACCCCTCCCCAACCGAATCCCTCTAAGCCTTTTTCCCTTCCACCCCAAAGACTTCTTCCCCCTTGCAGCCCCCCTCCCTTAATCTCTCCCTCTCTTCCTCTCGCTCGTCCTTTTTGGCCAGAGGAACAGGGGGAAAGGAGGGGCGGGGGAGGGGATGAGGACCCTCAGAGGAAGGAGGAATTGACTGTTCAGAGACCAAAGAACATCCATTGCCATCCTCTGTTTTATCTGGAGCCTGAATATTGGGTCAATAGTTCTCCAAGGAATTATTTTCCCCTCTCCCCCTCCTTTTCAAAGCAATCTGCTTCTGAATTTTTGAGTCACAGTTCAATTCCCTTTTTCCCTCTTCTTTCCTGTTTGCTTTCAAAACTTTACCCAAAAACTCCAGAAACTCCCCAAAGATCCCAGAGGAACATAAATTTTTAGACTGCATTTTTTGGTTACAATTTGTATGTGGGACCTTTGATCTGGCATTCTTTCCAAATCGCCAGGTCACACCTTGAAATTTGCTCAAACTAAAGGATCCTGTGTCCTCAAAGACTCCTTTCCCTTTTTCTTTTTTCTTCACCCAATCCCTTTGGGCAACCCTGCAAAACCCCTCCCCTTTTTGAATCTCCCTCTCAGCCTCCCCCTTCTCTCTGGGGGATATTGTGTATCTTTGGAAAACCTTCCATCTTCAGAGACTGGCTGAGTCCTGCCTGGGGCTTCCCTGTTCTCTGAGTAGTATTCTTTGTTTGTTGTCTTGACTTTGGAGCTTCTGTCTGTCCTTTAAATGTGGGGAACCAAGTTTTGTTCCTCTTTCTCATGGTTTTCTTCCTTGAGCTATCCTTTCTGTTCCTCTCTCTCTCTCTCTCTCTCTTGTTTGCTATTTCTTGAATGACTGTGTATACAATGGGTTAGGGATTTTACTAACACTCTCTCAGTATAAAAGGGACCGTTGGGAATTGTAGAATGGGGATCCTGGCACCCCACATGGAAGGCACTCCACTCCGACCTGGACTACCAGGACCATCATCCGCTCCTGTGGCTATAAAGGGACTCTGAGAAACCCAGCTCAGATAAGGCGAGAGCAACCAGTGGGGTGCCATCACGGTGATGAGGCCCCCACCCACAAGCTGGCTCCAACCCCTGGCAGGGGTCGTAAGGCTGACCCTGAGCAGAAGAACATCCCCTTCAACTGCAGGGAGGAAAGGGCGCCCCCACGAGACCAGGAGAAGGCTGGCAGGTAAGGGCGACCCCTCCTCACCTGAAGAAGAGGTGGCAGAGGCTAAAAGTGTGTCCCCATGGAGCCACGAACAGGACCCTCGCTGTTGGTCGCTGGGTCAGGCGCGAGTGGGGAGCCCAAACATGGCTGCGAGGGTGCCAGAGGAACCTTCAGTATTGAAAATGTCCCAGAAGGTATGAATGATTTATTTCCATTTTTTTCCCTCCTTTATTCTTCCTTATAAAATTAACCCTCCACTCTTAGGGTCTTGGGGGAAGGGGAGTGGGGAGGGGACACGTGATCTCTTTTCTTTGCTGTCTTGAGGCATCCTCTATCCCTTGGACCTCCTCCCGGGTGGAGGTGCTGGACCTGGCTGTGGACACTAGGAGGCGCCTGGTGGAGATGGCATCACAACCTCCTCGAAGCCCTCCTGACCTCCTACATCGCTTGCAAGGTGCTGGAATCCATGCCAGGATCCATCAAGAGTGCTCCTGAACCAGAACCAGCCCCCACCAGCGGTGAGGAAGACAAAGACCTGTGGACTGCTGAGCTGGGAGACGACCTGAAGGTGTTGTTCCGGAAAACACCTCCTCAGGGCCCGCCGCCCGCAAGCTGTCCTGACCCACACCCTCCCGAGGTCCGGAGAAAGACCAAACGCCAGAGACGGAAGCACAAGACCCCCTCCGAGGACCCCTCCAAATCCCATCCCTCTAGCACCACGGGAACACCCCCATTTGGACCTACAAACGTTTGACAGCTCGCTTTGACAGCTGTCAAATCGGCCCTCACTTCAACCCCCCCCCCCCCCGCTCGGAAGAACTAACACCACGATTCCACTGGGAGCTGTCCGGCGTGCTGAATCAGGAGCCGTGAGTTCTAATTTTCCCTCTATTTTTCTCTCTGTTCTTTCCCTATCTTTCCCACTGGGAGCTGTCCAGGGTACTAACCCTAAAAATGCTAACCCTAATTCTCATTTTTTCTCTGACTCTCCCTGCCAGCTCTAGCCCGGTGTTGTATGAATGGCTTTCTTCCAAAGTAAACTTCTGGCAACAGTTGGCCACAAAAGCCTTAAATGTCTCAGATTTTTGCCTGTCCAGTGGGGCCTCCGCCACAGACCTGTTTTCCACCTGTTTAATTGGCATTCCAGAGCCTCTGGAAATTTTTAGAAATTATACCATGTTCCAAGACATCCCAAAGGATATGTCTTACAGAGATCTCTCTAACTGGGGAAGAGTTTCCATGGACAAGTTGCCCGGCATGGCTACCATCCGCCTTGCTCATGTTCCTCAAGCAGAAAATTGATTTCAAATACCCACCTGCATCGGTGAGTGCCATCAGCTTCCCATTGACAACTCTCTAAATTGCACACATATAGAAAAACTGTCTCATCTGAATGCCCATTTGGTCCTGCCCCCAGGATGGTTTTTCCTGTGTGGACAGACAGCCTATGGTTATCTACCTGCCAATACCTCTCAAGCCTTGGCATCAGTGGCAAAGGAAATGTATGAGCTGCGGGAGGCTGTATTAGATAACAGGGCAGCTATTGATTTCCTCCTATTGAAAAACCACTATGGCTGTGAGAGTGTAAGGCACATGTGCTGTTTTAATTTGACAGACCAGACTCCTATGATTCATAAATCCATCGAGGGTTTGAATGATTTGGCCTCAGGAATTAAGGAGACGACTGGATTCGACCTTAGTTTTCTGACTGACTGGCTCCCTTCTTTAGACTGGTTGAGGAAAGGTTTTCTCCTCTTTCTAGCTATAATCCTTTTCCTTCTAATAATAAGCTGCTGCTGGTCGCATTTGCCCGCTCTGTTCCAAATTTGTCGCAAAAAGAACCATTCGAACCCCTCTCAGCAGATGGCCATGCTGCCGCTAAGAGGTTATAATGTTTATGCGGTAGGGCAGGGGCGAAATAGGCTCCGCCCATCTCGCCCCGCCCTTACCGAGTGGGGAATATGATGACCGTCACCCCGACTTTCAAATTGAATTGAAAACGCAGCGGAGAGTTCCGCCGGTCACCCACCAAAGGAACGGAGCGGGACCGCAACAGACTATTATTAAAAGACCTTTTTTTCTTCATTTTCCTCTTCCCTGAACTATGTAACAAATCCCCCCAATAAAAGTAACATTTATTTTAACAGTAACACTCTCTATCTGGTTATTTTGTATCTTTCCCTGACTCCTTCCTTCGCATGAAATCTCTCTCTCTCTCTCTCTCTCTCTCTCTCGTCCCTTTAACTCCGGTTGAGGTTTCTCTGCCATAGATTAACATGGCGGTCGATATAAATTGGCTCATATCTCTATCAAAATTACCCCTAGAACGCTCCTCTTTTAGTCCTAACCCTTTCTAAGGCTCCTGACTCGAAGACAACCAGCAGAACCGGAATCGGTCCAGTTTTCGACACCTCAACAGCTGACTGTCAAACGGGACCGACGGCTCCTTCCAAGCTAAAATGCTGCCTTATCCCGGATTTTCCTCTCCCCGCGGCCCGCGAAAAGGGTTTAAAGAGATCCCTAGCCCCTTTCTGTGAATTGGGGATGGGGGGGATCGCTCTCTCGCTGGGGAGACATAGTTCTCCAAGGACCCTCGCCCTCTACAGCTGCCAGGGGATGCCCGGACGGGTGCCCTCCATGTTTCATTCATACTTTTCATGATTTTATGAAAGAGAAGAACACTCTTCCCCAGACCTACCCCTGGACTTATGAAATCTTATACTTCCAAAGACTGCAACCCACATGTGCCCCTTCCCATGCCATCTCTATGAATTCCTTATGAACTCTTTTTCCTCATGTATTTGTGAATTTCCATATTCTATGTACTTGGACACTCTCATGACTCACTGTTGTATGAATTTCCATATCGGGTTCCCCAGATGTTGTGAACTTCGTCCTTATCAAATGTTTTCTATTGCTTATATCATTCATGATTCCCCTTTATGCAATGTCACCCACCTTTATGGATTCTCCTTTATTTCCTTGAAATCTATCTATCTGCCTATATGTATTTATACTCTTTGGGATCCCCGGAAAATATGTATTCTTCCCAGCAGGGTTTATGTTCCAACTTTATTTTAATTTTCATTCTATCCCATATAATTGTCAAATCGTGAAATCAAATGGGAAATATTATGACCCTAACATGAACTCTAGCCCTATGACCCAGACCTCCCTTCCCAAAAACAAAAGGATAATCTGCCACAGTTTAATCCAATCTCATTCCGATCGCATGGACAATATAGGGTTTAGAGTCACCAAATTCCTAAAGGTGACCCGCCCCCAAGGCAAACATTGTCATATCCCAGGCCAGGACGCCGCTGGAAGGCACCCTGTGGGGCCGTCAATGACGGCTCATCACCACCCATCACCACTTCCCGTCTGACACCCCAAGGCATATCTAAAATCTGTGAACGTGACAGGACCCCGGACACCCTTGATGGGTGCCATTAATTCCTTTAGAAATCGGCTGGGCCAGAATTAATCCGATGTTTCCTGTCCGGTCACCTCATTGTTTCTATAGCTCCCGCCTCCTCCTCTCTGATTGGCCCGAGGGGGGACAAAAAACGGCTCCCCATTGGGCCAGCAGGGCAAGGCGGGAAACGAAAGCCCACCTCGTTCAACCTCTCAGCCTATCCGCGATCAGATGGGCAGGGAAGCGGGGCGGGAAATTCAAAGGGCTGTCAGACCGAAACATTGTATAAATATGGCTTTATTTGAAACATATGTTACGCTAGTAGATTGAATGATCGCTATTAGCGTCCTTTTCAGCTGAATTGCTCAATAAAAACTCCTTGGCGGATTTTCCTTCAACTTGGCGGACCTTCTTCATTTCAGGCTTCAGGTTGTATTGCGGCTTATATTCTTCTTTTGGCTTCGCCAAGGTCCGTTCCCTCAGGACCGGATCGGCTTCCTTCTAAAGGGGCCCGATCCCCCAAACGCGGTCGATAACAAAAGCATCCATCATTTCAGAGCCATGAACCAAAAGTATCCAGAGAGGTTAAACAGAAAGTGAATTCAGAGGTCAAGGAGAACTGTTAGTACATGAACACCTTTTGGCTAAATACTGATAGAATTTTAATGCATTTGTATTCATGGGTTCATTTCTATGTTTGACTGGGTAAACACATCTGTTTCCAATAGCCATTTCTGGTTGGAAATCCCCAGGTCAGGAAGATGCAGCTCCAGTGAATTCATGTGGGTTGTTTTATTGATGCCATGGAAAAAAGTAGTAGTCCTATCAAACCAGTTATTGGTATCCCTGTATAAGCCGCTGGAAACCCTGTTGCAAAGGACTCCCACCCATCTGTCCGGAATTGGTGGTTTTTGAAGGCCTCTCACCAAATTGGTGACATGGTCCATCCTTCTTTCAATAGCAGGGAAAAGGCCTTTGTGTTTTAAACCCAGCATAAAAAATACTCTGATGAAACAAACTCTCAATAAGAGCTGCTCATCAGAACATCTACTCTCTTTTCCATCTATTTGGGAAAGACTGTAGACAAAATTATGGCTAAATGAAACCACTCTTATCAAAATCTTTCACACAGCCACATACAACCGGCTTATGCAACTGGCTTTTGGATGCATAAGCAGTGTCTTCATTCTCCTGGGCAACTGCAATACTATAGTTGTGAAAGTGAAAGCAATCCCATACAATCCCCAATGGTTGGCCCGTTTTGTTTGGGGCATCGTTCCAGCTCATGAGATTTTGTCAATTCCACAATGGCTTTTTTGTTTGTTCCCATGCAAATCAATGAACAGTGGCTTTTAATTTGCAATTTCAGAGTTTGCCATTTTGGAATGACAAGAAGGAGAAGAGGTCATTCTGAATTAAGATTGGCATTACTTGTGGGTCCGAGAAAGGCACAAATGGGCACCTTTCCTTTTCATGTGAGCATTAAATTAAAATTTAAATGTCATTGTTCTTTGCCCAGCAATGCATTTCGGCTCACCTTAACAAAATCCAGAAAGCAATTCCTCCCTTGAGGCGGGAGGTTAAAGAACCCCAGGAAATGCCATATATGGGCAGAGATGGCGACGGCTAGCGACCCGGGTGCATAAACTCACAGAAACATGTGGTTTCTGGGAAATCATGTGTTTCTGAAGAAATGAAAGCTAAAGATAAACAAACAGCGCATGCGCACGCAGGCGCTCTGAATGGTTGTGAACACGGCACAGAAAGAGTGTGCCCGGGCCGCTGGTCAGCGCTGATTGGATGCAAGTCAAGCAGCATCACAACTCTAAGCCAATGAATTTGCTTGTGGGCGGGCATAACCCGAACCCTGTAGTGTGTATAAATATTTACTCAGCCCGCCGCTGGGGGTTCTCCCTGGGAAAGCACTTATTTTGTGCGAGGGGGAACCCTAGTGGCCACTTGCCAAATAAAACTGCTTTCTTGGAAATACTCCAGTTGTCCGTCTCCAATCCCTCCACTGCGCTCAACAAGGACCGTAGCACAAAGGTTCCGCTACACCCTATTCCCATCAGACTAAACAGGTTGTTGCCCTCTTTGGGGATTTGCTTTTTTGGGATCTGTCCCCACCCCTGCCATCCACCCAACATATCATTTTGACTTGCCAGGAGCTTTCACCGGAGGGGCCTGAGCATGCAGCCAGTCCCCTCATGTACATTTCAGGGCTAAATGGGGGATTGTGAATGCGATTTCCTGCTTCTTGGCAGGGGGTTGGACTGGATGGTCCATGAGGTTTCTTCCAACTCTACTATTCTATGATTCTATGACTCCATGCCCCAGGTCAACCTCCAGTTGACCCGGGAGAGCATGTAGTCATCCCCCCAAGGAAAAGTCTGTGGTTTGGTGTGGGTGTGGGCCCTCAATCCCAGGAGGAACTGGGATAAAATATCCCAGTTCCTCCCAAGATTGAGGCCTGTATAGAAGGGCCCTAAGTTTCCATTTACATTCAGTCCTCTTTCCTTGCACCGTCCCAAGAAGCACAGTTGGGGCCCCTTCCACACAGCTAAAGAAAATCCCACATTATCTGCTTTGAACTGGAATATATGGCAATGTGGACTCAGGGCCCTTCCACACAGGTATATAACCGAGAATATCAAGGCAGAAAATCCCACAATATCTGCTTTGAATTGGGTTATTTGAGTCCATACTGCCATATATCCCAGTTCAAAGCAGATAATGTGGGATTTTATTCACCTGTGTGGAAGGGCCTTCAGATAACCCAGTTCAAAGCTGATAGTGGGATTTTCTGCCTTGATATTCTGGGTTGCCCTGAGCAAGTGAAGCTTTCCACCAACTGAAATTCCACAGCAGCTCCATTTTCATAAATTTCTTCTTCCTATGCACAGTTTAGTAACTGATGCCTCTTTATGACACAGAAAACCTGCTGACTGGGGCAGTTGCTCCCTTCTGCCCAATGGTAGGGATGGTCTTGTTGCCAACATTTCAGCTTCCCCTTCTGTTTTCAACTGCAGCCTGATATTGGTGCAGTGAATGAAAAGCACCACCTGTTGATTTTAACTGATCAAGATGCTTTAAAAGCCTAGTGGTTTTCCTAGAATTTGGCAATGGTATAAGAAGCTTAAAGAAAGGGCAAAATGTTATGACTGGAGAATTGCGGCAAGTCCAGCTGCTATTAAAAGCACAGCTGAATGGACTAAAATCAGCACTGTTAGTTCTATGCTGTATCCTTGGGAACTCATTTCCATTTCCTTTCCCTTGTCTATACTTCGAACCATTGGCAATATTATAGCTAAAGCAGAAACTGATTTTTTTTTTGAGATTTGAATGTTTTGAATCAAAATGTGGTATGTGCTTCAGAACAATCCTTACAAAAATCACAGAAAAAGATCCCCTTTTGGATAATAATTCCCTGAATCCTTAAGCCAGCACGGCCAGTGACCATGCTGACTAGGGATGCTGGTTGCTTTAGTCTAAAAAAGTAATATTTTCAATCTCTTTATTGCTAAAATATCTTACTTGTAAGGTTGCTAGCTTTAACAGTGATTTGGTTATTGTCTGCAGACAGAATTAATAATTCAAGTACATATTTTCGACCGATGAAAGTTGTTACTTCACAACCACGGAGGCCATAAAAAGTAACCTATTCCCTTGGGGGTTTTTTTCCAGACAAGCCTTTCAAGGGTAAAAGAAGATTGTGGTGGCCCACCTGTCTCGTGGCTTTACTGATTTCTTCAGAATAATCTCCCACACGACAGAAACTGATATTTCCTAAACACTGAAAAATGATCGAGGGCTGCATTCTTGGAAGTGATAACTATTTCAGACATTCTAAAGAAGTGTGTTCCATAATATATATGGTTTGCCTTCATTAGTTCTAATTCCTCGAGCATCTGCTCCAAAATATTGGTATCACAAATGGAGAATGAAATCAGTGACCGGAAATGTCCATGCTGCGATTGCAGCAGCCATGGAGGAATAGTTATCCCAGCAGAACCTGCCATTTTCTTTGGAATTCGGCAGTCTTGCAGATTTGTAGAGGTAGGGTTCCGATCTCAACAAAGCAGAGGTTGTTTGTGGTATTCCTATAAAACAGAGGCAGCCAATTCTGCAGGGGACGGCCCAATTTTTGACCCCATCCAGAGCCGGCCCTAGGTATTTTTCAAGTGTAGGCGAACAGAATTTTGGCGCCCCCCCCCAAAAACCAATCACTGAAAAATAAAAGCGTTAGATAAGCGAAAATGTTGGATAATAAAGAAAGATAAAGGAAAAGCCTATTAAACATCAAATTACATTATGATTTTACAAATTAAGAACCAAAACATCATGTTTTACAACAAATCAATAGAAAAAAGCAGTTCAATACATGGTAATGTTATGTTGGAATTACTATATTTGCTAATTTAGCACTAAACATTGAACAGGGATATAGGGCAGTGTGGACTTAGATAACCCAGATAGCCCTCAGTATTAAAAAAAAAAAACTCTAAAATCAGGACAATAAATAAAGAACAACACTCTGAAAACAGAAGAAATCCAGACAGTAAACAATCAGGGACAGCTAACTCCTCCCAAAAAAAGATTCTCCTAGGCAAGAAGAAGCCAGGCCTTGAAGCCACAGGGCCATTAAATGCTAATCAAGGTAATTAATTACAACATTTACACCTGCTTCAAAGAAAAGTTCTTTCTCCCACCCTGGACCTTCTACAGATATATAAACCCCACATACCTAGCTTCCAAGTTCCCACAGACCTCACAATCTCTGAAGGCCCCAAAGGTGGGCTCCCGTGGTGCGAAGGTGGGTCTGCGCCAGCCGGAAAGCCCAGCACGGGCACCAGGAGGCCCAGCATGGCCGTCGGAAGGCCCAAAAGAGAAGGAGGTGGAGAGTGGTGCCCTCCTCTCAGGACGATGGCACCCCTGGGACGATGGCGCCACAGGCAAGTGCCTAGTTCGCCTTATGGTTGGACCGCCTCTGACCCCATCCCCTCTTCAATTGACCAAACAGATATGTTTGATTAATAGTAATGATGACATGTCTCTTCTAATTTCAGTTTTGGCTAATTTTCAGGCATTTCATGTTTTTTGGGGGGAGGGGTATATTTTGCATTTTGCAATAGTTTTGAGCTTGTTGGAGGAAATATTTCCCAACATTTTCAAAACATCTAGGAAATTTCAGCATTGAGGTTTTAAGACAGAGGTGTCAAACTAATTTTGTCAAAGGCCAAATCAGCCTTAGGTTGCCTTCAAAGGGCCTTTGGATGGAGAATCTATGGATACAGAGGGCCAACTATAATTTTTTACATAGTGGTCAGTGCTCTTTAGATTTTACCCAGTTTGGGTCCCCAGATGTTACTGAATGAGAATTCCTATCACTTTTGATTAACCACCCTGCAGACTGGGGATAACAGCACTTGTAATTCTGACATTAGAGAAAGGTTTAAGGACAGCATCTTGACGGCCATATAAAATGACATGGTGGGCTAGATTTGGCCTGTGGGTCTTGAGTTTGACACATATTTCTTAAGGTCTATAAGCAATTCATGGGCCATTTTCTGCTCACTTACCCCAACATAAAACAAAACTTTCATTCTACCATAATTGTAGATTTTTACTACTAATAATAATAATGCACTTTATTTATATTCCACCCTATCTCCCCCAAGGGGACTCAGGGCAGATCACAGTACACATACATGGCAAACATTCAATGCAGACAGAAAGGAGGTATGCTGTGTAGATGTCCAGCTTTAGTGCCTAGGAGGTTTTGCTCGGATTCAGCCACAGGGAGTGCTGTTGCTCCATTCTCTATGGTGAAGAGCCATCAGGATTTCCTCCTTCCTTTTGGTCACTGGCATTCCTGGTCTTTTTCTTTTATGGTGTCGTAAAATACTTCCCCCTCTTAATTAGCGGTACCTAATTTTCTTACATACAGCTCTAAGTTGTTTCGAACTGTTTAAGGAAACAGTGAGCTGGACTTGACAGTCGGGTGCTCACTCCAAACGGGCTTCGAACTGGCCACCTTTTGGTTGGTAGATCTTATTACTGCTGGTGATTTACTAGCTGTGCTAAAGCCCTCAGGATCTACCTACTGGAATCAATGGACTGTGACTAAAAGCTTGCCCACGATAACAAATACACTGTGCACTTTACTTCTTTCCTGTCACTGCATTTTGATGACAGTTGAGAGAGGAAAGAAAAACCCTGTGCATTTAGAGCAGGAATGTGCAGTTTTGGTCCTTTCATTTGAGTCTTTGATTTCTCCCCAGAATGCAGGGGTAGAGGTGTTAACCCTTCCCTAAAACTAGATCAGGAAGTGATAAACCTTCCCACCACAAGGTTATCAGGCAAAATTAGACTATGGGTACATTGTAATTCTACATGTAGAATTAATGTAGTTTGACATCAATTTACTGTAACTGCCATTGTGTCGTGCTAAAGAATCATGGGATTTGTACTTTTACAAGGTTTACAAGGTTACAATCTTCTTTGCGACAGACTTCACCAAACTACAGATCCCAGGATTCCATAGCATTAAGCCATGGCAGTTCAAGTGGTGTCAAAATGGATCAATTCTACAGTGTGAGCCAGGCTATGTTGCATGTAGCAACTGTAACAGTCATGTGGCAAGAGGACAAGACTCAAACTTTCTTAAAGGGAAAATCTTGGAGTTTAATTGTTATAAAAATATGATATCCCTCCAAGAGATGATTTATCCTAAATCTCATTCAGTTATCAAATAATATTCCACATTTATTGCACTTAAAAGATCCTCTGGAAAAGCATTCAGTAATATAGCTGTATGGCCAGAGTTACAGAACAGCTTCAAAACCATCTACCATCACTATAATAAATGTACTGTTCTCGAGATTCTGAGCTGTTGACAGTTATATAGGGTAATCCCAAGACAAGTACTGTATACTCAGTAGGCTGGCACACATTCCATTAAGTACATATACAGTACTTGCGATTCTCAAACCTGGGTTTTCCATTTGTTGGTGGATTTTGTTTTCCAGCATGGCCAAAGCCAGGGATTCTGGGGGTTGTAGCCAAGCAATATTGGTGGATCCCACGACAGAGATTCATTATAAAAAAGGCACAACAGAAATCCAATTTAACAAAGAGTTGAAGGGAAGCCCAGCCCTCCATTAACAGTTTGCATGACCTTGCTTCTTAGTGAGGTGGATGATGAGAATGTTATTTCACCTCCAACAGTGCCCCACAATCCATAGACTTTTACACTAGGATTTGTTGCAGTTAGGCCATGGGAAGTGGGTCTGTCAACATGGTGGTTTGTTTTTTGTGGCATAGCAGTAAAAAAAAAACCCTGAGTATTTCCCACCACGAACCCTGATGGCTTCCTGTTTCCCATTCTGTCCCCCTCAGTATTTCCCACTGAGCTTCCTCACAGCCAAAGTCCACATTAAACCTAAGGCAATAACAGAAATGGATAAATAATTTGAACAAGCAACCTTCTGTGTAATGATAAATCTGCAATTCATAGGCTACGTATCTAAAAAATACAACTAGAAAAATCTGGGACCCTTTTTCAAGAAAGATCACAGGATTCTTCCTCAAACTTTCTTTAAATATTAATGAGAGGTCTTCTGTAGGAATGCGTATGGGGTATAATGAATGGTATTTCATTTTATAAACTCTGTATTGATTTCATATTAATATTGAAAGTGGGCTGTTGTAGCAAGCAGAGGAGGGTCAAGGCCAGTTAATAATAATAATAATAATAATAATAATAATAATAATAATAATAATAATAATAATAAAACTTTATTTATACCTCGCCACCATCTCCCCGTGGGGACTCGGGGCGGCTTACATGGGGCAAAGGCCCAAACAACATAGAACAAAACATAAACAACATAATACAAATCACACTATAAAAGATAAAACAGTAATACAATATATCAATTAAAACAAAAAAACAGGATAAAAAATTTGATTTAAAACACATAAATGGTAAAATTGTAATAAAAACGGGATAGATTATTAAAAACCCTCTGGGGCTGATTAATTAATGACTATCTCCAAAGGCCAGTTATACAATAACAATAGTTATATAAAATAGTGTTGCCTTGCTCAACTATATACCTGTCAGCAATGTGCTGGTTATGACCCTTAAAGCTCTATAGGGCTTGTGTCCAAGGTATTTAACAGCCTTTTGGCTTATCTATACCAGGACTAGTAGACACAGAAATGCCTGGACCTTAAAAGTGGTTTTATTTAGTAAAAATTGTGCATTAATATAAAATATTTTTTAAAACAATTTGCTGTATTCTCTGTATTTGTTTTTAATGAACGCACTTTTAATTGCTTTTAAATCACTTGGTATTAGTAATAATAATAATAATAATAATAATAATAATCACTTTTAAGATCTTGCCTTCCTTCTTATAATTTGCTTTTTCTCTGTTTCATCCAAATGCATCCAAATGCTGTCACACAGAACTTGGCTACTTTAGGGTCAAAATAATAGCAACAGAGAGATCAGTTTTCAGCAGGAGACCATCACATAACTTGATTCTTTTTTGGGCAATAGAACTCCAAGTGGTTTTCTATCTAGTGTCCACGAATGACAAATGGTTTCTTCCATTTTGTCTATGACAACAGCTGGAATGGTGCGGTCACCATATGGGACCCACTGTACTTGTCTCAGAATGGCTTCAGGTCATTTTGACATATCTTTGGGCTGGGGCTGGATGGTCAGTCAAGTGATACAGATTCCTGAGTTAAGGAAAAACAATTGTTGCATTTGGCTTGCTCTGAGGTTTTACTGTTTGTCAAAGGCAGGGTTTTGGGTGGACCTTGGTTCTTGAGCAAAGGAGTTTCAAATTTACTAACAGTAGTTATTTGTTCCAGAAGCTGCATATTCCATGATCGCTGCCTTTGAAACAAAACATGGTGCTTCCAATTAAACAGAACAAATGCCATCATGTGATTTAATTGGCACTAATCAGCGAGAGCATGAACACATCAAAGTGAATATGGAGACACAGAACAAGTCATGTGCCTCTGACAGGCACAGATTCACGGCATCACATTTCTGGAAAAGGGTACACTTGATGAACATCTGCTTGCTATGGAGAGATTGAATACAACAAGTCTTAACAAGGGAAAAATGCAGTCTGCCTAAAATAATTCAGCTGGAGCAGAATTAATTTACTTCTGTAAAAATTCTACGTCCTAAGAGAGGGCAGGAATTATTTGTAGATAATTCCCTACATATTCAAACCTTCCAACTTTCCCGATTTGTTAGGGACTCTTTTAGTTAATCCTTTGCTATCCCATTTGTCCAGCTTAAAAATATCCCAACTTTTCTTTCTTTCTATTTTCCATTTTGTCAATTGCTTATTTCCATTGGTGCAAAGTGAGTTCAAAATGCAAAAGTAGTTTGTAGTCTGTTAACTCAGTAGGAGAAAGAGGAAAGGAAGGAGAAGAATGTCACCCTTTCCTGTAGGTTCAGACAAACTGATGTTGCATCTCCAAGACTATCTCTTCTTCCTCATTGAAAACTTTTCCCATCTTGGACATAGTAGTATGAGGCTACTTAGCCACATGTGTCCCTGTTTTCATCTGTGAAACATTGGAAAGGGGGGGACGTATTAAACGAGTGCTTTCTCCTAATTCCCCCCCCCCCAAAATAGGGATGGGCACCATGAGCCACATGTCAGCTTTGCCCCTCCCTCAAACCTTTTTTTTTTTCCAGCCTCCATGTTTACTGAATCTGTGGTCACTGCTCACCTTGCTGAAAAAGCTACAAACGTCCTAGTGGGTTTCTGGGAGCTGTAGTCCAGAAAAGTAACTCCTCTGAGCTCTGTTGCCTCTCGCTAAATAGTTCAAGTTTTTACAAAAGAGAACTTTCACTGAGATCATTGTCTGCTGGATAAAATGTGTGGAATCCCAGAGGAAACTGAATCAGTACAAATCAGCTAGTGTAGGATTTATGGTAGGCGTCCGACCAGCACGTGGAAATGATCAAATTCCCAGTGGGCAATGCGAGCAACAGCTTTACAGCCAAGAAACAAGCCAAAGTATGCAATTTGTTATCCAACAATAGTTTTCTGGTATATTAACTAGGTATGACATGCACATAAATATTGCACAATAGCATATTTTTCCTAATGAGTGATGACACAATAAAATTAAATGTAGAAGCACAGTTTTTGATTTTTTTTTCATGTCAGGAGTGACTTGAGAAACTGCAAGTCATTTCTGGTGTGAGAGAATTGGCCGGCTGCAAGGACATTGCCCAAGGTATGCCCTAATGTTTTGATGTTTTTACAATCCTTGTAGGAGGCTTCTCTTGCGTCCCAGCATGGAGCTGGAGCTGATAGAGGAAGCTCATCCACGCTCTCCCCAGGCTGGACTCGAACCGGCAACCTTCAGGTCAGCAATCCAACCTTCAAGTCATCAGTCCTGCCGGCACAAAGGTTTAACCCACTGCACAACCAGGGGCTCCTTACAGTTTTTGATAAAAGACAATGAAGATACACTAATCACAGGGGGGAGGGTGATGCAACTTCCAGGTGAGGACTGATGATGGATTAACATTCCTACAGCAGGGAAAGCTTAGGCTGGATCTATACTGCCCTATATTCCAGGATCTGATCCCAGATTGTCTCCTTATCCCATATTATCTGGCAGTGTAGACTCATATAATTCAGTTCAAAGCAGATAATCTGGGACAAAAGGCAATATAGATCCAGCCTGAGATTAAAATCAGGCTCAAGTCACTTAAGCAAGCCTTTGATGGACACTAGACCTGTGACAATCTTCACTCTACTCAAAAGACGTATTCTAATGGCAGTGTTATTAAAGCCTCGCTGAGTGTCTTTTCATTCTGTAAACAAGGCAGAGAGAGAGAAAAGATTATTTGCAAGATTTTAATTAAAAAGAAAAAAAATCTTAGCAACAAATTCATAGATAGATACAGGAGACAGTAATTGTAAAAGACAGATTTCTTATCTTGTTTTGATGAGTGTGCTTTGAGAATATTGAAAGTGACCAGGCAAAGAAACCAGACCTCGATTAGAATGTGGGTTATTTAATTTAAAACGAGGTAACTAATAGTGGAAGTGACAAAAGCAGAAGACTAGCTGAATGGTGCTATTTGGCACTAAATTGTTAAATGTGTGGAAAAACTATTCAGAAAAAAAATACCCTGAGTGGATTGCCTTTTATTCCTAGCCCCGTAATATTTGCATTTTTATTTTGGAACTATAGAATCCAGTAGACATTGTTTCTAGTCAAAGATGAATCCATGTCATTAGGGCTACTTTGAGAACTTTGCAATGGAGGGTGATAAAAGGGGAACAGTTGAGTAGAGGTGATAAGTAGGGTTGTGCAATTCAGCTAGACCATGATCTGTTTTCGGTATCCACGTTTTGGTGGGTACCCAGATCCATTTCGGGAGCCTCCCAGAATTGGCTAATGGAAAAAAGCCTTTTTCGGCTTGGCAACCAAAAGATTTGGGAAGATCCGGCCCATTGGCGGCAATGAGGAACTTATGAGGCTCCCCTTTCTGTCATTTTTAGGCTACCAGACTTAAGAAACCACCCTTTCCACAATCCTTTTCTTTCAAATAAAGTTTGTTTCCAGAGGAGACTTGTCTGTGAGCACTACTTTATCTCTGAGGCCTAACAGGCTCTGACAGATGGCATAAACTACAGAAACATGGTTGGGTTTTGTAGAACAACTTTCAGAAAGTTCCCCAGAAATTTTACAAAAGTTGTTTGAAAAAATAGGTGATTTATCAACGATTGGTTGATAAAGACTTAAAACAGTGTATAACTACTAAAATAATGTATAAATAATGAAATAAATATAGTGTCTGTACTTCGCGGGTGTTCAGTTATTGCGGGTGGTCCTGGAACCTAATCCCCGCGATAAGTGTCCCCCCCCCCTCTCTCTCTCTCTCTCTCTCTCTCTTCCATTCACTAACATTGTCCTTTCCCATGATTGGCTAGTGTTGGGAAGCATCTTCTATGCCTCTGATTGGTCAGGAGGCTTGCCCTGATTGGAGGAGGCGGCAGTGATGTACCTGGGAATCTCCTCCCAGCTGATCAGGGAGGCCCTGAGGCTTCCAATGGCCTGGCGGGAGGTGGTCCAGGGGAGAGAGGGAGCTCCAGAGGCTGTGCCAACCCCTGGGTGGGTGGTGTTGGAATGCAGAAAGCAAAGAAAAGTCCAAAAGCTGATCTGACATGAGTATGTAGATGCTGGACCCTGCCAAAGAACCCAATGAGAGTTATTGTCCCATACATCTTTCCATGCCAGGAGATAAAGAGTCTCAAAGATGTAAATTTGTTGGTGGGATTGTCATCATAGTTTCATCCTGGACCTTTGTCTCATGGATAACCGAGACTCCTGGAGGGGAACTACTGGGCGGCTGGCAGCTGGATTCCCACTGAGATCCAGGAGGATCCTTTGCCACATAGACTATGTCCTATCTCTGGTTCTCAGGGAGGGCATGGAAAGAGCATCTGGAATTGCTCAAGAGAGGTTACTGGAGTTCATATGTTCAAGTACATTTACTTTCATTTTATAGAGTTTAACAATAAAAAATAGATTAAAATATAAAAGAGAGTTTGTGTATAGACTCATAGAGTGGGAAGAAGGGGGTGAAGTGTAAGGGTCTTACCATGGCTGAGCAGGAGGTGGAAAAGGTCATTTGCTTTGTTTATATTTCATCCCCTATGTTAGTGTGCACATTCGCATAAGGAAAATAATTTTTAAAAAGATACATAGTAACAAGGGCTTGGAGTGTGGGCTGCTGGTGGTCCTTGGGAGGCTCGAGGGAGGTCATGGGGATGGAGGCCGTCTGGCTTTCCGTCATTGGGAAATTACAATTCCCACAGATCAAACTATGTCTTCCTTTTATTAGGGGTGAGGTTGTGGGTCTTTGATAACATAGCTGACTTCTCTGGTTGAATTAGTCTGCAATGTCTTTCATGTTATCTGATTCGTGTTTGGGCAGTGCATTTTATGGTACCTATGTAGACGTGAGGGGCCCCTGGTGGCACAGTGTGTTAAAGCGCTGTGCTGCTGAACTTGCGGACCAAAAGGTCCCAGGTTCAAATCCCGGAGCGGAATTAGCACCCGCTGTTAGCCCCAGCTCCTGCCAACTTAGCAGTTTGAAAACATGTAAATGTGAGTAGATCAATAGGTACCGCTCCGGCGGGAAGGTAACGGCACTCCATGTAGTCATGCCAGCCACATGACCTTGGAGGTCTCTATGGACAACACCGGCTCTTCGGCTTAGAAATGGAGATGAGCACCAATCCCCAGAGTCGGTCACAACACAACTGGACTTAACGTCAGGGGAAACCCTTTACCTTTACGTATGTAGACTTGTCTTCAGCTGCATGGTATACAGTAAGACTCCTTCAGTGGTTAGAGGATCCCTCTTATCCTTTGCTGAATGTAGCATTTGTTGAATTTTATTAGACAAAACACCATTGGCTTCATTCTGTTTTTCTTCACTACAAACATAGAAGCATCACTATTATCACAAGTATATTTATAATACTTCGTTGGCTTTTAGTATAGACCTGGCTTTTGGTAATCACCTGCTACAATATTGGTTGGGGATGATGAGAGTTTTACTTCAGGAAAAATTGAGAGCACTTGATCTCAAAAGACTGTCATAGAACAAGAAATAAGAAAAGGGTTGAACTAATAACTGTAATCTGATAAACAATAAGCAGGTTTCAAGCTATACAGAATTCTTTATTATGTGGTCTGATGCATTTTTCTCAACAAAGAGACTGTGGGAAAATAAAAAATAAAACTTTGGGTTTTTGGGTTTTTTTGTAGCCTTTTACAGCTTTCAATGTTCTACCAGTTTAGAAAGCTAAACTCAGTACAAAACGGACACATATTGGTTGTGGGATTTAGAAGGTGAAATCCAAACGGTAACTTTTCCTCTCTCTGTGTGTGGACACCTTCAAGTCGACCCCCCAGAGATTTCCTTATACTCAGAGGTGGTTTTGTCAGGTTCTTCCCCTGAAAGAGTTGGATCGCCAATTTTCATATGTTTAAGCTTTGCGGATTGTGTTATTTGTGAGTTTGCCAGAGTTTGCCACCAATCAAATGCTTAGAAACACATTGCATCACTGCACCATACAACTGCATTATAATTCAAAATGGTTGTATTAATTAGCAGAAGTTCTCTGGATTTCTTGCACGAACCTTGCTTTATTTGTAGATACTGGGTTCTAAACCTGGAACTTCTAGCTGAGCTGTTCTACCATATATATGGAGTTGGGGATTTGTCTAAGATCTGAAGTGACTGCTTGTCAAACTACTGGTATGAAAATTTCAATTAACAGAGCCAAGCTTTAGATAACATCTGTTTATTTTCTGTGCTTTCTGGGCTCTTTCTCCCTTCAGTTTCCAGTGTCTTTCACTTCAGGCTTTAGTCCTGAGCACAGTGCAACTTCAGCCTTATGTAATTTCATTATCGTGCAGACCAGAGAAAATGTGTTGATAAATGATGTATCACTATAGTATAAAGAGATTAATTGGGGAAGGAAATGAAAGATGTATTATATAAACAGATAAAGAACAGGGACACTTGATGGTGCAGCTGAGTACAATGTTGTATCAAATTCATGTTTGCACTGTGATATTTTCCCTGTTTGGGCTGTAACTATTTATTTAGCAGTCTTGATCACTGTAAACCAGAAAGCAACTGTGCACAAGCAGTTCAGATTTCCTTGCTAGGCCTGCTATAGTTTTTTGGGGGTTTTTTTAGAGAGGGAATATGGGCAAGCAGAAAATTAACAAGTAGCTTTCACAGTCTAAAACTGTGTTTCTCAAAATGTGCTCCTTCAGGTGTCTTGGACTTCAGCTTCCAGAAATCCCAGGCAGCCCAGCTTACCAGTTGTTAGCAATTCTGGGAGCTGAAGTCCAAAACATCTGGAGGAGCAGTTTGAGAAACTCTGGTCTAGAAGATAAAAGCTCTGTGCAACCTAAATCTCTGTTTCTTGTTAAGGAGAAGTCAGAGAAGCAGTATAGATCTTAACTGATATTTGTAAGAAATATAAAGTGAAATCCAAAATGACTATGGCAATAATAATAATAATAATAATAATAATAATAATAATAATAATAATAATAAACTGTATTTATACTCCCACCACCATCTCCCATAGGGACTTGGGCGGCTTACAAAATAGCAAACAAAGATGCCATACATAAAATACATAATACATAAAATAAAATACTTCAACATGAAAACAATAATATTACATAAACCAGGTATATAAATCAGATAAAACATATCTATTAATAAAAAGACAATAAAAACTATTAACAGTGAGATAGTTGTACAGTAGATGGAGCCATTTCACTCTATAGGGTTTCCCTTTGGTACCACCTATAGACCACAACATGACTGAAGAACCTCAAAGTCACTTGATGGGACTATCAAGAGCAGCACAGATTGTATGGCCCAAAGGTATCACTATTGTTTGTGCTGCATCTTCTTCTGTTGATTTTCCCTAGCAACCAGCCTAGTATTCAGGGTTGCTAATTTTCTTATTTTTAAATTGCCTGTGCTCATATAATGATGATGATGGTAATAATAATAATTATTATTTTACCTGCCTCTCCTTGTGGCTTGAGGTGGGTTACAACATTGCTAACACACATAATCTATATATATAAAATGATAAAGTTGTTTGCGCAGTGACTATAACAACAAAACTAAACATCCCAGAAATACGAAATTTGGCAACACAATGCAAAAGGCTTGCCTCCGGGTTACAACAACACAACCACACCACAAAACCACAATCCAGACCCACAAAACTCACAACAACGCATCATGCGATAACAACACAACTAAACGCCCCAGAAATACAAAACTTGGCAACACAATGCAAAAGCCTTGCCTCCCAGTTGTAACAACACAACCACACCACAAAACCACACAGGACCCACAAAACTCACAACAATGCATTGTGACTCTAACAACACAACTAAACGCCCCAGAAATACGAAACTTGGCAACACAACGCAAAAGCCTTCCCTCCAGGTTGTAACAACACAACCACACCACAAAACCACAATCCGGACCCATAAAACTCACAACAACGCATCATGACTATAACAACACAACTAAACGCCCCAGAAATACGAAACTTGGCACACAACTAAACACCCCAGAAATATAAAACTTGACAACACAACGCAAAAGCCTTGCCTCCCGGTTGTAACAACACAACCACACCACAAAACCACAATCCGGACCCACAAAACTCACAACAATGCATCGTGACTATAACAACACAACTAAACGCCCCAGAAATACGAAACTTGGCACACAACTAAACGCCCCAGAAATACAAAACTTAACACAACACAAAAGCCTTGCCTCCCGGTTGTAACAACACAACTACACCACAAAACCACAATCCAGACCCACAACACTCACAACAACGCATCGTGACTATAACACAACTAAACGCCCCAGAAATACAAAATTTGACAACACAACACAAAAGCTTTGCCTCCCAGTTGTAAGAACACAACCACAACACAAAACCACAATCCGGACCCACAAAATTCACAACAACGCATCATGACTATAACAACACAACTAAACGCCCCAGAAACACAAAACTTGGCAAAACAATGCAAAAGCCTTGCCTCCCAGTTGTAACAACACAACCACACCACAAAACCACACTGGACCCACAAAACTCACAACAACGCATCATGACTATAACAACACAACTAAATGCCCCAGAAATATGAAACTTAGCAACACAACATAAAAGCATTCCCGCCCGATTGTAACAACACAACCACACCACAAAACCACAATCCGGACCCACAAAACTCACAACAGTGCATCGTGACGATAACAACACAACTAAACGCCCCAGAAATACAAAACTTGACAACACAACACAAAAGCCTTTTCTCCCAGTTGTAACAACACAACTACACCACAAAACCACAATCCGGACCCACAAAACTCACAACAACGCATTGTGACTATAACAAATACAAAATTTGACAACACAACTCATCCACCTCCCCAATCCCTACATTCACACTTGGCCTCCAAAAAAACAATTACAATAATAACAATGACAACAACAACAACAATAAGAATCAACACCATCACAGGCAAGAAACAGCCAGGCACTGAGGCTGAGAGGCCAGTCAGTGCTACACTGGGCCTCCAAAAAACAATACAGTAGCATCTAACTTATCCAACCTTCATGACCACAACAACAACAATAATAATAAACACCTACACAGGCAAAACAAAAAAAGGACTATTGTACCACAATAAAAATATAAACCGCACTCAGCAGAATCAGACATTACAACTAACAACAAACCAAAGACAACAGGGATCTCAAGCAATTATCAATCAACACAAAAATTGAAGAAGGTAACAGACTTCAAATACTACTACTAATGTGAGTATAAAGAAGGTGGAGGTCACAGCATAAATACAACCTAATGTAGACTGAACAACACCACCAGACTAAGCCACAGCAACGCGTGGCCGGGCACAGCTAGTTATTATATAAAATACACATATTAAAACACATTTCTACAAAATACATATATTGAAATACACAGATCAAAGATTAAAATATAGTGAACCCAAGATGCGAGTTTAAAATTCATGATTAAAACTAACTTAGAAGGCCTGGTGAAAAACTTTAAAGATGGGGGGCAAAGAGGTGGGTTCAACCTTAAACCTCTTTCAGAGGATCATATGACAGTCAAAAATGACCCCCATTGAACTGACCAAACTCTTTTTTATGTTAAACAGAGTCTAAGGTGGCCAACTGCAACATTCACACTTGCCTCAACAGACAAAACTTCTTTCTCCCACCCTGGACATTCCACAGAAATATAAACCCCACTTGCCTAGTTTCCAACAGACCTCACAACCTCTGTGGTGAGGATGCCTGCCAGAGATGTGGCAAAACATCAGGAGATAATGCTTCTGGAACATGACCATTCAGACTAGAAAACTCACAGCAACCCAGTGAGATTCTGGCCATGAAAGCCTTTGACAACACAGAGTCCAGAGTAACAGAAGCAATTTTTTTAAAAATAAATAGGTAATTTCAGTTTTTCACCCCAAGAAACCTACATGAAATGAATGGCAGGACAAAGCATAAGTAAATTTAGGCTCCAAATATGACTAAGCCTGAATTAAATTTTCAAAGCCACATTCTTTTTGGCAGCAAGGGCATTGTTATATATTTCATCTGGAACTCTTTTATGGTTCTGATTAAAAAGGTGCATCTGTGAAATGATGAGATGATTGGCAATGATGAGAAAAAAAACCCACCAGTTCTTGTAGGATCTGTAAATTGGACCTATATTGCGAGTGAGCAGAACAGTTCTCTCTCTGTTTATTCTGTAATGGTTTTGCAATTGTTGAAAGAATTGCCTTGTTTATAAACAATAAATCGTTTGCATTTTAAAAGGTCATTCCCCCTCTCCTCTCCTGCAGCCTTCTCCAATCCTTCTCTGCACTTTGGGTTTCTAATTGCTTCTTGCACCGCAATCCCCTCTCCTGGTGGTATATTGCCTGAAGCCATCTTATTCCCTTGTCCCCTGTTAAATTTTCACTCACCAAGTTGTCATTGTTGATTGCAGGGAAGTGCATTCTTGATTCATGGGAAGAAAATTCCAGAAAAAAGACTATTCCAGGATCCTCAGTGATTAGCAAGAGAAAGGAATGTATACTACAGATGCTGAATTATGGTTGTGACTCACAGAAAACCACTTCACAACAGGTGGAGGGACTGCTCAGTGCTCAGCTAAGCCAAGGCTGTAAGAGTGAAACAGCAGGATGCTGTCAAGAAAGGATAGGTTGCAGTTGCAGAAGACAAACAAAGCCCAGAACTCTTTCCTTCACCCCGATTTATTTCAGAGGCCATATTCTTATCTTCTACTCTGCCCTGTTATGATTTGATTTCATAGAGCAAGACCAAACATGAATAAAATGATATCATATCAGACTGCATCAGATTTGGAGGAGCATCAAGAGTGTTCAATTAGTGTATTGCAGAATCCTGCCAACCATATAGGGTTTTGAAAAAATCTCTGCAAGTTACCTTATGTATATTGTTATTACTTCAAGTAACTCTTGGAAGTAATTCCTTGGAAGATTCCTACCGGCTGTTAGGAATTATGTGAGTTGAAGTCCAAAACTGGAGGTCCCAAGTTTGCCTATACCTGCTCTGTCTGAAACTGCATTATATGGTCAGTGCAAACTCATATAATGCACTTTCTGTATTGAACTGCATTAGGAGTCTACACTGACGCCTTTCAAGCTGCATTCTATGACAGTGTAGATGGGGCCCAAGAGCATGCAACTTGCTCAATTTCATCTACTGGGTTTCAATCGCAGAGCGGAGATTTGGAACCTGGGACCTCATCGTATGAGCTGTGAGAAGCGGGGGGAATTGTCTTCATCAGTATAGCAAATCAAAGCATGCACATGTTCCCTAACCTTTCCCTTGCTGTGTTCCATGTTTGGAATCATCACACGGGTACGTTTCCTCCCCCCCCCCTCCGGTGGTATTCCTTTTTTAAAAAAGTAGGGAAACCTTCAAAATCCCGAAATTTCTAGTGCATGAAAAAAATGTAATTACATATTTTCAAATAGATTAAAGCTCCTAGGCAAAAAGAGCACTCCTATGTTCTATGATTAAATGTAGAGAACAAATATAAGGTTGTGAGCAGAAATGACTGCAATGGGTAAAAAAAGTTTAAAATAGTGGTATTATGAAAGCACGGCATACAGCAGAGGGAGAAAATAAAGCTATATCACAGTAGTAATATCTTTCAATTGCACAACTTCTGCCAGTGACATCTATATCTATATAAAAGGAACCAGGTTCAAACAGAAGGACTTGGGACAAGAACTGGAGCGTCATGCTTGCCAGAATACTGCCCAAGTCACTGAAATGACTTGGGCAGTATTGGGTGAATCTGACAGATCCCATCCCATGGGTTTTAAGCACTTTCGAGCACATCAGGGGTTTAGAAGATTATTTCTCCCCATCTTCTCATCTCCCCATTTCACAACACTTCAAACCCACTTTGAGAATGAAACACTACAGATGACAGCCGGAAATTAAGAAACGTTGTGTGATGGACTCAGTGGCACGTCATCCTCAAAAGGGATTTAAAATGTGTACAAACAGGGAGGGAACTGCGTCTGATGAGGTTCCTGGTCTCCTAGTAGCCTAGACCAACATTCAAACCACTATACCATGCTGCAACAGCCCTAGAAGGTTTTGTGTTGTTGCTATGAATCAAGGTGTGATGGATTCTTCCATAGCTTTCCCCATATCAAACATTTTATCTGATTTTCCATAGTGCTTAAGCATCAGACTGAGGCAAAACAAAAACATTACCTGTATAGGATTGAAGGGGGATACATAGCATATTTAAAAGACTTCAGTGCTTATTGTACAACTCACTTGTACAACACATTGTTGCCATGCATGATGTCCCAGCTTCAAGGGCATCTGTTTTGACCACTACTAGGGTGCGGATGAAGTAAAAACAATGCAAAAATTGTGTCTAGATAATCCTGACCTAGATTCATCAATGACCTGACTTCAGGATTCCCAATAATTAATGAGTAATGGTGAGTAATGGCTGGAAGAATGGGCAAATGAGTTTGCATGTCTTTTCCTTTTTAATGAACTAGAGCAAGCTAAAACTAGATAACCAGCTGAGAAACCCAATCACCCAGCCAACATTCTTCAGATGCCTATAGGCATACCTATTCTTTCTCACCATTTCATACCTTATCAGAATAAAAACATATTCCAAGAATATAAGATCAGTTCCACCAATTCAGTTCTGCTCCTATATACCAGTGTTAGTCTGTGAGCTACTGGTTCATGGTGAGTGTCCAGAAAGGAAAGAATCTGTTTTAGTCAATTAGAACAAATAGGGTGCCAGTTCCTAGCACACGGGGGGGGGGGGGGAACTATCACCCACTTCTGCTCCTCAGTCAGATAGTTTAAGAAGCACTGCTATAGAGTCAAATGAAGACAGCTAGTCCAGTATTCTGTTCCTACAGTAGTCAACAAGATGCCCATAGGAAGTCCACAAGTAGCATAGGAGAGAGCAAAAGTACCCCCTTTTGCTCAAGCATATTGTCTTTGATGCTGCTTTTTGAAAAATCTTGTTATGAATCACCATGAGTTCAAACAAAGATTGGAAAAAATAAATTCATTTTCTCTGCTTCCTCTTTTTTAAAGCTATCCTTATTCTTTATTCCTGTTACCATACCAAAGTGTCCAATCCTCTCAACTTGTGGTTGCTGCATTTATTCCAGGATTTTAAAAGGGACTTTGTCACAAGACTTTTGAAAAATCCAAGAACACAATTTCCAACAGATTCTCCTTAGCTGTCATGTAACCTTTGTCACAATGTTCTTGCTTCTGTCTGTTTGCCCTGTGGCTTGGGTAATATTTTGCAATTGTCTAATTCAATGTGTCTCAAACTCTGCTCCTCCAGGTGTTTTGGACTCCAGGTGTTTTGGACTTCAGAAATCCCAGCCAGTTTATCAGTCGATCGGAATTGTGGGAGCAAAAGTCCAAAACAAAAGATAATATATATCCTAACTCTTTCCCAGTGTGGCTAACTTTACTTAATTTAAAACATCTGGAATAGATGATACTTACACAACCTCTTATTAGGATCTCCAGTAAAAGCAATTCTCTTGCTCCTGCAGGCAACTTCTTTCAAACCACAATCATGGGGTTTTTTAATCTCATTTTCAATAGGGGTTTAATGGCTTGGTTTCTTACAATCTTCTGTATGTGGTCCAATCTGTTATTTACTCTCACCCTACAGCCTTCTCCTCCCAAATATTTGGAGGATGTTTCTTCATTTTAAAAACAGCTGTGAAGTTAGCTTCTGCTTCTGCAAAGAAAAAAGAAGAAGAGACACCGTCACTAAATCATTTAAAATGTAACAAAAATAAGTATCATTATATTTTATACGATTTAATATAGTCACTAGATTAAATGACTATATTGACACAATAATAATACATATTTTATTGCATTTTAAATGATTTAGTGACAGCGACTCATTATCATTACCATTATCATTATCATCCCAGGGACTCAAAATGTAAAAGAATGAGACAATTAAAACATATAAAAAGGAAACACTGTAATAGAATTAATGTAATGACTATAGTCAGGCATGTAGCTGAAGCCCCTCAACCCCCCACCCCCACCCCGAAATTCTCAGGGTGGTCCGTGAGAAGGCCTTACTGGTAATATTTAAACTGTTAAGTTTATTCATATCATGATCTGATCACCATGCTCAATATATCCCATATGCATGAGGGTATTGGGATAACCATACAAAAGGTTTTCTAAGGTTGATCCTCTCTCATTCAGACTCAGCCCCCCCCCCCCCCCCCAAATCAAAATCCTGGCTATGGGCCTGACTACAGTAAAACAATTCAGATTGTTGGAGTAAAATGTTATTTAAAAAGACAAGAGCTCTTTAAAAGTTTTCAGTTAAAATAACACAGCACCATTTAGCCTGACTTTAGAAATGTTCTGTCTTAAAAGCCTATTTTTATAATAAGGATTATCTTGAAGGAATAACAGCAAGGAAGCTGACTCCAGAGTCTAGGGGCAAATATTGAAAAGTGATCCCCTTGCCTCCCCACCAACCATTCCTATAGTGGTGTTGGGACTGAGAGAAGGGTCCGTCCTGATGATTTTAGAGCTTGGGTCAGCTCATACAGAGTGGTAATGTCTGCTAAATGTTATGGACCTGAGCCAGATAAAGCTTTATAGATAATAACCAGCACTTTGAATTGTGCATGGAAACAAATTGATGGCCAGAGGAGCAGTTGCAACAAGGGCATTGTATGAGCCATGTAGCCAACCACAGTTAGTAATCTGGATGCAGCTCTTTGACCAGCTGTAATTTCTGAACAGTTCTCAAACGTAGCCCCAAGGAGAATGTGACAGTAGTCCAAACAGGATGTAAATAAGACTTCCATAGCCAGATCTGGTATCTCAAGGAATGGGCACAGTTGGCACACCAGCTTTAAATACACAACAGCACTCCTGGCCATCAGAGAAATCTGGGCCTCTGGGCTCAATGCTGAGTTCAGGAGTACACCCAAACTGAAAACATATCTCTTTAGGGAAGTATAACCCCATCCAACACAGGCTAAATCCAAATTTTCTGATCTTCCAATTGATCAAGAACATCTTTCATTCTGTTTACTCTCATCAAGTTCATTGCTGATGGCAAAAATTGGTTTAGGACCAGGACAGTCTCCTTGAGTTGTGTGTCATCTGCATGTTGATGGCATTGTACCCCAAAATTCCAGGGGACCTCTCCCAGCAGTTTTATGTATATGTTAAATAGCATGAGGGACCCCACAGCCCAAGCGTCAAATCCTACAGCACCACCTTCCATGTTTGCTCCACCAAGAAGGATAGAACCATTGTAAAACATTGCCTCCAATTCCTATCCCAATGAAGTGGCCCAGGAGGGCACCATACTTGGTGGAATTTAATGTTACTGAGAGGTCCAGCAGAAGCAATAGGGACACACTTTCCATATCAAATTCCTCATGTGTCCCTAGCCAGTCCTGAAACCAGTTTGAAAAGGATCAAGATAATTGTTTTCATTCAGGAATGCCTGGAGGTGGGAGGCCACAACATCTTCCAGAATACTGCCCAAAAAGGGAATACTGGAGACTGGCCAGTATTCAGTATAGCTGAGTTCACAGAAGATTTTTTTTAACAAATGGACATTGCCACAGTTTTTTTTTAGGAAGGATGAAACTATGTCTTGCTGCATGGAAGCATCCACTACTCCTGTAACCCACTCAGACAGTCTGCCTCTGTCTGCTTTTATACACCAGGAAAGGCAAGGATCTAGCACAAATATGTTGGCTTTCACCTCTCCAAAGACCATGATCACCATCATCCCATCCAGCACAGAAAAGAAAGTTCAGAGTCGTCTACCAGCGTAAGTTAAGACCAGATACCACTTGGCATAGAGCCATGGTTGTTATGAAGTCCTAAACCACTCCTGCCTAAACCACTCTTGCCCTGCCAGCTGTGAAAGCTCCAACACCAATGCCAAGACCACCCTGGTTAGCTCAGGAGGAGAGATAGTAAAACAGCTGGGTGGGCAATATATCAACAGAATCACAACTCCACCTCCTCAGCTTCCAGGTGTTGCCTGCTGCTACACAGAAAAACCAGGTGGGCAGAGCTGAGAGAGATTCAATCTCTCTCTCTCTCTCTCTCTCTCTCTCTCTCTCTCTCTCTCTCTCTCTCCCTCCCTCCCTCCCTCCCTCCCTCCCTCCCTCAAACTCCTTTTCACAAAGGATCACATTAGCCTTATGGTTGCCTTCAAGGAGCCATTGAATCCATGGATAGAGAATCCATGGATACAAAGGTCCAACTGTATTTTTGTTTACATAGTGACCTGTGCTCTTTAGTTTTTACCCAATTTGGGCCAAGTGTTATTGAGCGACAGACGACTTCCACTTTTGATTATCCACCATGCAGATTGGAGATAACGGGAATTGCAACACAACAGCACTTGTGGTTCTAGAGTTGAGGAAAGGTTAAAGGGCATTTTAAAGTTAGTCATCATATCCACAAGCTTTATATCAAAATTCAAAGCCCACTTTCCTATCTAAACAACAAACTGCAACCTTCCAGATGTTACTGTGCCACAACTCCCAACAGCTCTAATCATGATATCTAATTATAAGGAATACAGGAGTTGTAGTCCAGCATCTGGAGGGCCACATAAAATGATATGGCAGGCTGGATTTGGCTTGTAGACCTTGAATTTGACACGTGACCATAGGGATTTATAAGTCACAACCATGATTTTGAATTGTGATTAAAATGGACCATTATCCAATTGATCTGTCCCAACGTGTGAGTTGTATGTTCCTTCTGCCAATCTGAATTAATTATCTGGCTGAACCAGAGATATCCTTCTAAATTGGGCAAACTGCCCAAATAAGGTGATGAGAGTACAATGCAGATTTTCCTGTCCAGTGCTGCCTCACAGGGTACCAGTGATCTTTCTGATGCACACACAACCATAGTCTATGCTAAATGAGAATCAGTGTGACTGTCTTCTTGCATTACTCACTGGTTTGAATGAAAGTGGGGAAAAATAATCTGCCACATGACCCTTCCTTCTGTTTTCTCCGTATTTGTCCTTTTAAGGAGCCAACAAAGTTTCCACACCCTAATGAAATAACTGTGGAGAAATTTGCAAAAGGAGTCCAAAAACAGAGTACAAAGTGTTGCTAGCTAAATATTTCTAATATATTATTGCAAGTGGTGCAAAACTTTCATCAAAATATAAAATCCCCAAACACTTAAACATTTGCTATAATCTGAAACTTTCCTTCTTTTGTATAGCCTGAACTGGATAGTGAATCAGGCCCCATTCTGATTAGTCCTAGTATTGCTATTTCAAACTCTAGAAATGCACCTCACCCACTTGCCAGACTTGGAAATAAAAAGAACAATTTATGCAGTTTGAATTTGGCCACAGAAAGAAAAGAAAAGTCTGAGTGTTCGAGCTGACTGGAAAAGTTTGCCAAAAGCAAAATCGGGTTTTTAGGCTCTCAGACCATTAGGCTGAGATTAAGCAGTGTTCACTGGAAAGGGTCTCTATAAAAATAAATAAGTAGGCATCACAAATGAAAAAACAGTTCTACTTTATAAGTAATAACTACAATATTTCCCTTTGTTAAAAAATAATCAGATAGTCATACCAGAAATCTATTCACTATTCATGTTGATTTTCACTTGTAAATGTGCAACTAGAGTCAATGCTTGGAGACAAGCACTGTTCTCCACTACAACTGCCCGTCCAGCTTTAGGATCTGCAGTGAAATACCTATAACAATATTCACCCTCAAACGTCTTTCCTCACTGGTTCATTTGGGCAGGCTAGTCCTAAAAGTACATCATCATTAACTAAACATTAAATATCTTGTGTTATCATGTTTCCCTTGTATGTTGCGAGCCATGGCACCCCCCATGGATTAACAGTTCACCAAGGGCTCAAGAATAAATACATGATTTTTCCTTTTATTAAAAATCCTTTCTGGAGGTCTGAAGTTGCACAAGTATGAGACTTCAGAAGATTGAGAATAAACCCAGCAGCAGCTGTATCCACATAAACTATATTGTACCTAACCCTTTAATAAGTTGTATCTACTTTATGATTTTTGTGTACCGTAACTTGTATCTTATCAAAATGTAGCTTAGAGACAGCCACCCTTCATGAGCCTGCTGAAATAATCCCCTAGGAGTGGAAAGGTTGAGCAAATCCTCCTAGCTATTGTAGGTGATCTCCCTTGCCAGCCAGATAAGCAGGATGTTTGTATAATTCACTTGAGGCAGATTGGTCCTTCACTCTGATTAATCCCCAGCAACCAAGGGAATCCCCGCCTGGGAGCTGTAAAGTCAATGGAATTTCCAGCCAATCCTGGTGCAGATCCTGGCCACCCTCTTTTCTGGCCAATCAGGAGAGGGACTGGGAGATTTGACTGGCCGTCAGAACTGTATATGATGCTTGGCATTTTTCTGTATGCTTATGCTTATACATTTTAATGCGAATTGCGTGTACTTGCATCCCTTTTGGCTGAATAGTAATAAACCTCTGTGGGTTGTCTTCAAACTCATTTGTTTCTCTGTCCCGTACCTTTCTGGTTTAGCTTACGCTTGCCTGGCACTAATCCTCTTAACTGTGGTCCCAGATAAAATCATTACAAGTTGTTGTTGTTTTGTGGTTATTATTGTTTGTTGTTATTTGTTGTCATGTTGACTCTGACTTATTGCTACCTTCTGAATGAGAGACCTCAAAGAAACCATGTTCTGAACAGCTTTTCTCAGTTCTTGTAAACCGTGCCTTGCAGGCAAATCATTTCACCAATAATATGGTCTCCCTCCTTTCATAGTTAAGTACATCATGGTAAAATAGCATTTAACCTTTTGTTGAATGTGCAATATATAGCCATGCAATGACAGCTGAACAAAGCTATCTGTTTTTGTGATGTCTTACTTGGTTTCCTATCCCCTGCGTATTCCTGCTTTGCTCTTCTTGGGTGGAATGTTCCATTGGCTCTTGTTTTGGGGGTGGAGCTTGGGACTCCCCTGTAGGTTTGGGTAGGATGGTTCAGCCTGCAGCCTGACAGCTAATCTCTAGAGCAGGGGTCCTCAAACTTTTTAAGCAGAGGGCCGGTCCCCAATCCTTCAGACTGTTGAGGGGCCGAATTATCATTTGAAAAAAAACAAAACAAATTCCTATGCACAGTGCACATATCTTATTTGTAGTGCAAAACAACAACAATAACAATGAAAGACCAATACAGTATTTAAAAATGAAAATATTTTTAACCAACATAAACCTATCAGGATTTCAATAGGAAGTGTGGGCCTGCTTCTGGCCAATGAGATAGTCAGGATAATTAGGATTGTTGTTGTTGTTGTGTCTTCAAGTCATGTCAGACTTTGGGCGAGCCTAAGTCCAAAATTATTTATTTATTCATTTACTACATTTATTTACTACATTTATATCCCACCCTTCTCACCCCGAAGGGAACTCAGAGTAGCTGTATGTACATACAATATATTATATTATTAGCATAGCACAATATTAGCATTATATATTACTATATTGAACTATACCACTATACTGTAATATTATATGTAATATATAACATATAATTAATATTATTATATGGTATTATTATTAGTATTGTATAAAATGATAATATTATTATCAATATCATATGTATATACAATATATTATATTATTAAAACTGATATAAAATATTATATTATAAGTGAGGGCGGGGGCCAGGTAAATGACCTTGGAGGGCCGCATCCGGCCCCCGGGCCTTAGTTTGGGGACCCCTGCTCTAGAGGCTTTTTTCCCTCCATTTCATTTCAGAGCAAAACCTCTTAGAGATAGGCCTTAGAATTTGGTCTGGGTTCTTTGACCTAGCAAATTCAAACAGGCAACATAAATCACATACTTACCAAGAGCATAGCTTATAGTTTACCTCATAGCCTTGTATTTACCTTATAGTTTCTTCATAGCTAGTACTTATCTTATAGTTTCCTCATAGCTTTAGGTACTTACCTCACAGCTGGTACTTACCTCATAGCCTAGTACCTACCTTACCTTATAGTTTCCTCATAGCTTGTGTGCTTACCTCATATAGTCTTTATAGCCTTCATTCTCAATCAATATAGTTTTATTTCTATATAATTTCAGTGATTTTACCTCATATTGTTTCTAATACAGTAAAGGTTTATTTTCTGTGTAATTAAACTTAATCTACAATCTTTGTTTTCTATAATATGTTATTCTGATTCAACATTCAAGATTCCTGCCCAAAATTACCATTTCTTGTGTTCCAATAAACATATTTTTGGTTATCTGAGCCAGCTTCAAGAGTGATTAAAGTTTGAGGTATAATAAAGAGTAAACCAAAAGCCGCTTGGGTAGCCAGACACATATAGTTATTCCCCCAACATGCCTTCACAGTTTTTGTGTAAAATCCTGGGATCCTATAAACACCTGGGGGACAGTCACGTTAAACTGTGTCGGGAGTACTTGCCATTAAACATGCATAGCACCATGGTCCTAATGTTCTATAAGCAAACAATATATTATGCAGATTTAAAATCCACATATTGCCTTATTTCCCTCTGTTACATTTATAGCATCTCACCTGAGGAGATCTTGAAAATCTTCCTACAATTTTGTGCGTATCTTATTGACCCTTATAAACATGACCATGGATTTTTTAAATCTTCTAGTGTAGTTTCCTTAATTTTGTTATGGGCACCATGTATCTTTGTCAGTTAATGGCTTTGATGTATTGGGTTCTGGTTTCTAACATTTATCATGTTTTGTAAAATAATTTCATCCAGTCTTGGCTGTAATGTATCAGCTAAGAGTGTTATAGATCTGGTTGGGTTGAAAAATCTTGAACATGGTTGGTGGTTCAAATGCTAGTTCAAGATTTTCTGTGTGATTGCTTCGCAACAAACCTGGCATAATCCTTCCTTTCCAAAAAGATGTGACTCTGAATAAACATCATTCTCAAACATGATTGGCAGCTCTAGACACGAAAACCTTCATTTCTATATGCTCCAGGCTAACTTGCCCTTCACATGTTTTAGATTTATGTTAACTAGTACAGGACACAGAGAACATATGATTCTCCAAGATAGTTAATGGTCATTTTTAAATTATCTTTCTAAGAACTGAATTTACTTCTCTAGAAATTATCCACAGGAAATGAACTCATTTTGTCTTCAGATAGCTGAGAAACAGGAAGAGACTAAGCCACCGAGGCCCAGGTTAGTTTCAGTGTTTTCCCCATCTACAAGTTCTTTAGTGATATCAGTAAATCTTATCTAATTGTGGCCTACATTCTAATAATAATCCTAGAGTAAAGTCACTGAATCAATTGGATTTATCTATGTGTTGGTTCACCATTCAGCAACTGATTGAATGGATCTTATTCAGTAGGAATTAAGCAACAGACCTCCAACCTATATATTTCATTTTATTTTAAATGCTAGTATTTCTGGACCCCTCTTTTAGTTTGTTAATATATATGGTGATTAGAACATAATTTGATTTAGAACCTTTCCTACAGCCTCATCACACAGGGCAAAAAAAGTCTTAGTATGCTTCTGCCCCAGTTCACCCATGAAGTCCCATGCTGCCCATTAGACGACCTAGAGTGACTTCCAGTGGGTCTCTGTGGGTGATCTGGGGTGGCAGCATGGTGGAACACTGCCGCTGTTAATACAAAAGCCTCTCTGTGTTCCATAAGAAACAACGGGGCTTTGGCAGACTCAAGAACAATTAAATAATGCTTTCCCATGTGGGATGAGGAAGTGTCCGCTGGTAGTCAGGGCTCCAGGATTTCCCCACTGCTACCCAGATTCACTAGAGGCTGGCAAATCACAATGTTAGACCTCATCCATGTGATAATGTCCCAAGTCTAAGCTAGCTTGTCTCATCTGCTATCCTTGGCAATGCTGACCTGGTTCTAAGGAGTGTAAAGAAAGCCTTGAAATAAGAGTCCATTCTTCACATATAATCCAGAATTCTCAAATGTTCAGGTTATAAGTTATCAAATGGTACATAAAAGTTATTAAACACCTGGGTAGTAACAGGTAACATCTTTGAAGAACCTATGCTAAGAGTGTCTTACATCCTCTCTGCCACACTATCTATCTATTGCCCAACAGTCATTTAGGTGCTTCCTTTGTTTACAAAAGGAATGCATTTTCCAATATAAGTTATTACCCTCCCAAACTATGAAATATGTTGTTTTCAATGTGTACATGTCACCAGCTCAGTGGAAAGCAGCTTCTTTTAATTATCTTCTAGCATATCCTAAAAATGTCTGCACTGAAAACAAACCATATACCTAGTTCCCTTTGTTTTGGTTTTAAGTTAATAGTTCTCATAAACCCTTGCACTCTTTGAAGATATCAATAATCTTCTTTTGCAGGACATTAAACTGCAGCTACATGAAAATCATATAAAAATCGGGAGTGAGATTGAATATCTGGATTTTCCCACTGAGACGGTCTATTAATAGTGTTGAATTATTATAGATATGTATGACAGGAAATTAGATCTGCTAAAAAATTGCTGGCTCCAGTTGAACAAATTTGGCAACTCATTCTGCCACTGAGGTCCTCTAAAATTATGGATTCTTAAATGTATTGTGGTTGCATGAAGGGAAAATGGAAATGCATGAGTGCCAGTTTGGTGTAGTACTTTGAGCATTGGGCTACAACTTTGAAGAACAAGGTTCTATTTCGTACTCACCATGAAAATCCATTGGGTGACCCTGGATAAGTCACACACTTTGAACTCGAGAAAACTCCATGAGAGGATTTCTTTGGGGTCAACGTGAAGACAAGGAATGACAAACAACGCTTATATCCTACGTTATTGTCAAATCATGTCCATCTACTTTACAATAAAGCTAAAAACTTACAAATGTACCATTTTTGTTATAAAAGACCACAAAAGCAGCAGATAATCACAATATACTTCACATAGAAAACATATATTAAAACATATATTAAAAAGCAACAAAAGAACAATTTAAAAATCTCAAACACCATTAAGCTTGATTAAAAATAGTGAGGTTTTGTCCAGTGCTTAAATTATAACAGAGGTCATCAGTTACACATATCTATGGGCTGTGGTAAAGTGTATGAAAACTAAAGTGATTAAGTATCTTTAAGATAGTAATGTGTTCTCAGAATTGCATATTAAAATAACGGAGAATGCAGAAAGTTCATTGTTATCAATATGTGGTTAACCTCACAGTGTGTACAGATTACACAGTCCAACATATCTTATGATAATGCTGGATACTGCTAACCAATAAGGTTGCCCAACAAGGCTGAATGGTGCACTGAGGAAAGATTGAAGAATGAATTTCTTCACAAAGTGCATACTGATTCTTCTGAAAGATGTACCTCATAACCAAAATCCCTCAACATTTTCCATCAAAGGAGTTTGTGACAAATTAAGGGTTTTTTCACACCAGCTAGTTGCATTGTTTAAGCAAACAAAAACATATTGTTCTCATGATTAGTCTTCTTTACAATGTTCTTCCTACCCAAGTTTGTCTTACCAAGAAATGCACACTGTGTTTTTCTTCTGTTTGTATTTATCTCTTCCACCCATTTTGCCGCAGCTGCACAGTCATGCAATTTTGCATTTTCATGAAACATTCCTCTGCTTTGCAATACTAGAGATGCATTGGAAGAAAATTATCACACAAGGAAGAGTTGTAGAACAATAGCGATATTGGATTTATTGACAGGTTTCCTTTTCATTTAAAATAAATGATCCAAGCGCGTTTCAAGCACAATGAGACTATGGGGCAACCACAACATCGTGCAGAAAGCCCCATCAATAGGCCCTTAAGGTAAAGGTAAAGGTTTTCCCCTGACATTAAGTCTAGTCATGTCCGACTCTGCGGGTTGGTGCTTATCTCCATTTCTAAGCCAAAGAGCTGCTGTTGTCCGTAGATGTCTCCAAGTTGATGTGGCCAACATGACTGCATGGGCGCCATTACCTTCCCACCGGAGCGGTACCTATTGATCTACTCACATTTGCATGTTTTTGAACTGCTAGGTTGGCAGAAGCTCGAACTAAAAGCGGGAGCTCACCTCTCTCCCTGGATTTGAACCACTGACTTTTCAGTCAGCAAGTTCAGCAGCTCAGCAGTTTAACCCACTGCGCCATTGGGGGCCTCCTCAATAGGCACTAATATCCTGCCATAATTGTGCTTTAGTTTCCTCATATTATAAGTTCATAGAGGATAAGGCTATCCATAGTCCTCAGTTATTATATAGCCAGACATTAGCATTATATATTAGTATCAGTGGCTCTACTTTGCTTGCTGAGCAACATGTTGTAGCCATGCTTTGCTTGTTGACTTCCTGTATGTATTGGTCCTGTAATGCCAGAATGCTGTTCCAGGCAGGTCTTGTTCCAATCCAACAAGCCCTTCTTTACATTCTTAAGCAATTGAGTTGTTAAATATTGGGAATTCAAAAAAAAAAAAAAAAGGAGGAGGAGGAGGAGGAGGTGGAGGAGGAGAAAAACGACATTATTTAGTCTTGAATTGTATTTATGATGCACCCTTCACATTTTTATTAGTATAGTCTAAGATATATTCAGCCTTGCATTGGTTTTAGGTACAGGTCAAATTCTGTTTCAATAGAATTCCAGGATAATGTCTAGGCAGTTGGTCTCACAGTCTTGTTCTCAGCAGTGATTCAACTGCAATGTGTGATTCATACTGTCTCGTTCTGTTCTTTCCTGTCTTTCACTCTCCACCTGTTGCTTTTCTTGACTGAGTTAGTCTGGAATCCAGATACAGTATAGAGGAAAGGCTTGCTTTTCACCCGAAAACCACTCCCACATTAGTTCAGATGTTTCTTTGATACTTTGCACTGCTTTGTGGGGGTTATTTGTCTTGAACAATGGACAGTATACACTTGAAGAAATTTTAATTATGAGGGGCAGGGGAAGAGGTTTGCTCTCTAGCTAAAATTCTTATTAAGGATATCAGAATATTGTGGAGAAGCAGTTAAATCTTAAGAACCGAATAAAGTGGGAAAGAGAGGTGAGTGCTGTAAAGATGATGAGGGAAAGTATCTTTTAGAATCTTATGGACTGAATCTTTCTAGATCCAAGTGTCCATTTCTACAATATAATTATATACTACTATTCCACTTTAACTACCTTGATTCCATCCTATAAAATTCTTGGGATTGTAGTTTGTTAAAGCACTATGTTTGTAGGTTACTGAAGTACTTCTATATGCCGCTCTCTAAACTGCAAATCCTAGGATTCCATAGGATGGGAAGTATGGCAGCTACTGTGGAACAGTGGTTATCCCATTCCAGCGTGGCATCATGCCCAGTTATAGGACAGAAACTGCTTTAGTCACCTTGGTGGATGATTCATGTTGGGAACTGAATACGGATAACATGTTCTTTTTGATTCCACTGGACCTCTCAATAATTTCAGTACCATCAAACATTGTATTCTTCAGACCTGCTGAAGACTTGTATTCTTCAGACCTTTTATGAGCCGCTTTGGGTCCTGTTTAGAAAGAAAAACAGAATATAATTTTTTAAAATTTTTTAAATTAATATTATTATTATCATCATCATCATCATCATCATCTAGGATTTTGTTTAATTGACTCCTGTCATTTTGATACAACTATATTAGGAAGTCCACACACACATTCTGGGCCTTGACTAAGGCCCTCATCACATTGAGGTTGAAAAAGCAGGTGACAGCAAGGAGATTTGGCAGGAAGCCAGGCAAATCCAGCCGGCAGCAGGGGAAACCTGCACCCCAGATCACCTGCACTGGTGGTTTCCCCATTCCATGGGGGAAAAGTGTCGCTGCCCATCTCTCCCCCCCCCCCCCCCCCCCGCCAATACTGTCCCCATTCCTAGAAGGATCCTATGACGGGTGAAAAGGTAAATATGATCAGGTCATAAAATTAACTTCTGATGCCATCATTTAGATCATATGCCATCTTCACCTCCTTATCCAAGGGAATTGGCCCAACCTGGGTCAAGCATTTGTTTGCATGTTATTCTTAAGCTGTACATCTTTTTTCAGAAGATGGACCTGAAGGGGTTCATGTAAAACATCAAAATAGCAGATAAGATAAATGATTCCAGCAGTGTGAGCATCACAGCACAGTCAACAAAACTGCTTTGATTAGAGAAGAATGGATATGTTATATGTTCATGACAGTGTTCCTAATTTCAGCTATCCATGTCAGTAGATACGCAATATGCAGACTTAAAAGGCTGGAGGATGATGCTTGAGGGCAGTGTAACAACAGTAACATCCGAACCCTTTCTGTACTTTCCAGTCCTTGCTGGTCATCATCATTAAGAGTGCAAAAACAGTTAATCTCCATCTGAAAATGAAAAGAAAAGTTATCCTCACTCCACCCAGAACAGTCCTCCGGGGTCAGTGCATTCTCTTGTTCTGACAAAGAATTTTTAATGTATCTGCAAGAAAGAAGCATCACAAACAAGATCTGATGGCCTTGTTTCCCTGTTTCCCAAAAAACAAGCCATTCATCCAGTGTCAGAATATGAGTAATCAGGAAAGCATCCATGGAATGAAGACACCAAGCTCAATTTCTGAATGACTTCCAGACACCAGTGGAACACACAGAGCAGTCAATCAGGGCCTAATTAGCTGTGCTCAGGACGGCTGCACATCTATATATATAAAAGAGTAATGGCATCAGGGCGATGCACAAAACAACAAAAGTAAAGGCCTCCCAACCTTGAAATTTGGCAACATAGCCCATCATCCACGGCTCCAGTAAGATACAGCACAATTAGATGGCAAACACAATCACAGGGCCAACAAAAGCCCAAAAACCGCAACAGGCGATCTGCGCCTGCGCGCACACCGCCCTCTCCTCCCTTCCTGCGCGCGCGCGCACACACACACACATCATCCTCACCCAGGAGGCCTCACAAACACCTCGCCTCAGAGCTGGGCCTGGGCTGAAGGAAGGCAGGAAGGCAGGAAGGCGGATTCCTCTGCCCTCTCCCCCCCCAATCTCCTCCCCCCTCAGGGCCCATGGAGGGTCGCCGAGCAGGCCCCCTCCTCCTGCCCCTCTCCCCTCCCCTCAGCGCCAGGAAGGCCCCGCGGACCCCCCCCCGCCTCACCCTCTCTCCTCTTCCCGGCCTCGGCCTCGGCCTTCCTCCTACCGGGCCCTCCGCAGCGCCGTCTACACCCTGGTCCGCCTCAAGGACTTCTTCCCCGGTTCTTTGAAAACTTCAAGGTGAGGGGGGAAGAGGAGGGCATGGCCCTCCAGCAGGCCTGGGCCTCCCCTCCAGTTGTTTTGGGCACCAACCCCCGCCCTTCCCGGCCTCAGGCCCCTTCCTTTTCCCCCTCACCCAGTTAAACGGCTGACGGGGGGGGGGGGAGTAAAGAGTCTCAGACCAGGAAGGGTGGAAGTTGGCACCCAAAACAACTCAAGGGAAGGCCCAAGTTGGCCCAGGCTGAGCCCCCCTTTTCTGTTGTTATTGTGGTTGTTGTTGTTGTCACCCACAAATCACAACCCCCCCAATGCCTCAGCAGCCCCCCTTTTTTCCCTCGCAAGCCCTATCGCCCTCACCTTTCCCTTCCCTGTCAGTAATAATTATTATTAATATAATAATAACTGGTCATCATTTAAGAATGTAATAATAACCAATAATAATAGTAATTTATTATTGTTATTATAACAGTAATAATCATTCAACAATGCAATAATAACTAATCATAACAAGTTATTATTATTACAACTATAATAAACATTCAAGGCTGTCATAATAATAATAATAATTATAACACTGATAATCATCCAACAATGTATTAACAATTCAAAATAAGAGTAAATTATTATTATTATTATTATTATTATTATTATTATTATTACAGTGATAATCATTCACAAATGGAATAATAATTATTAGAACATTGATAATCATTCAACAATACAATAATAATAACTAATAATAGTAACTTATTATTTTTATAACACTCAGAAATCAGGAAAATTGGGAATGCCACAAAATAAACTATCACAGCCAGCTAACACCTCCCAAGAAAGGATTCTTCCAGAAAGGAAGCTCACAATGCAGTGAAGCAGTGTGTATTACCAGACCCTTTTTTATTATTATTATTATTATTATTATTATTATTATTATTATTATTATTATTATGTTGCTGTCAACTGTAAAAATGAATACAATCTGGCTCCAAATATTCAAAAACAATAAAATCAATATATAAAAATTACTCTGCTATAATAAAACACAACAATACAATCTCTAAAATCAAAACACTACATAAAGAACAACAATCTGAAAACAGGGAAATTCCACACAGGAAACAATCAGGGCCACCTAACACCTCCCAACAAAGTATTCCCATCATCAAAGTCTGGCAAATCTTCTCTTTTCTGACACCCACACACAATAGAAGCACATAAAATATCGCAAACAACACCACTCTCAAAACAAGGGAATTCCAGACAGGAAACAATCAGGGCCAGCTAACACCTCCCAACAAAAAATTCACTCAGCCAGAAAACAGCCAGGCTTTAAAGCTGCAAGCCCATTACATGCTAATCATTTTCCCTAATTCCAACATTCATACTTGCCTCCAACAGACAAAAAACAACCAGAAATATTGTATATTCACAACCTTGAGAAAATAAGCTCCCCTGATGGCGCAGCGTGTTAAACCGCTGAGCTGCTGAACTTCTGGACCCAAAGGTCGCAGATGAACACAGCCCCCACTATTAGCCCCACCTTCTCCCAATCCAGAAGTTCGAAAACATACAAATGAGAGTAGATGAATAGGTGCCTCTGCGGCGGGAAGGTAATGACGCTCCATGCAGTCATGCTGACCACATGACTTTCGAGGAGGCTATGGACAACGCCGGCTCTGCGGCTTATAAATGGAGATGAGCACCAACCCCCAGAGTCAGACATGACTGGACTTAATGTGAGGGGAAAACCTTGACCCTTTACCTTAACTACCACCAATTCCTCAATACTTTATTTCCCATACCACCATACTTCGCCATAGCAACGCGTGGCCGGGCACAGCTAGTGTATTATAGGTCTGCTATTTTTACATAGACAGCGGGGTCTAGAAGGGACTTCCACACCTGATTAGGAATGGTAAAGTGGCAGTCTGTAGAACACAACTTTATAAATGCATTATATATTGAAAAGAAGCGATCTTCTTATTTCAAAAGTTTTTAAAGCAAAAAAAAGTACAGTTGAGTTGCAAGTACATTTTGACACAAATTTAATGTAGTAGAAATTTTTTTTAGCTGTCATCAAATTGACAAATAGTAATGTCACTGCCTAGTTGCAAAGGGACTGGTTTTTTTTTAATGCATGAGATGACCTGTTAAATTAATACTATTTTGAAACAATTTAGTCTAGAGTTATAAAATCTACAGGTTGTGGGGCTAGAATCTGAGGGTCCTTCGAGACAGGCCCTATATCCCAGGATTCATATAATCCAATTTATAGCAGAAAAGCTGAGATCAGATCCTGGGATATAGGGTATGTCTTTAAGGGCCCTGAGATGAAAGACCCTGAGTTTCTTTGAAAACATTACAAATGAGAACAATTATTGAATTTCCCCTTGACTTCCTAACTATCTTTCTCAGCACAGTACTAGAATTTATCATTTAGCTTCTGAGATCATGATGCCCTTCTTGAGAAGCAAAGCTGGTTTAAACAATGTATGCAGGAGACTATGCATAGCACTTTCAAGGCCTGGTAGGAAAGACCACCTGCCCATGGAGATCCTGCTGTTTAATGGATGCAATAATAATCAAGGAATAAGTATTTCATTAGTGTGCAGGTGAAGATGTAACATTCACCAACAGTTTTGTTTTTCTTTTTGGTTTATCAAGGTCAGTTCTTCTGGGGCAACTTGAACATTGTTGACTCATCCTCAGATTCACAGAGCTCTCGTGAATTCATGTTTCAGGTTATTTGAAAGGAAGTAGTTGGGTGGACCAGCGGGCCCAAACAATTTTGTGTTTATGACTGTTGTCACGTTAAGGTTTTCATACTCACACATTACGTACTGTCTCATACTTTTTTTGTAAAACCAAGATGGGAAATTCCTCTTGTATATTGTTACTCAGTGTCTTAGTAAGACGTATCGGCATATTATAGTAGAATTTTTGTGTAGTGGTCACCCTTTAGTTAGTCACAGACTCGATCTATTTCCTATAGCTGTAAGGCAATTATGATGTTCTTGTCTAGTTTAATTTTTCTATTTTATTTTTTTGGCTTCTATTGTGATGGCCTATGTGACTACAAATCAGCTAGAACTGCTTTTTTAATAAGCAACTTTATTATGTGCCCTATCAGGACTCAATATAAAGTCACAGAAACCTACAAAAACAATACAATGAATGAAATCCCACTTTGGGAGACATCCATCTGGCTCATGGTTATATCTGTGCAATTTTGCTTTTGGCAATGCTCTGCAAGATTTATTTTATTCACAACATTTGTTAAGAGGGATTTGTCTTTGCCTTTTTCTGAGGCTGAGATTATGACTTAATGTAAGGTCACTCAGTGGGTTTCCTTAACCAAATGGGTTGATCTTAACCAAATCTTGATCTTCAGTTGTAGCTCAAACCATACCACTCTGGCTTTTTCTAGTGGTTCTCAGGCAAAAGCAAAGTGATGCAGCCTTTCCTGTGTTCTGTGTTCTTCCTCATTGATCTATGCTATCTTGATCAACTTTGATATTGCTGAGCCATACATGTCCCCATTTTCACATGGGAAATGTTGGAGGGCATGAGGACTTCCTTCTGATCTTTTAGTGACATAATGTAGGGTTTTCACTTTTATAGAGGTTAGGGATGCAGCACCGCCACAAAAGTGGAAAAGCCACGAATAAATAAACACTATTTTTAACCTAAGAAAACCTCCCTTGGGAAACTCTGGATCTCATTATGTTGGAAATTTCAGTAAATACTGAAGTCCAGAGTTGATTAATAGTGGGGCGGAACTACTAAATGTGCAAGTTGTCTCATTTATTGTAAACATATCTGTAATAACATAACTCTCACTCTTGATTTATTTTAAGGCTTTTATTCATACTACTTAATAAATCTATATTCTGTCAAACCGTTATCAAGACCCTTAAACCAGAACAGGGATTAGAAAAGAGTAGTCCAGCAACCTGCTCACCCACAGTCTAATGTCAAGTGCTAGGAAATAATTTGTCTAACAGTCAATAGGCCCAAAGAGTAGCTATCCTTACTCTTGATTGAACTCTCTAGTAGAATTTGAAAATTAGAGGTGTATCAGGGAAAATTTGGTAGCTCTTAATATTGTTTCTACCTGAGTCTCTGCAGATGCAGATGCATACTGACAGTTGTTGACTAACAGTCTTCTACGCTCCTGAAAGTGTAAGCATTGTGTAACCAGAGGAGTGCTCCCCAGCAGAGGCGGTTCAACCACCAGGCCAACTAGGCAGTTGCCTGTGGCGCCATCTCTCCTGCGGCCTGCCTCCGCAAGGTATTGAATTGCTTTTTCTGTTGATTTGTTGTAAAACATGATGTTTTAGTGCTTAATTTCTAAAATCTTAATGTAATTTGATGTTTAATAGGCTTTTCCTTAATCCCTCCTTATTATCAAACATTTTCGCTTATCCAACACTTTTATTTTTAAGTGATTGGTTTTGGTGGGGGGGGGGGATTCTGTTTGCCTACACTTGAAAAATACCTAGGGCTGGCTCTGCTCCCCAGAACCCCTTGCCACAGCGCAACAAGAACTTGGGAAACGTAATATAGCTGCCTGAGGTCTGACAGTATGTATGGAAAAGAATTAAAGCTTTTAAAATATCAGGGAGCAGCATCTTAGTAAAAAATTCAAGAACATAATTGGCAAGGTAGTGCAAATCCGACATGTGAAAATCAGCTCTGTGATGATTGTCCAGGGTGTGCTTCTGTTGACCATTTAGATATTTGTGTCACAATGATGCAGCAAAAGCAGCAGAATTGGCAGAATTGGCAGAATTCCTGTATTATGGTTGACTTTGAACAAAAACAGCCCTGTTTCTTGGCCCATAGTCTCCATCCTTCTAAACTTCCTGTTTCTTTCACTCCTAGCTCTGTTTTTTTTTAAAATTTGGTTAGTTATATATTTCCAGCATCCATTGGTTCTTTTAGCTCCCCTTGCTTGCTATCCAGATCATTTCCTGCATTTTCATTTCAAAATAAAGGGAGTGAACCCTTTTGTCTTGCTACTTTCTGAATGAAAATTATCCTCCTCCTGAATAAATAGGAGTATAGCGTCGAGATCCAGGGAAGTCATGCTACCCCTCTATTCTGCCTTGGCCAGACGACACCTGGAATCACACTGTGTCCAATTCTGGGCACCGCAATTGAAGGGAGATGTTGACAAGCTGGAATGTGTCCAGAGGAGGATGACCAACATGATCAAGGGTCTGGAGAACAAGTCCTATGAGGAGCAGCTTAAAGAGCTGGGCATGTTTAGCCTACAGAAGACAATGCTGAGAGGAGACAAGATAGCCATGTATAAATATGTGAGGGGAAGTCATAGGGAGGAGGGAGCAAGCTTGTTTTCTGCTGCCCTGGAGACTAGGACGCAGAACAATGGCCTTAAACTACTGGAAAGGAGATTTCACCTGAACATCAGGAAGAACTTCCTAACTGTGAGAGCTGTTCAGCAGTGGAATTCTTTCCCCCGGAGTGTGGTGGAAGCTCCTTCTTTGGGGGCTTTTAAGCAGAGGCTGGATGGCCAACTGTCGGGGTGCTTTGAATGCAATTTTCTGCTTCTTGGCAGGGGGTTGGACTGGATGGCCCATGAGGTCTCTTCCAACTCTATGATTTTATGATTCTATGAAGGCAGGAAACCATGTTAAGATGTTCTGTGGATGGCCATACACTTTTCCAACTGAGAATAATAGTCATTAGCCAAGATAGAAAAGAAAATGTTATCAACCCTCTCCCCCCCCCCCCCCCCAAAATCATGATCCTGCCCAAATTAGATTACTTTGAAAATATGTTTTGCAAATACAGGTTAAGCGCCTCTTATCTGGAATTCCAAAGTCCGAAATATTCCAAAATCGAAAATTGTCCAAATTGATAACTGAAATAGTGCCATTTTGCTTTCTGGTTGCTTGGTGTACATAAAATTATTTAAAATATTGTATAAAATTACATTTAGGTTATATGCATAAGATCATGTATAAGATGTACAGGCAGTGCCTGAGTTACAAACATCGAACTTACTCCTAATTAAGAACGGGAGTGAGACAACAGGAAGTGAGAGGAATCTACTCCTTGGAAGAGAAATTTACTCCTGTAAGAGTTATCATGGGGAAAAAGGTGTCTCAGCTGTAGCTTTCTCATCAATCCTTGTTTCCACATCAAGCTAAATTCGTAAAAGTCCAATATCACAGGGACAGAAAGTGAGGTGAAATTTTCTAAACAGGGGCACAGACAGAAAGACAAACACCACAGGGTGTTAACCCTTCCCTATGCTATCTAAAGAGCTCCCCCCCTCTCTCCCTCTGTGTGTGTGTATATATATATATACACACACACAAACACACACACATATATACATATACATATATATGGTGTTACACTTTAAAATGTACCTTTTCCAACTTCCATACAAATTCAGCTTAAGAACAAACCTACAGAACCTCTCTTATCTATATACTGTTTTTCTCATCCATGGGGACGCAAAGCAGTTCACAACATAATCTATGGCAAAATTCAATGCCTCACATGTATAAAACATCACATATCTTGTTTGTAACTTGGGGACTGCTTTCGAAAGACAAATTAATTTCATGTTTAGCCTCATTATATGTGTATATCACATTTCATTATATGTGTATATGGAAACACAGGTATACAAATATTCCAAAGTCTGGGAAAAATCTAAATCAAAAACACTTCTGGCCCCAAACATTTGGGATAAGGGAAAGTCAGCTAGCATTTATGGACATGGAAGATTCAATTACAGATTTCCATCATCCTGTCAATTTTGCCCTTGGACCATTAATAAAAGAGGTGTGCAGATACTCTGTATAGTATATATTCAAAGTAACCTTATTGTAATCAACTCCTTCCCTCACCCCAAATGCTTAAACTTTCAGAAAACATTTTCCATATTGTCTTATTTGCTGAGAACTCCCTTCTCTGGCAATTCAGCAAATTGGGGTAAGATACTGCATTACATTAAAAGACAGAGGCTCAAGTTTATATAAAAGACATACACTGGATTTCTTATATTTTGTCTATTTATTTATTTATTGAATTTCTCTCCCATGATAGGATTCATCTTGTACCTCTCTGTTGAATAGATTGAACCCACCTCCACAAAAAGAGAAGTGTTTCTGCCTTACATACTGGAAGTAGGCAGAAGTAATTAAAAAGAATGTCCAGGGCTTATGTTGAGCAAATATCCTCACACCTCCTAGATAACATCTGGAGTCAAAAATTATTTCTTTTAGCCTTTGATGTGCCCTAAGATTTACAAAATGGTATTGGTATATAACATAATCACCATTAGCTTTTATTGTTTGTGTTAGATATCTTCAAACCAGGTGATATATATCATGACCAATCTATTGTAGGGTTTTCTTAGCAAGATTCATCCACTCCATATCTCTGGAGAGCTTTGGGGGGCGGGGGGGGGGGGGGGGGCATTTGGAGCAAAACATTTTTTGACCCCTGGGGGCCCGTAATCGGGGGGGGAAATCCAGCGAGTCGCATACAGACTTTATCTCCTCATCTAAAGAAATCCAATATTCTCTTGTGTTTGCGTGTTGCAAAAGAAGATTGGTAAAGAAAAACACATTTGAACAAGTTTTTATTAATGAAGATATTTTTCCCCAGAATTAGTGATGCTCCAACTCTCCTTGGCTCACATCATTACTATGTCTCAAGTAGGACTGTTCACTGAGATTTTCTCTACAAACAAGATTGCCTCCTTCCTGAGAATTGTGAATCAATGCACATTTCTGGCATATACATATTCTGGTAAAATCTTGCTCCCCCCTTTCCTAGTCACCCAAACTTTCTAGAAACTTTGTTTCTATTAAAGATCAGATTTATGTGATGTAAGCCCTGCCCTTTGGCATACTGGGAGAGCATTCTTCAGTCAATAGCATGCATATGTGTTGGTGCCTTTGAATTGCCTATTAACTTATGGCATCCCCAAGAATTTCCTAGAGTCTTCCCATTTCTTTCTCCTGAAATACCCATCCTAAAAGATCATATAAATGTTATTGTTGAGATTTCAGTGAGGAATGCAGATAAAGAGGTTTGTGTCCAGTGAGCTTCCACTAAATCAGATCAGCCAGGACAGAGAACAAGCACTCTGGGCTGAAGGCAAGGCTACAGAGCTTTATTCAGTTTGGACATAAAGGATGCAAGTACCAACAAATGCTTCAAATGTGCAAGCATAAAATCACAGAAAAATACAGGACATTTTATGCAGTTTTGATAGACATTCAGATTCCCACACCTCCCCCTGATTGGCTGTAAACCATGCCAGCTAGAATCCATGAAGGGGTTTCCCCAATGTCATTGACAGGAGTAGGAGATCCCAGTGATGGGAAGAACAACTCATAGTTGAGTCCGTCGTAGAGATGACCCCTGGGAGGTGCGAAACTGGGGGAAGCAATGACATGGGTATGCAGATGATTCCTTGATTGACTTAGGTCTCCAGTTCCTGCGAGACAAAGGTGCAGGACCCACAGGACAAAAGCTGACAATCTGAATTAACCAGGAGCTGCAATGCCTATTCAGAAGGCTAATGTATTCATGTTTATTTAACCTTCTCTTCCATGAGAATGGCAGCCTCCAGCCTTAGTTGAACAGGAAAACATCTTAAGCTCATCTTTGATGACAAAGGGATCATCTGTCTAACATACACATACATGGGGAGATCAATAGAAGGACCCTTCTGTTAATTATATAGCAATCTCCATTCCCAGGAGATTATGCAAACAGGAGGCATAGAAACAGCAGAGGCCTTCAGCATACATTTGATAAAAGTTTATACAGTACACAAGCAATACAGGTTGCACAAAAGTATCATTTTCATACATTTATTAAAGAATTTAGCTTTGATAGAGTTTGGGGTACAGTTGCTACGAGGTCCTTATGGATCCTCTAGCAGTTTTGGTATCGCAGAACTTTGAAAAAGCAAGAATTTTTTAAATTTAAAAAAAAACCCATATTTCTTACTTGAAGTCTTTTGAGGAAGGGGTGCCATGGCTCAACAACATTGTCACTGAACAAGCCTGTGTTGACCAACTGCCAAGATAAGGAACAGTCTTTCTTATATAAATTTGATGGCTGCAAAATAAGCAGATACTTAAGTCCACAATCCTGTTTATATAAATTTCCTGGGGGTTAAATTGTAACTAGAAACTATTTCAGGGACATTAAAACTTGATTCCACATGTTTTTGCAATCTGGTAATTTGGCAAATCTGTTCAATATTATTGAGCTTGAATGCCATCCTTTTCATACTGCTCAACTGTTGTATTGTGATTCCACTTTAACTCCCACGACAACATCCTATGAAATCCTGGGATTTGTAGTTTGAAGAGGAATACGTAGAATTCTCAACTGGAGAGCTTTCAAGAGTACATACTCTAGAATTCCATAATTCTATAGTTATTCTACAGTATAGAGTTAAAGAGCCCCACTACTGTAATTTTATAGTTTTAAAGAGCCCCATTACTCAAATTCTGTAATAAGTTAAAAAGTAATTCTGTGAAGAAGTAACACAGGGAGATGGTTATTTCTACAGACTTCATATTACAGGGGATGTTGCAAATCTTATTAGGAAACCATTGGGAAACATTCAAGGAAATGATGCTAAATTATTGGAGATGTATCAAGAGATAATGAAAGACTAAAAGAACAATTATAACCAGCTCATTTGAAACCCAACGTTCTAGGAAAATGAAATGGACTAAATATATGACATTTGGCACTAAGCCAGGGAGCAGAACAAAAGAAGAATATTGAACCAAAGACAGACAGAAGTTCTGACTACTTTCTGGTAGATCATTTAGGTTGCATCTATGTTGTAGAATTAATGCAGTTTGACATCACTTTATCTGTCACAGTGCAATGCTATGGGATCATGGAACTTGTAGTTCTACAAGGCCTTTAGCTTCTGTACCAAAAAGTGCTAGTATTCCATCAAACCACATCTCCTGGGATTTCATAGCATTGAGCCATGGCAGTTACAGTACTGTCAAATTGCATTCATTCGTGTTTGTTGGTTGTTGTTATTTGACAAGGCACTTTTATGTTTTTAAACAAATGTGTGCATATATAGTAGAACTTAGACTGGAGATTCTCAGCATGCTGTATTAAATTATAAATTTAAGACACATCATTGGGTCATGAACACAATCAGTCTTAATCATAACTACAGTATTATCATCGCATAAGACTGAAACCCTGAAAGCTGCAAAATTGAGTAAGATTGCATGAATAGCAGAAGGCACTTAACCATTTTTTCCCCTTCTGTTTTGCTGCTCAAAACCCCACCTGCACAATCGTTTCTCAGCAATAGGCAGATGAAATAAGAATGTCCATATCACTATGGACAGCAAAGTGGTTTGCAAACTTGCATATATAAGTGGAAGAAATGAAAGAATTCTACTTAAAACTTCCCTCCCCTGAATGATTCCATCGCTGAAACTGCTCACCTCTCCCAGGGATTTTTCAGTTAAAAATTAAAATCAGGAATGTTCACATATTTCCTTTTATCCTCTCATTTGGCATTTAAAATAAGTAACTCATTGGCAGACTGCTTATGATACTACTGTTTATTCTGGTTTCCATGGTTTCAATTAACATTTTCATTTCTGTGACTTGAAATTTTAGGTAGTGGTATTTACTTGAAGATTACACTTGGAATATTAAATAAATTTCTATATTTCAGAAAAAGGAACAGAGAAAATACCTCTGAGGACTCCTTGCTTAAGAAAACCCTATGGAATTCATGGAGCTGCCATAAGAGGACAGGTGACTTTTAGGCATCTGCACAAGGATATGGGAGGAAGGGGAAGGAGGCCAGAGAAACTGGGACATTATAAAAGCCGGTTTCGAATAACATTTTCATTTCTGTGACTTGAGATTTTAGATAGTGATTTTTACTTGGAGAGTACAGTTGGAATATAATACAGGCTGGCACTTGCATTCTATGGTTTTATTTCATCCATATACCCAGTGTGCAACATTAGTTATTTGGGCAATTTAAACAGAAATATGCAAATAAGCAAAGTGTGTTGATAATATGCCATTGCCACTTTCTTCATGCCACAGGCAATACCTACTTCTTTCAGTTTTGGTAAATATTCATCCAAATTTTTCATCCAAGATTGGCTAGGATGAAAATGGCATTCTCACACCTGAACTGAAAAAGACAGCACACACATTTAAAGGTTTGGCTGTACAGATAGCTACTAAAAGCACATATTATTAAAAAGGTCACTAATGGATGGTTGTGGATTGGAATATTGTTAATTTAACAAAAAACATGCTTATTTTTTATAATTGCCCTGCAAACTCAAATATCTCTGAGGACTCCTTGCCAAGGAAACCCCATGGAATTTATGGGGTTGCCATAAGTGGATAGGTGACTTTTGGGCATCTACACGAAGAGAAGGCAGGAAGTGGATGGAGGACACAGAAACTGGGACATTATAAAAGCTGAAAAAGTGGAACCAAATGGGTTTAATTGAGACAGTCCTCATCAAACAGGCATAGTCAGAGAATATATTTGACTTTAATATCACAAAAAGGAAAGCAAGCATAACTTCTTTGTTTATCTAGTATACTTTCATGAATGCCGAAATATTGTGCTCTAGCACTAAATAATGTAATGAGTCTACAACAGAAGTGGGGGTGGTGTACTTTTCCAAATATTTTTGTATTACAACTTCTATCAGCCCTACCCAAGATTAGTAATGGTGAGGGATAATAGGAACTGGAATGAAATAACATCTGGAGGGATGCAGTTTACTGAACCCTGGTTTAGAAAAAAAAAAGCCCTCAACCTTGCAGCAGGTGGCAGACAGATTTTTCTGGTGTGTTTTCTAAATGCCGAAGAAACAAGAGCATACAGTTCTGTGGAATTCTAAAGCCAAGCAACTCTTCTTGAGTTGTTTTATACTCGTAAATTCTGAAATAACTGTTTCATTCTATAAAACTGAGATGTTCTTGAGTTAAACAGAATTTCCCAATGTCCTAAAGAGAAGACCCAGGCCTAAGTATGTGTGAAGAATGCATACCTGAGATAAGCCTGGCCTTTTGTTTTAGTAGGAGTTTCTTTAGAATATAAATTCCAGTGCTGTGTGTGCCTTACTCACTCAGGACTAGCAGACTTCTGACTGTTTCTGAGAAGGTAGAGCAGTGGTTCTCAACCTTCCTAATGCTGCGACCGCTTAATAAGTTCTTTATGTTGTGATGACCCCCAACCATAAAATTATTTTCGTTGCTACTTCATAACTTTAATTTTTCTACTTTATGAATCATAATGTAAATATATGATATGCAGGATATATTTTCATTCAGGACCAAATTTGGCAGAAAGACCCAATATGAATACTGCTGGGGTTGAGGGGGATTGGTTTTGGCATTTGGGAGTTGTAGTTGCTGGGATTTATAGTTAACCTACAATCAAAGAGTATTCTGAACTCCACCAATGACAGAATTGAACCGAACTTAACACACAGAACTCCCATGACCAACAGAAAATATTAGAAGGGTTTAGTGGGCATTGATTTTGAGTTTTGGAGTTGTAGTTCATCTACATCCAGAGAGCCCTGTGGACTCAAACAATGATGGATCTGGACCAAACTAACACCATCAGAAATATGTGTTTTTGATGGCCTTTGGTGACCCCTCTGGCTCCCCCCTCACAATCCCCCCAGGGGTCCCGACCCCCAGGTATAGAAACACTGAGGTGGAGCATTTATATACCATAATAGCTTCAATTTCAAATTTTCTAGAAAAAAACATGTCCACCGTTTTCAGAAGGCGTACTTCAGAAAGGAGAAAAGGCTTTGAAGAATGTATCCTTTCTGTATCAAAACCTTCAGTACATAGAAGAGGACTGTATTACACAACCCCCATTCAATTTCCATTGTGTTTTCATTGATAGCAGATACATACCAGGTTTAGCATCTTCAGTGTTGCACCTCTCTCTTTAATTACTCCAATCTGCAATCGTACTTCAGCACACCCTCATAATCCTGCCTTCCTGCATTTCTGTTGTTGCTTTTTGTTTTGTGTAACTAAACAAGTCTAGCATATTTCTAAAAGGCAACTATATAAAATATAGGGAAAACTGCCAACTAGGGAATAGGCTTTGAAGTTGAAAGGAGTCATCACATTAAGGTAGGTGATAGGAACATTGCAAGATTGTAAGCTATTGATGAGTTTGATGGGGGAAACATGGGAAATAGGCAGGTCTGTATATGGCGTCTTACAGTAGGTCATATGGCATCACTTCTCAGAGTTTGCAATGCCGGTTTGTCTGCTTCATGTGATAAAGTCCAATGAAGAATGCTTTTGAAAAACAAATGGTTATAATGTCTCTTACATCATAGTTACACACAGCAAGGAAACCAAATCCTATAGCAAAAGCAGAAAGACAATGCATGCTGCACAGTTTGAATTGGTCTTCTCTACCAGTATTGAGGATGGCCATGGGATCCTTGTTATTTGAATAGCTGAGAACAGCATTTTTAAAAGAGCTTAAAATATACTTCCTAGATATGGAGATAGAGGAGAAGGAAGAATAGTAACTTAGATTTGTACTGAGATGTTTCCTCTCCAGATCTCTGTGGTGACATTTTAGATTTCTACATAGTTCCAGTTAAACTGTATCTACACAGGAAACTTTGAGAAATGATGCCACATGATAGTTGAGACAGAACTGTATAGTTTTCATGTGAAGCTTGAAGGAAAAAATAGAGATGTGGTGATATCAGCCTGAACACACCCTAACTGGTCTTGTCTCAGATATTTTTATCTTAAGCATGTGATAACATTGGTTTATCTGCTCAAGTCCATAGATAGAAGATGCACCAACTACTTGATAGAAGGACCTTATATACAATTATGAGATATAGAAGGGATGATGATGAGAGAACCATGAAAGGGAATATAGCATGATTGTCATGTGTTCACGACATGGGATGCCACTAAGAAGTTAATTTGGGAAATTTTAGTGACTGCATTGTGACTAGTTTTAGCTTATGTCCAGAGCAGAACTATTTTATTATTCAATTTAATTTTAGTCCTGCTTTTCTCCCAGTACAGAAACCAAGGTGGCTTACAACACATTAGAACAATGTACAGTTAAAACATATTTGATGCAACCGATTTTTGACAAAATTAAAATGTTCTATTTAAATTGAATTAAAACAATTCAAATACATAAAAACATAATAAAAATATAAAAGTATAACAGATTCAAAAGTTAAAGGCCTGCCTAATTTTTTTTTAAAAAAAATGTCTTTGGACAACAGCAGGAAGAGAACACTGTGATCTTGTTAGAGTCACTAAAAAGGATACCAGGTGACATAATATGACATATTTTCAAAGCATGGTTACATGTTGATACACTAGAAGGAATATAAGAACCCCTTCACACTACACCATTATGGCACTATGATTCCACTTTAACTGCAGCAGCCTACAGAATCCTGAAATTTGTACTTTGTTGAGGCTCCAGAGTTTTCTGGTATATTCTAAATATTCCTCCCTTAATTACAAATCTTAAGATTCCACAGGATGGATCCATAGCAGTTAAACTGGAATCATTCTGTTATTAGGTACAACAGGAGTTCCCCTTCTATGAGCCCTTCCATACACACATTTACTCCAATTCAGGACCAAAGATATCTGGTTCACCCCAGAGTGCCAACACAGGCACGCTGGGAACTGATTGCAAGCTCCCACAGAGTCCACAAAACTCCAATGATTTGGATCTATCCAAACCAGGAGTAATTTTTTCTTGGCTCATCTGGCAACTGCACTGATCAAAAACCGCATTTGTCTGCAGGAGAGCCAGACAATAGAGAGCAATTTAATATACCCATTGGAATGCTGCCATTTCCTTGCTGGGGGAGGTGTTTGTTTACCTTTCCTCTGAGCAGTTTATGTAGGTTCCATCTGTGACCCCTACAGCTTTAGCCCTGTCCTAACAAGCGCTCCAAATGCTTTTTTCCACTTTGCAGCACTGTATACAGTGATCAACTTCAGCACATTTTTTGACATGATCTAGAATTTCTGGTGAATTTCCTTGGTTGGATGTGGGTTGGAGGGTGCATTGGGGGTGAACATTTAATAGACAGCCTAACCTCAAGCCAGCTTTCAGCCGGATTTTAGTGCCTGTGTGGATGGGGCCTTAGACTGGATCTACACTCATATAGTTCAGTTTTAACTTCATTATGGTCAGTTAGATCCATATAATGCTTTAGAAAGCAGTGTAGATCCAGCCTAAGTTCCTCTTTTTAATGCACTCGAGGCATGGCAGAGATCCAAGCTAATGAGTAACGTCTTGCCACTTTCAGTGCTATCCGTATTGCCCTCTATCAATAGAGGAGAGTTCAGTTCATTATTAGAACCCAAATATAGAACTGCTTCTTCTGCTTTTCTGCAAGGACAAATCAAGATTCATTAACCCTATTCTTTCTAGGAAAACGAAATCCTCCAACTGACTGGCAGGGGTCTGTGGCATCTTGTCAATTCTCCTGGCCTCTTTCATTAATCTATGAATTTAATGGAATTCATAGATATCGTACTTTTATTTCCATTAGAATATACCACAAGAAATAACTCCAGAGAGCTTTTTGAAGCACAGTGTTAGAATATGCCAATTGCTGTGGGGAATGATTGTGGCTTTAATCCCTCTTTTGCTGAAGGCCTTCAAACTGTGGTTGAATGGGAATCTCTCAGAAGTGTCTTAGTATATCCCTGCATGGTAAGTGATTTAACTAGATGGCCCTTGTAGCACCTTCCAACTTTATAATTCTAAAATAGTAAGTAGCAAAATCCCTGAATGATTAAAAAAAATGTGATTTTGACATAAGCAGAGCATACAGTAAGCATTACACCTTTCTATTTTTACTTAATGGCACTGTGTGTTACAGGATTGGACTGGCACTGTAGCACACAAAAGAAAGTAAGCAGCATACTAAATCTGAAAGGACCAAGAATGATAATCCATCTTGTACTTTAATTGAAGATGTAGCAACAAAACAAGCTCCCATTGTGCCCCCGCTCATTATCTCTCAAAAAATCTCAATTGCAGGCCATTTTTCATGAAAAAGCAGGTGTAAATTTAACAAATGAATGAATCAGAACAGTTATTTCGAATGAGATATGCTTTTTTAAAAACAAGGGCCAAACTATTGCCTTAGGCTCCATGCCCAGACATTGGAACTTTACTATTCATAACACGTAGGAGGATGGAATTCCCCTTTTAATGTAGTTGAGGAACATAACTCGTAACATACACAATTCCGTTTCCTGCAACACCTACTCACTGTTGTGTTTCTATAGGATAAACAAATACTTGGGCTGGGTGACCCAAGTGCCTAGATTTAGGTCTGAGACTCTGTTGTGCTGTGAATAGTTATTTGAAACCATGTTGGTGCTGTATTTGAGAACATACATTACGGAAATTGCCACTTCTGCTTTCTGTGTCCATTCATTTAATGGGCGTAATTTGCTCCAATGAACTAGCATTGACATTTTCATAGAACAGAAAAGGAGCTGGCAAGAACTGCAATGGCAGAAGTACCATAGTGGTTGTTGGAGACGTCCATTCACTGAAATACTGATGAACCCACTATCCCTCAAATAGGTTCAAAATTCTAGATATCCCACTTAATTCTCTGACCCAACCCAGAGCAGATTCACAACTCACTGATAGGGAATTAGCAGCTTTCATTGAACAAAGGACAGTAAAAGTTAAAAATCTTACATTGCCACTGCCATACTGCCACTAAAATCCAAACTGATCCTGTGCCAAATCCTGTGTTTCTAATAGCAGACTGATATGAGGAAATGAGAGATGAAACCTTGGACTCTTTCACATGGCACAGTTATAGTATTATGATTCCTCTTTAACCTTTCTTGGTTCCATGCTATGCAATCCTGGGATCTGGAGCATGGGCAGGGCATTTAAAGTCCTCCGCTAGGGAGCTCTGGTGCCACCCCAAATTACAGACTCTGTGGCACCATAGAATATTGCCATGGTAGTTGAAGTGGAATCACAGTGCGATAACTGTGTATTGGGAGAGGAACCCCGATATGGAACCCCAAATTGGGAGACATGGAGAGAAGCATTATTACCGGCCATCTAAGGCCTGCATATCAACAGTCGCCAGGGCAACTGATAAGCTGATTATGCTGGAGTTTCCTTTTATTGTTTCAGTGCTAGTTCTGTGACTTGCATATGCACACACAGAACTTTAAAATGTGTAACTTTAGAGCTGTTGAAAATAATTTCATTATTTTGCAAACATTGTCCAATCTTTTTTGTATAGAGGGCCAAGTGGAGAATAAAGTTTTGATTAATGGAGCCTGATAAGCAGTAGTTATTGAAAAGTGTAGGAATGTATCACACCCACTCTCCTGGAACTGTGCAGAAAGCTTGGATTTTACAGGAAAAGGGGCAGCAAGTTCTTATAGATTATAATACTGATTGACAGAAGTAGCCTTACATTGCTACCCCCCCTTCCACTCAAAATGTGGCAGTGGTTCTCAACCTGTGGGTCCCCAGGTGTTTTGGCTTACAACTCTCAGAAATCCCAGCCAGTGTACATCGGCAGGCCAACAGGTTGACAACCACTGGTACATGGGGAGGAGGACATGTATTCCACATCTATTGTGTTTTCTTGTGAAGCAAAGGCTATACTGATGGCAGCAGTGCTGCTGGTAGGAGACCCATATCAGATAGGCTTTTGTTGGGAAGTCATGCTACATATTCCAAACAGCTATTGGGCAGCAACAGTAATGAAAAATGACACTGGTAGAGGTTTCTCAGAGAAAATGGCAGTGATACCATAACTAATGGGACAAGGTAAACTCCATTTGAATGTCTTTTACCATAAAAACTATGATTTAACAATCCAAAATGAAACAAAAGATAGTACTAGAAGATGAAATGCCCAGGTTGGAAGTCACGCCAACAACTACTGCAGCAGGATACAGCAGGAGACAGCTATGAGTAGCACAGTGGCTGGTGATGCAATTGGACTGAGTGATTAAAATAAAGTGGACAGGAATGTGAAATTTTGCATCAGATAATTACAGTTTCTTACTTAATGAAGAAATAAAAAAGATGTAGCATTAACAGTGACAAAAATTAGCAAAAGCAGTCAAATGATAATGCAAAGTCTGACCAAAGACTATCAATAAGACTTGAGAGAAACTCACCAATATATGGTAATCATAATCTAGGTTTATGTCATCTTGACAGTTAGATTCTGGAAGTTATAGTCCAAAGTTCTAGTATGTTGCTAAATTTCACACAAAATGCAGCAGTAATGCTCAAATGTTGTCAAGATAAGCACAGCCAAGATAGACTTCCTGTTTGGCGAGATGATGGCAGGGTGGACTTCTTGAGGTTCTTGAGAAGTCAGCCAAGAAAAGCGACTGGGTAGAGTGCAGAACTCCCTCTCTCTGATGGATCGAGGTCAGGGAGACAGCCAAACCCATAGGTCACCAACCGATGGTCTCGAGACCCCTACTCCTCCAGAGTGAGGGTTGGGAGAGATCCAGACTGGTTGTGCGGGTCACAGCAAGGCGATCCAGACTGAAGGTGTCTGGGATACTGCCGAAACCCGCCTTATTTTAAAGCTTCAAGAAAGGTACGGAAGAAAATCCTATATCTATGCTTATCCAATTGAGTTCACCTATAATTGGAAGAATTTAAAGAAATCTAAAGAAATAATAATAAGAACTGGTATTGGCTATAAAAAGGAAAAGAATATTTAAATTGACTGAGATTAACAAAGGGGAGGAACCAGGACTCGTGTATTAAGAGGCTTTATTCTTTCCCTATATTTGAGTAAGAATTTTGGAATTGGAAAAGGATTAGGAGAAGGGAAAATAAAACTTGGCGAGAATTAACAAGGGAGCGGACTGACCTTGGAGACATATTGTTCTGTCTACAGCAGTGAGGTTTCCTAAACAAAGACCAGCCACGCGGTAGCTGGACGGAGGTAAGGAAGTGACATCACGGAAGGGGAAGGAGAAAGAGACTCCCCTCTGGAACGGACATAAATTTCCCACCCACTCACCAAAGAGTTGTGGAAGACATGAGAAAGAGAAGGCACTGGAAAGAGGACGTGACGACAGTGGACTATAGAACTAGGAAAGGAAAGAGAAGCACAGAATGAAGAATACAACAAATAAGATAGAAGGAATATAGAGCTACAACTAGGAAGTGATGGAGAGGATGCAAAAGACACAAGAAGACTATAGAGATATAATACTAGAGAATTAGACACGGAGAAGGAAGCGAAGCGCAACAGAGAAGGTGGAGGGGCAACTGATGAAAGAAACGTAAAATAAAGAAAGCAAGCAAGAACAGGCACTGGAGTTGAGTATTGAAGGAATTGAAAGACCAAAACCAGGACGAGGGATGGGACGAGAGGAAAGGAAGAGAAGGATGATCAGGATTAAGGACGGGAACGTGACGAGAGGACCAGAAGGGGTAGAACTGAAATGACAGACAAGGGAAGTGACAAAAGAAGACCATGACGGGGACAGGAAATGATGTGTTAAGACCCACAGATCCACAGATAAAGTCAGAAAGTTAAAGAAAGACCCACAAAGACCCTGCTGTAGGGGAGAAATAATAAGATCCAACAAAGCTGAACACAATGATCGCATTTAGATTTAAGACAGATAAAAATAATAAGGACAAAGGAATGCAGAGGAGAATGTCACTCTCAGAGGACCCTAGCCTCAAAGATGTAATGAAGGAGATGAGAGAGATAATGAAGGAAATACAAAAAGTGGCAGAAAAAACAAGATGCTTTTAAAAAAAAATGTTCCAGGACCAGATGTTGAGCATGAAGAATGAGATGACTTATAAGGAGAAGAGATTTTTACTTTCATCTGAAGAAAAAGCTAAAGACTGAAGAAAGATACAGAGGACATACCCACAAAACAGAAAGAAAAAATGAGCAAGAAAGATAAAAAGAGACTTAGAGAAGAATCGCCTGAAATGGATGACCCTCTGGACGTTATGGTATCCCCTGATTTGGACGACATTGAAGAGGAAGAGGTAGAGGATCAGGAAAAGTAAAATCACCAAAATGGAGAGACCTATCAGATGTTATTTTAACAATATCAACGGACTTAACTCACCAAATAAGAGAAATAAAGTCTTTAATAACATCAAAAAAGGAGGTTATGACATTGTGGCTTTGTAGGAGACACATATATCTCAGAAACATGTGGCCCATTTGACTCAAAAATACATAGGGAAAGAATTTTACTCATCATCAATTGAAAAAAAGGGAGTAGTAACTTGTGTGAAGGAAGGGATTCCGGCGGAACTCACATTTAAAGACAAAGAAGGAAGAATCTTAGGAATATTTGTGTACATAGAAAACAAAAAAAATCTGATTTGTAACATTTACATCCCAAATGGGCCAAAAACCCAATTTGTTAAAAAAATTGAAGGAACTAATTTTGGATCAGGAATTTGAAAACCTAATCATCCTTGGTGATTTTATGGCATTATAAATCCCAAATTAGACAAAACAAAGGAAAGTACTAAAAACAAGAAGAATAGTGGTGGGAGTGTCCCTAAGAACTTTAAAAATCTTCAACAGGAATTTAATCTACAAGATGTATGGAGATTGCAACACCCCCAAGACAGAGACTATACTTTTTATTCTAATAGACACCAAGGATTATCAAGGATAGAAATGATTTGGACTTCCAACGGTCTTACAACAAAAATAACTAAAATTGAAATATTAACCAGAACACACTCAGACCACTGCCCAATTAAATTTACAATGAATGAAACAAAAAGATCAGGGAAATGGAGACTGCATGACATACTATTAAAATCAGATGAGGACATTAAGAAAAATAAACTCATTTTGAAAGTGTATTTCCAAATTAATGAAACCCCAGAAATAAATATACAAACACTTCATAAGACAAAATGCATGGAGAAATAAATTAAGAAATCAGAAATTGAAAAATATTCAAGATCATATTTCAGAAATAGAAGCAAAGCTTTAAATATCTCCTAAAAATCAGAAATTGAAAAAGGATTTAGAATTCATGAGATTGCAAAAAATTAAATTAAATTAAAATTTGTCAAAAAGGATCACTTTCAAAATGTGAATAAGTCAGGTAAATGGCTCGCAAGGAAAATTGGAAAGAAAAAACAGAGACAACACATAACTAGAATTGATACAAATGGAAAACATCATCAGACAGATAAAGAAATATTAAAACAATTTGAAAAATTCTATAAAAAATTATATAAGAAGGATCAAATTAAAAAAGGATGACATAGTACAGTATCTAGGTAAAAAAAATCTACAAAAAATCTCAGATGAACAAAGAGGATATTTGAATAAGCCAATTACTGAGGAAGAGATAAAGAAAGCGATTAGAAGAATGGATTCAAACAAGGCACCGGGACCAGATGGGTTCACAGCGGTGTACTATAAAAGATCTGAAGAAGAATTAATGCCATACCTTAAGAAACTGATGAACAATATACTAAATGAAGAGAAGCTACCTAATACATGGAAAGAAGCTAATATAACAATCATCCATAAAGAGAAAACAGACCCGACGAGTGTTAAGGATTACAGACCTATCTCTCTCCTTAATATAGATTATAAAATATTTACCAATATCTTAGCGGACAGAATGAAAGATTTTTTTAAAAGCTGGATTAAAGAGGATCAAACTGGGTTTCTCCCAAACAGACAATTGAAAGATAGCGTCAGAACAATCATCAATGTAATAGAATATTATGAGAAAGAAATGGCCTTACTCGTGGTCGACACAGAGAAGGTCTTTGAGAACATTAATTGGGACTTCTTTAAATTTTTAATGATTTGGGATTTCAATTTTTAAATGCAATAAATGCGATATACGACGAGCAAACAGCCAAAATGTTGATTAACGGATATGAAACAAAAGAGATAAAGATAGAAAAGGGTGCCCACCCTCCCCATTTATTTTCATTTTTGCTGTGGAAATTCTTTTAAACACGATAAGGGATGACCCCAATCTTAAGGGGATAAGAATAAGAAACTTACATTATAAAACAAGGGCATTCGCCGATGACTTAATTTGTATTATTGAGGACCCAATAGAAAGATATACAAAAATGGTTAAATACTATCAAAGAATTTGGTTCAGTAGCAGGCTTCAAAATAAATAAAAATAAATCGATGATGCTGACTAAAAATATTACAAAGAAAGATCAAGAAAAGTTAAAAGAAATTTCTGGACTTCAAGTAACGAATAAAATCAACTATTTAGGGATTTCCATCACATCTAAAAACTCTCAATTACTTAAAAATAATTATGAGGCGAAATGGACAGAAATAAAAAGACAACTAGAAAATTGGAAAAACTTAAACCTATCATTACTAGGCAGAATCTCTGTGATAAAAATGAATATACTACCAAAAATGTTGTATTTGTTCCAGAACTTGCCAATTATTAGAAATATGATTCTATTCAAAAAGTGGAGAAACGATTTAACAAAATTCATTTGGCAAGGTAAAAAAAAACCCCAGAATTAAGTATACGAATGTAATTGACGAGATAAAAAGAGGAGCTTTGGGAATGCTTGAAATCTTATTACGAAGCATGTGCTCTCTTATGGGCCAAAGATTGGGTGACATTGAAAAGAGAAAAAAATTAACCCTTGAGGGACATGACTTGTGAATTGGCTGGCAGGCATATCTATGGTATGGAAAAATAAAATTGGGAAAAAATTGGCAATCATTTTATATGATCTGCAATTATAAAAATCTGGAACAAATATAAAACAAGAATATATCTGAAAACCCCACTTTGGTTTCCCCCATTGGAAGCAGGGCAAAGAAGATTGTTGGGCTGGGAAAAATGGCCTACATATAAAGATACATTGAAACAGATAGATGGAAACATGGAAATTAGACCTCATGAAGAAATCAAAACAAACTTCACAAATGTCTTGTGGTTTCATTATAGACAATTAAGGGAGTATTATAGATAGAAAAGAAGGATTTATGACCAAAGAGACATTTTAGGATAGAATTATGAACTCTGAGAAAAAATTGATAACAAAGACATATAAGAAAATTTAAAAATGGATAACGGAGAAAGAATTGGTAAAAGAATGTATGACAAAATGGGCAATTAATATAGGTTGAACAATTCTGATTGATCAGTGGGAGAATATTTGGAATCAGAAAATGAAACAGATGTACTCATACGACTTAAAGGAAAATTGGGTTAAAATGTTCCACAGGTGGTACATGACTCCAAAAAAAAATTAGGATATATAAATAAGTCTATGCAAACCACCTGTTGGAAATGTAGGAAAGAGCAAGGATCCTTCTTCCACATGTGGTGGAACTGCGAAAAGGTGAAAAAAAATTGGAAAGTGGATCCACAAGTTAATTCAAAATTTTTAAAAATTAAGTGCCAGATGAGACCAGAACACATACTTCTAGGAATATCGGAAAGGAAATTAAAGGAAAATGATGAACTTTTATTTAATTATATGACGACAACAGCGAGGATCATATATACAAGTAATTGGAGAAAGGAAGAAACACCGTACGTAGATCAATGGTTATTAAAATTAATGAATATAAAAAATATGGGCAGATTAACATATTTAATAATGAAATAACAAGGACTACCAAAGAGAAGTACAGACTGGCAACCCGTCCTAGACTTTATTAGAAAAGAAAAGGAAATTATAATAATGTAAATACAGACTTCTGATATACCTGTAGAAATGGATGACCTTGTGAGCATAGGGAAGCTGATATGAAAACAAGCAATAACCAACCAATGGGAAAGGATTTCCCCTCGAGAGGACAATATAGATAAGGATGGAAGTCATCAAATCCCCATCCCCTTTTTCTTCTTTTTTTTCCCTTTCTTCCTCTTCTTTTTCCCTTCCACTTCCCACCTTTCCCTCTTATTCCTTCCCCCCTTTTGATGGTTTTAATTTCCTACTTTCCTATCAAATTAAATTGTTCTCCAACTTTCAATGTAACTTTTTGAAACATATAAATAAAACTATAAAAAAGATAAGCACAGCCAACAGCCATTACTGCAGTAACCAGTGATAAGTGAAGATGTGGCAGACTTCCAAAAGGAAAATACAGAATAACTGAGTAGAGGAGCCAGCCAGATAGTTCAACTCATATGTATTTCTGTTACTTTTTATGTGGCTGTTATTGTAATATACACTAAAGTGTGACAACAAGCTGCACATTTTATTCTAGTTGCTTCCGGAGCATAATAAAAGTAATAGACCAGCCATGAGAGATCAGATGACAATACTGTTTCTATGTCACTTAAATATTCTGTAAATAGGTAACATATACACATTCTCTTTATATAAAACCTACATTTTGGGGATCTCAAAGCCAGAGTTATAGCGCTCTGCTAAAGTAAACACAATGATAGTTAATAGTCTTGATGCACTAAATAAATATTTAAAATCCATTATTTTGATCTAGAATGTCATTTTTTCTGAATGTCCAAAAAAAGACTCCCAGTAGGACCAAAGGTTTTTGCAAAGGAGCCTGGAACTGCAAACTCTTTTCGCACCCCTCATATTCCTGCCCAAAAAGATCATCCCAGCTGAAGGGTGGGACTTCTTTAGAAAATCCTGATGAACTCCCTAGGGCAGGAAATGGACAAATTGTTTTTCTCATCGTATCTGGATTCCAAGTGTTCTAGGGGATACTGTGTAGATGGTAGTCAATGAAATCCTGGATGGAAAGGTATATTCTTTTTCCAGATTAAAGATACTGATGTAACCTTTTCTAAACCTTTGGGGAATCCAGTTTGTAGCTACAACTATTTTAACAAGTCCCCTATACATATTCTCACACGATCCAGCCAGTAACATCCTGTTCTGGGTTTGGACTTTGCTTGCTGTTGCTTCAGCCTAATCTGTTTTGTGGATTTCTGATGTAATTCCAAACCAACAAACAAGAGCCTTCCAAGGGACAGTGGTGCATAAATGTGCAGACCACACCAGACTGTGGTTGACACTGAGTTAAAGTTACTGGTTTTTATGGGGAATATTATGGCTACCTTCAGCTGGGCTTCTACATTCATTGTTTTACTTTGTAATGATGAGTGAATGAAACTGTGGCTAGCTTTTGGGATTACAATCTGATGGTAAGGGAGACATATTTAAAATAAATTAATAATAAGTTTTATTCTTGGAAGAGACTTAACTCACGGTATGTGTCCAGTCCAGGGTGCAATGGTTGCAGCAGCCAGCAACCACAGTCAAAGATGATGAGGGTGTTGAAATCATTCAAATGCTGCAGTGTGTGTGTTCAGCCATGGCACTGGACAGAGCTGGAGGCCAGACACCAGCAGGGTGCAGGTGGCTTCTATAAACAGCATTGTTTGCACATAAACAAGCAGCCCTAGAAAATAAAGCTAAACAACTCCTCTTTGTTTGGATACTGTGCTAACTGAGCCAGCAAAGTACTGTTGCTCAGAAGATTTTATTCATCTAAAAAATGTCATATCAACCCTAGTCCTTCATTTCAAAGTTCCTATTTGTAAGTCCCTTTAGGGAAGGCTGGTAGTGTTATGGTCCTAGGTTTTGTAAGATTGAAGCATTGGGGCTTTTTTGTCACGCCTACCCCTTTTAGTTTGACCAAGTTCATCTGTATTTAGCTGCAAACAGTAGCTGGAGGGTGGGATGGGTTTCTGCAGAAACAATATGTTATTGTGAGCTATTCTTGTCATTATGCAAAAGTCTGACTTTTAAGGGATGTTTCCTCCTGCTATTTTCACAGCCAAAGGCAACTAGGGTATAACCTCTATCAGCTACATTTTGATTTATATGTTAATGCCTATTGGACAATCCCATTTTAAAAAGTTAAATACAATCCTTTGTATGAAAGAAAGGGGAATATTGTGGAATGTATACCTTTGATCAATAATTATAATCAATAATAATAATAATAATAATACCCCCCCCCCAGGTGCCACCTTGACGTGGTGGGGGGGCTTAACTGCTCCAATGATGACTGAGGGCTGTGGTGGCAGTAGTGTAACTACAGTAGAGTCTCACTTATCCAACACTCGCTTATCCAACGTTCTGGATTATCCAACGCATTTTTGTAGTCCATGTTTTCAATACATCATGATGTTTTGGTGCTAAATTCGTAAATACAGTAATTACTACATAGCATTACAGTGTATTGAATTACTTTTTCTGTCAAATTTGTTGTTAAACATAATGTTTTGGTGCTTAATTTGTAAAATCATAACCTAATTTGATGTTTAACAGGCTTCTCCTTAATGCCTCCTTATTATCCAACATATTCGCTTATCCAACGTTCTGCCGGCCCGTTTATGTTGGATAAGTGAGACTCTACTGTACCAGCAGGTCCAACCAAGCCAGAGAGGTCTCAGCCGAGGAGCAGAACTAAGAGCACCTAACCCATTAGCATTATGGAGAATCAAACCAAAACGAAGTCTATACTGGCTCGGTCGTCACCCAGGATAAAAAGGACTGCGGTGGATACTGCTGATTCTGGACATCCATCGACAAGTGGGCTACGGAATCAAAATACAAATGAACAGTCACAGAAGCGGCAGAAATATACAATGCCAGAAACCCGCACAGTTATGAAATGCTATTACAACTCTGAACCTCAAAAGCGTGGCTACCAAAAAAGGATGCATCAGCTATGGAAACAAGAGTACCCTGACTCACAGATAACAGAACCCCGACTGGCTGACCAACGAAGATTCATAATCAGAAACAAAGTGTTCAGTGAAGTTGAACTTGAAGAAATCCAGAAAATCTGCAAAGCAAATTACCATCAGACCACAGCACAGACAGCAGCAGAGATTCCAGCAACACTTGGAATGGTGGAACAGATTGAAGTAGAAGAAAGAGTGGAGCTTTTACAAGAATTTGAAGAATCAGCACTTGAAACACCTGTTGAACCACCAGGAACCTTGCCAACAAGACAAAAAGAGCTCAATGATAAGATCATGGCTCATGCTGCAGCAAATGCAATAAGAAAGCGGCTCCCAACTCTAAAAACAGTGCCCAAGAGACACCTGGCGCCTCTCATGAAATATGTGAATACACTACTCTCCACTGTCCAAATAAAATCAATTGAACAAACAAACCAGTATGCCTACAGTGCAGCAATGATAGTAACAGAAGAGCTTGGGCTCCTACAACCAAGGGAGCCCCAAAGAAAATCAACTGAGTTGAGACTAGAGTTGAAAATCAAGAAACTTAGATCAGATGCAAGTAACCTGAAAAATATGAAAGAGAAGAAACTGAAGAATGACAAAATCAAGCAATACCTGATCCGAAAGTACTGGCTGAACACCAGAAAAATTGAAGAAGCTTTGGAAATCATGAAAGAACAAATTACAGCAACAACTAGGAAAATTGAAAGATATGAAGCCAGAATCATCCAGTACAGACAAAATCAACTGTTTCAATCAGACCAAAGACGGTTCTACCAGAGCCTGAACCAAACAACAGACACAGTAACCATAAAGCCAGAGAAAACTGCAACTATGAAGTTCTGGAAAGAACTTTGGGAAAATAATAAGAACTACAACAAAAACGCTGGGTGGATAAAGGAGTTTGGGGGAAAATTCTCACAGAACAAAATGGAACAGATGGAAATAACAACTGAAATGATCAGCAAACGAGCGCAAAAAGTTAAAAACTGGACATCGTCTGGTAGTGATCAACTTCATGGATTTTGCCTCAAACATCTGATTAATTTACATGGAAAAATGGCCCAACAATTCAATGAGATGCTGCAGAAAGGAAGTATCAGTGAATATAATTATTATTATTATTATTATTATTATTATTATTATTATTATTATTATTTTATTCTTGTACCCCGCCTCTATCTCCCCGCAGGGACTCAGGGTGACTTACAAATGCAAAAGAGTATACAGTACATACATACAAAAACATCAAATACCAAAAACGCACAAATGAAAAATTAAAATATACGATTAAAATCAAACCATTAATAAGACAAAGTTAAAACACATCAATAAAAACATAAGGATGGGCTGGCTAACAACTGGAAGAACATACCTGATACAAAAGGATCCAGCAAAAGGAGCAGCACCAGGAAACTACAGGCCAATAACATGTCTGCCCACTATGTTTTAAACTACTGACTGGTATCATAGCTGACAAAATTCAAGACTATTTTGAAGAAAAAAACATCTTGCCAGATGAACAGAAAGGCAACAAACGTAAAATCAGGGGCACAAAAGACCAGTTACTGATTGACAAAATGATTCTGGAGAACTGTAAAAGCCGAAAAGCTAATCTTCACATGACGTGGATTGACTACAAAAAGGCCTTTGACTCACTCCCACACAGCTGGATCATCAAGTCCCTGGACGCAATTGGGATTTGTAAAAACGTTGGCACCATTATTGAAAACATGATGGAGCACTGGAAAACTGAACTGTTTGTTGGAAATGAAAGCTATGGACTTGTCAACATCAGAAGAGAAATTTTCCAGGGAGATTCATTGTCCCCTCTGCTCTTCATTATTGCCATGATCCCTTTGTCAACAATCTTACAAAAAACAAACCTCAACTATCAAACATCTAAGAAATCTCACAAAATTTCACATCTGATGTACATGGATGACCTGAAGCTGTATGGGAAAACGGAAACTGAAATCCAGTCTCTGACCAATACTGTCAGAATTTTTCTTCGAATACTTCTGTTTTATCATCTTCTTGTGTTTTAAACTGTGTATATTGTTAATGTATTTGCGCTGTTATTTTTGTAACATTGTGAGCCGCCCCGAGTCCCCACGGGGAGATGGTGGCGGGGTATAAATATATTATTATTATTATTATTATTATTATTATTATTATTATTATTATTAGTACTGATATCAGCATGGAGTTTGGTTTGGACAAATGTTCGACAGTGGCATCGAAGAATGGAAAAATCATTGAAATTGAGGGCATAAATATGCCCAATGGCCAAACAATAAAGTGTCACCAGCCAGAGGCCTATAAATATCTGGGCATATTACAGTTGGACAACATCAAGCATGAACATGTGAAGACTCTGGTCAGTAAAGAATACACACAAAGGGTCAGAAAAATTCTCAAAAGCAAGCTCAATGGACGCAACACCATGAAGGCCATAAACACCTGGGCCATACCTGTCATAAGATATACTGCTGGCATTATAAACTGGACACAGGCGGAACTGGACAATTTGGACAGAAAAACAAGAAAACTCATGACCATTCATCATTCACTGCACCCTCGCAGTGATGTTGACTGGCAATATCTGCCTAGAAGATCAGGTGGCAGAGGACTCTTACAAGTAAAACAAGCAGTCAAAGAAGAACATGCCGTGGCAGAATATGTAAAGCAAAGTGAAGAACCTGCTTTGGTTGAAGTCAAAAATCAGAAACTCCTCAAAGCACAGCAGACAAAAAAACCAGTACAAGAAAACCGCACTACAAACTAGAGCTGACAGCTGGCACAACAAAACATTGCATGAAAAGTTTCTTGACAAAATTGAAGGAAAAGCTGATAAGGAGAAAACCTGGCTATGGCTCACGAATGGGACCCTGAAGAAGGAGACAGAAGGCCTGATTCTTGCAGCCCAGGAGCAAGCCATCAGAACAAATGCAATTAAGGCCAAGATCGAAAAATCAGCTGATGACCCAAAATGCAGACTGTGCAAGGAAACCGACGAAACCATTGATCATATCCTCAGCTGCTGTAAGAAAATCGCACAGACAGACTACAAACAGAGGCACAACTATGTGGCCCAAATGATTTATTGGAACTTATGCCTCAAGTACCACCTCCCAGCAGCAAAGAACTGGTGGGATCACAAACCTGCAAAAGTATTGGAAAATGAGCACGCAAAGATACTGTGGGACTTCCGAATGCAGACTGACAAAGTTCTGGAACACAAAACACCAGACATCACAGTTGTGGAAAAGAAAAAGGGTTGGATCATTGATGTTGCCATATCAGGTGATAGTCGCACTGTCAAAAAATAACAGGAAAAACTCAGCCGCTATCAGGACATTAAGATCGAACTTCAAAGACTCTGGCAGAAACCAGTGCAGGTGGTCCCAGTGGTGATCGGCACATTGGGTGCCGTGCCAAAAGATCTCAGCCAGCATTTGGAAACAATAGACATTGACAACATTACGATCTGCCAACTGCAAAAGGCCACCCTACTGGGATCTGCACGCATCATCCAAAAATACATCACATAGTCCTAGACACTTGGGAAGTGTTCGACTTGTGATTCTGAGGACTTGAGGATTCTGGATGAATGGATTTTAATCTGGGACATTCTTAAAATTTTATATAATGTGATTTTATTTTATAATGGTATCTGTTTTATATGAACTGTTGTTTTGTAGATTGTTTTATATGAATTGTTGTTTTTACATTGTTTTTAGGCATTGAATTTTTGCCTATTTACTGTAAGCCGCTTTGAGTCTCCTTGGAGAGAAAGGCGGGGTAAAAGTGATATAAATAAATAAATAAATAAATTTTGTGAAACGAAATCCAGCATATCTATCTTGTTTGCTGTGTCATACAATAAAATAATAATAAACTTTTATTTATACCCCTGGTGGTGCAGCGTGTTAAAGCACTGAGCTGCTGAACTTGTGGACCAAAAGGTCACAGGTTAGAATCCAGAGAGCGGAGTGAACACCTGCTGCTAGCCCCAGCTTCTGCCAACCTAGCAGTTGGAAAACATGCACATGTGAGTAGAGCAATAGGTACCACTCCGGCGGGAAGGTAACAGCGCTCCATGCAGTCATGCTGGCCACATGACTTTGGAGGTGTCTACAGACAACGCCGGCTCTTTGGCTTAGAAATGGAGATGAGCACCAATCCCCAGAATTGGACATGACTAGACTTAATGTCAGGGGAAAACTTATATCCTGCCACCATCTTCCATAGGGACTTGGAGCAGCTTACAAATTGCACACAGTGATGCCACAATAGATCACTAATTTTTGCTATTTTCAGAGCTGCAATCTACACATCATTTGCACTCTGTCCATTTATTAGCCATCAGCCCTATGTGTTCAGTCAATCAATCCACTTTATTTGTATCCTGTCTCATCTCCTATGGGGACTCAGAATGGCTCACAACATGAATGGCAACTATTCAGTGCCAAACAAACACATAATAAATTAAAAATGCAAATAATAATATAAACAATTAGTAATAACTAAACATAAAAAACAAATTAATAAAACACAAATCATGCCCATTGTAAAAAAGCAAAGTTAAAAGCCAGAACAATACCATTCTTGCCGTGCTGGACTTCACTTTACCTTCAGAATATTTGAGAGTACAGTATAGCTTTGTTGTAAAGCACAAACTCGGATATTAATGAAATTTGTCTTGATAAAAAATAAAGAGTGAGATTGTCCTGTACAAGTAAACGTATGGATGATGATTATCCTGGCCTCAATATTGACAATCGTTTTAGATTTGAAACTATTTTTGATTCCGTGAGTGTTGCATGGGAATTGATGACTGGAATCCCATTAATGGCATAACGCACATTTACAGCATGTACTTTTTAAAATCAGGACCAAGAAGTTATTTGTCCCATTCCAAACCAGTCCTCTGTCAACTACCAATTCTACATGGGGCAACTGCTAAGTGGAGGGGCAGGAACAGGAAGAAAGGATCATGAGACACTCTCTTGACTTCTCATTCCCCTGCAGTTTACTGAACAGAGAGGTAGAGGAATGCTTGTGTCATTCAGTAAACTGCAGGGGAATGAGAAGCCTTCTCCACTGCCCAGTTGTTTCCTCCCTTCCTCCTTCATCCCATAGGCATTTAATGGCTAGAACAGCATCCTATGGCAGAGTTCAGGCATGTACTGCATGCACAGAGCAACTATGCACCAGATACTGTCTTATCTTAGAAACTATCCAGAGATAGACCTAGTTTCTACTTGGATGGGGGACTGCCAAGAAATATCAGGTGCTATACACTATACGAGTATTTTAGAGGAAGGCACCTTAGAGTATTTCTTACTTTTGCAAATCCTATGAGATACATTGATTATCATAAGACAACAGAAGAAGACATGCACACAAACACACACTCCAGTGAGTCCAGGACCTCAACATATTCTTTTTTGAGGGAGAAATAACCTGGCCACCTCAGCTAAATGTTAGCAACAGAATACGGATAAAATCTCCCTGAGGCACAGAATGTGGGTCACTCTTTTTTGGTTGGATGTATTGCAATGTAACAGTGTTGCATTAGTGAAACATTTTATGATTGCAAATAGATGTATGTATATGTGTAAACTAGGTTCTTGCAATTTAGAACTTAATTGAAAGCCAACCTGCATCCTCACTATAGCAAAAATTAATTATCCAAGGTAGGAAAGACAAATATTGACCACTCATTGTTCAACAATCAACTGATTATACACTTTTAACCTCGCACTAATGTGTATTCAGCAGACATTAACTCCAAGTAAATACGTTTTAGGGGGGGAAATGCTCGAATCTTATTGATAGTCCAAACTAGAATTAACCCATTGAAACAATAGGATTTATATAGTATTTGACTTTTCAAGAACTGATTCAATGAGTCTCTTTTACCTGAAGTACCAATAATACTCAAGCCATGGCCTATCCATGGCACTTTAAAGGCTGGCTAATTTATTCTAGTATGAATTGTCTTTCACAGGCAAGAAGCTACTTCATCAGATGCCTCAAGTGGACAGATAAGATTGTTAGTTTATCTGTATATATGCTGCAGGGAGATGAAATGAGAGCACTGACCCTGTAAATGAAAATTCTGTTCCCAAACCCATGTTCCTTCAGTTCACAGTCCCCAAATGTCTAGCATTACATTTATTTAAAACTTCTGTTGAGTATGGAGAGATCCAATTTTGGTATTCAAAGAAAAGGAACAGACAAAGTTACCAAGGGAATGCGAGTACAGCAAATAAATGATATGAACTATTTTCAATGTCTCACTCTTTGCAACGCTAGAAATCTCTCCACTGTAAGAAAATGTCATTGGGGGTGGGCAAGACAGCATTAAGTTGACCAGTGTTGCAATCCAAGCAGCTCGGTGTGTCATATGGCCCGTGTAGATAGGCCTGTGGTCTCTGGAGCAAGGAAAAACAAGCTGCCTCACTCCACAATGTGACATCTTTTTTTAAAAAAAATAGTTTTTATTGACTTTCCAAAAATAAACCAAAATAATAAAAGCCACCTTCGGTGGACTGGGTGAAGGGGGGGGGGATACGGGGAAGAGGGAAAGGGGGAGAGGCGAAGGGGTGGGGGTAGGGTGGGTAGGAATTAGGGGAGGGTAAAGTAGGGGAAAGGGGAAAAGGGGGGTTGGGGTCATTTCTTGACAATGTGACATCTTGAGGTTATCAAATTACCTTTTCTCATTCATAAATTTTGCCATCATGCCCATATTCTGATGCTGCTTGACAGCCAAATGTATCCCAGGTTCATTTGTGAAATGTCTGAGGGTATGCAGTTTCTGCAGCGAAGTATTCAACTACTACTTGCAATACTGTTCTTAGGATTGCAGAAACTTTGTTAGAAAAAGGAGAGCACAGCTCTTCCTTGGGATTTCTCTGCTTTTCACCTTGATATAATTCTATCTGTTCACTAAGTTTCAAGTGAAGCCAGTGTACTCTCACTGCACAGTGAAAGCAGTTTCATATCATTTGAACTGCCATGGTTCCATTCTGTAGAAACCTGGAATTTTTGGCTTGGTGAGATACAGTACTTAGAAATGCTTGCTAGAGAGATTTGGTGATATACCACAGTAGTTTTGAGAATTGATGCAGTAAAACTGTCTAGCAGAAAATTCTGGTTTCCTTATCAAACTGCTATAGTTATGCAGTGACCTCCCTTTTATCATTCATAGTTGCACATAACAAAGTTGGTTTGAAAGGCAACTCATAGTAACCAGGAGAAAAAAACTCTTCTGGTTTTTCTCATTATCACATGACATGATCAAGGGTTCTCCCAAAGCTTCTGCTTTTTGCAGGATGTCCATAGGTCATCTGGCATGACCTCATTAGATTACTGCTACTAAGGATTCCCTTAGAAGACAGGGAAGTTTCCTAGAGAGCACACAACAATTTCCATTTGCACTGTCCTGCAGTCTTCCTCTGACACATAGTCATATTCCTCCTTATAGATATATTTTCCACATTCTTCATGATATCTTCACCCATCCAGATTATTAATTATACAGCAAAAGATTATTAGGGCTAAATATGAAATACAGTATATATTAATACTTGTCATTTCTAAGAATTATCTTTATGTATCATTATTTCATAAATAATACTATTTGCCCCTACCAGGATTAATAAGGCTAAACACTAAACAATTATACTTAATAATAGTACAGTGGACCCTTGCTATTCCTATGGATTTGATTTCAGGACCCCAAATAGATACCAATATCTGTGGATGCCTAAATACCATTATATATAGTAGAATAATATTCCCTAAATAAAATTATAAAATTGAGGTCTGCTTTTGAATTCTTTTTTTCATATTTTGAAGCCGTGAATGGTTGAATCCACAGATACAGAATCCATGGATATGGAGGGCTGACTGACTGTACTAGGCCGCTGAATAAAGACTCCCTTTGTACTCACTTTGTTGATTGTGGCAGAAGAACAGGAGAGAAGGTGTGTGTTTTGTTTTAAAGATATTAATGAGCATGACAGCCATACGGCTCAGATTATTGCCAAGTTAACTACCCTTTATAGTTGATTTTGTACGCTTGCAGGGTGTGTCTGTTGGGTTTCTTCATAAAGCCATTATGGGAAAGAGTTGGTAAGTAAACAAAGCGGTACTTCAGTCAAACATGGAGGAGGGAAGGAAAAGGAAGGAGATGGAGAAGAAAGGCAATAACAACTACAGTGACACATTCATTAAGAAATATGTTCATATTCTCTACAACATTTTTCATGAGATTTTTTCCCCATCATTTCCTGTTCTTTTTTCTTGTTTAATATGACATTAACATGACATTTTAACAAGTGTTTGTTTAACTTCATTCATAATATAAACTTACATTGACAAGAATATATATATATATATATATATATATATATATATATATATATATATATATAAAAGAGTGATGGCATCACGGCGACCGACAAAACAACAAAACTACAGGCCCCCCAACCTCGAAATTTGACAACACAACCCATCATTCACGGCTCTAGGTTGATACAACAAAAAGAAAAGAAAAATAATGTCCTAATTACAGGGAGAGGAATAATAGTTTTTATCCCATTGCTGCCAGTTAGAAGGCTAAGCTCCACCCACTTGGTCTCCCAGCAACCCAATCAGCCCAGGGGACAGGCACAGTTAGGCCTCACTTAGGCCTCTTCCACAGATTATCAGATTTTAACTGGATTATATGGCAGTGTAGACTCAAGGCCCTTCCAAACAGCTATATAACCCATTTAGAATCTTATATTATCTGCTTTGAACTGGATTATCTTGACTCCACATTGCCAGATAATTCACTACAGCTGTGTAGAAGGGACATCAGATAATCCAGTTCTAAACAGATAATATAAGATTATAAATATACAGTAGAGTCTCACTTATCCAGTCCAACTCAATTCTGCCATGCAGGACACAATCCAAGCACTCCCAACAGATGGCCACCCAGCCTCTCAATACTAATACTAATAATAATAATAATAATAATAATAATAATAATAATAATAATAATAACAACAACAACAACATCATCATACAATCCTAAGGTTTGGAGTGACCCCTAAGGATCATCCAGATCAACTTCCTTCTACCATGCAGGAGGACACAATCCAAGCACTCCTGACAGATGGCCATCCAGCCTCTATATAATAATGATGATGATGAAGATTATAATAATAATAATAATAATAATAATAATAATAGAAGCATAGAATCCAGGAGTTTGGAGAGACCCCTAAGGGCCATCCAGCCCAACCCTTTCTACTATACAGCAGGACACAATCCACAACACATGGACAACGTATAAATACTATACAATACTACACAAGGACATAGACTCCCTCTATCACAGTACACAAACAACCAAATGCATACTAAACATAAAGACAACCATACAACAGACATTCAATACCACCACTACCTCAACAATTTCTCACCAACACCACCAGACAACGCCACAGCAACGTGTGGCCAGGCACAGCTTATTTATTTTTATTTTTTATATATATATATATTTTATCTCTCTCTCTCTCTCTCTCTCTCTCTCTCTCTCTCTCTCTCTCTCTCTCTCTCTCTCTCTCTCTCTCTCTCATTATTTTACTCTTTGCTTCCCAAGAACTGTTTTCACATGCACTCCTATAGAATATAATATCCTATTTATGTCTAAGGTAAGAAACCTGTGAATCTCCAGATGCTTCTGACTGCATCCCCTATCACTCCCAACCAGCACAGCCATTACTAAAGGCTGATGGGAGGGCAACACATTCTCCATTTCTGCTATAAAAGTACCAGTTAAATCACATTGTTTTAAATGCACTTTAAATGGAAATGGCATATTCCAGGGTGAAAAAAATATTACAGTTAGTATCCCAAACATTTATGGTTTTCATGCCTGTCAAATGACATTGTTCAGTTCTCTAATATATGGAAAGTGTGCCTCCCTTCCGCTGTAAAACTATAGAGGCTGTGTTTCATTCTCTGGGGCATGGCATTTAAGTTCATCCCCACTCCCTTGTCAAAGCTCTTGACCTTTCTCTGCCTACTGCTCTTCCATTTAACCAGTTTTCAATGGGTTGACTCAGTTGCCTTGTGGAAATGGGTTCCACAAGCAAATCATATAACAAACAGGTTCTCATTCCTTCACTCATTGTTCGATTGAAATGTCTCTTTGTGTGTGCCTCAAAATTGGCAGTGAGTAGGAGACCTATTTCATTAATGGCTTCATTTTCTTCCTCCTTCCTCTCCGTTTCCTCACTGGGTCAATGTGGAGCTGCTCATGACTCAGCATCAAACTATTTTTGGAATGGAACATACATCCACCCAAAGCATGAGTGAAAGCCAGTGGGCCTTCTCTATTCAGAAATAGCTCACTCTTCTCCCTGTTGGATAAGAATAATGAGATCTCAATGCTGTCATTGTTTTGCAACAGTGAGCACTCATTTGCCCGACATGGCTGAGTCAGTTTTACAGGAGGATGTATAATTTTTTTATTAATGTTTATGAATATATTGAGGCAGGTGTATAGAGTTGTTAGATAATTTTCTGGAAGGCAGCAACATATACTGGGCATGAATGAAAGAAAAACATCTACTGTGAGATGATAAAATAGTCTTGTTTCTTTCTCTTTTGTAGAACTGCTTTCAATCATTGTGAGTGAAAGCATTTTAAGGTAGATGAAATCAAGAGTAAGTGATAGAGCCATAACTATAGTAGATGTGTAGTTCTTCTCAGTTTTCTAGTTACTCTAGTTTTCTAGATCATGTGTCAAATTCAAGGCCTACAGATCAAATCCAGCCCACCATGTTGTTTTATGTGGCCTTCCTCGGGATGCTGGACTGCAACTCCTGTATACTAATGAGATATCATCCTAGGGCTGATGGGAGTTGTGATACAGTAACATTTGGAAGGATGCAATTTGTTCTGGTTAGCTAGAAGAGTGGAGTTTGAATTTAGATACAAGGTTTTGGATCTGATGTCTGAATTTGGGGACCCCTAAAGTCAGGCCAGATGTGGCCCTCCAAGGTCATTTACCCCCCCCCCCAAACCCCCAATAAACTTGGTGTTGTCCTAAGTCTGAAATGACTTGAAGGCACACAACAACAATCCTGACCATCTCATCAGCCAAAACTAAGCCCACACTCCCCATTGAAATTCTGGTAAACTTATGTTGGTTAAATTTGTTCTTAATATTAAATATTGTATTGTTCTTTCATATTTTTGCACTACAAATATGACATTTGCAGTGTGCATAGAAATTAGTTTTTTTTTCCAAACTATAGTCCACTTGTCCACCCTCACAACAATCTGAGGGACCCGGAACTGGCCCTCTGCTAAAAAGGTCTGAGGACCCCTATCCTTTACCTTTTTGCCAACCTCAGAGCCACAAGTGTTGTTGGGTTGCAATTCCCATTATTTCCAGTCTGTCTGGCATGTAATCCAAATCAATGGGAGTTGTCACTTAATAACAAACTTGGTAAAAAATTAAAAAGCACTTACCATCATGTAAAAAAATATAGTTGGCCCCTTGTATCTATGGATACATCCATGGATTCGATGGCCCTTTGAAGGCAAACATAAGGCTAGATGAAAATGCGTTTGACACTCAATGTTCCAGATTGCATAGGAACTATCCAGCTTCTGAGCCCTATTCCAAAGACTCAGAGAGCTAGTGTACAACCCAGCACAACTGAGAGATGAACAACCATAAAACCAAGGATGGATTCGCCACTCCCATGGCAACAATCCTACTGGTACACGTGGGTGAAATGTTCTCAAAAAGACCACCAAAACCTATGCTTTCCACATGAGTGAACCTACCGTCTTCTGACCCCTAACTTACTGCTGCACCGTTTTTTCCTTCTGTTTAGGCTTCTCCGTTGCATTGTAATTCCAGCCAAACAAGAATCACCATGTAAACAAATGTAATGCCAGCATAATGCCAAATAGCTAGTCAGTTGCATCATTGTAACTGTATTAACTGTAGCCAGTTCAAAATGAGGATAAATTCTTATGTTGCTTTTTTTTCTCACTCCATTCAGGAAAGAGAAAATTGGAGCAGATAACGGATGAGAAGGGGGTTGTTCTGCTACAGTAGGCACTGCTACATAAGTAAATTGAAAAAAAAAACCTGACTTGTGTATAGTTCCCAAATTTTGGGAAATGGAGGTGCCCCTTTGTCTTTTTGCTCCGTCTTAATTCTACTATTGTTTATATAAAATTATTATAATTTGTTGCATGCTTACAATCTTCAGTGTATCATAATAATTCTGTCAAGTAGGGTAATATTCCTATTTCACCAGTAGAAAGCTGAAGCCAACATATCGTTTGATCCCTCCAACTTGCAGAAATATATATACTGAGCTTATGGCATTTGACAGAAGCAGGATTTAATCTTAGCTGTCTTCTACACTGAACTCTGTAAAGCTCTCTCTCTCTCCCCCCCCCCCCCTTCAAAAATGTTTGCTTTGGAACATTTATCGCAACTAATGAAACATCTACAAAACCCAAAATACAGAAGACCCTCTATATCCGCAGGTTCTGCATCCACAGATTCTGCTACCCACGGTTTGACAGTATCCATCACATTCCAAAAAAATAAAAAATGTTGCCATTGTCTATAATAGGACTGAGCATCCACAGATTTTTTAAAATTTTTTTTTATTTATGAGTGTTTTGTGATACATAAAACAAAAGGGAAGGAAGAGGGAAAAAAAAAAAAAACCACCCCTCTTGACCTTCCAGAACTTTTACATGACAACATTTTTAACTCTATCTTAACGGCGTCCATGGGGATAATCCCAAGGTAATTTCATACCATAAATCGTCTTCAGTTCATTTTTTCTTTTTCCATGTATTCACTCAGTAGATTCCATTTTGTCTCTCGCCTGGTTGCACTGTCCTGTTTTAAAAATTGAGTTAGTAAGTCCATGTTTCTGATGTCCAAAAGTTTCAGAAACCAGTTTTCTTTAGGTGGGATTTCTTGTGACTTCCACATTTTTGCCAGGCTTATCCTGGCTGCAGTCACCATATATGTAAATAGCTTTTCTGTATTATAGTCCATCTGAAAGTCCGTTATTCCTAACAGGAAATACTCCGGCTTGATACCGAATTTCATTTTGATTATTTTCTCCATTTCTTTATGTATAGTTTGCCAATATTTTTTGACCTTTTTACACCTCCACCACATATGCATGAAATCACCTATATGCTTTCCGCATTTCCAACATTTGTCATCCCTTTTCCCTTTACTCATTTTTACAAGCTTTTCTGGAGTTAGGTACCACCTATAGAATACCTTGTACCAGTTTTCTTTTACTTCTGCCGCATATGTGTATTTGATTTTTGTTTTCCATATTTTTTCCCATTCTGACATGCTTATCGATCGCCCTATCTCTCTCGCCCACTTCGTCATTACCTCTTTAACCTGCACATCTTCCGTTTCCCATATTAACAACTGATTGTATAATATTTTAATTATTTTCTTTTCTGATTTTAACATTTTATCCCAACAGGTTTCATTCTTTTCAAATCCTATCTTGCAATCCTCTTTAAAGCTTTCATTTATTTGCCAGTAATTCAACCATGTCATTTTTGGTTCCAGCTGTCTTATTTCTTCATATCTTTTCAATCTAATTTCTTGATTCTCTACCTTTAACATCTGTCCATACGTTAGCCAATTCTCTCTTGGTGTTTCCCTTCTGTGCTCTGCTTCTAAAGGTGAGTACCACATTGGGGTCTTTGCATAAAATCTTCTTTTATACCTATACCAAGTTCCTATCAGGGCTGATCTTAGGTAGTGGTTTCTAAAGTTTTTTTCCTTTTTGTCTTTTTCTTTCCATAAATAGCTATGCCATCCCTTGTTTAAATCATATCCTTCCAGATCTAGTGTTCTCTTATCTTTTAGATTGGCCCAATCTCTGATCCAGTTCAATGCTGCTGCATCGTAATATAATTGTAGATCTGGTAACCCCAGCCCTCCTCTTTTCACGTCATCTTTCAAATGTTTTAAAGCAATTCTGGCCTTTTTACCTTCCCACAAAAATCTACTTATTTCTTTATGCCAGTTTTGGATCATTTTTTTATTTTTCAGGACCGGTATATTTTGAAAAAGAAATAAAACCTCCGGCAAAATTTTCATCTTAACTACAGCTATTTTACCCAATAATGAGAGTTTAAGAAACCCCCATTTTTTCATTTTTTCCCTTATCTCCCTCCATTTCTTTTCATAATTATTTTTTTGTAGCTGAGCATTACTTGCAGTCAACTCTATCCCTAAATATTTTATCTTTTTCACAATCTCTATCCCCGTTTTCACTTCAAGATTTTCCTTGTTCTTCTGTGACATATTTTTTGTTAAAATTTTTGTTTTTTCTCGGTTGATCTTCAGTCCTGCTACTTCCCCGAAATTCCCAATTACCTCCCTCCAACCTTCAAACTGCTCTAGTGGATTCTCTATCAAGCAAACTACGTCGTCGGCAAAGGCGCGGATTTTATAGTTATGGTTTCTTACTCTTAAGCCTTGAAGATCTTTGTTTTTCCTGATTGCTTCCAATAGAACTTCCAGAGTCATCACAAACAATAGCGGGGAGAGTGGGCACCCCTGCCTTGTTCCTTTGTTTATCTTAATACTACTTGACAGTTTCCCATTTGTTATTATTCTTGCCGTTTGTTGAGTGTAAATTGCCTTTACTGCCTTTATAAAGAAAAAACCTGCATCCATTTCTCTAAGAATTTCTAACATGCAATACCAGTTGACGTTATCGAATGCCTTTTCGGCGTCTAGAAATAAAAAAGCTATTTCCTTTTGAGGATTTTTATCGTAATTTTCTATGGCATTCAAAATGTTTCTGATGTTTTCCTTCATATGTCTACCTGGTAAAAAGCCTGTTTGATCATTCTTAATTCTTTCCTTTAGTATCTCTTTAAGTCTTGCTGCTAAGATACTTGTAAATATTTTGTAATCGGCGTTCAGAAGCGATATTGGTCTGTAATTCTTTACCTTGGTATTATCTGCCTTTTCCTTTGGTAATAATGCAATATTTGCACTTTTCCAGGTTGCTGGGATTATTCCTTCTTCTAATATTTTATTCATAACCTTTTGGAGTGGGGTGGTTAAAATCTCCTTAAACGTTTTATAGTATAGCATTGTGAATCCATCGGGTCCCGGTGCTTTATTAGATGGAAGTTTTTTATTTATTTCCTCTTGTGTTACCATCCTGTTTAGAGTCTCTCTCTGGCTTTCAGTGATCCTTGGAATTTCTTGCTTTCCTAGATATTCTGTAATCCTTTCTTTTGGGATCTTATCTTCTGAATATAATCTTTCATAATACTGTAGGAATTGCTTCTCTATATCCTCATTATTGTAATAAGTTTTCTCCCCTTCATGTATCTTATTAATTATATTTGCCTGCTTTTTTTTATTTATCCTCCTTGCCAACCATCTACCTACTTTATTCGCGTTTTCGAAATGGTATTGTCTAGTATATTTTAATTTTTTTCCTATTTCCTCCACATGCAATGCCTCTATTTCTTTCCTGGCCACTTCAATTTTTAATTTAATTTCTTTATCTTGGGGCTTTCCTTTTAGTTTAGTTTCTAATTTCTCCATGTCCTCTAGTAAATTCCTGTATCTTAAAGATCTTGCTTTGTTCATTATGACATTATGCTGTATCATCAGTCCTCTTATGTACGCCTTGCTGGCGTCCCATATCACTTCAATTGGTGTATTCTCCTCCTTGTTGTTTTCGAAGTATTCGTGTAGTAATTCTCTATATCTATTTTGGTCAGATGACTTTTTTAATAGTAAATCATTTATTCTCCAATTAAATTCTTTATTTCTCTCCCCTTTATTCTCTATTGTCATTTCTAAAGGAGAGTGGTCTGAATTTAGTCTGGGCAGTATTTTAATTTTGCTTACTTGACTCGTTATTGACTTTGTACCCCATATCATATCTATCCGAGTCCAAGTTGAATGTCTGTGAGAGAGAAATGTATAATCTCTTTCGTCTGCATGTTTAAACCTCCATATATCTTGTAGTCTGAGATCTTCTTTCATTTGTTTAAATTTTTTGGGCAATTCTCCTATAGTTTTCCCTTCCCTAATTTTCCCCTGTTTAGATTTATCCAATTTTGCGTTCAATACCCCGTTAAAATCTCCCATTAGTAGAAGGTCATCATATTCCTGTTCCAATATTTTTTCAAATAACATTTCTACAAACTTTGTTTTACTCCCGTTGGGGACGTATATATTACAAATTAAAATTTTCTTCCCTTCCCTTTCTATCATGACCCCTAACATCCTCCCTTCTTGGTCGTTGAATATTTTTCTAGAAGGAATCTTGTCATTCACATATGTTACTACCCCCCTTTTTTTTCCCGCGCACGATGCATAGTATGTTGTTCCTAGATTCTTTTGTGTTAAATGCGCAACATGTCTGTTTGAAATATGTGTTTCTTGCATACAAATCACATCATATTTCCCTTTTTTCAATTGATGCCATATTTTACTTCTTTTATTAGGAGAATTAAAACCATTAATGTTGTTTGAATATATTTTAATTCCTTGCGCCATCGTCTTCTTTTACTGCACTAACCTTATCTACTATCCCTCTCTCGAAATCCATTAAATTTATAAAATCTTCTGGTGATTTTTCTCTTATTCTTTTCTTTTGTCTACCTGTCTCTTCGTCCTTATCCCCTCCCTCCTCCCCCCTCTCTCCCCCCTCCCTCCTCCCCTCCTGCTCTTCTCCCCCTGCTCCCTTCCTCAAATGTTTGTCGTAAAACGCTCTTGCTTTATGTTCACTTATAATCCAATGCCTGTTCCCTTCCCATGTCAGCATCAGGCCTTCCTTTTTCTCCCACTTAAATCTTATATTCCTTTTTCTTAATTCATCTGTCAAGAAAAAATACTTGCGTCTTTTTTCCAATACTGATACGGGGTGTTCTTTAAGTATTGCTATTTTGTTTCCTCTATCAATTGTTGGGTTGTTGGCGTTTCCCTTCAAAACCTCATCTCTCAGATTCTTTTTGCAAAAATAAACTAATACATCTCTTGGAGTGTTATATTTTTTGGCATAATTTGATTGTATTCTGTACACTCTATCTATATTGGTATCCACCCCTTCTCTTGTTTTTTGTGTAATATTTGATACAATTTCCACAATCTTGTCCCTTATATTTTCATTTTTTTCCTCTCTTAGATTTCGAAATCTCAATTGGAATTCTTTTTCTTTTGATTCTAAAATTTCCTGCTGTGTCTTCACTATATTTATTGTTTTCTCAATTGCCCCCATCTCTTTTCTCAGGACTCCTTGTTGTTTTTTAATTATTTCCACTTCCTTTTCCCTTTCTTTACAGCCTTCTTTCGTTAGCTCTAAATCTTCTCTTATTCTATTTATTTCCTCCTTTACTAGAGTTTGTATTTCTTCCTTTATATCCCTTTTCATCTCTGTCATCTCTTCTCTCATCTTGAGATATTGTCTATCTTGTTTTTCCTGAATTTTAGTTACCTCTGTTTGTAATTTTAAAATCTCCATCATCACATCTTTGATGCTATACTCATCTGTCAGTGTTTCCTTTCTTCCACTTATACTTCCTCTCCTTTCCTTATCCTTGTCCATCTTTGTTTTTGTTATATTCATGGCTTCTAAAAATCCTTTCAGATACTCCCCTCTCTACTCCCCCACTCCTCCCCCGTTTCCTCCCCCGTTCCCTCCCCCAAGGGAGAAAAAGACAAAAAAAAAAAAAGGTAAGCCCCAATTCTCCCCTGAGAGAGCAGAGGAGTGATATGTTATTTTGATAATGTTGGTACTACTACACTACACCACCCTCTGCACGCCTCCTTAATCCCTCCAGTCCACTCATGCACCTTTGTCAGTATTGCAATACCCCATTTACCACCCCAATTTACAGTTCACCTCGATCGACTATTGCTTATTTAACAGGTATGATGTATCTTGACCTTTACTGTCCTCTATGCCTCAGCCACTATGTTGGTCCTGAAGATCCTGAAGGCTTCCTTTTATTTGCCCTTGGCTTTCGGAGCTCCACGCCGCCGTTTCCTCCTTCCTCCTTACGCTCCCTCCACTCTTTCCTTCCCGCAGCGTCCTCGCGTCCTCGCGTCGCGTCACGCCAATCTTTACGTTGCTGCGTTGCTGTGTCTTGCGTCTTACGTCTGACGTTTCCGTCGTCCTGACGTCCTGGTGTCCGACGTCCCGTTTCCGGCGTCCTGTGCCTCTCTGTCCGGCATCCACAGATTTTGATATCCATAGGGGAACCAAAATCCCAGCAGATACTAAGGGCTCACTATTTGTTGTAAGTATTTTTAAATGACAGCTTTCGTATACACAAATGTATGAATATATCACAAAATTCTATGAGCAAAAAAATTATAATGTAGAGAGAGGGAGTATATGGCACATGACTCAAGACTTCCTATGCCCTGCTGGGATTTTTAAAAAAATTGATATCCATTTTGAATTCCCCCATGTTCCAAAAGTGATTGAGACCAGGACTTTATGAGTAAAATAACATGGCAGGCACTCTGCATTTCTTCTCTACACATTTTCTATTCTTGACCCTCAAACATAACTAAGACAATTGATCTTTTTTAGTGGAACATCTGAGAAATTGGGGTTGTTGTGTGTTTTCCGGGCTGTATGGCCATGTTCCAGAAGTATTCTCTCCTGACATTTCACCCACATCTATGGCAGGCATCATCAAAGGTCATGAGGTATATTGGAAAAACTAAGCAAGGAAGGTTTATACATCTGTGGAAGGTCCAGAACTCCATGAAGCTGGCAAGGCTATTAATGCTAATCAAGGTGATTAATTACAACATTCACACTGACCTCCAACAGACAAGAGTTCTTTCTCCCACCCTGGACCTTCCACAGATATATAAACCTTCCTTGCTTAGTTTTTCCAATATACCTCACAACCTCTGAGGATGCCTGCCATAGATGTGGGTGAAACTTCTGGAATATGGCCATACAGCCCGGAAAACACACTACAACCCTGTCACGACCCAGGCTACAGAGCACCAATAACCATACGCAGAGGCCAGATTCTATCTAATATCTTTATTAAGGAAATATATAAAGTTAGTAAAAGCAAATGTAAAAGTTAGTCCAGAAGTAGACCTTTCAGGGAAGGTCAAAATTAGTCCAAAGAAACAATGTCCAATATGAAATATTAAGGTCCAAAGTTGTAATCCAATAACCGAAACACTCACTTTGCCAGGCAAAGTGAGGGGAGATGACAAGGTCCTTTAGTCCATGAACTTGAGCAAGGCTAGGAAATAACTTGATACTTGAAACAAGGCTTGAAACGTGGAACAAGGTAACGAGGAACAAGAACAAGGTCCGTGGAATAACTTGGTAAAATCCGTGAAACAAGGCAAGCTTTAGTCCTGGGAAACAAGGCAAGGTCCGTAGGTAAACAAAGGCTGGGAAGCAGGAGCGAAGGCAGGAAACAAGGACAAGGCTTGAGCAGGAACGAGGCTTGAAACGGAGCGCGCTGTCCAGACACAACTCGCTCCGGAGGCTGACGAATTGACTCCGCAAAGTTACTCCGCGGGTAAAACACCTATATAGAGTCTAACTTTCCCGCCGAGAGCAGTTCTCTGGGAACCAGAAACGAAAGCTAATCTCTGAGACCAGATGTTTGACTCCTTAAAGGTTCTCATGGAAAGCAGGCTTAATTGGCAAATTCTTAGCAATTATTCTCGCACTCCTGCGCGAGGCTGCTTCCAAACCTCTCTGTTGTTTACAAAACTCATGGCGAGAAAACACTGGAGATGTAGCCTCAGTATTTGTTTGACATACTTCTGGAACATAATCCTCTTGCAGGTGCAAGGTTCCCAGATCTGGCTGGGAAGAATCTGTCTGGGAAGAATCCAGCTCTGACTGGGAAGGTAAAAAACCCAAGTTTTCTTCTTCATCAGGCATCACAATGTCATGAGCAGGACTACAAGGCCCATGGGTCATCACAAACCCTGTGATTCTAGCCATGAAAGCCTTCGACAACACATTTGAGAAATGTTTCTTGTCAAAATCAGATATAGTCTCATCTAGTCTCTGAAGGTACATGATGCAACAACCTGCTGAAGCAGAGTAGGCCTGAATTTAAAGAACTTTAGGACCCAGGACTATCTAGGAACACTAGGTAAGTTTCCTCAAGTTCCATGATGGAAAAAAGGTGGGATATAAACGAAACAGACAAATAAGCTTTATAATGCATTCAACAAAATATGGTGATGCTTTCAAAGGTGATGAGGCTTTGAATCAGTTCCTCTTCCTTTAGACAAAAAGAAGACTTACTAAATGAAAGACCTACTGTTGCCAGGGGTTTTGGAAACCCAACAGAACACAACAGAGATTGCATGTATGTTATATGTCTTGGTCTCCTAAAATAGCTGGCAGGAAACTGTAGAAACGAGAAGCCCTTTGACCGAGTTCATCAGTCTTTTCTTGTATTTTAGCACATATTTGGAAGCAGTTTAGCACATGCACTGTGTTCTCTTCCTAGTCATCTTTCCTCTTTTGGGCACACTATTGATTTACCAGTACATCATATTTTGAGATTTTTATCATTGCACCATATTAGAGGAATGTCCTGTTCTTCCATGCAAAGTGTTTTTCTGTGTCATCTGGACTGCCATTTGGGATATGTGGTTGTCCTTAGGAATGTACAGTCTTTAAAACAAAGTATATGAAAGAACAGAGTTTCTCACACTTTAGCCCTCCAGATTTTGGCTACAGCCACTGGGCAGTGTAATCCAACCACATCTTTGTCCAACCTACTGCAGTCAGCCTTCACGTTCACTAGTGATGCAGGACACACAAGAAAGTGTGTGCATGTGGGGGGGGGGGGACAAGAATGAAAAGGCATTTTTGTTTACTTGAAATAATACTTCTCTAGGAATTTCTAAGCCCTCCTGTGTGATTCTGCTCCAAATGCAAACAGATGACTCTGATGGAGCAGAGGATCCAACAGCTCGAGCACCGTATTAAGACCCTTAAGGACATTCAGGCACTCGAGCTCTTCTTGGACACTGCACAACACGCTGCTGTAGACCAGCAGCCTGCATCACACCAACACCACCAAGACCATGATCAGGAACCTTATGGGGAGATCAACTCAAAGGTAGACAACCCTCAGGCTTGGAAGGAGGTCACCCATAGAAGGAGACGCAGGACCAGGCAGCCTCCACAGAACTCCTCTGCTCAGCTGCATTTACACAACAGATTTGAAATTCTTACATCATTAACATACAATCAGGAAACACATCTTGTGGAGGACCACAGTTTCTTAGATACCACTCAGTGGACCATCCTGGATCAATGCGCAGGGGATAGCCCTGACAGGGACAGTGCATCACCACAGTCACACTTATGTAATCATGCAAATGCTCCATCCCCAATCATAGACCAGGAGCAACAGGAACATCCTTGGGAGAGTAATGGGCTCTCGGATGTATCTCAATGGATTGTCATTGATGAATGCACTGGGGATGTTGAGGAGGAGGACAACACTTTACACCTACATGATTCACTTCAACAGGAACACTCTTCAGGGGACATACACACTGTCTTGCACAAAAGGGACCCTGTCAATCCTCAAAGGAAACAGGTCTTGGTAGTAGGTGACTCCCTCCTTAGAGGAACGGAAGCCATCATTTCCAGACCGGATGGGATGGCTCGAGAAACATGCTGCCTCCCGGGGGCAAAAATACACCATATCACTCAGAGGCTCAGCAGGCTCCTAAAGCCCCATCACCCTCCCCACCTTATGTTGATTCATGTAGGTACCAATGACACCGCTAGGCATACTTTTCAAAAGATCACAAATGATTTTCGAGCTCTGGGAACAAAGCTAAAACTGTATAATGTACATGTGATCTTTTCATCCCTCCTCCCCGTTGTAGGACATGGCTCTACAAGGGCCGGAAAAATAGTACAGGTCAATAACTGGCTCAGAAAATGGTGTCAAGAGGAGCATTTTGGCTTCCTTGACCATGGTCTACTCTTCCAAGAGGATGGACTACTGGCAAGCGATGGGGTGCATCTCACACAAGTAGGAAAACATCTTTTTGCACACAGACTCACAAACCTCATCAGGCGCACTTTAAACTAAATCCACTGGGGGAGGGGAACAACAGCCTGGCGAACACTATATTACCCACGACCACAGGGAACCGCCGAAAGGCTAAAAGGAGGGCTGCACAAACACAGCAAGGACCAAGTACAGAGAGCACAATAATCCCAAATAAACAGTTCGAGGGGAGGTCACAGGGGCTTACATGTCTTTACACTAATGCTCAGAGCATGGGAAATAAGCAAGACGAACTCCAACTCCTAGCACAGCACCACACATACGATGTCATAGGCATCACTGAAACCTGGTGGGATGACTCCCATCACTGGAATTTAACCATTGAGGGCTATAACCTCTTTCACATAAATAGAACAAAGGGGAGAGGAGGGGGAGTAGCTTTATATGTCAAAAACAGCTACGTTGCAGAAGAAATGCAAGACTGTAATCCGGGAAACCAGCTTGAAAGCATCTGGATAAGAATCAAGGGAACCGGGACTCAAAAAGATCTTGTCGTGGGTGTCTACTACAGACCTCCGAGTCAGGATGAAGGACTTGATGAAGCCTTCTGTCAACAGCTGACCAAACAGGCACAAAGAAGAGATATAGTAGTCATGGGCGATTTCAATTATCCCGATATCTGCTGGAAAACAAACTCAGCCAAGAGTACAAAGTCCAACAAATTCCTCACTTGCCTTGCAGATAATTTTATGGTCCAGAAGGTAGAAGAGGCAACAAGGGGATCAGCAACTCTTGATCTAATCTTAACAAATGTGGAAGACCTGATCAATACAGTTGAAGTGGTTGGATCCTTAGGGGCAAGTGACCATGTGCTCCTGCAGTTTGCAATACAAAGGAATGCTGAAACTAAGACAAGTCAAACACGCATTCTGGACTTTAAGAGAGCTGACTTCCAAAAAATGAAGGAATTACTGAGCGGCATTCCATGGACGCCGATATTAAAAAACAAGGGAGTTAAGCATGGATGGGAGTTTTTCAAAAGTGAAATACTCAAGGCGCAAATGCAAACAGTGCCAACAAAGAAGAAAAATAAGACAAGTGCAAAGAAGCCAGAATGGATGTCCAAAGAACTTCTAACTGAGCTAAAGCTCAAAAGTGACATGCACAAGAAGTGGAAAAGGGGAGAAATCACCAAAGAAGAATTCAAACGTATAGCCAACTCCTGTAGGGAAAAGGTTCGCAAGGCTAAAGCGCAAAATGAGCTCAGGCTTGCCAGGGACATAAAAAACAACAAAAAAGGTTTTTTTTGCTTATGTTGGTAGAAAAAGGAAGAAAAAGGAGGCGATAGGGCCACTGCAAGGAGTAGATGGGGTGATGGTGACAGGGGATAGGGAAAAGGCAGAACTGCTTAATGCCTTCTTTGCCTCGGTCTTCTCACAAAAAGAAAGCCATCTTCAACCTCAGCAACATGGAATGGACGAAGGATTGGGGGAAATCCAACCCCAAATAGGGAAACAAGTTGTCCAGGAACACCTGGCCACTCTAAACGAATTCAAGTCCCCAGGGCCAGATCAGCTACATCCAAGAGTATTGAAGGAACTAGCGGAAGTTATTTCAGAACCACTGGCAATCATCTTCGAGAGTTCTTGGAGAACAGGAGAAGTCCCAGCAGATTGGAGGAGGGCGAATGTGGTCCCTATCTTCAAGAAGGGAAAAAAGAACGACCCAAACAATTACCGTCCGGTCAGCCTCACATCAATACCAGGCAAGATTCTGGAAAAGATCATTAAGGAAGTGGTCTGCAAACACTTAGAAACAAATGCGGTCATTGCTAATAGTCAACACGGATTTACCAAAAACAAGTCATGCCAGACTAATCTGATCTCTTTTTTCGATAGAGTTACGAGTTGGGTCGATACAGGGAATGCCGTGGATGTAGCATATCTAGATTTCAGTAAGGCCTTCGACAAAGTCCCCCACGACCTTCTGGCAAACAAACTAGTAAAATGTGGGCTAGACAAAACTACGGTTAGGTGGATCTGTAATTGGCTAAGCGAACGAACCCAAAGGGTGCTCACCAATGCGTCGTCTTCATCATGGAAAGAAGTGACAAGTGGAGTGCCGCAGGGCTCCGTCCTGGGCCCGGTTCTGTTCAACATCTTTATTAACGACTTAGACGAAGGGTTAGAAGGCACGATCATCAAGTTTGCAGATGACACCAAACTCGGAGGGATAGCTAACACTCCAGAAGACAGGAGCAGAATTCAAAACGATCTTGACAGACTAGAGAGATGGGCCGAAACTAACAAAATGAAGTTCAACAGGAACAAATGCAAAATACTTCACTTCGGCAGAAAAAATGGAAATCAAAGATACAGAATGGGGGACGCCTGGCTTGACAGCAGTGTGTGCGAAAAAGATCTTGGAGTCCTCGTGGACAACAAGTTAAACATGAGCCTACAATGTGATGCGGCAGCTAAAAAAGCCAATGGGATTTTGGCCTGCATCAATAGGGGAATAACGTCTAGATCCAGGGAAGTCATGCTCCCCCTCTATTCTGCCTTGGTCAGACCACACCTGGAATACTGTGTCCAGTTTTGGGCACCGCAGATGAAGGGAGATGCTGACAAGCTGGAAAGCGTCCAGAGGAGGGCAACTAAAATGATTAAGGGTCTGGAGAACAAGCCCTATGAGGAGAGGCTTAAAGAGCTGGGCATGTTTAGCCTGCAGAAGAGAAGGCTGAGAGGAGACATGATAGCCATGTACAAATATGTGAGGGGAAGTCATAGGGAGGAGGGAGCAAGCTTATTTTCTGCTGCCCTGCAGACTAGGACACGGAACAATGGCTTCAAACTACAGGAAAGGAGATTCCACCTGAACATCAGGAAGAACTTCCTCACTGTGAGGGCTGTTCGGCAGTGGAACTCTCTCCCCCGGAATGTGGTGGAGGCACCTTCTTTGGAAGCTTTTAAGCAGAGGCTGGATGGCCATCTGTCGGGGGTGCTTTGAATGCGATTTCCTGCTTCTTAGCGGGGGGTTGGACTAGATGGCCCTTGAGGTCTCTTCCAACTCTACTATTCTATGATTCTATGATTCTATGATTCTGTGGTCCACTTCCATAGTTTTCTTTTTGGAAGTAAATGTGCCACCTCTTATTCATATTCTAGATTTCTAATTTGAAAAGAGGAGAAGAAATCATTTCTTATCTGGGAAATTATTAACATGTACCAGGAAGTTCCTTTTCCAGATAGTGGGTAAAATTCAATATATTTCTATCTTTATTCACTGATTAAAAACTCTGAATGGATAAAGGCTGTTAATTGTATTACAAAATAAACATGCTGTCAGGACCCAGGCAGCAGAGCACCAATAACCATACACAGAGGCCAGAATCTATCTAATATCTTTATTAAGGAAATATGTAAAGTTAATAAAAGCAAGCGTATGAATTAGTCCAGGAGTAGACCTTTCAGGAAAGGTCAAAATTAGTCCAAAGAAGCAATGTCCAATATGAAATATTAAGGTCCAAAGTTATAATCCAATAACCGAAACACTCACTTTGCCAGGCAAAGTGAGGGGAGATGACAAGGTCTTTTAGTCCATGAACTTGAACGAGGCTAGGAAGTAACTTGATTCTTGGAAAAACAAGGCTTGGATACAAGGCAGCAAGGAACGAGGAGCAAGGACAAGATCCGTGGTATTTACTTGGCAAAATCCGGGAAACAAGGCAAGGCTGGGTCTTGGAAAGCAAGGCAAAATCCGTGGAAGAACAAGGCTGGAAAACGAAGGCTTGAATCCTCTTCGTCAGTCACAACAAGTTCTCCTCTTCGTCAGTCACAACAGCACTAGGAATGGGACTACATGGCCCATGAGTCATCACACTATCCCCCTCCTCAAGCCCCCTCTCAAACTGGGACTCTCTCCCCGAGGCGCGAGGCCGCGGTTTGGCGGGATAGGTCTGATGGAAGCGGCGGGTTAGATCAGGAGCATGAACCGTGGAAGCGTCTTCCCAAGAGCGCTCTTCGGGGCCAAAACCCACCCAGTCAATGAGATATTGTAGGCGGCGGCGGTGAAAGCGAGAATCCAAAATGTCCTGAACCTCGAACTCTTCTTCTCCGTCCACCAGAACAGGGGCGGGGGCCGGCCGGTCTGCATCAGGGCGCACACCATCCGCCGGAAGGAGCAGGGAGAGATGGAACACTGGATGAATGCGCATAGAGCGCGGAAGTTGGAGTTTGAAAGTCACGGGGTTAAGTTGCGCCACCACTGGATAGGGACCAATGAAACGGGCATCTAGCTTCCGGCAGGGACGGTGGGAGGGCAAAAAGCGAGTGGACAGAAGAACCCGGTCTCCTACCTTGATTTCGGGGCCCGGCTGGCGATGCTTGTCAGCGTGGCGTTTATAGTCCTCCTTGGCTTGGTCCAGTTGCTGGAGCAAAAGTTGCTGCACTGCTGTGAGTTCCTGCAGCCAGTCCTCTGCTGCGGGAACTTCTGAGGTTTCAATGACAGGAGGAAAGAAACGTGGATGGAAGCCATAGTTTGCAAAGAACGGGGTTTCCTTAATTGAAGCCTGGACCCCATTATTGTAGGCAAACTCCGACAGTGGTAACAGGGAAGCCCAATTGTCCTGTTGGTAGTTTACATAACAGCGAAGGTACTGTTCCAAAGTGGCATTGGTGCGCTCAGTTTGCCCATCTGTTTGAGGATGATGAGCCGAAGATAAACGAGAGTCTATGCCCAATAGTTTTTGTAGTGCCTTCCAGAAGCGAGAGGTGAATTGGGACCCACGGTCAGTGACCAAACTCTTGGGCAATCCATGCAATCTGAAAACATGTTGGAGAAATAGATCTGCAGTCTCTTTGGCCGTGGGAAGGCCTTCGCAGGGAATAAAATGGGCTAACTTGGTGAAAAGGTCCACCACCACTAGGATCGTGGTGAATCCACAGGAAGGTGGTAGATCAGTTATAAAATCCGCAGAGATTATTTCCCATGGGCGAGATGGGGTAGGAAGGGGATGCAGAAGCCCTGAGGGCTTTTCCCTTCTTGTCTTGGAGCGCTGGCATACTGGGCAGGTGTTGATATATTTTTCTACATCCTTGCGGATCTTGGGCCACCAGAAATCTCTTAGGATCAAATGCATAGTTTTGAATAGCCCGAAATGCCCTGCTGGCTTGCAGTCATGACACAAACGAAGTGCCTTTTCCCTGCCCGGTCCTGGGGGGATGTAAACATGATTTCTATAGCAAAGCAGCCCATCCTTAAGCGAAAAGGGAAAATGTAGTCCTTGGCGAAGTTGGTCCTGCGCCCAGGCATCTGCTTGCTGACTAGCCCTGATTTCTTGAGCACAAAGGGGCCCTGGAGTAGAGGGAGTTGATTCAATGGGAGTGGATTTGGTGTTCCCCACTGTGAGCGTGGCAAAGTTCCCGGGTTGTAGCAGCTGGGACTCAAAGATCTCCTTGCGTCCTGCAGCGTATTCCGGTTTCCGTGACAGAGCATCTGCTTGCTTGGTCTGGGCTGGGGTTACATAATGAATTTGGAAGTTAAAACGTTCAAAGAATAAAGCCCAGCGTTGTTGTCTCTGATTTAGCTTGCGGGCAGTTCTTAGATGCTCTAGATTCCGATGATCAGTATGGACTTCAATGGGAAATTTGGCCCCTTCTAACCAATGTCTCCAAGTTTCAAAGGCTGCCTTTATGGCCAATAGTTCCTTTTCCCAAATGGTGTAGTTTCTCTCTGGTGCGGTCAATTGACGGGAATAAAAGGCACAAGGATGAAGATGATCTCCCACCGGTTGTAGGAGTACAGCCCCAATTGCTACATCGGAGGCGTCCGCCTGCATAACAAAAGGGGTTTCAGGATCTGGGTGCTGAAGGATTGGCTGGGACGTGAATAATTTCTTTAGTTGCTGGAACCCTTTCTCTGCTTGATCTGTCCAGCGGAAGGGCTGTTTCCCACGGATGCAGCTGGTGATTGGGTCAGACCAGCGGGCAAAATCTGGAATGAACTTGCGGTAATAGTTCGCGAACCCCAAGAATCGTTGCACCTCTTTTTTGTTGGTTGGCGCCCGCCATTCCAATACTGCTGAAACCTTTGCCGGGTCCATGGAGAGCCCTAGTGGCGAGACGCGGTACCCCAGGAAATCTACCTCCTGTAGATCAAAAGCACATTTTTCCAGCTTGGCATAAAGTCCATGATCCCGCAATCGTTGTAACACCATTCTGACGTGGTTCTCATGTTCTGATTGTGATCTAGAAAACACCAAAAAATCGTCCAGGTAGATGATCAAGAACCGATCTAGATAATCCTGAAAGATGTCATTGACAAAATGCTGGAACGTTGCGGGAGCTCCACATAATCCATAATTCATAACTCGGGACTCGAATAATCCGAATTTAGTCTGGAAGGCGGTCTTCCACTCGTCCCCTTCTCTGATGCGAACTAGATTATACGCTCCCCGAAGATCCAGCTTGGTGTAGACCTTGGCTCCTCGAAGTCGATCTAGTAGGTCCGAGATTAAGGGCAGGGGATAGCTGTTCCGCTTAGTGATATTGTTCAATGCTCTATAGTCCACCACCAAGCGTAATTCCCCTGACTTCTTTTTCACAAACATCACTGGGGAAGCGGCTGGGGATTGAGAGGGTCTGATGAATCCCTTGCGAAGGTTTGACTCTATGAACTCCCTGAGAGCTTCTTGCTCCGGTTCAGTCAGGGAGTAGAGATGTCCTCGCGGGATCGGGGCCCCCTCCACCAAGTCAATGGCACAGTCATAAGGTCTATGTGGGGGTAATCTCTCGGCCTCTTTTTCATTGAATACATCCCAATATTCTGAGTACTTCTTGGGCAAGGTGATAATGGGTTCAGTGTCTGTGGCATGGCAGATCTTAGCTACAAGGCAATGGTTTTGGCAATATTTTGAAGCAAACTGCAGTTCTCTGTTGGACCAGGAGATGCTTGGGTCGTGAAGTGTCAGCCATGGAATACCCAAAATCACAGGGAAATGGGGAACCTCGGTAACAAAGAAGGAAATCTCTTCCATATGTTCCCTTATCCACATTCTGGTGGGTTCCGACCACTGACTTACGGGACCCGTCTTGAGGGGGCGGCCATCGATGGCTTGCACCACACGGGCATTCTTGAAATCATGATATTGTAATCCCAGAGAGTCGGCATACTCTCTATCAATGAAATTGTTGGTGGCTCCGGAGTCTATCATGGCATGGACCATGACGGGTCCTTTTTTTGCTGACCACAAGGTGACCACTAGAAGAAACAGGACCCCGGTTGGCGGCTCTTGAGTGGGTTTTTTGACCGGGTTGGCGAGCCTCTCTACGCCCGGTCGCTGGCTTCCCCCGCCGGCTGTGCGCCAGCCGCCTCAGACGTCTTCGTCTCCGTGGAGGACGCCGCCGCCAGACGGGCGGCGGGCTTCCCTTTGGCTGGGCATTCTCTGGCGAAGTGGCCCCCGTTTCCGCAGTACCAACAGAGATTTAGGCGTTGGCGGCGGGCCTTCTCGGCGGCATCTAATCTGGGACGCACATTGCCCAACTGCATCGGCACCTCCTCGCTCCCTCTGGGGTATGGGGCTGGTGGCGGGGGTCTCCACACTGGGCGCGGCTGGACGCCGGTGGGAGCGGGAGGTTTCACCCCAGCTCTACCGCTCTGGCCTCGGACCCATTGTTTTCTGTTGGCAAGCATGACTTCAGCTCGTAAACATTGATCAATGAGTGCTTCAAGAGAGTGGGGAGGATCCACCTTGGAGATTTCTTCCAGCATCTCAATGTTGAGGCCCTCCCGAAATTGTCCTCTAAGGGCTACATCGTTCCATCCAGTGTTGTGGGCCAGCACTCGGAACTCGGCTATGTACTGGGACAAGGGTCTGTCCCCTTGGGAGAGGCGCCGGAGTTTGTGGCCAGCTGCCTCCAAATTGTCCTCGATTCCCCAGGTCTCCTTAAGGTGGTCCAGGAAGTGTTGCGCTGACCTTAGATGTGGGGAGGCTTGGTCGAACAGTGCCGTCGCCCAGTTGGCCGCTGGCCCGTCTAGGAGACTGTAAACCCACGCCACCTTGATGTCTTCTTGGGGAAACTCGGCAGCACGGGCCTCTAGATAAGCCTGGCATTGACGACGGAAAACATGAACCTTAGAAGCTTCTCCAGAAAACTTGGTTGGCAACGCCATGGCCGGGAGACGGATTCCGCGTTCCTTCAAACCCTTTATTTCCCCATCCTGCGCATTGAGCTTATCACGGATCCGGTCCACCTCATCCTTGTCGATGGTGTAGCTGATCGGTTGGCCACCCGGCCCGGCTCCGGTAGACATTCTGGCCTAGGTTAATTGGTGCTTAGGGTGGCGGAGTCAAACTGTCAGGACCCAGGCAGCAGAGCACCAATAACCATACACAGAGGCCAGAATCTATCTAATATCTTTATTAAGGAAATATGTAAAGTTAATAAAAGCAAGCGTATGAATTAGTCCAGGAGTAGACCTTTCAGGAAAGGTCAAAATTAGTCCAAAGAAGCAATGTCCAATATGAAATATTAAGGTCCAAAGTTATAATCCAATAACCGAAACACTCACTTTGCCAGGCAAAGTGAGGGGAGATGACAAGGTCTTTTAGTCCATGAACTTGAACGAGGCTAGGAAGTAACTTGATTCTTGGAAAAACAAGGCTTGGATACAAGGCAGCAAGGAACGAGGAGCAAGGACAAGATCCGTAGTATTTACTTGGCAAAATCCGGGAAACAAGGCAAGGCTGGGTCTTGGAAAGCAAGGCAAAATCCGTGGAAGAACAAGGCTGGAAAACGAAGGCTTGAATCAGGAAACAAGGCTTGGAAGCGGAGTAGCTGTCCACACACACTACTCCAGTTGCTGACGAATTGACTCCGCAAAATCCCTCCGGGAGCAAGGAACCTAAATAGGCCTTGTTTTCCCCACCAGAGAACACTTCTCTGGGGAACCAGAAACGAAAGTCAATCTCTGTGTCCAGATGTATGACTCCCTAAAATTTCTCATGGGAACAGGCTTTAATCATCTGAATGCTTTGCTGCTATTCTCAAACTCCTGCGATTAGCCTGTTGCACTCCTTTCTGCTGGAGAATGTAATTACGGCGCGAAAAAGGGGGAGAACTCGACTCCGGGCTTGTTTGGGAGATTTCTGGAAGACAAGCCTCCTGCAGGTGCAAAGGCTCAATTTCTGGCTGAAATGGTTCCCTTTCTGGCTGAAATGGAGGAAAACCCAAGTTCTCCTCTTCGTCAGTCACAACAGCACTAGGAATGGGACTACATGGCCCATGAGTCATCACACATGCATTAGTCATACATTTTCCCTCATATATCGGCTTCTACAAAGGATACTACATAAGTTAGGGAAGTGGATCGCATGGATAATATGGGAACATCAACTCTCTTTCACAGACCCTCTGATACTCCACAAAACACTTTGCATTTTTGAGAGGAGAGAACTTTCCAAAAGATCAGATGCTTCTCCTGGAGACCTTCTGGATTAGAAGATTTGCCAAAACTCCAAACAAAACAGAAAGCTAGAAACTGAAGTTACATCTATCATTGACTAAAAATGTAGTGGTACAGCTCATACAAGTATAGGTAAAGATAAAGGTTGTCCCCTGACATTAAGTCTAATTGTGTCCAACTCTGTGGGTTGGTGTTCATCTCCATTTCTAAACTGAAGAGCTGGCGTTGTCCATAGATGCCTCCAAGCTAATGTGGCCAGCATGACTGCATGGAGCGCCATTACCTTCCCGCCAAAGTGGTACCTATTGATCTACTCACATTTACATGTTTTCGAGCGGCTAGGTTGGCAGAAACTGGGGCTAACAGCAGGAGCTCACCCTGCTCCCTGGATTCGAACTGCCAGGTTTTCAGTCAGCAAGTTCAGCAGCTTGGCAGTTTAACCCACTGCACTACTGGGGCAATGTATGAAGGTGAAAACAAATGTATGATGATGAAAACTGTTCCTTCCGCATCTCTGGAGATATAATTTAAAGAAAGGAGGAAAGAAATAAACTGGAGATTAGAGTTCATGTAGAAGAGTGACAGTCTCCTCTGTTCTCACACAAGTTCCCACAGCACAGAAGAAAGTGTATCCTCTTCCACTATATGCCACCCAGATGGTCTACCTATAGAAGCAGTAATGGCCATTTCAGGAGGCTATGTGTGCTACTAGTTCAGCAAATGTTTCTCTCTAAATAACAGGGAAGAAGCAATTGTAGCAAACCAGGAATGTCTAAATAAACATGGGCAAACCAAGAGAATGGCAGGCTTGGGAGGCAATGGGCTGGTGAAGCAATTCCCCAGTGAGAGAATGCATTCCCGGTTTTGCCTGGTGGCTTTTCACACTGTAAACAACTATATATCCTAAGGAGAGTGTACAGGTCACTGAGGCAAATCCCTGAGAGACCAGTATTTACATGGTAGACTTCACTCCACGAGGAAGGCATACATTGTGAGTTAAATGAGCTGGGCTAAAGGTATGCTAACAAACAAACCCATAATCAAGGTTTTACTTTACTCATTTCTATTGGGGAGAAGTGCCAAGTGAGTATGCACAACCCACTGGCAGAAGCAGTTTCTTGAGAAATTCTTCTCTGGTTGTGTGGCCATCACAATCAAAACTTTGGAAGTCAGGACCCAGACAGGCAAGATTACTGATGCAGAGACTAGATTTGTGGGGTGGAGTTTTAAATAATAATAATAATAATAATAATAATAATAATAATAATAATAATAATAATAATAATAATAACTTTATTTTTATACCCCGCCTCTATCTCCCCAAAGGGGACTCAGGGCGGCTTACATGGGGTCAAGCCCGAATAAAAACAATAGCAATATAAAACACAACAATAGACAAAAAAACATGCACAATTATAAAAATTTAAACATTAGCCAATAAAAACAAATGACAAGAACTAATAAAAACATGGATTAAAACGGAGAGGTTGTAAAAGTAGACTGGGTGTCAAGGTGTCAAGACACAGATTTGTCCAGTACACACCATTTGGTCCATAAACTTTCCTCACTTATTGAAGTGAGTTATGACTGAACATGGTTATTCAGTGGCAAGGAGAAACGTTCAGCATATGCTCAGATCAAAACATGTACATACTATGTTTTATTTAAAAGACATACACACACACATTAAACTTGTTATTTTTAACAACCACTTAAGAAATTATTAAACAACAATGCTATTAATGGAATGAGTAATTAGCATTCTATGCTACTTTATTATTTTGGATGGCCATTTTTAGCCTCTTAATTTCATCTGATTTTTAAAAACAATAACTTTAAATGTAGCATTAACAATTAAGATAGCAAATTAATTATATATTTCTCAGCAAAACAATTAACTTTATCAAATTAATTCTGCAATAAATTATATTGATAACAAATTAATACTGTTTCCCAGCTCTGGCTCAGATTAATCTCTTCTTTGTTACTCTCCTTGTTCTGAAGCCAAACCCTAGTTCAACTAGACTTTGAAGAAGACAAGTGTAAATTAAAACAGGGATATAAATAAGCAACAGCAAGGCTGATTTGATACCATGATATGTGTGCAGAGTGCAAATATTTATTTATTTTTCTAGTGGTTTGGAAAGTATGAAAACAAAAAGCAGAAATGTTTGTCTTGCAAGTCATTATCAAAGGGTTTCACGCTTGAACAAATACATACAGTAGATGATAAAATCTATGAGCCAAAAATAAAGGGAGGGAAATCTAACCATTTTAGTTTCTTCTGCGTGAAGCTTTAAAAAAAGTTCTCTCTGTCGTAAATATGAAGAAATGTGGGTGTTTCCTACCCAAATTTGGAAGATATTTCATTCATTTTCAACATCTACATTTAATACGTACAACTATTTTCATCATGGAATATGTTGTCTTTGCTTATCAATGTAGCAGTTGAAGATGAGGAGTCGTTCAGAAAAAATAAGTTGTAACCTAATATAGCACTAATGTGGTAACTATATAGGAATGGAAAACCTACAACTAAACCATCAAAGCCCTGGGCCACATCCTTTTTTTAAAAAAAATATCTAAGTTTGAAATACTTACTTAGGCGATCCCTCGTAGTTCGAGGATGATGGTCCTCCATTTCTTGGAAGACGCCTGTGCGTGATTTTTTTTATGTGTGAAGGTCGGTGCACGGCCGGTCAACACACAGTCTTCACAGATTGAGGTCCCAGCAGTGGTGTGATTAACACAACGAGAGTGGCTTCTCAGTCTGTTGCAGCCTTCCTCCGCCTTCGCAGCCATTGTAACATGTATCATGTTATCCTCCGCCTGCTCCGCCGTTGAGGTCTTTGGGTCTTCGGATTGTGCTTGGTCTGGATCCTCCCCTGTGGCCACTCCTGGGAGTGTGTGACTTCAGTGGTTGTGCCCTCAGGTTCATTGGAACACGCAAGCCCCCTCACCACGTCAAGGTGACAATCCATTGAGGGGGGAATATGAAAGTTTGAAATATGAAAGCATTGGCAGCATTTGGTAATTCTGATCAAAAATGATCTTAAATCACATTCTCATGAAGGCCACTTAATTGTGTGTTTGGCTCTGGCCCCATGTTTAATCCTGAAGGAACACCATGTGAATGGTTTGCTGTTATAGTGCAATAAAGCTGCGGTCTCAACCTGTTAACTATTGAACATCACTATTCAGATGCCTTTACTGTACACTAGGTGTAAAATAATACTGCATCAGCACTATGACATCATACCATAATAGCTTTCTTATGGATAAATGCATATCAATTAAGTGGTTTTTGAAGAGGACAACATGAAACAACTGACTAGCATGATAGACACTGTTGCTTTTAATAGGAGAAAGATATCTAAAATGGCAGGGGGTGATGTAGTCCATTTCTCTTCCTATGTCTTCCCTCATAATGCAAGATCTGAGCAGTGATGGGTGCACAGTAATGATGTTGTGCAGAAATACTGTTACTATGGCTTAATGACTATCTGTGAAGTGGTTTTGAACAAGACAACTGATTAATGTAATGAGCACTTTTATTTTTCACATGAAAAAACATCAAAATGGCAAAGTATGTTGTGATCTGTTTCTCTTCCTGTGCTACCTCTTGGAAGAGAGATTTGGACAGTGATTAATGTGGCATAATGACATTGTTCTATAATAACCATATTTCTAAAATTCAGCTGTTATCAACAATGTTATGGATTTTGATGAGGCATGGATACAGGGCAAAAGGAAGGAAAATGCCAAGAGGAAGGTATATCAAGCAAACCTTTGCCATGATCATCGTCTACCTGGAAATCTATGTCCTCAAAGTGAGACCATGTGGATCCAGAATAGGTCTTCAAAATCACTTATGGACCCTCTTCCAAGGCTCTACCCTAGGAAGACAATCATACTTGGCCACGAGGGGTCACCTATGAATGACAAATGAACCCTTGGAAGACAATCATACTCAGTCACAAGTGATTGCCAATAATTATGATGATTTCTAAAATACATAAAATCACAATCATAGACTTATAGAGTTGGAATGGCCATGCAGTCTAACTCCCTGCCATGCACTTTCAACAGAAGACCATACAACCTCTGCTTTAAAATTTCAGAAGAGGAAACTCCAAGGCAGCATATTTCATTGCCAAACAGTTCTTAACTTCAGGAAGTCCTTCCTAATGTTTCTGTGGAATCTCTTTTCCTGCAATTTGAATCTGTTGCTCCATGTTCTAGTCTTTAGAGCAGCACAAATCAAGCTCACCCTCCTCTTTAATGTGACATTCTTCCAAATATTTAAACATGGCTATCACTTGCATCTCCCAGTCTTCTTTTCTCCCAGCTCCCTAAGCTGTTCCTCATAAGGTTGGCTTCCAAACCTTTGGTCATTTCAATCACCCTTTTCTGGACACATCCCAGCTTGTCAATATCATTCTTGAATTGTGGTGCCCAGAACTGGACACAATATTTATACTGAAGCAAACCAAACACATAATGCAAGTCTCGACAGATGATGGCATTAGCACAGATGAAAAAACTGCAAATCATGCTATTATAGCACAAATATGGCAAACATTAACATACTATTACTCCCAAGTACAGCTGAAGCAGTTCTTTTATAACAGTGTTTCCCAATCTTTTTTTTTTTTGACCAGGGGACCACTTGACTAGGGACCACTCTCCAACAGTAGCACCAAAAGGGTTACAAATCAGTTTTTGTTCAATTTTAGATTCAGTTTGGTTATTTGGGGTGCTGATTCAGAAAATTGCATCGGATAGACCACATCAGCTGTAGTTTCCGATACAGAACATATGCCACCCTGTAGTCACCATCTGCTTACCCACAGAAAACCATATTTAATAATCTAGAGCTGATGTGGTCTATCCAATGCAATTTTCTGAATCGGCATCCCAAATATCCCCAGGAACCGGTCTAAAAACTAGGACACTAAGAAAAATTTTTTGGTTGGCTGGCTGTGTTATTATCCATAGTAGAAACAGTGAGATCGTGGACCATATTTTTGGTCTTACAGACCATTGGTGGTCCACGGACCACAGGTTGGGAATCACTGTTTCATAAGCATAACAGTGTGTTGTGATAAGAATCTTAGAAAGAAATTACCTGTTTGAAAGAAATGTTGGTAATGATATAGCGATCACCCCTCATTGTGGCATATGATGTGGAAATGTTAAAAAAAGTGCTTCTTTTTGGCTGGATGTGTTAGGATACATTCATTTATCATTAGAAAAATCTGGTAAATACGCCAGTTCTTTACATTCTTGTGATGTGGAATTTAACTGAGGGCCAGTCTTATTGGATCCTGCATGCTTTTCTAAAGACTTGCACTCCCAGGATGGAAAAGTAAACATTCACCACCTACTAATCAATGTTCAGAAGATCTTACAGCTTTTGCTATGCATCCATGTATATTACATACAAGTCAAACTAAAAAAACCCCATATTTTTAGAAATAGAGTTAGCTTTAAACCATACACATTTTTCATTTCTTATGTATTTTCCTCTTGCCTTCTTTCTTTTTCTCTCGCTCTCATTCTTTCCCATTTCTTTTTTTGGGGATAATATTTTAAAATCCAATGCACCTGATTTTCTCAGAAAGAGAATATTATTGCATGCATTTCTCCTGAAAATTTTTTTTTCCTGATGGAAAATATCTCCTGCTCATAGGTTTAAAATTTCCTGAAATTTTATATAGCGGTACTTATCTTCTAATGCTATGATTAGCCACATGACTCATTAGTGATGTTATGAAGATTGTGTTTTAACCACCAACCACCACTATTTCCTAGAGCTGTGGACTGTGCAGCCTCATAGGCTGTAAATTACTGTAATATCCAGAGTTCTTAGGACATAACTTGAAACCAATTTGCTTGGTACTTACTAAGAACTGTAATTCCTATAAAACAAAAAACACATAGTTTACAGTTTATAGCTATTAGTCTCATTTCCTCTGGCTCACTTGCTGCTTCCAGATTTTCACATGGATTTCAATTCTAACCAAGGAAGTTTATTTGATTGTACATCCCAAACCACAGCATGCCCTCCAGTCTGTTCCTGTAAAGTTGGAAAATTACTGTCTCTTCTATGAGTGGGTATATTGAATAGTCTCTAAGGACTGCTACAAAGGGCATAAGTGCCCTTCCAGGCTGATAGTGCATGGCTGGCAAACATTGAAATGCCAGTAATCTGGTTAGCAAATTTCACCCCCGAAGTTTTGTTTAGTCTTGTCCGTAAATCCTGACTTCAACACAATTTACATGGATAATAGAATTTATTCCCAAGGATGTTCGGTTCAGAGTTATGCTTCAGGAGCTGGATTCAAAAACAAAAGCAGCACTCAATTGGTGAACTATCGGCTCATTTCCAATCTCTCCTTTTTGAGCAAGGTCGTGGAACGTGTGGTGGCCTCACAACTCCAAGCATTCTTGATAGACATTGATGGGATCCAGAGCAGTCTGGCTTTAGGCCGGGACATGGTACTGAAACAGCCTTGGTCACCTTAGTGGATGATCTACGCCGGGAACTGGACAGGGGGAATGTGTCCCTGTTGATTCTGCTGGACCTCTCAGCGGCCTTCGATACCATTGACCATGGTATCCTTCTGAGACGCCTTGTGGGAATGGGCCTTGGAGGTACTGTTTTACAGTGGCTCCGGACCTTCCTTGAGGGTCACTCTCAGAAGGTGTTGTTGGGGAATAACTGCTCAGCCCCACAGCCTTTGCTCTGTGGGGTCCTGCAGGGTTCAGTATTGTCCCCCATGTTGTTTAACATCTACATGACGCTGCTGGGAGAGATCATCCAGAGTTTTGGGGTATGGTGTCATCTGTACACAGATGATGTCCAACTCTGTCACTCCTTCCACCTGCTACTAAGGAGGCTGTGCAGGTCCTGAAACAGTGCTTGGCCACTGTAACAGTCTGGATGAGGGCGAACAAATTGAAATTGAATCCAGACAAGACAAAGGTACTTCTGGTCAGTCGCAAGGCCGAACAGGGCATAGGGTTACAGCCTGTATTGGACATGGTTACACTCCCCCTAAAGACGCAGGTTCGCAGCCTGGGACTTCTCTTGGATTCATCATTGAGCCTGGAATCTCAGGTCTCGGCAGTGACCAGGGGAGCTTTTGCACAATTAAAACTTGCACACCAGTTGCACCCGTACCTTGGGAAGTCTCACTTGGCCACAGTAGACCATACTCTGGTTACATCCCAAATAGATTACTGCAATGCGCTCTACATAGGGTTGCCTTTGAAGACTGTTTGGAAGCTCCAACTGGTCCAACGGGTCGCAGCCAGATTGCTCACCGGAGCTGCGTACAGGGAGCATACAACTCCCCTGTTGTGCCAGCTCCACTGGCTGCCAGTTTGCTACTGAGCATAATTCAAGTGCTGGCTTTAGCCTATAAAGCCCTAAACTGTTCTGGCTCAGTTTACCTGTCCGAATGTATCTCCTCCTATAAACCATCTCAGAGTCCAAGATCATCTGGGGAGGCCCTGCTCTCGGTCCTGCCTGTGATGTCTCAGATACCTTTGGCCCCTGATCCAGTAGCCATTGCGGATCAAAATGAAGAGGATTTGGGGTTTTTCCCACCGCAGCAAGATTCTATCCCTTTCCAGATGTCTCCTGTTGACATTGCAGAGCCAGAGCCAATTAGGCCTGCCCTTGAAATGTTGCTGGCTCTTCCCGGTTCGCCGGAGAGTTTAGTTTTTGCTAGAAGGGCTAATTTCCAAACAGATCGCTCTTGAAAACGAAGTTTAAGGAGAAGTGTGAGATTAGCGGAGCGAGGAGATTGTGGCTAAATCAGTTCTCCTGGGAAGTTTTGAGGAGGTAGGCATCTGGCATCCTGTTGTTAGCAGCTTGTTCTCTTGGGAACTTTTGGGGAGACATGCACCTGCTTGGGGGAAGCTTTTGGACTTCAATAAAAGTTCTGTGCAGAGAATCTTTGTTGCAGTGTCAACTGGACTTCTAACGGAAGAACACATCGTCTCTTGATCCTGTGCATCTAAGCGGCCCGTTGGCGCGCTTACTCTTGAGAAGACCGGCATAGCGTCTCGTCCTTGCCAAGTTTGGACTGCGTTTCAGATCCACCACGAATTGTCTTGCCTTGCCTTGCCTTGCCTTGAATCCTGTTCTGGACTATTACTTCAAGTACTTTCCTAAGGAACTTTGCTCATTTCCCCACTCAAACCTCCATTAGGTTTGAGTGTGTTTCGGTTATTGGATTTTGGACTTTGGACTCTAATATTGGACATATAACTTTCTTTCTTTGGACTATTACTGATCTTTTCTAAAAGGTCAACTGATTGACTATCTACTCTGCTTATATTTGTTTGAAACTTTTATTGCTTTAATAAAGATATTAGATTGTATATTGGCCTCCGTGTTGGTTCCCAGTGTTCGCGCTGCCTAGGGGTGTTACACCGCCCTCTGCACAGATGCGATTGGCGGGGACAAGAGACAGGGCTTTCTTGGTGGTGGCCCCGCAGCTATGGAACTCCCTCCCTAGGGAGATTAGATGACCCCCCTCCCTCTGGATCTTTCGCAAGAAAGTGAAGACATGGCTCTTTGACCAAGCCTTCAGAAATTTGGTGCAGTGATAGATATGAAAGATATGGAATTGGCTAATGAAATGGCCTGGACTTGCTCTTGGATCACGTGATTTACTTGTCAGAGTCAAGTGTTAATGGTTTTAATTATTTTTCATTGTACTTTAATGTGTATTTTAATGACCCCCTTTGTAATTGTTTTTAAAGGCACTGAATTATTGCCACATTGTCAAGCCTCCCTGAGTCCCGTCTGGGGTGAGAAAGGCGGGATAAAAGTATAGTAAATAAATAAATATATATATAAGACCTAATTACTTTTTCTTTTCAGATGGACAAGTGCACAAATTATGAACATAGCCTCTTAAACTTTGAGAAATCTCCAAGTAGGTCACATAATCTGCTATAGAGTTCTGGCACCTTCAATGCTAATACCGTGTTTCCCCGAAAATAAGACAGTGTCTTATATTGTGATGACTCATGGGCCATGTAGTCCTGTTCCTAGTACTGTTGTGACAGATGAAGAGGAAAACTTGGGTTTCCCACCGTTTCTGCCAGATTTGGAGCCCTTGCAGCTGCAAGATGTTTGCCCACAAGAAGTCAGCCAAACAAGCCTTGAGCAGAAATCTCCCCCATTTTCTCGCCGGCTTTATTATAATCAAGATAGAAGCGCTCGGGAGGCGACTCGCCGGAGCGCCAGGATAGCTGCCAGACAATTAGATGATTAAGTCTGTTTCCCTTGGGAAAGTTTAAGGAGTCATGCATCTGGACACAGTATAGGTTTCGTTTCTTGTTCCCCAGAGAAAGTGTTCCTTGGCGGGAAAACAGGATCCTATATAGGTGTTTGCCCGCAAAGGAATCCTTGCGGAGTCATTTCGTCGACTTGAGGAGTGAGATCGTGTGTAGACTTCGTACTCCAGTTCCCAGTTCCCAGATCAAGTTTCCTGCCCAGCCTTGTACCGTGGACTTCTATGGACTCAGTTCTAGATTCATGTTTGCCTTGTTTCCAGTTTGATCTTGCCAAGTCTCAAGTCTTGCCTCCCTTGCGTTTTAAACCACGGACCTTGCTTTCCAGTCTCAAGCCTTGTTTTCCAGTTTCCTTCGGATTTACTTTAAGCCTCAAAGACTATGGACAGTTCCCCACACTATTGCTTGCCAAATAGTGTGTGTTTCGGTGAAGTGGATTATAACTTTGGACTTTAATATCACATATTGGACATTGTTTTCCTGGACTATATTTGACCTTTCCTGAAAGGTCTACTTCTGAACTATATTCTACACTTATTTTTATTGACTTTATATATTTCCCTAATAAAGATATTAGATAGATTCTGGTCTCTGCGCATAGTTATTGGTGTTCTGCAGCCTGGGTCCTGACATATATTAATTTTTGCTCCCAAAGATGTGCTAGGTCTTATTTTCAGGGGATGTCTTATTTTTCCATGAAGAAGAATTCACATTTATTGTTGAACTAAAAAATGAACATTTATTATATACTGTACAGTAGTTGTCATCACAAACCAGCATAACCAGACAAACTGTGAATCCTATCAAGAATTTCTTGTTACTACCATTATTTCCATGTACAACTGGTATGTACATTTACCAATCCTTCATGCTCTGGTGTTCTGTTTGGCAGGTGCTGGGCATGCTTCCAAACAAAAACTTTGCTAGGTCTTACTTTTGGGGGAGGCCTTATATTTAGCAATTCAGCAAAACTTCTACTAGGTCTTATTTTTCGGGGATGTCTTATTTTCGGGGAAACAGGGTACATTTTATCTGGCATAAGCTATTGTGGACTGCACTTATAGTTGCAGCTGAAGAAAGAGCTGCAAACTTTGAAACTTCACATCAGATAACTCATGGAGTTGCAAGACTGACTTTTTTTGGTATTGATTTTAGTAAGATTGGCAGCTCGATTTTCCGCAGTCAGTGCAAAAGCTGTAGTGCCATTCTGTACTGTGTAAGTGAGATGGAGTAATGTACAGTTTTGCTTCATGTTTTGATCATAGTCATTACAAATCCTCTTTTCAAAGTATATTTTGCAGGGACAGTATTAGACTGATGTCAAGGGACCCAGGAGCCATGATTTACCCCAAGAGACCGTTGTCTTCATTATCGTTTGCTCTTTAAACCATCAAAGGCAGAAAGAGCTGTGCTGTCGATTAATGATTGATTGATGAATTAATTAAATTGCTGTTTTATCTCTATTATGTGAAACTCAAATTGGACCATATAGTCTAAACACAGAAAAAGGATTTTCATTATTTGACCAGTATTAAAACAGTTGGAGGAGTGAGGTTTGTTAAAGTGCTAATGTTAAATGTGTATGTTTCACTTTCACTAACAGTGATTGCCAAAACCCACCAAACAAGTGGTTCTCAACCTGTGGGTCCCCAGATGTTTTGACCTTCAACTCCCAGAAATTCTAAACAGCTGGTAAACTGGCTGGGATTTCTAGGAGTTGTAGGCCAAAACACCTGGGGGCCCACAGGTTGAGAACCACTGTACCAGACCCTTCCAATTCAGAGAAGGATGTGCCCCAAGTATTCAATTCTTGCAAGAAAGAGGAAATGTTATCTTCACTGTATATAATTCCCCCCCCCCCCCAACATTCATAAACCTCAAGAAAAGCCTTGGAGACATTTCTTTCTACAGCATTTACTCTTTTAAACATTTTTAGGTCTATGCATGCTTTCAGTATTAAGGGGACTGGTATTACCTGGCACTATTGCAAACTGTACATTCCCTACATTTCCTCTGTATTTAATGGCAGTCCACATATATTCTCATTAGGAATGCAGTAAAGGGTGGGAAAATCTAGCCCTACAACTGTCACTGGTCTGTGATTTCTGTCATTTCTCACCACTGACTATGCAAACTGTGGCTGATAGGAGTTAAGTCTACCAATCTCAAAGCCCAGGACTTTTCATAGAATTATAAGAGCTGGAAGAGACCCACAATTCCCACCAAGTACAACCCTCTACCATGCAGGAAAAACACAGTCAAAGCACTCCCGACAGATGGTGATCCAGCTTCTGTTTAAAAGCCTTCAAAGAAGGAGCCTCCACTACACTCAGAGGCAGAGAGTCCACTGCTGAACAGCTTTTACGGTCAGGAAGTTCATCCTAATGTTCAGGTGGAATCTCCATTCTTGTAATTTGTACCTATTGCTCTGGGTGCTAGTCTCCAGGACAGCAGAAAAGAAGCCTGCTCCCTCTTCCTTATGACATCATTTCAAATATTTTCCCTGAAGGTATTGTCACTGCTGGGTTTCTTTTATTTTTAATCCAGTACAGATAAAGGCAGTTTCATTTCTTAAAATGAGAAATGTAGTAATCTACTTTTGGCGATTGATGTTCTTTGTAATTTCAATCTGGATGAGTTCCAGGTTGTTGATTCATGCACATTTCATGTTTCAGAATCACACAAAATCAAAAATTTTACAGATGAGTTTCTAAAATATAATTTAGCATAGGTGTAACTCGCTTGTTCCTTTGAGACTTCCACATTTTAATACCTGAATGTGGACTACTCCATTTTTAATGAAGTATGATCAGAGTGATTTTCCTCACTAAAAATGCTCAGTATTGTAATAACTGCAAGGCATATATTGCACAATACATACACATACAAATTAGATCAAGAGTGAGTGTGCATGACAGAAAGTCTAGCTCCTGGTATGTTGAGGTCACTCCATCTGGGGAAGTCTATGACCTCTGAGGCACCTGGTCAATCACAGTCAACATCCCCATGTCTCATCGCAAGGAACAGTGTAGGCAGAGGATGATGGTTGGTTATTACATCTAGTTCTTCATTTTGGTTGGCTCATTTCCTGTTGAAGTGTGAGCTAACAATGGCTCTATGATGAAGAAGAACCTCTGAGAATGGTTTAGTGACATCTGTGTCAATGAATTCACTCACACCTTTAGTTTGAACATTAAAGGAGTTATCTAAGGTGCCATCTTTATTTTGGGAACAGAGTTTTGGGTGCCTCCTTTGAAGTTCTGACTAAAATTCAGACCTAATTTACAGTTTTAAGGTAAAGGTAAAGGTTTTCCACTGATATTAAGTCCAGTCGTGTCCGACTCTGGGGGTTGGTGCTCATCTCCATTTCTAAGCCAAAGAGCCAGCATTGTCCATAGACACCTCCAAGGTCATGTGGCCAGCATGACTGCATGGAGCGCTGTTACCTTCCTGTTGGAACAGTACCTATTGATCTACTCACATTTGCATGTTTTCGAACTGCTAGGTTGGCAGAAGCTAAGGCTAACAGTGGGAGCTTGCTCTACTCCCCGGATTCGAACCGCCAACCTTTCGGCCAGAAAGTTCAGCAGCTCAGCGGTTTAACCCACTGTGCTACTGGGAACTCCAATTTACAGTTTTACTGACAAGGAATGTTCAGTACTAAAATCTTAATGGCTAATGGAGTCTCATTATTCCAAAGGGATTGGGGATACTTTTCAGTTGGTATGGCTGGCATTCCTGTGGAAGCCTTTGCACACAAGAAGGCACATATGGCCTGAGTGACTGATATGCCTCCCAAGCATCTTCTAATGTCTCTTTAATAAACAGCTGTCTTTTTAGCATACCAAAGTTGGTTCCTTAGCACTCAGCTGACGAAGCAGACTGAGAGATGTCTAGAACACAAGTGAAGGATATCTTGTACAGACCTAACTAGAAAATAGTTCTTAAATTGTTTTCTCACTTTCATAAAATATATCTTTAGCTAGACTTTGATCTTAATATTTTGTTGAGTCCCATCCTGAGAGAAATGCAGGGTTTAAATTGAACAAATAAAAATAAATACACCTGACTTGTAGTAACAGCTGCTATTGAGATTATGCTTAGTCAGAGCTCCCAAGATACATGAATTATTTTATTAGTTCATCTTTCCCCTCATCCTAATTTCTTCTCCTCCCACCTTTTTTCCCTTTTCCTGCTATCACATCATCAACTCAGCTGACTATGAGACATAACAATTCATAACAAGAAAACCCGCCTCTTCCCCAGTAACCATCAAAACACCCCCTTGCGTTGGCTCCTTTGACCAGCATCTCTCTCACAATGGAAATGAAGGTTACAACAACCAGCCTTTTCCTATTACCATTGTTGTACCAGTTCAGAAAATAAACATCTGGTTGAGAAACAGGCTTGGGAATTTCCCGTGGATCTGTTTACTTGTGTTGTGCATCCAACCATAATAAAGGCTTCATCCTGTGCCGTGTTTTCTACTTGTAGATGATTATTGAAGCATGAGCAGGGGGGTACCTAGAAAATCTGTATTTAGTTCAAATAAATAATAAAGAAAACAGAATGAAATTAGAATGATCCAATCTTGAACAGTTGTCCAGAGGTAGGAAACAATAATCCTATTAATATCTTTACAAAGAGGATCTGCACTTCACAATATGTGATAGATTTCGCCTGTAATATTCTAGACAGGTTGGCTTATCACTGATCCCAAGGCTTTGCAGGCTGAACCCATTTGTACACATTATATAGCATCCCCAGACAATTGTACACATTGTACAGCATCCCCAGCTACAGCCATATGAAGGCATCATTAAAAGCATACACACAACTTGGTCATAGTATATAGACAGGCAACTGCAGTAGGGCTGGGTATCAGCTTCTTTCCTGACACTCCAGGGTCTGTCTAAATTGGCAAAATGTCCACCCAGACCAAAAATAAATAAATTGAACTCTATGTTTGTTTAATTCACATTTTAAAAGATGTTAAAGTGTACCAAGAGGCTTTGCAAGATGTTGGTTAGCTGTCACTTTTGGAGGCTTCCAAGAGAGGCAATACATTCCTCTTTCCCCTTTTATGAAAGAAAAAGTGTGGCTCGAAAATCTGAAGTAGTGAAGAATATTTTTTTAAAAACAGCTTGTTGGCTATGTTTGGCCCCAGGGCCATATTCCCCTCTCCCAGTTTCAATGGGTCATTTCTTACTAGCTGAAATGATCTACACTGGCATACAAGTTGACAGCTAGCATTATTATTTGAGTTTTGCAAAACTGCATCCTCTGTAGCCAAATATGCCATTGTCAGTTCCATTTACTTTTCTCCTATATTCAGTGGAGGCACACTACTCTTACAGCTAAGGAGCAATCTGAATAGAGGTGGAAATGTTAGGAAAAGGAGACTGTACCTTCCAAGGTCCCTTGTTTCCAGTGATCTGATTACATGCTAACCCTTTTGTTTCATCACTCTTGCTGTATGCCTTCATGTCATTGCTGACTGACTGCAACCCTAAAGTGAACCTACCACAGTGACTTCTTAGCAAGATTTGTTCAGAAAACGTTTGCCATTGCCTTTCTCTGAGACTGCGTGTCATTCATCAAGGTCACCCCATGGATTCCCATTAATTTTTAAATTTCATGTCAGGAGCTACTTGAGAAACTGCAAGTCGCTTCTGGTGTGAGAGAATTGGGTGTCTGCAAGGATGTTACCTAGGGGATGCCTGGATGTTTTACCATCCTGTGGGAGACTTCTCTCATGTCACCGCATAGGAAGCTGGAGCTGACAGATGGGAGCTTACCCTGCTCCCTGGATTCAAACCACCGACCTTTCAGTCAACAGTCCTTCAAGCACAATAATTTAACCCATTGAACGAGGACTCAACCTCTGCCCGTTTTTTTATCCCAAACTACCACATGTTACTGGCTTCCACTTGTTTTATTACATCTGTTGGCATACATAAAGCAGACAGAGGGTTTTATTCCACCTTGAACATCATTAAAATCGTATGTCAAATGGCACTGACCCATGAGAAGATGCTTAATGAATGTGCCATATAAAGCATGCATGGGAGAAGTTGCTAGGCGTGGCTAAGTGGAAATTGGGACAATTAATGGCTACTACTTATAAAGTAGCAATTGTATATAATTACCAATATATGAAGCTACTAGCTGTGCCTGGCCACGCGTTGCTGTGGCTTATGGGAATGCTTTGTTGGCCAGCTGGAATAGCAGTGAATAGCCTTGCAGCCTCAAAGCCTGGCCATTTTCTTCTTGTGGGAATCCTTGTTTGGTGAGCTGGAATATAAAGGAATAGGCTTGCTGCTTGGAAGGCTGGGTACTTGCGTTCTAGGGGAATGTTTTTGGGCTGCTAGAATTGCAATGAATAGCCTCACTACTTCAAAGCGTGGCTGCTTGCTACCTAGGGGAATCTTTGGTTGGTCAGCTTCAATAGTACAGAGTAGTATTGCTGCTTCAAAGCCTGGTCACCTTCTACCAAGGTTAATCCTTTGTTGCACTGAATAGCCTTGCAGCTTTAATGCCTGGCTGTGTTATACCTAGGGGAATCCTTGTTTGGTGAGCTGGAGTAGCACCCTCAATCAAAGAGCCGCTTTGAAGCCTGGCTACTTCCTTTGTAGGGGAATTCTTGTTTGACCACTTTGAATTGCACTGAATAGTCTTGCAGCTTAAAAGCCTGGCCGCTTTCTACATAGGGCATCCTTGCTAGGCCAGGTTGAATGGGATGGAGTAGCCTCATGGCTTCAAAGCCTGGGGGTTTTTCACCTAGGGGAAATCTTGGTTGGTCAGGTTGAATAGTACTGAATAGCTTTGCTGCTTGCAAGCCTGGCCATTTTCTATCTTGTGGAATCCTTTGTTTGGCCAGTTTGAATAGCAAGTATGAATACTGCAATTAGTCACCTTGATTAGCATTCAATGGCCTTGCAGCTTCAAAGCCTGGCTGCTTCCTCCCTGGGAGAATCCTTTGTTGGGAGGTGTTAGCTGGCCCTGATTGTTTCCTTTCTGTAATTTCCCTGTTTTCAGAGTGCTGCTCTTTATTTACTGTCCTAGTTTTAGAGATTATATTGTTCTGTATTATTATACCACAGTAATTATTATATATTATATTTATAATCTTATGCTATCTGCTTAAAACTGGATTATATGAGCCCCCTTCTACACAGTTGTATAAAATCCACACTGAAGTGGATTATATGGCAGTGTGGACTCAAGATAATCCAGTTCAAAGCAGATAATTTAAAATTATAAATGGGTAATATAGCTGTGTGGAAGGACCTTGACTCTACACTGCCATATAATCCAGTTCAAATCAGATAATCTGTATTTTATAGGCAGTGTGGATTAGGCCGAAGTGCACTCTGCCTGTGCCCTGGGTGCCATTTTGGCTGAGGGAGTTGATAGGATACGAAGGAACAGGGCCTAAAGGCAGTGGGGGGGGGGGGCGCTAAAGGCAGCAGAGCCTATGTTTCTAACTGGCAGTTAGGGGAAGAAAGGCTCTTTCTCATCCTCTGTAATCTGGACTATTTTCTAGTTTTTTTTATTGAAATACATATTTTGGATGACTATGTCTTTTGTGGACAAATTTGGTGTGATTTGGTTCAGTGGTTTTGTTGTTTACTCCATAGTAAAACGAACATTACATTTTTAGATAGATAGATACATAGATAGATAGTATCTCTCTTGCTGGTAGCTACAAGAGAACATGAGTGAGAAGGTGTTATTTCATACCTGAATGGTTTTTGAACTTCCCAAAAAATCTGGCTGATCAATATGAGAACAGGATGCTAGTCCTTCTATGTTTGTCTCTTCAGGGATTGTGTTGAATTCATGTGATGAATTTATAGTACATAGAATAAGACAGCAACTAGAAGCAGCATTCTTTGAGGCCCACAGAAAGCTATTAGACAAAATAATAGCACGCAAACAAATAGGAAATATGTATAAAGGCACCAGATCTTATCTGTTCTTGAAAGCTTAGAAAAGTCCATTCTGGTCACTTGGACGGGAGGTTCCCAATGAATACCAAGTTCTGTAGGTCACTGATTCTTAAACTGTGGGTCCTGATCCCAAATGGGGTCCCCTTAGCTAAATGCTAGAATCACAAAAATTTTGACAACAGTAAAATATTTCTGAACCCCACCCATTTATTTAAATCTGTTATCAACAACATGCAGTGTTTACAATGGGCTCTACAGAAAATGCTTCCGCTGTACTCCACAAAAGGGAAAATCTGGAGCAAGCCCTGAAAATGCTGATTTATCAGTAAATGTTTGATTCTAAACCAATTTAAATACCTATATACCTGGGGTCACATAAAAAATTCTTGGTAGAAAAAAGGTCATGAATGGAAAAGGCTTAAGAAGCCTTGCTGTTGGTTATTTTTCCAATCAAGGAACTAGCAAAACCACCTTTCAGTATTTCTTGCCTAAGAAAGCCTTATGAAATCTATGTGGTCACCATAAAACAAGAGGTGACTTGAAGACTCAAACACATACAATAATTATTGAACTTTATCCAAAAACGTTTCTGGACTTTCCCAAAATATGCAAGTTTGCATGTAAGGCAGATCATAAAATGGTAAATCAAATGTGAAACTATTCAGAATTCCAGCTTCAATAGGAAAATAAAATTCAGGAGAATTCTGTAAACTTAGAAATAAATTCTGTTCTCAGTGGGTCTCATTCCTAAGAAAACAGATATAGGACTGCAGCTTGACAATGTCTACACACCACAAAATTGGATTGGCTGGCACTCACCTATTTTAATCATCTCCTATTTTCTCAAGGTTTGAACTTCAGAAAAATCAGTTCTGCCTATAGTATTTGCAGAATCCTTACAGTATTGACTGGCTCAGGCTATGATAGTATAGCCTCCCCCTAATTTCAAGAGCTTTATTGTAACTGTTAAAAGTATTTTCCCCCAAAAGCAGATGTAAGTTAAAATGTATATGAATTTGTGACTTTATAAAATACTTGAATCTAAACAAGGATCATATAAATAAGAAATCTTTGAATATATTTTAGATTTAAATGAAGTAACAACTGAAGAGCATTTGAATAGTGAGGGGCTGGGCTGTGGTGCTGGCTGGTAAGCGGCCTGCTGCAAGAAATCACTCTGACCATGAGGTCATGAGTTCGAGGCCAGCCCATGGCGTGGTGAGTACCCATCAATTAAAAAATAAAAAATAGCCCCTGCTCGTTGCTGACCTAGCAACCCGAAAGATAGTTGTATCTATCAAGTAGGAAATAAGATACCACTTATAAAGTGGTGAGGCAAATTTAACTAATTTACGACGTTGGAATGAGGAAGTGCCGTCACAGTGGATGATGAAGCAGCTGCTCCCCCCTGTGGCCAGAATCGAACATCCCCTCAGGAGAAGGTTAAATTGCCTCTGCGTCTGTGTTCTGTCACGCTCTGGGCCTGGAACTATTGTCTTTTGTATAGGACGTATACTTTATGCCCAGCGGGAAGCCAGGGCGCCTCAAAGAGAGGTTCTTGAGGATTTTCCTGAAAGGGATGATCTTTTGAGTCTTTAATGAAATAACAAAGTCTTTATTGTTGAACAAATAATAAATCTTCAAGGAGTCAAATAACACTTCAAGGTTTCCCTAATAAACTGTTGGCTTTTCAATCTTGTCCCCAGGGGACGGGCAATTGGTTTTGGATAACTGTACTTTTTCTGTAAGAAGAAAAACCCCTTATAACCTCTCCAAGGCTGTCTATCATATGGGCCTAGCTGATGTGGGACCTACTATCGATTCCAAATGTGTCTGGGCATCGAGTAGACCTACCAACCAAGGCTTCCAGATGTTTCAGCTGGGGTTCCGTGGACCTGTGATGCTGTTCTCTCTCTGAGGTTTCTTTGGAAACTTTAGGGCTGTTTCCCTCAGGAGCTGTGAGGCTGTGAGCTCTCAGTCAGAGCTTTTGGGACTTTTCCCCTGGAATTTCTGTTTCTGTTTTCTCGGATGTTCTATATCCCCAGATGTTCTTGAGATATGAAGCTTTTCTACAGGACGAGCTGGTCTACGTCCTATAGCTTAGCTTCCTTAAGTGAGACTGACTTAAAAATGGCTCCTTCCCTCCCAGAGCCCTGAACAAGGGGCAGAACCAAACTTAATGATGATGGACAGGCGGCCTGCCCTATGACTGAAAACATTAGCAGAAAGAAAATTAAGTTGGAGCTTCTGGTACAGCCGTACCAGCACAGTCTGTCTCTGTCTCCGTTCTATGTGTATATGGGCATTGAATGTTTGCCCTATATGTATATAATGTGATCTGCCCTGAGTCCCCTTCGGGGTGAGAAGGGCAGAATATAAATACAGTCGAGTCTCACTTATCCAACATAAACGGGCCAGCAGAATGTTGGATAAGCGAATATGTTGGATAATAAGGAGGGATTAAGGAAAAGCCTATTAAACATCAAATTAGATTATGATTTTACAAATTGAGCGCCAAAACATCATGTTATACAACAAATTTGACAGAAAAAGTAGTTCAATATGCAGTAATCAGAGGCGGTCCAACCATAAGGCGAACTAGGCACTTGCCTGTGGTGCCATCATCCCGGGGGCGCCATTGTCCTGGGAGGAGGGCACCACTCTCCACCTCCTTCTCTTTCGGGCCTTCCGGCGGCCACACTGGGCCTCCCGGCGGCCGTGCTGGGCCTCCCTCTGCCCGCGCTGGGCCTTTCAGCCAGCGCAGACCCACCTTCGCACCACGCGAGCCCACTTTTGGGGCCTTCAGAGATTGTGAGGTCTGTGGGAACTTAGAAGCTAGGTATGTGGGGTTTATATATCTGTAGAAGGTCCAGGATGGGAGAAAGAACTTTTCTTTGAAGCAGGTGTGAATGTTGTAATTAATCACCTTGATTAGCATTTAATGGCCCTGTGGCTTCAAGGCCTGGCTTCTTCTTGCCTGGGAGAATCTTTTTTTGGGAGGAGTTAGCTGTCCCTGATTGCTTACTGTCTGGGTTTCTTCTGTTTTCAGAGTGTTGTTCTTTATTTATTGTCCTGATTTTAGAGGGGTTTTTTTTCAATACTGAGGGCTATCTGGGTTATCTAAGTCCACACTGCCCTATATCCCTGTTCAATGTTTAGTGCTAAATTTGCAAATATAGTAATTCCTACATAACATAAACCATGTATTGAACTGCTTTTTCTATTGATTTGTTGTAAAACATGATGTTTTGGTGCTTAATTTGTAAAATCATAATGTAATTTGATGTTTAATAGGCTTTTCCTTTATCTTTCCTTATTATCCAACATTTTCGCTTATCCAATGCTTTTATTTTTCAGTGATTGGTTTGGGGGGGGGGGGGGGGGCGCCAAAATTCTGTTCGCCTACACTTGAAAACTACCTAGGGCCGGCTCTGGCAGTAATACTATGTAGTAATTACTGTATTTACAAATTTAGCACCAAAACATCACGATGTATTGAAAACATTGACTACAAAAATGCGTTGGATAATCCAGAACGTTGGATAAGCGAGTGTTGGATAAGTGAGACTCTACTGTACTATAAATAAATATCTAGCCATGCAGAATGTTGCAAGATTTTGAAATTACTTCCCCAATCATCTACAACAAATAAACAGAAAATGAAGGATGGTGTCATTTAAATATATTATTTGGAATTTACAGTGATGTTAGTACTTTTCAACATGTTCATTTACACCACTCTTTCCCCCTCATTTAGGAACACAATTTAAATAATCACATTTCTCTGTTGTTACTATATTCCAAATGGCTTTATAAACAGGCCTCTGCTTTCTGTAATCTCTAACAATACCAACCCTTTTACTGTTAAGTCTCTCATTTTTGAAACTGCACTACCCTTTAACAAGATTCTCCAAATGTATATACAGCTATTGACCAAGGAGATTATGATCATCATTACCACCACCACCATCATCATTGTCGCCACCTGGCTCCACACCTGACCTCTTTCTACCAAGGAATACTATAGATAGGGGGTTCTACAAGAGCAAAAATGCTCCCTTGCTGACTGTTACTGTGCGTTCAACGATATGCTTCTGTAATTCCTTCAAGTCTGCCTATCAAATTGCCTTCCAGTCACCTACTTACTTAACATCCACCTATTTCCAGAGTGCTAACCTATTACAGTGTTCCCTCACTATTCCGCGGTTCACTTTTTGCGTATTTGCTGTTTCGCATTTTTTCAATAAACTCTAAAAGACTATTATAAATCACAAAAAATTACAATTTACAGCCTAAGGAAGGGAGGAAGGAGAAGCCAAAGAGAGAGAAAAGGAGCCCAAGCGGCAATGGGAAGAGAGGAGGCGATTTATTAACACACGATTGGTTGATAAAGACTTAAAATAGTGTATAACTACTAAAATAATGTATAAATATTAACATATAGTGTCCCTACTTTGCAGATTTTCACTTATTGCGGGTGGTCTTGGAACCTAACCCCAGTGATAAGTGAGGGAGCACTGTACTGCAAATTGTTTTCCACTTACTGTGACCGTAAGGTGAAAGCTTCATAGGGTTTTCTGGAACTGAGAAGGTGTGAATTGTCCAGTGGGTTTCCAAGGCTGAATGGAGAATCAGATCTTGGTCTACAGTCATAGGATATAGTATGAATAGATACAGTATGGATGCAATTTGGCATCACTTTAACTACCATGGTGCTATGCCACAGAACCATGGGACTCGTAGTTTCTAAGGTCTTTATCCTTCCCAATCAAAGAACCACCATGACTCTATAGCATTGAACCATGGCAGTTAAAGTGGTGTCAGACTGTATTAATTGTACAGTGTGGTGAAGCCATAATCCAGTGCTCAAACCATTACATCATGCTAGCTCATTTGAGGGGAATGTAGGGAAACTAAAATGCAAAATATTCAATCATGGACATTATGTCAGTAGTGACAATTAACAAACAGTTGTTTGGTGACAATATTTACTTTGTCACCTCTGGCAAGTAAATCCTCCATTTAGTAAGCCAGCTTTCTTCTGTCAGCCCTTCCATTCTGGATCATCTATTCTTCTTCTGCTTGATGCAGAGAGCAATCACCATACACCATATGTCACAGAGCATAGCAAACTAGATGCTGCCAATCCCATCTTATTTTAAGCTAAGCAGAGACAGTCTTTGCAAGTATTTGGGCCACCAGAGAAGACCAGGGATTTCTGAGAATGGCCAGGAAATAATATTGCCAGAAATCCTACACAAAAGCTGCCAGAGTTGATGGCACAAGGTCAGATGGACCAATCTATGCATTCCTTTGAATTTTCATAAGGATAACTTCAGGTTGTCCATCCTGATCACTTCACTGTTGCATGTCTTTGGAGTGTTTGCATTTCATAATGGATGGCGTGATAAATTTTCAACTGGGAACATAACTCCTGTGTCAATAGGACAAGCAGTTCTTTTCCTCTCCACTTTGCTTCTAGGGGCAACTGAAAGTACATTGCTAGCAACCACCTGCAGGATGTTCTAGCTTACCCAAATGCAACTTAAAGGAAGCCGGGTGAACATAGAGTACCAGGCTTTTGGCCAACAGCAGGTGGAGGGCAAATATCTGTAAAGCAACGTGTTCAAAATAATATCAGTGTTGCCAATTCATTTTTGAAAAGGCATTTTTTCCAGTTACAAATCTGTTGTGTGTAACATACTTTCTGTATATGTGTTAAACTATAGAGCTAAAAGCAACCAGTAACAGACATAAAACATATGCAGGCAAACATTAACTAAGTAAGACACTATTTTTCGATCACTTTTTAGAAAAATAGACTTGACCTAAAGATGATTAAACATTCATTTTAATCCAAAATAGTTTAACAGCTTGATGTCAAGACCTGCTATTATTAACTCATCCTTGAATTTTGTCAATTTTACCCACATAATGCCCCAGTGTAATAGGACACTATTATTCTTATTTGACAGATGTACACATATGTTTTTGGCTACATGAAAAAGTAGCCATAAGATTTTTGATTCCAAGAAAAGTGGAGCTTAAACACAACTGTAAAGCAGAAACAAATCTTTGCTGTCAATGGATCAGGACTGAAATCCTGCACTAACTTACCCAGTGGGCCTTACTTCAGAGAAAACATAGAGTCTGAGGAAGTTTTGGGATACAGCTACCAGCCACTGAGGCCAATGGACATGAAGACTGAAGGGTTTTAAGAATTGTAGCTCCAAAATTAATAACTTTGTAAAACACTCAACATGTATTAGGCCAGTGCTATTGCTTTTGAAGAACCAAATCCAGCTCTGTGGTGTGTCGTCTATATATGTGTTGAAGTTGCCTGTTGATTTATGGAGACCTCATGAATGTTATAGAGTTTTTAGGCAAGGAAGTGTAATTTTCTGAAATGAATCCTATAGTACCTGGTACAGTGGGCTTTTGGTATCTACTGGGGTTTGATTCCAGGATGCCCATAGATATCAAAATCCATGGATATTCAAGTCCCATTATATACCATGATGTAATAAAATGGTGGCCTTAATATAATTGATAAAATAAATATTTGCTTTTTAAAGAATTCAAGACACGACTAAAGACCTATCTCTTCCGGCAGGCCTATCTAGTCAGTGATGATGATTGTTTTTAAATATACAATCTATTTGTATTTTATTATATGTATTTGTATTGTACTTTCATCCTTTTACTGTGTAATTTAGTATATGTATCTTGCGGCAGTATATTTTAATGTGTGCCTTTTATGGTATGCATTTTATGTTGATGTGTTTCGACTGTGTTGTGCCCTGCCTGGAGCTATGCGGAGGAGAAGCAGGAAACAAATAAAATGTATTATTATTATTATTATGCTCTGTAAAAATTTAAAAAAAACTGTTCCTGGTTTGAAAGTATTATTTCTTGTTTAACTGTGTGGTCCTTGTTTAACTGTGTGGTTGTTATAATCATAGAATCATAGAATCGTAGAGTTGGAAGAGACCTCATGGACCATCCAGTCCAACCCCCTGCAAGAAGCAGGAATCCAGAAACTTTGTTTTGTGACTGTCACAAACTATGTAGAATTGATTGCAACTCTATGAGATATCAGTTAAAAAACAATAGCAAAATGTTACATAGTGTTATGTCAGAACCCTGCTACTAGAGCCTGTATGTGGCTCTGAGTTTCAGGGTCACTGACATTGATAAGACACCTGCGTCTCAGGACTCGGAGAAGAAACGGCTGCTGGACTTGGCGGGGAATTTACGCGGGGTTTTACTGAACGGGAAGAGACTTTTCAAATGAGGGGGAGGGTATATAAAGGATGGTTGGCCGGAGTCTCCCATTCTTGGCTTTTCGGATGTTTATGTTTCCTGCAGTAAAGTTTCTGGTGATATCACAGAGAGTCTCGTGTGTTCATTCAGGAGCGGCTGTGGTGAGCTGACACTAAGCCAAGAATATAGACACCATCCCGCCGTAGCGGTGAGGTGTAACATGCAAGTGGAGGATGAAGAACTCTTGGGCGCAGGAGGAGGAAGGTCGGGAAGGGCCACTCCCGAGCCGGACGCTGAGTTCCACCAGCTGGCGGCCCTGGCGTCATCCACCGCTTATGCCCAGCCAAATGGGGTAACCCAGAGGCGTGGAGTGGTGCGGGGAGACAGCACCGGAGGAGAGGAAGGTTCACCTTCCCCAGGCCCACAAAGGATGGTGTTTCTGGAGGAGAGGATGTCGGCGATGGAGACCACCCTGGCAGTAATGTCGAGGGCGATGGAGCGCCTGGCGTTTTTGGCGGAGCCAGAGAGAGGAAGGGAACTTCGGGCTGGCTCAATGTGGGACATGAGCGTGGGAAGCAGCCAGGGCTTTGCAGACCTCCCAGCACCGAAGGGAAGGGAAATGCGAAAGGAGCCCGGCGCCCGGCCCAAGACCCAACCAAGCCTGACGCGGGTGGAGGAGAGTGACGACGAAGGGGAAAAGCCTCCGAGAATCCCGGCTACGCTCCCAGCTGAGACCCTGGTGCCCCTGGCGAATGCCGGGCGTGGCACAGGGCCAAGAGAAACGGCAGCGGGGCCCACTGGTCCGCAAGGGGGCTTGCGACGGGCGGAGAATTGGGGATTGCCACCACAGGGACCCCTACCGAGACGAGAGGAACTAAGGATCGAGTTTGGGGGAGAGTCCTCTGAACTGGATTTTTTCCTTACCACGGTGAGGGGCTATATGGAGGACAATGCTCACACTTTTAGAACGGAATCCAGCCGGATACGGGCCATTGGTGCAGTGTTGAAGAGGGGAGCGGCTAGCTGGTACGTTCAGCTGCACGCGCGGCGCGACCCATGTCAGGGGTCAGTCCGACGCTTTATGGGGGCCCTGGAGACCCGTTTCCGAGATCCATTGGAGCAGATCCGGGCGAGGGAGAAGTTGAAGACCGTCTCCCAGGGGCAGAGGTCGGTATCTGAGTATGCGGAGGAATTCCAATGCCTCGCCGAAAAGGTGCCGGAATGGTCTGCAGTGACAAAGATGGAACTCTTCAAAGAGGGGCTCAGGCGGGAGATCCTCTCCTGGGCGGTGCATCGTGATGAGCCTGACACACTGCGCGGATGGATTCAGCTGGCGGGGCGCGTCGAGACATCGCTGGCCCAGGCGAGGAGGCACCGAGGAGGGCTACAGCAACGGCCGCAGATGAAAGAGGGAAGCCGGAAGGAGGGATCAGTCCCAGCCGGGAGGAGAGCGGAGCCGACAGGGAACGTGAGCGCCAGCAGGAGTGGCTGCTTTGTGTGCGGCCGGTTGGGCCACAGAGCTGCCGAGTGCTGGCAGAGAAAAGGGGAAAGCGGAGGCCAGCCCAAACCAAGAGCCGTGGCAGGAAAACGCGCCGAGGAAGAAACACCGATGAGGCACCATTCGGGAGGGTTGGTAAGTCAGGACAAAGCTATGATAGTGGTCCCCATTCAGCTTGAAAATGGCAGCAAACAAGCAACCTGCAAAGCGTTTGTGGATTGTGGATGTTCCAGGAACATCATTTCCCCTGAATTAGCCGAGGGATTAGGATGCGAAAGGACGAACCTAGAATCCCCAATAGCATTTTCGCAGTTGGACGGATCCACAGCATCAGGATCGTTAGCTAGGTACAGTGCCGAAGATGTAAAGTGTAAGATAGGGAGTTGGGAAGGAAAGGTGTCATTTGTGATATCACAAATAGCCAGCTATAATGTTATACTAGGCATGCCGTGGCTGGGGCAGGCCAACCCGCAAATCAACTGGGAGGATAAGAGCATGATTTTCGGGATGAGTTTGGAAGGAGGGAGCCAGGAAGTTGAGAGGGAGCCGGGGAAAAGGGGGGAGGAAGACTCTATCAGAATAGCAGAACTGGCAGATAAATTACCCCCAGAGTATCGGGATTTTGTGGACGTGTTTGACGAGAAGGAAGCAGACAATTTCCCACCGAAGCGGAGAGTTGAAGTGAAAATAGAGCTAGTCCCAGGAGCAGAGCTTCCCAAGGCAAAGATATACCCGATGTCGGCTAGGGAAAAGGAGGAACTGAGAAAGTACATTGATAAAAACCTAGCGAGAGGTTTCATAGAACCTTCGAACTCCCCTTTAGGGGCACCTGTGTTGTTTAGGAGGAAAAAGGACCAAACGCTGAGGCTCTGCATTGACTACAGGGGCCTGAATGCAATCAGTACTGTAAATAAATACCCTCTACCCTTAGTGAAGGACTTGATCGCCCAGTTATCGGAGGGACAGATATTCACTAAATTGGATTTAATTGAGGCTTACCATAAATTGCAGATCAAACCAGAGGACAGGTGGAAGACGGCCTTCTCCTGCGCCTTCGGATTATTCAATTATTGTGTGCTCCCATTCGGTTTATGCAGGGGAGGGGCCGCGTTCATGCAATTAATCAACGAAGTGTTGCATCCATTATTGTACAAGGGAGTCTTTATTTTTTTAGATGACATATTGATAATGTCTCGGACCAAGGAGCAACACGTAGAACTAGTCAGGGAAGTCCTACAAAAGTTGAGGGAAGCGAAGCTGTATGCGAAGCTTGCCAAGTGCGAGTTCAATAAAGACCAGATAGACTTTCTGGGGTATAGGATTTCCTCCCAGGGAGTGGCGATGGACCCTGCGAAGGTGGAAGACGTAAGGGGGTGGGAAGCCCCCAGAACACGGAAGCAGCTGCAATCCTTCCTGGGGTTCGCAAACTTCTATAGAACATTTATCAAGGACTTTGCGCGCCTCACTTTGCCATTAACGGATTTATTAAAGACTAAAGGCAGGGGAGAAACAGCCAAAGTGAAGGCCCCAGGGGCCAAACTGACCTGGACAATAGAATGCCAGGAAGCTTTCGAAGCCCTAAAAAAGCGTTTTACCGAGGAGCCTATCCTACAGCACCCTGATATGTCTAAGGCCTTTGTACTACATTGCGATGCGTCAGACCGGGCATATGGGGCAGTTCTGCTGCAGAAAGACGAGGGGGGGAACCTGAAGCCATGTGGCTATCTGTCGAAAAAATTTAGCGATACAGAAAAAAACTGGCCGATTTGGGAGAGAGAAGCCTTAGCGATTCTGAAAGCACTAGAGTGCTGGAGACACTTCCTGGAAGGAAGTGGAACACCATTTGAGGTGTGGACTGATCATAGAAATTTACAGTATCTGAGATCCCCTCGTAAACTATCAGCGAAGCAGATTAGATGGGCCCAATATTTCAGCCGTTTTGATTTCAGACTCAAGTTCTTCCAGGGGAAACACAACATACTCGCTGACGCTCTCTCTCGGATGCCTCAGCACGGGGGAGGAATTCAGGAATCTGAGGGGAGCCTTTTCCTAGATAAGCAATGGGGCCTGGCAGTACTGACTCGAGCACAAGCAGCCAAAGAAAACAAACGCACTGCCATTTCCACGGGGGGAGGAGAAATATGGGAGGAAGAGTTGAAGCGAGCATATGGAATGGACAAATGGTTACAAACAAACAAAGAACAGGGAGAACTGTGTGGGGATTTGGTGTTTGTTAATAAGAAATTGTATATTCCTGAATGTTTAAGACAAGAAATGTTAAGGAAATGCCACGATAACAAGGGTGCAGGTCATCTAGGCCCCACCAGGACTATTAAACTGTTGGCCAAACAATGCTGGTGGCCCGGAATGAGGAAAGACGCCAGGGGGTACGTCACGCAGTGTGAATTATGTGCAGAGGGCAAGACACCACCTGGGAAGCCCCAGGGGCTATTGCAGAAGGTGGTGGAGCCCATGAGGCCATGGGAATGCGTGGCAATGGATTTTGTAGGCGAACTACCCCCCAGCAGAGGCCACAGATACATTTGGACAATATTGGACCTATTCTCAAAACAGGCACACTTTGTGGCCCTGCCAAAACTCCCCTCGGCTGAAAAGCTCGCTGATTTGTATGTGAAGCATGTATATCGCCTACATGGGTGCCCCGACAAAATAATTAGCGACCGGGGAGTCCAATTTACTGCAAAATTTTGGGGAAAATTCTTACAGCTGTTAGGAGCGGAAAGGAATCTGAGCTCGGCTTTTCATCCCGTGACCAACGGGGGGGTCGAACGTACCCAACAGACACTGTGCCAATTCTTGAGGATGTACACCAATTATAGACAGGACGATTGGGCGGACCTTCTTCCGTTTGCTGAGATGGCTTTTAACGGGGCCGTACATTCGGCCACAGGTCGTGCCCCATTTGAAATAGTATACGGACAGGAGGTGGCACCTTTCCCCAGGCTACCCGAGTGGAAGGAAGGAGAGGGCCAGACCGACAAGGAATGGCCGGCCAAAATTAAACAAGGGTGGCAGACCGTGGTGGAGGCATTGAGGGAAACACAAAAGAAGTACAAGCTCTTTGCAGATCGTAGGCGCCGAGAGGGGGACAAATTGGGCGAAGGAGATCTGGTTTGGCTGAGCACAAAAAACCTGAAATTGGGGTTCCCATCTAAGAAATTGGCTCCACGCTATATAGGGCCGTTCAGGGTAGCGAAAAGAATAAACGAAGTGACCTATGAGCTGAAGCTACCCAAGGACCTAGGGAAGGTACACCCGGTATTCCATTGCAGCCTGTTAAAAAAGTATAAAGGAACTCTGGACAGCGGAGAACAATAGTTGTGTTTAATCTTTTCCTTCCAGGATGAAGGGGAGGAGGACGCCATGTCAGAACCCTGCTACTAGAGCCTGTATGTGGCTCTGAGTTTCAGGGTCACTGACATTGATAAGACACCTGCGTCTCAGGACTCGGAGAAGAAACGGCTGCTGGACTTGGCGGGGAATTTACGCGGGGTTTTACTGAGCGGGAAGAGACTTTTCAAATGAGGGGGAGGGTATATAAAGGATGGTTGGCCGGAGTCTCCCATTCTTGGCTTTTCGGATGTTTATGTTTCCTGCAGTAAAGTTTCTGGTGATATCACAGAGAGTCTCGTGTGTTCATTCAGGAGCGGCTGTGGTGAGCTGACAGTGTTATTATACTTATTAGATGTGTATGTTTAGTTTGGTGAAAAGGCTAATAGCCTTGGCATGATAGCCAAGTTGAAATATTTGAAAGGATGTCACATTGGGGAGAGGGCAGGCTTGCTTTCTGAGCAGGGAGCAGTTGATTCAAATGGCAGGAAAAGCAATTCCAACTAAACATTAGGAAAGGCAAGAACTGGGTTGCTGTGAGTTTTCCAGGCTGTATGGCCATGTTCCAGAAGCATTTTCTCCTGACGTTCCACCCACATCTATGGCAGACATCCTCAGAGGTTGTGAGGTATATTGGAAACTAAGCCAGTGGGGTTTATATGTCTGTGGAAGGTCCAGGATGGGAGAAAGTTTCTTGTATGTTGGAGGCAAGTGTGAATGCTGCAATTAATTGCCTCGATTAGCATTTTATGGCCTTACAGCTTCAAGGCAAGAACTGTTTGTCAGTGGAATGCAGTGCAACAGAGCGTGGTGGAGTTTGCCTCTCTGGAGGTGTTTAAGGAGAGGCTGGATGGCTATCTGTTGGGAGTGCTTTGGGAGTGTGCGTTCCTGCATGGCAGTGAGTTGGACTGAATGGCTCTCGAGGTCTTTTCCAACTCTGTGGGTCCTATATTGTTGCGTAGGAGGGGGATCTATTGCGAACGCCGCAATACCTGAGAGGGTGGAGTGGCCAGGGGCGGGGCCGAGTCCTCCCAGGTGCGCGCCTTCGGACTGCGGAAGGCCGAGGTGAAAAGGGAGGGGGAAAGGCGACTCTGGCCGCAGTCCCGAACGCCGGCTTGCAGAGAAAAGGCGCCAGTTTAGGAGCCGGCAAGCAAAAGAAGAAGAAAACCGAAGTGGAGCAAAGCAGGGAGAGAGAGAGAATTGGCCCCGTCCCAAGGTGGTTTCCTGTAAGCCACATGCTCCGAGGGAGCTCTTTATAAGGCCGAGGGGGAGGCGAGCGGCGTTGCAAAGAGGCAGCAGCAGCAGCAGCAGGAGGAGGAGGAGGAGCAGCGGCGGCGGCGCCCCGTGGAAGTGGCCCAGCTCGCCTTTCGCTTGGCTACCAAAGCGACTCAGGAAACGCGGGATCCAGACACTCTCGGAGTAAGCCTGCACTGCCCGGCCAAGGTAGGAGTGCCTCCAGTCTCCTGCTTTCCTTCCTTTCCCTCCAACATCCTTTCTCTCCCCGCTCCTGCCTTCCCAAGGGGTGCGTCTATACACTGGATGCAGTTTCATGCTTTATCTGCCAGGCGAATCATTTACAAGAAGTCTCTACTCTCTAGCCTTCTCCGGCCAAGAGTGCAGGGGCCTCAACCAAACTACAACTCCCAGGAGCCCATAGCCTTGAACCACGGCAGTGCAAGTGGTTCCGAAACGGTATTAATACTCTCCAGCGTAGATGCAGCTCGGACCCGTGCCCAACTGGCTTCGGGCTCCTCCTTGCTCACGTCAGGCTGCAGCCATGCAGCTCGCTTCTCGCCGGACGCACTGTTTCCATGGCCTTTGTAAGGGACCTGTCCGGAGCCCTGGAAACTTTGTTCAGGGAGGACCTACTACGCCCCTTTCTGCCCCATTGCTGGCTCCTCGGCCCCATTGGGCACCGGTCCAGCTTCCCTCCTTTCCCCCATGGCCTTTTCCTAGGGCCCTTCCACACAGCCCTATATCCCAGAATATCTAGGCAGGAAATCCCACAATATCTGCTTTGAACTGGGTTATCTGAGTCCACACTACCATATATCCCAGTTCAAAGGAGAAAATGTGAGATAATATTCAGCTGTGTGGAAGGGGCCCAAGAAGTACTTCTGCTCCTCCCTCCCTTTCGCACAGGCTTCAGATATGCCCGAAGTAACTTTCCTTCCGAGGGAGCATCTACTACACCAGGCATGAGCAAACTTCAGCCCTCCAGGTGTTTTGGACTGCAACTCCGGTAGGCTGTTAGGAATTGTGGGAGTTGTACTACAGAACACCTGGAGGGCTGAAGTTTGCCCATGCCTGTTCTGCACTGTAGAACAAATGCAGTTTGACACCAGTTTCACTGCTCTGGTCCAGAACTATGGGATCCTGGGAGTTGTAGTTTGGTAAGGCGCCAGCAGGCTTTGGCAGAGAAGATTCAAGACCATGTGAAACTACAGCTTTTAAAATGATTCCATAGCCTTGAGCCCTAGCAGATAAAGCGTAGCCTCGAACTGCATGCACCCAGAGTGGCTGCATGGTTTTGAAACGGGCCTGCTGCGAATGTAAACTTTGGTTTATTAAATAAATCCAGCCTGCAGCCAGCATGAAACATGGCCTGGAGTGAAGCTGGATTTAACTCGAGTCTTCTGGCCAGCCACTGAGGTCCTGTTCCAAGGCAGGCAAGCTTGGAGGCTACACAGAACATTTTTCCCTCCATTCTCAGAAAAAAAAACCTATGAAATGGAAGTGATTGTTTTAGTGAGAACTGGGTTTGGAAGACCATGATACCCTATCTGTGTAGATCTGGAAAAATCTCTGCACACCTGCTCTTTCATACTGTTCTTAAGAAGGCAAAAATAGGTGTGCCTTTAAACCAGGAGTGGGGAAAGTGTGACCCTTGGAGTTGTTTCTGCAGCTGTCAATCCCTGAATTCACTTCTTTAGAACATACACACACAGAAAAAATGCATATACAGTAGAGTCTCACTTATCCAAGCTAAATGGGCCGGCAGAAGCTTGGATAAGTGAATATCTTGGATAATAAGGAGGGATTAAGCAAAAACCTATTAAACATCAAATTAGGTTATGATTTTACAAATGAAGCACCAAAACATCATGTTATACAACAAATTTGACAGAAAAAGTAGTTCAATACGCAGTAATGTTATGTTGTAATTACTGTATTTATGAATTTAGCACCAAAATATCATGATATATTGAAAACATTGACTAAAAAAATGGCTTGGATAATCCAGAAGCTTGGATAAGCGAGAGACTACTGTATATGTAGAAAGAGAGAAGATAGAAGAATTTATTCCCCTGGACACTCCTAGGTGCAACAATGTACCTTGTAAATAAATTGCATTTGCTATCAGCATTGGAATTCTGGTTCTCTCCCCCTTTTCTCTCTCTCTCTAGTCTATGCATTCCTGGGGCAGGAATCTGGCCCCTGGACCTTCTATAGTAGTCCTTCCCAGCCTTAAGCGTTAGCAGAGCATCTTGCGTCACCGCAGTAAACACTGTTTGCACATCACTTTTAGCTCTTAGGGAATGGTGTGCAGTGCTTAACTTGTTCAAACAGATTCAGCAATTCATAGAATGGCTTGGGTATCACCATCATGGAATAAAGTCGTGACTACCTCTAGGACAGTCATGGGCAAACTTGAGCCCTCCAGGTATTTTGGACTTCAACTCCCACCATTCCTAACAGCCTCGGGCCCTTCCTTTTCCCCCTCAGCTGCTTAAGAAGGGCTAGTGGCTTAAGCGGCTGAGGGGGAAAAGGAAGGGGCCCAAGGCTGCTAGGAATGGTGGGAGTTGAAGTCCAAAAACCCCTGGAGAGCCCAAGTTTGCCCATGCCTGCTCTAGACTAGGCCTTACCTTCTGGTTTCTAAAATGTGAAATTCTCTTGCAACCTGGCACTGACTTAGCCAGTTAGACCTGCCTTGGGGGTGAGTGCAGAATTCCTTGGAAATAGTTAAACTGGGCAAGATAAGACTTAAAAACTTGTTAGCCATAGAGGTTTACTAATAAATGGTTCCTAAAGTCACCCACAGAAAGGGGCATTTTAGCAATTGAGCAAGGCTTTGTTTGAATGAGGTTAAATATACTAGATAGTACCTGAAGTCTCTTTTGGCTCTTCTACTTTGTGTATTCCCCTTTCTAACTTTGACCACTTCTCCTTCATTCTGTCTCGTTTTTCTGGACCTTGTGCTTGTTGCATTTGGGGGAATTCCTGGGACTGCCAAGCAAGTCCCAGGCCATGGCGTTGCAAGAGAGCCACATGACTCTGGGAGAAAGTGACTTCTCTGTGAACTGCTAAATGGAAAGCATCTCAGGAAAAAGGTGTATCAACATGTAAGGGCGTGCACACAATGGAAGAGAAAGACTTCCTGCTTGGCATCAGAAAGGGCATCAGAATAACTGGGTAAATTGCCTGAAAAGAAGGGTAGGAACCAAGACTGGGCAAAGAGCTGGAAGGTGCAGTTGCATTTTAGAGCAACATAAGGTTTCACAGCTGTTGCCAGACCATGAAATATGAGGTTGTGCTGAGAGATGAAGGGCAGTCACAGATCGATTGCTTGTCACCTGTTTATTTGTATTGACCCAGGAGGGAGTAACCACAGACACTTGGTCTGTGACAGGCAGAATTATCAATGCATAAGATTCCCATGTGTTGTCAAAGGTTTTAATGGCCAGAATCACTGGGTTGCTGTGAGTTTTCCAGGCTGTATGGTCATGTTCCAGTAGCATTCTGTCCTGACATTTTGCCCACATCTATGGCAGACATCCTCAGAGGTTGTGAGGTCTGCTGGAAATGAAGCAAGCGGGGTTTATATGTCTGTGGAAGGTCCAGGGTGGTAGAAAGAACTCAAGTCTGTTTGAGGCAAGTGTGAATGCTGCAGTTGGCCACTTTGAGTAGCATTGAATGGCCTTGCAGCTTCAAAGCTTGGCTGTTTCCTGCCTGGGGGAATCCTTTGTTGGGAGGTATTAACCAAGATTCCTACAGCATAGAAATTTTATGCTTTGTGCCAGTATTTCCAGGTTCCTTCAGCCAGCATGGACACTAGATGGGGAATTCTGAGTATTGTACAACCTTGAGAACATCATGGATTCTATGATCTTAGTCCCAGGCAAACTTCCTGGAGAAAGAACTCCAGAGGCAATTGTAGTCATCCCTAGCCACCACTTTCCTTGCTTCAGACAGAAGGGACCTTGAAACAGCACTCCGTGACTGGCCTCTACTGGTCCATGAAGAAGGAGGTGGTCAAAACTGTGGTTAGCAGATTACGGCTTACTGAGGGAGCTTCTGGAGATGAGTGATGTGCCAGAAACCCATAATAAAGGATTCTGAGAAATAGTGGCAAATCCTAAACTGTTAGGCCAACTTTCCCATTGCTAGAATGAGCAGCATTTGCTGCTTCATGGGAAGGAAAGGGGAGATATGTTTTAACTGTCTCAAGAAGGGCTTGTGGCTGCTTAAAGACAGTACAAACTTATTAAATGTTTCTCAGAGCACCCTAAATACCCTCCTGGTCTTGGAAGTTAAGTAGGGTCAGCCTTGGTTGGTGCTTGGACAGGAGACCACCAATTAATATCTGGTGCTGCAGGCTATATTTCAGAGGCAGGATGTCAAAATCCCTTGCCTAAAAAACCCTATTAAATGTATGTGGTCATCACAAATGACTTGAAGGCACATACACACACAGTGTTTCACAATCAACTGTTCTCTGAAACCATTCCCCATCCCATGGGTTGTGTCCCATGGTTTTTAGTTTCAAAAGTGAATGCTTTAAGGGAAGAATAAAAGATAAATGTACATTGTTTGCCTCTGTAATCCAGATATTGATAGGCTCATTATGCCAGAAAAGCATAGGGGGAATTCCAGATGGGATATGATGTATGCGGTTTCTGCCTTTTGGTGATTACTGGGATGTATGCTTGGGAAAATGAAACCAAATGCAGTTGAAGAGTCATGTTTCAAAAAGTGATAGGAACAGGTCTGTGAATCTGGAAGAAAGTGCAGAATAAGGAATGGAAGATTGATCAGTCATTATATAATTTGAGTCACAAAAATCCTGGCTGCAGAAGCAAGCTGTTTCAGTTTTTTCTTTGCAGGCAGGAAAAATCCCGTGCTGTCACAGACTGGCAAAGGCATCTTCCTCTGAATGTGCAATGCAGCTGAGTATTAAGAATTGGGAAATTCCCAGCTTGGCTACTTAACTGACCTCTCCTTTTCCTAATAAGAACACAAAGGGTGGGGGGAGGCGGGGAGAAATGGGAAAGGAATGTTTGCAAGCAGGACTTAACTCTCTATAGCTTGCTAAAAAGGATCATTGCACTTTAAATGTTTCATATAACAAGCACTGGGTCTGGAAATCTGACACCTCTGGCAGGGAATGGGTGCCGCTTTATGTCTGCCTTTTGCTGCCTGTGGAGTAAATGGGGGGAACACGCCATAAATAGATACCAGGCACAAAGATCTCTGCAGGTCATGGATGGCCAGGGGAAGCTGCATATTGTTATTGTTGGACACATGCCCAAAGTGTGGTATTTGATGTTTCTGGTTCCTGGCGCAAATTGTTTGTGAGGAAAGACACAGGGGAGAAATAATTGAGGCATAATTTAAAAAGCCTTGGCCTTTTCTAAACTTAAGCCACAGTCATATCTCCTAAAGTTTTATTTGGAAGGAGCCCAAACCCCCCCCCCCCCCCTTTAACTTAAGTCAACAGAAATTAAAACAGTCTTCATTTAGTAAGATGCTGTTGCTTAGTGCTGTATGAAGGGACAATATGGTTCTCCAGGACTTGTGGCTTGGATAGCAGATATGTGGCAAACCACTGCAAGGAAGAAAACAATGGGCAGTCTTGTAAAAGGGCTGAGTAAATTTTACAACGTCTTATTTTATCTAGAAAGGGTACAATAAGCACAGTAGTAAGCAACTAGGTATAAATAGATTAAGGAGTATTTTTAATGTTGATTTTAAAATGAACCGAATTAGAATGAGATCGGGAAACTCATAAAGGGATGCACGACTTCCTATTTAATCATTTTTTTTCTTTTTTATCCATTGTATAGAAAAACATGATTTCCCAAATCCACATAGCCTTGATCCTCCTTATAGTGTACAACATCCATGAAACAGAACAGCACAAAGAGAGTTGTCACCGGCTCATCACTGAATCCCACCTACGAAACCTCTCAGATATGGTGAGTCAATTTACAAATACTAAGAACTTGTAAAAGTTATTTTTTGGCCTGTAGCTCCCAGATTTGCCTCAGCCAGTAGCTTGCAAGTGCTTACAGACCAGAGGTTATGTTCCATTATTCCCAAATAGAGTAGATTCTTTGAATCAATGGAACATAACTGATTATGCATTTCATAAGTTCCATGCATTTCATAAGTCCTATTCATTCAGTGTGGACCCCTGGTGGTGGCGCAGTGTGTTAAAGCGCTGAGCTGCTGAACTTGCAGACCGAAAAGTCCCAGGTTCAAATCCTGGGAACAGAATGAGCGGCCGCTGTTAGCCCCAGCTCCTGCCAACCTAGCAGTTCGAAAGCATGCAAATGTGAGTAGATCAATAGGTACCGCTCCGGCGGGAAGGTAACGACGCTCCATGCAGTCATGCCGGCCACATGACCTTGGAGGTCTCTATGGACAACATCAGCTCTTCGGCTTAGAAATGGAGATGAGCACCAACCCCCAGAGTCGGTCACGACTGGACGTAATGTCAGGGGAAAACCTTTACCTTTTACCTTATACATTCAGTGTATTTACATGGATCACCAAATTGGATTTAGCCCCAGAGATTTAAAGCCACTGGCAGTTTATGGAATGGTACCAGCCTTCTGGGGACATTGTGGTGAATATACCTCACAGGTATCCCAGTCTTCTAGGATAAAGAGAAGAAGGAACTGCTGTTAACAACCCCATGTTCTGCTTTAGGTAAAGGAGGATGCTATGGAGGCTGCATGTCTCCTACATCTGCAGGGGTCATTTCTGCATAAACCCTGTCATTTCTTAAATATTGGACTCTGTTTTGTTCTTGGAGCCAAGACACAAGGGAGAGGCAATTTGGCATTATTCTGATCATCTCCACCATAGTCCATTGGGGCTGAGAAACCCTGGGAGACAGGCATCAAGAAGTACATTGATTGACTTAGCCTCTGCTGAGATGTGCAGCCACTACAGCCTCCCCCACACCACATAGCATCATAGCAGTATTGGTGGCTTTTTGTGCTCTTATCCCTATGGTGTTAGTAGGGTTGTCTTCATGCTGTCAACATTGTTTTATCCTATTGAGAGAAAGGTGCCTTCCTCTATGTGTCATGGAGCAGAGTAGAGCGATGGGCTGTGCCTCTGCTGTCAAATAGAAATGGTGGTGGAGGAGGAGATACTGCTTTCCTGCTATGCTCCCTCCTCCCTCTCTATGATGGCTGGGTCCATAAAGAAGAAAATCTGTATGGTGACTGTACCACAGATGCCAAGATAGGTAGTGTCCAATATACACAAACATGGAATGCTAGTCAAAATATTAGGAAAAGCAGATCAAGATGAACTGAATGTACAATAGTTTGAGGAATAGTTTGACCCAGCTTTTTATCCCGCTTTACCATTCAGGGCCTCTTTTTGCAAGAGACACTTTCATGAAGAGCTGGCTCTGATCTCGCCCTCAAAGAATCCTGTAGACTTCAGTGGAACTAGTTCTGATTCGGTGTCCCAAGTGGGAAAGAGATGGACACAAGAATGGGCAATAGTTATTTAGCTAATAGAGCAAAAGTGCCAAGATGAATGTGAAGCTTTGTAATAACTGGGGGTTAGCAATCAGAGGATCAGTGGCTAATTGGAAAGATCTTGAGAGAGAGAACTAATGACCTTCCCAAATATAAAGAAAGTGTATAGAGAAACTGATGGCTATAGCATGGGACTTGTTGATACTTTGGCTAGGAGAAGGGCAGGAAGACTTCTGATCTGTCTACTCCCATACCATTTTACAGAAAAACATTCACATACATTTAATTTTATGGCACTTATTCATTGGCATAATGGTTGTGAGAGATTTGAATATGCTTAGAATCAAATTTTATAGCCTTTGCCTCACTAGCATCTATTCAGACCTTTTAGTTTGTATGATTAGGCCTTGATCCTCTGTCTGATTTATGTCATACTTTTCTCCCTAACCAGGGAGCCACAGGACCACTGACAAATTTGCACCAGCTCCATGATATAAACCAGGGGAACATTTTCAAGGAGTCCTTAAAGCAGTCACCTTAGATTTCTGTGAACTGCTGTGTTCTGTGTACTGCTGTCAGAATCAGGTCCATAAGATACTGAGATAGAAATATATCCATCTTCCTGTCTTCACATTTGGGAGGTACCTTGTTAAATCGCTTCTAATTTAGACTAGTACTGCCATATTCAATTCTTTTTCCAGCAAACAAATTCCCAATTGGGTGAATGATTTGATCCTGATTTAAGCAAACATACTGGTAAATAATGCTAAGGCACCAGGCATAGCACAACCCGGTATATTTCCAGGGCTCATTTAAATATTTTCCAGTATGCTTGGAATTTGTAAAATATTATATATATCTTCACTGTGACTCAGAAGTAACTGAATGATTATCTTTTAGTTCATTAAAATTGGATGATATGAGCTTCCAGCCTGTTGTACAAGACTGTTCCCCCATTATCACCTCATAATTACTTTGACATCCAAAATATGAGACATCAGATTGAATCAGCATTTTAATTTCCTTTTACCATTATTTTTTAAACACATATATATTGTGCCATATTATGGAACTTCAAAGCATTGCACAAGTAAAATCATGTTTAAGTGTTTGATCTTTTAAAACATCATAACAAGAGGAATAACTTGAACTGATAGAAGCATATTAAATAGTTAGCAGGTTATTATTGTGTGCTATCAAGTCTTTTTTGACATATGGCAGCCCTAAGGCAAAATGATCGTAGGGTTTTCTTCCTTTTCTTTCCTCTGAAGCTGAGAGAATGTGACTTGCTCAGTGGGTTTCCATGGGCAAGTGGGCATTCAAACCCTGATCTCTATAGACATAGTCCAATATTCAAACCAATATACATATTGGCTCCCAATTAACAGGGTTAAAGAGTTTCAGTGTTTAGAACTATGTATTTGAAACCATGCATGCATTCATTTTTGGAATTAATCAGTTACACCCCAAAGACATTAAGCAAACATTTTTACTTGATGCTTGATGAAGCCAGCGTTGGCACCAAGGGAATTGTATTCCTCTAATTTCTGAAGACAACTGTATTGTTCTTTTGGGTAAAGAAGTTGCATTCTTCTTGCCATTCTAAAGCAGCTTGGGCAGTTACATGTGGCACGCTGTGTGAAGTCTTAATGCTGGGCCATAATGAAGAGCGGGCATCCTGTGTGAGCCTTGAAGTGATATTTGGAGTTGCAGAACAGCATGTTGCTGTTCTTACCTCTGAAATGTTGAAAAATTATTTTAACAAAGCTTGGATATTATCTAAATTACAATACAAACCAATACCTTAGTACTATCCCTTTTTTGGAGAGTAACAGCTTGTTAACAAATAAACTTTTAACAGTCTTCTTAGCCAAATGGGTTGAGTCTCTTTCAGCTAACAATAACATTTCTTAAATATCTCACAGCCACTCTTTGAAGGATGTCCTCTTATTAGACTACAATTTAGTAAATGTTAACTTTGCAAACAAAACTATATTTTAATAGTTGTATTGCCTCTTGGAAGTCTAGATTTTAAAATAACTGGAATAATGCTGTATCTCCTATAAAGTGTGTAGTCGCATGCTCTGGCTGCACTCTGCCACCACTAATCATAGAATCATAGAGTTGGAAGAGACCTCATGGGCCATCCAGTCCAACCTCCTGCCAAGAAGCAGGAAATTCACATTCAAAGCACTCCCGACTGATGGCCATCCAGCCTCTACTTAAAAGTCTCCAAAGAAGGAGCCTCTGCCACACTCCAAGGCAGAGAGTTCCACTGCTGAACAGCTCTCACAATGAAAAAGTTCTTCCTAATGTTCAGGTGGAATCCCCTTTCCTGTAGTTTGAAGCCATTGTTCCACGTCCTAGTCTCCAGGGCAACAGAAACCAAATTTGCTCCCTCCTCCCTATGACTTCCTCTCACATATTTATACATGACGATCATGTCTCCTCTCAGCCTTTTCTTTTGCAGGCTAAACATGCCCAGCAATTTAAGCTGCTACTCATAGGGCTTGTTCTCCAGACCCTTGATCATTTTAGTCGCCCTCCTCTGGACACTTTCCAGCTTGTCAACATCTCTCAATTGCGGTGCCCAGAATTGGAATACACATCCTCATGCCACTTGAACTGCAGGCTTAAGAAAGAGAAAGCATCCTCGCCATTGAGACACAGAAGATGAAATGTCCTAGTCTGTCAAAAGTGTTCTCAAAATGTCTTAAATTCCTGAACCATGAAATATCTTTACAATATGAGAACATTTCTTTAAAACATGTGGCATTTTAACAATAATCCTTGCACTGCTTTTTGCAAAGGTTGTTCTATTTACTTACCTTCTTAGCAGATATAATATAAGTCTGAAAAGGGCTTCTGCAAGTCAAAGTGAGTAGTTAGCTGTCACTTGGAAGTGCTTGAGTCTTGTTGAAACTTTACTTCGATTTTTTTTCTAAAACTAGTTTTGCAGGGCTGTTCTCCTGCTCACTATGCTTTGCTAAGCTTAATGGAAATTATTCTTAATAACAGAACCAGCATGAAGAAATAAATATTTTGTAGCACTTCTTATGAACAAAAGTAGTGGAACCTGAAACAATTTTAACTATTTTAACTATTTTAACTCCCAAAGTAATTGGGTTTCCTGAAACTACACCTTTGAAGTAGCTTCTTGTAGAAGAATCCAGGCCGCAATTTTGGAGTTGTGCCACTTTGCCAATGCTTAGATTGCTTTTGTGGTGATTGTTGTGCTGGCATAGGAGCCATTCTGTAGCATCTGAAGTCCTGTGTTCTTATTACCAAGCAGAAACCAAATCATGTTAGAACTGGTGGAACCAAAACTGAAAGTGTGCTTCTTCTTCCCTCTTCATTTGTTGGGATAGTGGGTATATCTAAAATTCTGCAAGGGGGTCTCTGTTCCTGGTAGTAAAAGCACAATGTTGGCAAGGTAACAATTTGAAGCCCTCTATATGATGCCCTAAATCTGGTGCTTGCAGCAGCTGACTAACTTTGTCTATTAGCAGGACTGGAACTGCTGTGTGGCTCTACGTAGATTACTCTGACTGAGAAATGTTGCAAGAGGCTCCTCTACATTGATAATGAAGCCATTGTTTTCAATTGGGCATGGCTGCTGTTCTGCTAGCACTGTATTCATATTTTCCTAGTGAAGCTGGCAGTTTACAAATGCTGAATCTGCATTCTTGATACATGGTTTCTCTTGCTATTCCTTGACAAAAGAAGATGACTATTCTGTTTGTTCCAGTGAGAATTAACAAGGCTCAAAGGCCACAAGGTGGTCATGCCCTTTCCCCAAGATGGCTTGATGCAATGAGTACGCCTTCCCTGGTGTTCTGCCGCTAAACAGAACAGAATGCACTGAGCCCTTGGTACCTGCTCTTGGGTTTGGTTCCTGGACCTCCAGTGGATACCAAACTTCACAGCTGCATGTGTCCTATTATATACAGGGATGTAGTAAAATGGTATCTCTTACATAAAATAGCAACATCAATTGATTTTTTGTTTTTCTTTAAAAACATTTAAAGCTGGATCCATGGACACGGAATCCTTGTATATGGAGGGTCAGCTGTATTCTTATATATGTAAGCTATCTTTGAAGAGCTCCTTTACCCCACCAAAATACTTATCTTCTTTTGTCTTACAAACGCAGTTCAGTAAATAACAAATTAGAAGTGCCTCATGAAAAATGCCCTTGTCTCCTAGGAATTTGTCCCCTAGGAAGTTGTGTAGGAAATTCTTTGCTGTCTTTGCAAGATAGTAAATTAACTGAGATGCCTGTTCTCTACAAATGATTCATGGTTTTTCAATAGTCCTAGATTGCCAGTCCTGCGAATTGTCTAATTTTTCTACCCCTGCAACCAAAGTTACTTCCAGATGTGGAAGGGTCTTAACACTACCGATCAAGATGTTGCACAAATCTTCCTTCCTTTCCTTTTCAGGTGACAGTGAAAAGTGGGAAGAAGTGGTGGAAAACCACAAGAGGGGTTCATGTAAAGGAGAACAATATATCTGGATATCCTGTCAAATTCCATGAATATGGCAGGAGATTAGATTTTTCTTGTTTGATATGGAAATCTCAATTATAGTTTTAAAACAAATTCTGTGGAGAAACATATTTTGCCATCCTGCCACTACTCTTGTTGGGTGCAGATAATTGGAAGTCTTTAACCCACAATAGTAGGCAGCAGGTTAACAATCTATATTTTCTGAACTCTGTAGTGAGAAATTCCTCATAGTATTTATTCTATTAATGTTGACTTTCAAATAAGAAAAACTAAAATCCTTTAGAGATATTGTGTCTTGACATGTTCTTCTCTGTTACAGATTGACAGTCAAATGGAGACATCCTGCAAACAAACCATCATCTATGTAGACAGGAGTGAACTGGTGAGTTGGGTGTAAGACAAACATGTATATTGTTACATATAAAGAATCATACAAACCATAGGTGGGGATTGCATGGTTCTCCGGGTGTTGCTTGACTGCAGTCTTAGCCAACATGAATAATGGTGTGAAGTGTTGTGAATTGCAATCTAATGACATCTGGAGAGTGCAAGACTCTGAATGGGAAACGTGTGGCATTCTAGGTGTTGGACCATAACTTCCTTCATGTTCAATCAATGGCTGTCTCGGTTAGCAGCTGATGCAGTCCAGATCTGAAGAACCACAAACAGTTTACCCCTGACCTAGCAATGGTTTTAAATAATATACTTTTAGAAGAGCCTTTTCATTATTGGCAGCCTCCTGATAATCACATTCAGTTATGGTTTTACATCCAATCTGCCTTCTCTTCCTCTAACTGGACTTTGAGGAAACTTGAAGCTTTTTATTTACAAAGTTCTATGTTTTTATCCAGGCTTGTGAACTGCAGCTAGTTTTCAACTAGTTTTTTCAAACAAATCAGGCTTCAATCCTGGCTTATGTTCCATGCTTGCTTACTGTGTTAAACTAATTAGCATTGAAGGAAAACATTGTTTGGAATGGAAATAAATGGTTTACATCTTTTTTTCCCCCATGACTATACTAGTCAGAGTGTATGACTTGTGCACGTAACACTATTGTTTGATGTGGCATTTAAGCCATACCATTGACATATCAAATAAATAACTGCATTTCTGCTACACGCATATTACAGAGGTTCTGGAGGATAATTATTTCAAGAGAAAGACCAGTCTAACCCTGTCCATCTTTGAGAAAAACAACTGCAAGAAACTTGTGTTGCCCTTCTGTGCCAAAAAGAATAGTCTGCTTCATTTGACTCTCACTTTAGAACTGGACTATGTTTTCCGTTGTCTTCACATTTTGAAAGCCATTGCACAAAATGAAGAGTGAGGATATCTCTGTGCTACTGATGTCCATTTTCTAGTCTTGTTTCTTTGGACCCAATTGATGCAATCACCTGGAAAAATGGAATGAAGCAAGCAGACTCAGCTCTTCTTTTGCTCAATCTTTCCACTGCTCACAAATTTTTCACTAGTGACCTGCCCTGCATTGGCAGTGCAGGGCAGGTGACGAGGCAGCAACATCAAAGAGATGTAGCAGTGTCAGTAAAAAGAGATGCCTGATAACAGAGCTGGAAAAGTTACTGGAGGCTACAGCTCCCAGAATCTCCCATCCAATATGATTACAGCACCTCCAAGCTCTTCTTTATAATCCCAAACTTTGATGTCAGTCTTGAATGTTTCCGTGACAATGGCGTTTCTGTTACCTTTTAGGACACTACAGAATGCTTTCTCAAAGCAGCATATTCTCCACTGTTAAGCCTCCTTCATAAAATTAAATTTAAGGACAATTCTGCAAACTTCAATAAGCTAGAAAGAATTAAAGACCTGCACTTGCAACTTGGAATTTGCATTGATGACTATCCTGATCACCAGGTAACTTCTAAAACTGACCAGACTCACATTTATTTATTTATTTATTTATTTATTTATTTATTTATTTATACCTATATTTGTATGTTTATATTAAGTGTTTCTGTGTTGTCTCCTAGAGCTCCCAAGCCAATGAACAAATAAATACTAAGTAAAATAGTACAAAGATAAAAAATATTCTTAGAACACCTGAAATTACTCTTTTTAAAATGTCTTCTAAGAACAATCCTGAAATTCAGTTTTGAATCCACAATTTCAAACATGGAATGCCATGTAAATTAGCACTATCTTGACTGTCCACCAGAAGCTTAAAAGAGATGGGACCAGCCTAATGGACTTTGGGAAGGGAATTCTGCAGTCAAGGTGCTGATGCCGAGAAATCCCTGCTAAATGCACCTGTCACCCTTCCAGACAATCCATTGCTACCGCAGCCTCTTGCCATCAGTTGTAAAGGGGAGAGAGAGTTGAGTATAATCAATAACTGATGACTCCTAAAACTACAAAAGACTCCTCCCAGCAGCATCAAATAGATGTTAAAAAGCACAAGCGGACAGTATTGACCATTTGTCTGTATGAACCCTTACAGGCAAATGGTCAAGAGGTTGAAAAACAGTAAAAGTTTTTTTTCAACAAAGGTATTAATAGTTGATTCTTTTTAAAGAGGGTGCATCTTTCAAATAAGCATTTACAATCTCCTTCACTCAATTGATTAGTCCACCTCAATAGGTCTAACATCCAGATGGTTGATCTCACCTCTTCAAGTAACTTGTTAGCATGATTATATCGAATAATCCAAAACCCATCCATCAAAACTGAACCAATACATGCCTTTACATACTTCCAGATAGTAATATCATTTCAACTGTCCAGAATAGCTGTGCTGAATGACACTGAGCCCATGTAAAATTATAGGTCTTACTGGATTCAGCCTGAGTCTTTCTCCACCATTGCACTAGCTATGTAGTCAACTGTGTTGTTGCCCTGAGCTCTTCAAAATGTATTACCACATTAAAAAGAGGCCCACTGGGTTTAACTAAAGCTAGAACTAATGTATTGTTCTGTTCTTACATGCTCGTTTTTGAGAAGCCCACAAGCAAAACGGGAGTACAGTAGCAACATTTTGTTTGTCTTTCCTTGTCACTGGATGGTATAACTATCCTGGCTGGTAGTTACTGGTAGTCATTCCCTATAATGCCTTCAAAATTATTTGGCCATCATTACATTTTATGATAGTGAATTTCATAGTTTAATCCCCTCCCCCCCCCTGCCAAATTACATATTACTGAGACCCTTGTAGCTGTTTTGCTTTCTTGGCTGTGCCATCTGGGATTCTTAAGTCAGCACCTGAGAACAGTCCTGCTTCTGAAGGTGGGTTATTTTGTGCTGAATTACAGTGGTAGAGACACTGACCTCAAATACTTCAGAATGATAAACCTTTATTTTTGCAGTTAACAAATGATGAGTTGTTGATTTGGTTTCTTTTTTTTTCTTCCCTTGCTCTGTTTCTTGTAGACATGCACCAAGAAGTTCTCCCTGACTCCGGAGAAGATGTTGCAAATGGTGCACGACTATTTCAGCGAAGCTAAGCATTTCTTGTTCAAATCAGGCTTCACTCAGGATTGTTCTAGTGCCTTCAAGAAGTGTTCAGACTCTCAGGAAAAGGACAAAATGGAATCTACAGGTGAATGATCATAGATATTTGGCATATATGTTCCTTCTTGCCTGTTGGGATAGAGTTTGGGGAGTTTGCTCCTAAGTTATAGGGAGTTTTCTAGGCATCCTGTGGCTTCTATATGTGTGCTTTTATATCTATGTGTAAACTTGCATGTCTTGTTTTTTATTATTAACGGTTGCTAAAGGCTTCAAGTCAACAGTCATTTCTTCTCCTGGATATGTACTGGATTTGCTCCTTGCTTGAGCAAATGCAAACCTGGCTGTGTCTTGAGTCCAACAGTTACACAAAGCACACACTGTAGGACTAGGTGTGCCTTTTCAGTGTACACTATTGTGGGGGTTTCTTCCTCAATTCTATGGTAGTCAGCTTTAGTCTTCTCCCACCCTAATAACATATTTTATCTTTCTGGTTTAAAGATAAGCTTAAAAGCATGTGAGTAAGGACTGTTTTTTAAGCAAACTGCACCGAGTAGGGTGGTGGGAACACTCATAATAATGTACTTTGTTTATGGTTGGACCATGGATGTTCTGAGAAAATCCCAGAGGTAGTGTGGTAACACTATATTTGTACCTGAATTCAGATGTGATTGCTATATAAAACACTTACAGATACGTACCTGTGGTGACATTCAAACAGACAAAATGCTGGGCTGCAGAGATGGGGATAAATTTAGGAGACAATTGAATTCTGTAAGACATCTTATGTCTTGTCCTAGTGTATCTAAAATACAGTTTCACACGCACTTTATCTTAAAAACATCCTGGAAGTTCTGCGTAAGTCTTTGGAGTATTGCTGTCTCCACCAATCAGTAGTGGAGATCGCCTTAAATATTGGCAAGGAAGATCAAATTGTTGCTCTTATGACAATAATGACTTGCAACCATGAGATCAGTCACTTTTAGCTTGGCTTCTCAGGGCTCCTGTCCTCTGAGTGGTGCTCTGTAGTGTTGATATGGAGAATCTTGTCACTGTCTGACGTTAAGAGCTGTCTGAGTCCTCCTTCTGTGTTCCTGTAGTAGTCTATTGTCTTATGGCTGCTTGCTGTGTGCAAAGAACATGTGATAATTAGGAACAATAACAAGATATTCTTGCCAATTTTTGGCTCATCTGCTGGTCTACCCATGCACAAGTTTTCCTTCAAAATGTGGAAGCTGCCTTCCTCTTTGCTTTGGCTTGCTAACTGGCTCGATTCCAATCCAGTGTTTTGTCTGTAGCGTTCAGGTGATTTTTGTAAGCATGGGTTGCATGAGTGCTTCTTGGGAGCTGCTACCCCAAGCTAACCTTGCTGCATCATCTTCATTTGCTGGTTGATTCATCCACCTACCCATCCATGCTCTGGAAGTCCTTTCTGGACCTTCATTTCTTCTTAATTTCATTTTAAATTATTGGCTTCTTTTGCTGCTTTTGGCATCTGGCTGCCCACATTGAGGTCTGTTCTTGGCATGGTAATTTGAGATAAGGGACTAGTCTGAGCCTAAACATGCCTTCTGTCCTGCACCTGAAGATGCTGGTTACTCGATGGCCATTCTCTCTATCTGGATCTTTCAGGTGTGGTGACTGACCAGGATGGTGTGCGCCCAGATGCAAACCCGGTGAATGGGGGAGGCTCAGCTTTTCTCCTTCCAGCCTTTGAACGCTCTTCTTCCATTGCAGACCAACTAGACAGCAAGGAGACAGCTGACAGCACTCTCCAGGTTTTCTTACTGCCTGACACCACACAGACTCAAGGAGTGGCAGAGGGTGGTACTAGGGCCAGGGTGCTTAGGAGCACTTGGGGCCAGGGAGCTGCAGAAAGCATGGATTTCCATGATGGCAATGGTGCTGTCATATCAGCAGAAGAATGGGAACTGGCAGCTGTATCCCAGGGACCTGAATCTCTAATCATGAACACTGCATCCTTCTTGGACCCAACCATAACACAGCACCAATGGTCCAGCCAGCTCAGAAATCTTCCTCCCTCACCACTTAGCCAACAGCATACTGAATTCTTGGAGACCAAGTCTCTCTTGTCTGGTTCAGGAGCAACCACTGGCAAAGCATTGCCAAGTGATTTACCTTCTCAGCATCTCACGTTCTCTGGCTTAGCCAGGTCCTCCCTCCATAAGCAATGGCTTTGGGCGCGAGAAATGAGTGAGACCACTCCAGGACACAAGTCTGATTGGGAGGTGGCTGCCTCCAGCAGCACACACAGCCTAACTGTGGCAACTCCTGCCAACCTAGAACCAGTGTATGACTCAGGAGTATCCTCTGGTAGCAGATGGGTGACACTTTCACCCAACGACCCAACACGTTTCCTTGACTTTGATTTAGAGGATTCTGTCTCTGCAACACAACATCCTTCTAGATTGGCGGTCACCACAGAGAGCTCATCCTCTCCTCAGCAGATATCTGCAGAAGGCTATTCTTTGGGGGCGGAGGGCAATCGAGGTAGATCTCCAGGAGGATATCAAAGCACCCAACTGCGAGAGAGGCGAGCAGAACGAGAAGAGGGCCTGGTTGAGAACAGGGAGGCAGAAGAGAGCATGCCAGGGCCCAGCGTTGATCAGAGCTTCATTCCTCTGAACACAGACAAGCACATTAAGAGGCCAGAACCCAGCGATACCCGAGGGATGGCTGTGACTTATGTGACGGTGGCCAGTGTCCTGGGGATTCTGCTGGCAGTGGGAGGCTTGCTGTTCTACTTGCATAAATCCAGGGTAAGGTCCAGTCCTGGTTGAACAAACCATTCTCTCTTGTATGCAACTTGTTGTTGTTGTTCTTGCAGTACCTTTGGCTGGCTCCGTTGTTTATGTGGTGCCCAGAGTTGTTTTAAGAAGACTAAGCATACTCAAAGTGCCTCTTCCCCTCAGCTAATCTCAATACTATTTGCCATTCTAATATAGTTCCATTTACTCTTGTATTCCTTGAGGAAAACTGGTTGGTCATTGAAGGGCATTCCTCTTCTGCTCCATGTTTTACAAGATTTCTTTCAGTTCTGGTTTGTCTGGGCCACATGAAATTCCAACATATTTTACAGTCATAAAACAGAGCCATTCTTTATGGTGAAATAACTCCCAGTACAATATTCCCAAACTGTCAGAGACAATAAGAGTGTATAAGTGTTGGGAATTGAAACCACTCTCCTGTTCAGTGGCGTTGGCTAGAAGAGTTCTTCTGCTTGTGCAATACATCTCACATCTGTAAATAGAAACTAGCAATCTTTGTCACCTGTAGATTGAAACCAGTGATCTTGAGTGACTTGAAAGTCTTTAGGAATTGAAGAAGTGATGAAAATGAAATCTTTTTTGTTAGGAATTAAAGGGATGAGTGGTTTTGTACTTAGAAAATGAACTACAGTAAAAGCTATATTCCATATGTAAGACAGGCTACCATGTTGGCTGTCAGAAAAGTTCCAAAATATGTTATGATAATGCATCTATTACACAAACAAACAAAACAAAAAAGTGTGGAGAAGCTTTTGAGTTCCCAAAATATCCTCATCAGATAAAATGTTCCAGAAAGGTGAAGAAAGGGGAGAACTGCACAAGGAGGGGAGATTATATGAAAGTCATGAAACCTATCTGTTATGAAGACGCACCTGCAGATTCTAAAGTAGGACTAACCAAATGATACGACAATGTCCCGAGCTAGTAGAAGAGCGGAATAGAAATAAATAAATAAATGTTATGTTTGACACAGAGTAGGCTTCCTTGAAATGAGAAAAAATATACTTTGGTTATTTTATAAAATACAGAACTACAGCATAAAGCCTGAGTTTGTGCTTTAGTTTTGTATTTTAAAAATGAACCGATGTATAATTTTCCCACTCCAAGAATGGAAATAGTGCATAGAGCAGCCTTCATCAATTACAACCAGGCCGGGTAGGAGAGCTGGGAGTTGCAGTCTATCAAAAATATGGAGCCCACCAGGTTGGGGAAGGCTGGCAAAGGGTTTCTAAGGTAGGAAAGATCAGCTGTGGCTCTTCAGATGTTTTGGATCTACAACTCTTATCAGCTACTATAGAGTATGGTGAGGGATCATGGAAGTTTTGTCCAAAAACAACTGAAAGGTGTTTTCTAGTTATGGTCCTCTTGATCATTAACAATATCATGGTGCAGGGCAATAATTAAAGTCATAACTTGATACCAGATACTTAGCCCTTCAGAATTTTCATAGATGATTTCTATATACCATGAAGAAAACTCACCATTTGTATTTGGGGCTCAGAGACAGGGTTGCTTTGGCAGCACATAAAACTGAATGGGAGTCTCCTGACTGGTCCAATCATGAGTATATGTTTTCTCTGAACATCATCTGGAAAGCTGCAGAGAAGCTTCTCCTTAATTGCTGCCTATCAAACAATACTATAACCAAGTCTCCTACAGTCCTGCTTACTTTACATCAGGTGTTTTCTAGTATTCAACATTCCTTTTCATCCACACAGACCTTAACGAGGAGGCAACCACAGAGGAATGACAACAACGTTGAAAGACCAGAAGAAGGAAGGTAAGAGGCTATATTGTGTAACTCGGACCCAAAATGTAGGGCTTCTCTTATTGACCCTTCCACGTTTCTGTGCACTTTAGTAGGTAGTCATTTCCTGACTCTTTGATTTCCTCATTCTTTTTGACTACAACTCACGTCTTGTGCCTGAAGTCACTAGGCCTGTTCCCACACAATACCTTTCTAGCAAGCCCTGCTGGCAAATGAAAACTCTAGATGACATCTACTAATGTATCTTAGTTACTGTTCTTGATTTAGGTGTTAGATTGACTGTCATTTTTCCTCCTTTCTTAGGCCACTGAATAGAGGGGAGGAACATATAGAACTGCAGATCCAAGAAGTATGAGGTAAGGTCACTTGATGAGAGTAGAGAATGTATTAGCAGGTTTGGGTGTCTTCTGGGCTATGGTGAACGCCACTGGATACATGCAACCTGTTACCTCCTTTCTGTGTAGGGACATGTTTCCCGCAAATGCAGTAGGTGGTATGGAATGTGGCTTTGTCCTCAGGGGCAGCAACAGATAGGGATCAATTTAGAGTACATTCCTAATCTGGGAAAATGCAGCAAACCCACTCCTCTCTTACAAAGCTCTTTTTGTGGAGTCGTAGGTCACCCAAATCACTGTGACTGTAGAAGCTGGTTCTTTTGTGCATGTGTCTGGGCCAAAGTTTGTAATCCCTTTAATATCCACCCTGCTTTGGTGGGTCAAACTGAACTCTCCTGGAGGTTCTGCAACCTGTTTACCAGGCCTTTTTTTAGATCAAGAACAGATGACTCCTGGTTTAAGTAGGCTTGGTCTGGAAAGGCAGCATAGTCCTTCACCTTGACAGCTCAGAACTGTAGAGCTAAGTTGCTTTCCACCTTTGGGAAGATGCATCCATCCCTTCTTTTCTTTAACTCCAACTGATGGATAGAGAAGTAAATTCTGTTAATCAACCCCCCTTCCTTTCATTGAAGGAATGGACACTGATTGGCTATAGTATGTTCTTTGTTTAATAAATTTCCTAATTCTTACTGATTATAAAAAGAGATGGCATCAGACAATACAAATCTTTCTCTGCAATTGGCTGAGATCAGTCAGGCAGTTAGAAACCAACTTTTTTCTTTTTATAGATTTTGTTAACATGTGTTAATATTGGGAATAGACTGGATTAAACCTGTTAGGATCACAACCCATCGGTGTATAGATTATGACCTGTTAAAATCACAACCTAATGGGATAGCAGAGTTTATTTGGTAATGGATGATCGCTGGGCATGTGGATATTTTGTTTCTATTTGATGGTTTCAACAGAAAATGATGCAAGCAGACTTCTTTTAGGGTAACAAGATTGTTTACTGATAACTTCATGTATTTAAAGATTCAGGCACTAAAACCTTTAGAGAGTTTGTATCTTAAACTCGTAAACTTTAACAGTGTCTTCATAAACTATATTGCTTTATACAACTCTCTTTAATAAGAGTTTACTTTCAAAGAAAACACAAGCCTCAACAGTTCTAGCTCTTAACACTGCCTCTGCACTCTAACAGACTTGTATACTCAAGCTGACTTAAGGCTCGACACTGACTTCTAACAGGCCCAAGGCTCAACTGACTTCTTTGTCATCCTTTTAAAACTGAACATTCTAAACTGTCACTGAGTAGTCACATGACCTGCAGCCCCTCTCACTGCTTTAGGTATATAGAGATGAGGTAACTGCAAACTAAATAGACATGTACTTCAGGATATAAAACTACATATTAATAAAACAGACAAACATCAAATAGAGGAGGCTTGAGAAGGTTGCTTTCTCCAACAGTTAAAGTAGTTTAAGGTAGTTTGTATTTTTTATGTGTGTATTTTGTATAGTATAACATTGTTAGTTTAAAAATACTTTATTGAAAAAAAATCAAAAGGTTGGTGCAAATGTTTACAATATTGGTAAACATCTTAGCTGTGTTGTTTGTAAGACAAGTTGTCTTCATCTATCTATATCTATATATATAAAAGGCTTTTGGCATCGCGACAATGCACAAAACAACAAAACCCAACCCCCAAACTCGAAAATTCTCAACACAATCCATCATCCCCGCATCAAGTAAGATACAACACATTACACTACAAACACAATCACAGGACCAACAAAAGGCCAAAAACCGCAACAGGCGATGTGCGCCTATGCCAACACAGAACACGCCACCACCAGTCCCCTTCCCGGAACGCAAAACCAAGCCCAGGCAAAGCGAGGAGGCGCAGAGGGACCAACCCTCCGAGGGCTGCCTGACCACCCCATCTCACCAAACAAGGATTCACATAAGAAGAAAATGGCCACACTTTCAGACTACAAGGCTATTCACTCCTGTTCCACCTCACCAACAAACAGTTCTCATTACCCACAGCAACGTATGGCCAGGCACAGCTAGTAACTAGATAAAAGGTATTGTGTATAAGAGGGGTTTTTTAATGATCACCTTAGAGCCCCTTATAAGATGGCTGCTAATAACAACTTGGGTTGTACATAGATACCATTCTTTTAAGTCATCCACTCACTATCACTGTCATCATTATTACATTTTGTATTGCTATAATGGTTGTTGTTGTCTTCTTTCCAGATGGACCTTTCCTTCTAAGGAGAAAACCTGTGTGGGGCCTGGATTATAAGCCTCCCCTTTTAAAGTTATGGTCCTCTTAATACTATTGAGAGGAATTAAAAGACTGGATTTTGAGGACTGAAGTAGTTGCTCCAGCACTTTCCCACAAAGAGTATTTTCTCTTTCCTCTTTTTTTTAATGAAGGCAAGGTATTAATGAGGAAATGGACATTTATTTATTTCTGGCACTGAAGGTTGGCTTCCGGAAGGATGTTTTTGCCAGACATGCAGCAAGCTGGAACTTGATCGGCAGGATGGAAATCACCTGGAAGCTGACCTGGACTTCAGAATCTCTCCTCTGGTTTGGGGAGTGGGGTCTTCATGTTTAGAACCACTGCACCAACTTCTTCCTGGAGTGGAAAGGGGGACCTTCCCTCCTTGGTGGAAGTCTGCACTTCAGAGAGTCCTCTGGGTCCGGATGAAAACTTTTCAGACAACCATTCCAGGAGCTTCTGGCTTCTATCTTGAACTACAGAAGACTTCAGGAGATCCATTAATATATATTTTCTTAAGACATTACCCACAAATTATATCTCTGGATCATGACAACTTGTAGTTGTCTAGGCACTTTGTCCCCCTGGTTTCCGCCCACTTCACCTTCTTTTAAACTGTGTGTGTCATGTAGCCCACGGAAGGAAAAAGTTCATTTTCATAGGAAGATGTGTTCTACTTATCACTTAACTCCCCAGATAACCTTGTGCCTTAACTGGAGGAAGTTGTTTTTTTGCAGTGGCCTCCTCTGTCTTCATTTAAGTTTTTAATCTCATTTTTAAAATAGGACACATGCTTTTAACTTTTAGGTTCTGAATAAGTAGAACTGAATATCATATAATAAAACTTTTTAATTTAATTTTAAGACAGACAAAAGTACTACTTCATACAATGCAAGTTTCGTGCCACAGGTGTAGAGGTAGCAGCCACTAGCTTTCATGGATTTGAAATGGAGTTAGACAAATACAGGGAGAGATTGCAAGCCAATTGATAGCTGAGTTATTTGGAGGAACTATGGCTTTCAGAATCCTCCATGGTCACTGTCATATTGTTCAAAGAAGTACTTTTTTCCAGATTGTGTTTTGGATGATATGCCAACCAACTGATGGCATAGCACCCAAGAAATGAGGTAGACCTGCAGTCTTTTTGCACTGCTTGATTATGGGATTCTTGGTACATCTTTCACTGGTCACAGTTGGGATAAGGAAGCTGAACTAAATGAACCTGCAGGACTGATCTAATAGGTTTACCTGGATCTCTTTCTTTTTACTCTGTCTCTCTCTGTCTTCAAAACATATAGTTCTAGGGTATGCCACCAATTGGAGGGTTTCACAACTTTAATAGTAATCACATTTATGTCTAGCAGCCTTAACCCAATTTGGTATCTTCCAGATATGACTGACTACAAACTCCCAGCATTCTTTGGCAACAAGGCCAGTAGAAGGTACCAATTTGAGGAAGGCTGTTTTATTGGCCCAAGATGTCTTTCTTTGCATTTGACACAATGTTTTGGTGTAAATCAGGATATTATCTTGAAATACTCAGGAGGAATTTTGATGCCAAAATGATTTTGACTGTCAGTTATAACCTGGAAAAGAGTGTGAGGTGGGGAGAGTCCAGTCACTGGCTCCCTGTTTAAGTTTTCTGCTTTCTGGATCTTGCAGAGCACAGTGGCAGCCACATGGAAGTTTTGCAGCATTGGTTCCATGCAGAAACCTAATATGGATATACCCTTAGAGCTACCAGAGTTATGTTATAGCCACAGATTTCTTCTCAGCTTAATTCCCTTCCTCTGGACCAAGGAATCATGATGCAGTAGCCCCCAACTCTCAATCCTCCCTAACAACTTTCACAAATCTATTTCAAAGACTGAGAGCAGAACTTTATTTTTGTAAATCTATTTCTGTATCAGCATTTGCTGCAGGAATACAGAAGTAGTGGAAATCTGCTCCATGGAAGAAAAATGGTTGTTGTGGCCTGTTCTAAAATTGCACTGTATATGCACTGTGTTTCCTACCACACTCCAAGAACATTCCAACCCCACACCTAGGAATGTAGGATATCTGTGGATGGGAAGCTGTCCAATTTGTCAGTCTGGCCCAGCCTCTTGCCAGATTATGCCTGATCTCCATCCACTTTCTATTTCTTACCTTCTGCTCTCCCTGCCTTTTCTGTCTTTTATAACAAGGCAGGTGATAAACCTGAGCCAGCCTTGGGATTACCATGTTGCATGTCCCTATGTGAGCTTTAAAATACTAGATGGTAAATGTTGGGACAAATTGTTCTGTAGGTGTAACTTGTGGGGCTCTGTGAGGAGCTGGCTCTAAATGGGGGTACACATGCCGTGTTATTGATGTGAGCAGGTCTCAATGTATGCATAAAGGGTCTTGATAACTCTTCTTCATGTGCCAGTGAATTTTATTCTATCTTACAGTATGGGTGCAACATTCTGAGCCACTGAGGCATATTGACCTATATGTAATGTTTCCATTCTGTCATTGAACTAGCTAATCCAGTAATTTTTCAGAATACAACAGAAGAATTTATCTATATTCATTTTAGCTTGAGTTGCAAGAGGGAACTGTGATGGCCTTCAGTGATACCTCATTTGTTACTCCTTTTTCCCTCTCCCCATTCCTAGTCTCGCTGCTAACTATATCGCATAGCGGGCTTGACCACACCTTGGAGGGTTAGTGGTAAGCTCCATCTCTGCTTTTGATGTCAGGGAGTACAAAAGTTCAGGTGTTGAGGTACTAGCAGCATATACAGGTCAATGAGCCATCACACAGGATTTGTTCTGCTCTGCATCCAGAAGCAATCTTTGTTTATCTAGCACCCTGTGATCAGATTTGTGATTGTGTTTGGATGCAGCATGCACTAGGTATGCTCCATCTTGAGCACTTCTTTGCGGCACAGTAAAGTTTATGTATTAAGGCCAGATCCTAATAGCCACCCTTCCCTTGTTGTGGGGTTTTAATTTTATATATATATGTGTGTGTATAAATGCGAAACCAGTGGAGAGAAGTTCCTTTCAAAGAGAGTTACAATTTTGGTTTAAACTGTGTTTTTATATATATTTTTTCAAATGATGAAATATTTTATATGGAAGACTTTTAAAATGGTTAAATGTTTATTTAAAGATAGCAATGTGGTATTTAATAATAATAAAACACGGATGTGTAACACTTTTAAACTCTTGTGTAGTGTCTCTCTTATTGGTTATAGCAATTGGAAGAAGGGCTATATTAAGAAAAAATTAATGATGAAACTTATGGCACTTGAAGTGTTTGGGATGGCTGCATGGTGCTTTCTTACTATCAAAATGATATAAGCCTGGACCAGGAGAATTGTTTACCCCTTCAGTATTTCTCACTGTTGGCTGTGCAAGCAAAGATGTCTGGAATTATAGTCCAACAACATCAGACCCACATGATATCCATCCTGGCTATGGGAAACAATAGCTTCAACAACATAATACTTTCTAGTTTCTAATTATCTGGACTATCTAGCAGATTCTAACTCCCAAGATAGGGCAACACAGACTTTCAGGGACACAGAATGCCTAAAGAGAGATATTATGATACAAGAGCTAGCTAAATAAATATACATTAAATATTAATATCTTGCATTGGTGAGAACCCAAAGGGTACTTACCAATAATTCCTCTTCAACCTGGAAAGAATTCTGTCCTGGGCCCAGTGCTGTTCAACATCTTATTAATGACTTGGATGAAGGTTTAGAGGACATGCTTACCAAGTTTGCAAATTAGGATGGATAGTTAATACTAGAGGACAGGATCAGAATTCAAAATGACCGTAACAGATTAGAGAGCTGGGCCAAAACTAACAATGAATTTCAACAAGAAGAAATGTAGGATGCTTCACTTAGGCAGAAAAAAATGAATTGCAAAGATATAGGATGGGTAAAGCCTAGCTCAACAACATTCCATGAGAAAAAGATCTTGGAGTCTTTGTGGTCAACAAGTTGAACATGAGCCAACAGTGTAATGCAGCAGCTTAAAAAGCCAATGGGATTTTGGGCTGCATCAAAAAGAGTATACTGTCTAGATCTAGGGAAGTAATTGTGCCCCTCTATTCTGTTTTGGTCAGACCTTACCTGGAATACTGTGTCCAATTTTGGGTATCACAATTTACGAGAGATATTGACAAGCTGGGATGTGTCCAGAGGAGGGTGATTAAAATGATGAAAGGTCTGGAGACCATGCCCTGTGAGGAGTGGCTTAAAGAGCTGAGTTGTTTAGCCTGCAGAAGAGAAGGCTGAGAGGATACATGATAAGCATATATAAATATGTGAAAGGATGTCACAAGAAAGAGAGAGCAAGCTTGTTTTCTGCTCCCCTGGGGGACCTCATCAACACTAGAGCAGTGGTTCACTAGAGCTGTGGGTCCCCAGGTGTGTGGGCCTACAACTCCCAGAAATCCCAGAAGGTTTACCAGCAGGATTTCTGGGAGTTGACGGCCAAAACACTTTAAATTCAGTTTCTGCCTCCTGCAGAATTCTGAGGCTTGTAGTTTAGGAAGGGGCCTTTAAATTGCTTAGCCAGACAGGTCTTGGGCTTCACTAAACTACAAACCCCAGAACTCTGCAGGAGACAAAAACCAGATTTAAAGTGAATGCATGCTCTGGTGTGATGAAGCTATAGGACTCTGGGCTCAAATTACAGGAAAGGAGATTCCACCAGAACATTAGGAAGAACTTCCTGTCTGTAGGAGCTATTCAGCAGTGGAACTCTATCTCAGAATGTAGTAGAAGCTCCCTCTTGGAGGCTTTTAAACAGAGGGTGGATGGCCATTTGTCAGGTGTACTTGGATTGTGTTTTTCATGCATGGCAGTGGGTTGGACTGCAGGGCAATTGTGGTCTCTTCCAACTCTATTATTCTATGATTCTAATAGCTGAAATGTGAATTTCATAGTGGGAAATAAGAGACAAAATGGCTAACCTAGATGGTAAGATCTGCTAGAATCAAATATTCATGCTGGCAATAGTCTAGCAGCATTATTGTTTAAAAAAGGCATTCCAAGGATGGAGGAACTGCAAATATGCAGGTAAAGCAAATTATATTAATATTCATCACCATGCCTAGCATAACATAGATTACATCTCACTGTTAACAAATAGGGAAGATACAGCTATTGAGAAGCTAAATTTTACTTCAAGACACCAAGGAAGACTTATTTGGGGATTATTACTTAAGAAGATCCCTTTTATTGCCTGTGGACATGGCTGTGTTAGGGCAATGTAATGAAGAAGGCAGTAGCTGGTTTTTAGAGAAAAACACATACAAACAAGTAGATCAAGTTTCTCTAGATGAATTCCTGGAACTCGAGAGCTGATAATCTGTGGGAAACCATGATGGTTGCATACATTCCCTCAAGCATAGCACCTTGTGAATCTGGCAGCAACACTGAAGATGTGAATGTTGATAAGACAGAAGCTAAGCTTGACATCTGCAAATTCTTAAGAGTTTTTCTTGTAAATCATTAGGAAAGTCTCTAAAACTAGGTTTCATCAACAGGAAATGAAAGAGCAGGTTCTTGGGCTAAATGTCAAGCCCATATAAACTCCAGCAATTATGAAATACAGTATTTTCAGGTAGCATATGTAAACGGAGCCCCTTCTCTAAAGTAAATGCAATGTATAGCAGTTCTCTCTCTACATGTAGGAATAAAACTCCTTCTATGAAAGTATCAATATTGGCTTTATAAATCCAAAAAGTAATGTCTCATCCGCTTAGTCAGTTACAGATTAAATTGCCATGCATCTGATCTGAAAGTTAAAAAAAAATAAATCACAGGTGTTTGTCATGGAAATAATGACAATTCAGGATATATATTTGAGTTAAGCTTTTAAAACAGTGCTTTTCATCTAACATATTCATGCTAACTCTTACCTTGCCTATCAGTATTCCTATCTGTTAGGATATTGATAGCAAGTTAATCCCACTGAAATATTTTTAAAAGTTGATTGTCTTAAAAGTTTGACTTCCTGGACACAAAGATAAGCAAGGAGCCTACATACAAGCATAAAGTGATGTATATTGATGGGTGAGAAAGAAAGGACTTCAGCTAAGAATCGCCTGTTTGCAAGTCATATTCATTTAGGCACTAAACTAGACTAAAACCCTTTTGTTTGCCAACAATTTTTAAGAGAAGCTTATTTTATTTTGATGTCATAGCTGGGAGTTTGTATGGTTTAAATTATATTTGTGCACTCTCCTAGTATCCATAAAGATGAAAGGTATTTTTAAATTGTCACAACAAATATATTACACATGAAAATGTGTGCACTAAAATTTGCCCACTTTGGATACACTTTTCAGTGATGTTAATGCCTCGGGTATAAAGAATATGTATACAATTGTAGGAATGGGATAGAATGTAACAGGATCCAGAAACATGCAAAACATGAACCTTGCCCTAAATTTTCAATGTATGACTGTTTTTTACCACGATTGTGCCGTCCGCCGGACAATAAAAAGCTATAAAACTGAAACGTGCTGTCCTTTATCCGGGCGAACTGCAAATCCCTATAAGCTGTCCTATAGATATTGAACGACTGAGTCTGGATAACTTCAAAAAAGGATGTTTATTCATACAAGGTTGTAAACCTGGCACAGATCTTAAAGTTGCAGAAAATGAAACAAATTTCCATAGGTTTTAGTTGCAGAATTATCCCTGGTTCCAGAAGGCAAAGGTGATTATAAAACCACTATACCCTAATCACGCTGTCTATATTAGAAGGAGAAACACTTTCCTTCCCTATCTTTACAGCAAAGATTAGTTCTAGAAGCGATGGAATAACTCTGCTCCTCTAACTAGATTTCCTATTCCAGATCAATATAATTCAATACTTATCTAATTTGGATAGGCTTAGATTGGCCTGGTTTTGAGGATGATTTGTCCCAGTTAGCCTTGCACAGCTCCAGCACGTTGGAAGACTATAGCCAGAATGAAACTCCAAAATGGAGACTAGACCCTGGTAAAAAGGGCGGTCCTAAGATGTTGCACTCTTTGACCAATCACTGCAAAGAAAACTGCAGCCAGCTCTTGCAGATTCCAAGCCACTTTTCCTAGGCTTTTGCAGCCAGAGGCTCAAACAAAATGTAAAGGAGGGAAAGCAAACAAACGACCAATAGGTAAGGCAAACCATCGTCCTGGGGGACGGAACACTCCCCGCTAAATTCCCAGGATGTGGGAATTTACCAATCAAAAACATACAAACACCTTTGTATACACAACAATAAAACAGTATAAAACTTACACACTTTGGACAAGCAACACGAGATTGCTGGTTGGTCTGTCCAGGACAGACATTTTGTCCTTACTATGAGTCTTTACCTGAACTTTTCTAACCTTACCGTCAGGGCAAGGAAAGGTCTTTAGTATAATGCCCATAGGCCAGGCATAGCAGGGCAAGTCTTTGTCCTTTAGCAACACAAGGTTTCCCACCTTGAAATTGTCCTTTGGGGTTTGCCAGAGTCTTCTGGTTGGAAGCTGGCTTAAGTATTCGGCCTTCCACCTCTTCCAGAAGTGGTTGGCTAAGGTCTGCACATGCAAAATTGGTGCCACAGTCCGACCAAATTGACTTAATTGGCCCTCTGAGGGCTACAAACCTTTTCAAGGCATTTATGAATGATGAAGTGTCCATTCCCTCTACATCCTCAATATAGACAGCTCGTACTGACAAACAAGTAAACAAAACCGCACATCTTTTGTTATTTACAACACCACCCCTGGTTTTCCTAGTGACAACCTCCCAAGGACCAAACACATCGATTCCCACATGGGAAAGGGGTGGGTCTGTCAAAGTCCTATCCTGAGGTAGTTCTGCCATTAACTGACTTTGACAGTTACGTCTGAGTCGCCGACATTTGACACACTTAAAAATAACACTGCTGACCAAACTTTTAGCATTTACCACCCACAGGCCTTCATTCCTAAGGGCTGCCTCAGTTAGAGTTCTACCCTGATGATGAATCCTTTCATGGTGATGCCGAACGAGCAGCAATGCAGTGTGACTATTAGGGGGTATGATGATGGGGTTTTTTATGCACGCCTTGAGTTTAGCTTTGGCTAACCTTCCTCCAACTCTCAAAATACCCTCCTTGTCTAGAAATGGGTTTAACTCATTTAGAAGACTTTGATTAGGGATGTTGAGCCCTTGTTCTAGCCTAGCTATTTCCTGCTTGAAAACAGATCTCTGCACTGACTTGAATATGACGCTCTTAGCCTTTATCATATCCTGGACTTGCGAAGGCTGACTATCTTTGCAGACTAAGCGATGTATAAGCCTAGCAACTGCTCTAAGAAGACTGTGCCACTCCGAAAAACGTTCAAAATGGTGTCGTTCCAGACAAGATCTTTGGCCCATCTTGATTTCTGTGGTTGATTTGCAGGCTTTCACTTCTGCACTTCGTGAGACTTGAGCATTCATAATGTCCAAAAACCTTTGCTCATCTTTCGAGAGCGCTGTGGCTTCGTCTCTCTCAGAGACTTTGAAGATGGAGGAATACTCTGGAGTTATTGCTTGGCAGTAGACTGAGATATGACTTAGGCAACTGCGCACAAGTGTAGGACGTCCACCTTTAAGCACCTGTGCTTGATTGGAGTCCAACGACGATGGTGGGTGCATCTTGTTTATGCACACTGGGCCTATGACTGTCCAGCCTAATGGCAATTGTTGTGCGATAGGTGCACCTGGAGGTCCTTTAACTTGGTCGTTCACACAGAACAAGCTCGGGCAGTCCGAGCCAAGCAAAAGGGCAATGTCCACATCTGGCCGAAAGGCTGGTATAGCATTCTTTAACCGTCGCAAATGTGGATGAGCCTCCACAACTTCTCTAGTTACAATTTGTTTTTTGTTCCGAGGGATGGAGGAACACTCAATCAGGTCTGGCAACTTGAACTGTCTCTTCTGGTCGCAAGAGGAAACAACAAAGCCGGATGCTATGCGACCCTGCAACTTCTTCTTCCCTACACAGGTGGACATGGTGTAGTCGACCGTCTGGGTTTTTATGTCAAACAGTTGGAAAAACTCTGGAGTCGCCAGGGAGGCGTCGCTTTGTGAATCCAAAGCCACGTAAAGTCTCTTTTTAAGCCAAGGTCTTCTGGCTGGATATAAATCTGCTAGGCAGATGGGATGGCAGACTCTGAACTGGTGCACGTCAGAGCATAGTTCAGTGCAGGCGACCGATGGAGCATCCTCCTGCATCCGTGACGCGGCCTGCATGTTGGTGGCTTCAGTAGATGATCCTTCTTTGGAAAACGTGTCCCCTTTGGCGCGGGAGACAGCGTCAGAGTTGTGCATCGCGGTGCAATGCTTAAGGCTGTTACACCTTGCGCATTTGACGTCCTCTTTGCAGTTGGATGCAAAGTGAAGAGTTGCTCCACAGCACCTAAAACATATGCCCAGCTTCTGTACAATCTGTTGTCTTTCTTTATAAGGCTTCTTGCCAAATTCCCGGCAGTTGGCCAAACTGTGAGGCTTTTGGTGAATGGGGCAGAGCACCTCTTTTACCTCCGAGCTGGGTTCGTCAGTCTTGTGTTGAGTTTCGACTGCCTTTACGCTGACAGGTCTATTGGCCTCTCTAGGTGGTTTCTTGTCCACTTCAGGTGCCTTCTCTGGCTGGGTCCCTTGGTATAAGGTGGGGAGGCCCGTCTGCGGATCATTCCTTTCTCTGGCCGCCCTGGTGATGAACTGGACCAAATGAGAAAATGGAGGGTATGCCTGGGAGTGGGCCTCCTTGTAGTTGAAGACCTCCTGTCCCCAGCGTTCTTGCAAAGTGAAGGGCAGCTTGGTCAAGATCTGCCTCTGGGACAGGTGCTGATCGAGGCACTTCAAACCGGGCAGTTCTGGATTCTCCTTGGCCGACTCTAATTCCGTAAGGAGATCGCTGAGGTCCCACAAGAGTTTGAAGTCTTTGAGTTTTAAAGCTGGGAACCTTTGGAGCTTGTCCATAAGAGATGCTTCAATCTCTGTGCTGGCCCCATACCTCTGCTGCAACCTGGCCCAGGCCTTTTCCAGGGCTTTGTCGGGATCGGCTACGTGGGCTGCGTAGATCTTCTTAACTTGTGAGGATGAGGCTGGGCCCAACCATGCAGCCAGAAGAGTCAGTTCTTCCTCAGGCAATAACTTTAAGTCTCTGATTGCTCTCTGGAAGGTGGCCTTCCAGAGAAGAAATTCCTCAGGCTTGTCCGAAAACTTTTCGACACCCTTGTCCTTAAGATCTCTTCTGGGGCTTCTGATGATGGAGACAAGCTGGGACTCCGGCGTCGAAGGGAACAATTGAGGAGTTTGCTGTTGTGGAGTGGACTCCCACCGTGTACCTTGCGTCAACCTTTGGCCTCTTGGAGGGATGACATTGACCACTGACGAATCGATGGTTCCCTGTGCAGCTGTCTGTAGGGGCCAACTAGCACTCGGCCTTGAGGCCCTGATTGACTGACCTAGGGTTTTAGCAGGAGGCACAGGTAGCTCGAGCAAGGGTGAGCTCCCCGCTATGACGCTCTGCTCTGCAGGAAACTCAAAAGTGACTTTGGGGCCCTGCTCTGGGTAAGGAGAGAAGTCTCCCTGTTCCTCATCCGAAAACTGGCTGTACATGCTGCCAAGGTGCGCAAACACTTTGGCAGAAGGGTCCTGTATTGGTAACTGGCTTACATTTTCTTCTGTGAGTGGCTCAATTAGGGCCTTGGCCAAAGTCTCAGCCCTTACCCTTTTGGCTGCGGCATCCATCTTTATTCTAAGCATCTCTATACGAGCCTGTTCTATTTGCATTTCGCTTTGTCTACGGGCCTGTTCTATTTGCATTTCGCTTTGTCTTTGGGCCTGTTCCATTTGCATTTCGCTTTGTCTTTGGGCCTGTTCCATTTGCATTTCGCTTTGTCTACGGGCCTGTTCCATTTGCATTTCGCTTTGTCTACGGGCCTGTTCTATTTGCAGTCGTTGCTCTTCTTCTTTAAAGGGAAGGGTGAGATCAGCTGCCTTAGCATCAGCCTCCGCCCCCGCTACCTTGCTCTTTAGCTCCAGACGTGCAGCCTCCTTAATGTGCTAGGGAAGAGATGGCACTCCCAGCAGCAGAAGACTTGCTAGAGTGGCTATGTTTAGATGATGCACACTCCCTTAGTTTAGATACCTGGCTAGAGCGGTTGGACTTAAGACTAAATGCCACAGCAGGTGATTTTAAAAGATTGGTCTCATGGCTGCATAAGGAAGACTGATTTCCCTTTGGCTCAGACCTTAGATTAACAGGTGGAGAACTAAATTCCAAGGCATCTAGAATTGCCCTCACCTTATTTTCTTTCTCATTAGTGTCAGCTAAGACACTCACTATTTCTAACTCTGAATCCTTGGCGTTAATGCGCTCGAGGACCTGGACTATCTTAGACACCAAGCCCCTCCAGAGACCGAAGGTCTCTTCAAGGTCTGTCTGTAATATGGATGGCACCCTTGTAATACCCAAGCTCTCAATTCTGTCCATTAATGTTACAATTCGCTCCCATGCCGAACCTAACCTCACATGGAGGAGCTCCTTTTCATCTATTAGATGGGCTAGCATTTTGGCTGAAGGGTGCTTTATCCTTTGGGGCCTTTCATTCCTACTTTCAGCCTCAGAAGGAGGTATACCATCTGTATCATCTTGAAATTGCATAGACATTATGTATTCTTAATAGCAAGTAAATTTACAACAAAAGCAAATACAACATACCAGCAAGTAAATTTACAATAAAAGCAAATGCAATATATAATACAATGCACAGCACTTAACCATAGCAATATATATCACTAAGTAACTATACTTTACAAAGATTGTGACCTTTGGCGCCAGATTTTGGTGGGCAAGCTGCAAAATGCCAACTGACAGCAACTTGCCACTTGATACCTCCCTTGCCCGAGTGACGTAAACTGCCAAAATGGCGACTTCGCCAAATTTTCAAGCACCTCGTGCTCTGCGGCTCGAGGCCTGCCGCCGAAGGAGCACCGAGGCTGGCTTTGGAAAGGAGGAGAGAAGAGACGCCTCCTCCCCGCTGTGAAGGGAGGTCACCACCGCAGGACGATGAAACAGGTCACCACCGCAGGACGATGAAGCAGGTCACCACCGCAGGACGATGAGGCAGGTCACCACCGCAGGACGATGAGGCAGGTCACCACCGCAGGACGATGAGGCAGGTCACCACCGCAGGACGATGAGGCAGGTCACCACCGCAGGACGATGAGGCAGGTCACCACCGCCAGGCGATGAGGCAGGTCACCACCGCAGGACGATGAGGCAGGTCACCACCGCAGGACGATGAGGCAGGTCACCACCGCAGGACGATGAGGCAGGTCACCACCGCAGGACGATGAGGCAGGTCACCACCGCCAGGCGATGAGGCAGGTCACCACCGCAGGACGATGAGGCAGGTCGAAGCCGGCCGAGTGCTCCGGCCGAACTCGCAGCAGCGTTGCCAGGCCTGTCCAGGTTCTAGCCTGGTTCTGGTGGGCTTCACGCCTCAGAGCCAGCCAAAGAACTGTCGCTGGTGCTCCGCGGCTCGAGGTCTACCGCCGAGGGAGCCCTGGACGTTGCTGGGAACTGCACAGCCTGTGCAAACCCAGAAAGCCACTGGGCCACGTGCGCACACGCGAGCCAAATAGCAAGGAAATAGAGCCCCACTATTTGACTCCTTCAGGTCTGAGAGCGGGCTCCACTGCCTCAGACGCTGGTAGAGTCTTTAGGTATGCAGACTGAGCTCAGGCGGAAAAGCCGCGGCCTATACTAAACTTCCTAAACTATAAAAAACTATAAGCCGTGCAAGCTAGCTCAAGCGGAAAAACCGCTGATCTACCTCAAAACTGTGCCGTCCGCCGGACAATAAAAAGCTATAAAACTGAAACGTGCTGTCCTTTATCCGGGCGAACTGCAAATCCCTATAAGCTGTCCTATAGATATTGAACGACTGAGTCTGGATAACTTCAAAAAAGGATGTTTATTCATACAAGGTTGTAAACCTGGCACAGATCTTAAAGTTGCAGAAAATGAAACAAATTTCCATAGGTTTTAGTTGCAGAATTATCCCTGGTTCCAGAAGGCAAAGGTGATTATAAAACCACTATACCCTAATCACGCTGTCTATATTAGAAGGAGAAACACTTTCCTTCCCTATCTTTACAGCAAAGATTAGTTCTAGAAGCGATGGAATAACTCTGCTCCTCTAACTAGATTTCCTATTCCAGATCAATATAATTCAATACTTATCTAATTTGGATAGGCTTAGATTGGCCTGGTTTTGAGGATGATTTGTCCCAGTTAGCCTTGCACAGCTCCAGCACGTTGGAAGACTATAGCCAGAATGAAACTCCAAAATGGAGACTAGACCCTGGTAAAAAGGGCGGTCCTAAGATGTTGCACTCTTTGACCAATCACTGCAAAGAAAACTGCAGCCAGCTCTTGCAGATTCCAAGCCACTTTTCCTAGGCTTTTGCAGCCAGAGGCTCAAACAAAATGTAAAGGAGGGAAAGCAAACAAACGACCAATAGGTAAGGCAAACCATCGTCCTGGGGGACGGAACAACGATGTATTTACAAATACTTTGTCAAAAGTCCATCTCAATACACAATGCACAAACTTGCATTGTGCAAGACTAAAATGTTTTTATCAGTAAAATCCACCATGAACAAAAGAGCCATAGATCATGCCTGAGGGACTGAGAGAAGTCAAAGAAGTCTCAGAATAAATAGCTTACCCCCTGCTATTTGTACCATGCAGGTTTTTGAAGGAAATGCAGTGGTGCTTCTCATATAAGTATTACAACTGTACAGTATTTTGTTCTCCTTTCATAACTGCATCTCTTTTCAAAGTTCAGATTAAGTTTTCTCTTGCTCTGTTTATTTATGCTCCTTCCTGGTGGGTTTAGGGAACCATATGAACCTGCCTGTGGTCTGATTTAAGAGGATTTCCTTTGTCTTGCTGTTCACTCAGCTCAGTTTGGAAAGCTGCCTTTGGATGTACTTTCTGTCTCAACCTGTTTGGGAAGACAGACATAATCTCTTGGTTAGAAGGTTGGTTTCCTTCTCCTTTGTGGATTGCTGTCCCTTAAATGTTTCAGTCTAAAATCCTAGATCATAACTATGAAACTACTGTTTGTGTATCAAGTCATTTCCAACATAGAGTGAACCTCTTACAGGGATTTTTTTGGCATGATTTGCAGGAGAGGCTGACTTGGTCTTCCTCTGAGGCAGGTGTGTGCCTTGCCCAAGGTCTCCCAGTGGATTTCTATGACTAAGTTTTGAATCCTTGTCCTAGAGCTGGCATCACTAAACCACCCTGGCAATCTTTTGACACCACTCATCCATGCAACATAGCAGGCTGAGCTACATGGTTTTTCTTCCAGTATTCTGACAGCTTTTACCAATGTCCTTTGACAAATGTGTGTTTACCTGCAATCTAGTCATCTGTTGACTTAGGAATTCCATAGGGTCTCTTAGACAAAGAATATTCAGAGATGGTTTGCCATTACCTATTGCTGAAATATTGCCAATGAAAGCTTTTATTCCTTGGCAGCCCTCTCTTCCAAAGAACCCTGATTTTCCTTCTCTTCCAAAATCAAATAGGATCTGGTGCCTTTACACTAGTGATGTGCTTTTGTATGGAATTGCTATTCGTTTTGTGTAGGGTGAGACAGTCTTTCCAAAGAAGAGCTTTGGGTCAAAACAGTTTGTTAATTCAGGTACGCCTGTAGTGTTCAGCTTATGAACTACCACAGCCAACAGATGTGCCAATTAGTTCAAACTAAATTGTTTCACTAAATTCATGTAGTCACTTTTTCCATTGAATTCTGGGCACATGTTTTACAAACCAAGGTCATGGAGTACTTGAAGACAACTCTAGCCATGTGTTGATCTGTTTGCTCCTTTGTTACTAAACATATTTATGTCATGTAAGGATACAGTACTAATTTAAAATTAAAACCAGAGGGGGGAAACCCCCAGCATGTACACATGTAAAAGCAAATTAGGCCCCAAGGGTTTCAGGTAATAAAGTAGCAGCAGCTACTTTTCTGTCATGACAACACTTTGGAATTCTTGCACAGGGAGATATCTGCTGGGCAGCCTACCCTACAAAACCTGTCAAGTGGTAAATATCGCAGAAGGCTTTTCCCAATTATTTATGGAGCAGGTGTAAATAAATATTGCATAATACACTCTTACAATTTCACAGATGAGAACTGCAACACATGTGGTGAACCTACATCATAGAGTGGGTAGGATGCCAAAAATGATTGCTGGGGAAGAACATACAAGCTAGGTCAGGCTGCAGCAGTTTGCATTTGCCAGAGCCTATGGGAAAGGACAAGAGTCAACCTCTCCTTCCCTCCCACTTCTGAGTTAACTAAATGCAAACAGCTTAAGCTACTGAAGTGAGCTGAAGACAAAGGGGGGAAGTGGAATGAGGAAAGAAAATTGGGATATTTTAAACCATTTGAAAAAAGCAGGATAACAGAGGAATAATTGAAAATATCTCAGCCAAACTGTGACTGTGTGAAGACATGATGTAATTATTTTTATTGCTACCGAGAAGTTAAATGTGGAGTTTTCAGCAGATGTTGCTTGTCATGCAACCAGGTAACAGGTTGCATGACAAGCATTTAAAATGCAGAAGTCATCTCCAGTTTTTAGTCTGGCAACCCTACCCACTTACTTGAGGCATTGAACCTCTTGACTTAATAGACCATTTTTACATTTTTCAAAAGCTGGAGGATAACATACTTTAGATGCCAGTTGTTCAGTAGATCTAAGAGCATTGTGGTATAGTGGTTAAGAACTGTTATTCTCACAATAGTAGAGTGCCATAAGTATTTATGTCCAATGCAGCCACAGAAAGAACAATTTGAATCAATATGTAGGCGTAAGTGCTGTGCCAAACAAAAATAAACTAAATTTACTGGTAACTGGTTCTTAGATAACTAATTAAAAATAACATTCTAGGCACAAGCCATCACTGGATGAAAGAACATACAAGTAGTTTACATTTCTGTATTAGTTGCACTGCCTGAAAAACTCTAGATACTTCCTTACTCAAAACACAGACGAGATTTCGAAACCACAAGCGTTCACACAGCCAAGCTTGAAAAAACATCCCAGCTAGCAGAGCTAATAATTGGCAGGTTCTGGGAGTTATAATCTCAAAAAATAAGCCTTCCAAGCTCTGTCATACCGTGTAAAACAAACTGAAGAAATTGTATTGTTTTTCAATTTATTGAGTTAAAAAGCAATTGAAGAAAAAAACTTTAAAAGTGCAGCACATACTCCAGCAATCCTTTATTTGTCAAAACCTGTTTGAGGAGTATCTGTTGGGGGAAAGACAACTTGGAACAGGTCACTTCAGCCTCACTTGAAAGGAAATTCCACAGGCTGGTAATGCATCCACTCTATAGAATTAATGCAGTTTGAAACTACTATAACTGTTGTGGTACAAGGCTATGGAATCATGGGAGTTTTAGTTTTACAAAAGGAGAAACATGCCAAGAGAAAGGTGCATCAAGCAAACCCTTGTCATGACCACCTTCCACCTGGAAATCAATATCATTGTGAAAGACTATGTGGGTCCAGAATGGGTCTCCACAGTCACTTACAGACCCATTGACAAGACTCTGCCATTGGAAGACAATCATACTCAGCCACGAGTGTTTGCCTATAGTAGTATAGTAATAGTAGTTTTACAAGGTCTTGAGCCTGCTCTGCCAAAGAGCGCTAGTGCCTCACCTGTCACCACAGGCCAGAATGAACAGCTTCACAAGCTTCAAGGACAGGCAAAAATGACCAAATGTTTCTTGGATCAAGAGTAAGGATTATTTTAGGCTTATAGAAAAGCAAAAAGGAATAGAAACAGAACACATGCATATGGGTGGCAGCCTACCTCACAAAGGAAGAATCCTGGGTGAACCTAGAACAATGACGTTATTGTGGCTTTACCAGTTAGCACCACCATTTCATGATCCTTCTAGCCAATGAGAACTGTATATTTTTCTCTCTCTGACATGTCTGGTCAGGAGCACACGGCTTTGTTTGTTCACATGATTTGTTATTTGCCATAACATTGACTCTGACTTATGGCACCTGTATCATGACTTATGGCACTTGTTTGCTTGGCAGAAATTTTCATAAGAGTTTGCCAGTGCTATCCTCTAAAGCTGAATGGGTTTTACTTTCCAAGGCCACCCTGATGGTTTCCATGGCTTAGTGAGGATCTGAACCCTGATCTCCCAGAGTCCAAAGGTGCATCCAACTTATAAAAGTAGATAAAATATTTAAAATGTACTTTACAGTTTATTTTACCAGCATAGAATACAAGAGGAATATATCAAAGTAGTCAGATAGTAATAGTTTGACATCATTTTAACTGTTATGGCTCAATGCTAGGGAATGTTGAGATTTGTTGTTTTGTGAGGTACTAGTACTATTAGGTGGAGAAAACTAAAGACTTTGCAAAACTACAGTTCCTATGAATCCATAGCATTGATCAATGCCAATCAGAGCCGGCCTTAGGTATTTTTCAAGTGTAGGCGAACAGAATTTTGCCCCCCCCCCCCAAACCAATCACTGAAAAATAAAAGCGTTGGATAAGTGAAAATGTTTGATAATAAGGAGGGATTAAGGAAAAGCCTATTAAACATCAAATTACATTAAGATTTTACAAATTAAGCACTAAAACATCATGTTTTACAACAAACCAACAGAAAAAGCAGTTCAATACCTTGCGGAGGCAGGCCGCAGGAGACAGCAGTTGCCTCGATGGCGCCCCCAACAAGATGGCGCCACAGGCAACTGCCTAGTTGGCCTGGTGGTTGAACCGCCTCTGATGCCAATTAAAGTGATATCAACCTGTATTAAGTTTTTTGCTGCAGATGCACTCCCAGTTTAATGTTCAAATGACTACACTATATTGGTTCTTGCATCCAGGACTCTTGAAAGAAAGAAAGAAAGAAAGAAAGAAAGAAAGAAAGAAAGAAAGAAAGAAAGAAAGAAAGAAAGAAAGAAAGAAAGAGGGGGAAAAAAACTAAAGTCCACATAGCATGAGCTTTGATGTCGTCAGGGTGTCAGGCAATTGCATTTTTAATTTCCCAGGCATTCCTGCATGTTTTACTGCATATTCTCCTTCTGGTTTAGCATTAATGGATTGCTGTTTTTAATGTATGAACTGATTTATTGGTTCTTGCCTGCTGCTTCTGCAATTTGTATTGATTCTGAATGGTATTTGTGTTGTTGAGTTGCTTGTACTGTATTGTTTGCTGCCTTGAGTAATAAGTGCCAAGTGGTGTTTCTAAAGCAAAGCTCTCAGAGATTGTTCTGAATGCCTTGTAAATAGCTCAGAATAAAGTTTGATGAAAGGCAGACCTACTAACTATTTCTGGTTTCATGATCATTATCCCATGATAGTCATTTTCAAACTATAGGAAAGGAGATTCCACCTGAACATCAGGAAGAACTTTCTCACTGTGATAGCTGTTCGGCAGTGGAACTCTCTGTCACGGACTGTGGTGGAGGCTCCTTCTTTGGAGGCTTTTAAGCAGAGGCTGGATGGCCATCTGTCGGGGATGCTTTGAATGAGATTTTCCTGCTTCTTGCAGGGGGTTGGACTGGATGGCCCGTGAGGTCTCTTCCAACTCTATGATTCTATGATTCTACCACAGCTGATTCTGCGCTGTGACGGTGCTTCCAAGAACATACACAGCACTGCAGTTTCCTCCAGACACTCTCTGCGGCTTTACACTTTGTGTCATCGCGCCTGGGGGCTATAACTCTTAGCGAAAGAGGCATGGACGTGACATCTTTCATCTGGGGATTGCTTCTTGCCCTCCATTAGGGAAGTGGAACTCCCAAGGATCAAAACACTGTAGATAACTCAAAACGGGTTTTAATGTTTCAAAAGGTTATCCCTTTAAGAGGCAATAAGCTGGAAGTTTCAAAGGGGTAAAGGAAATATACATTACAGTCTCTGATTGTCTTAAGTCCAAGGAGTTCTGCAGCTGAGAAGCTTTTCCAGGTCCCTCTTTCTCAATGGCTGTGAATGCCGGAGCAATCCTCAGCCTCAGTCCAAATGGCCTATGTTTGAAGACACTGTCTTCCTCTGGTGCCAAAGAACTGATCTGAAGGCGCTTGAGACTCCTCAACGTCATCCAGGTTGGCCTGAACATGAAGCATAAGTCTCAAGGGTAAGAACCTCAGAATTGGTGCTGAGAGGTAACTTAATCAAGGGCTTTTAGAGCCAGGTCTCTCACGTCCATCTGATAGAAAGCTTGATGGTGGAATGAAAAAGGAAACACTGACCCACTTTAGGAAAGGGTGGAGTCAAACAATTGAGCTGAGGGAGCAATATAACTGGTGCAAACAATATTGATTGACAGCTATAAATAACCAATCAATCCAATTACATTTACAGGGTAAAGGCAAAATCAGGCGTGATACAATTAAAGTCTTGCAACGTACAGTTTGACATATAGATGGCGCCACTCGTGCCGTCACACACTTCCTGATTTGTTAATAAATGGCATAAACAGAAAGTACCTTTGAACAAACAGCTGGGAAACAAGGCCTAGTTTGGCAATGGTAAATCAAAAACAAAAGCACCCTCAGGTCCCCCCCCCCCAATATGAATAGAATTCATATATGTGGTTTTGAATAAGAATTCAACAATACAGATATCTTTCTGCATCCATACTATGTCACTTGCCTTTGCATTCCTCATTGCTTAGTTCCTCAGCAGGTTTTGGAAGGATGTTAGAACCCTGGGGTGGATTTAAGAATCTGAATAGCTGGCGGAGATGTTTAAACCTCTAGAAAAAGTAAACAGTGCCAAACCACTTCTATGTATTCCTTGCCTATGAGAACCTTATGAAATTAAAGGGATCATCATAAGTCAACTTGAGGCTCACAACCACACTTCCATGAGTACCCTTAATTGTATAGGGGAGAAAATAATTTGCTGTATACTATGTATTTTCTGCATTGTGTTATTTAGGTTGATAATTTCTTGGGAAGTGCTGACAAAGAAATATTTTGCATTCTTCTAAAGAGCCAGAGTATCATTTACCCTCAGGTCAGGTTTCTTGCTAAGAAGTACATAAAAGAGTTAAACTGGTCCTCTTTCTATGGAACTGGTAGAAAGATATGGAAAGATAAAGACAAAGCAAATCCTGTTTAACTGAAACTAATGCAAATACAAGAAATGTAGGTGGAATGTGCATGAGACCACACGGGGAGATTTCTGGCTGGTCAGTCTGAGAAGTAGGCATCTATATTCACCTTTATTAGGACAAAGGGGTGGAGAAAGGAACACTTTTAAGGAGTAAGCAAGCTACCTAATCTGACTTTCAAAGAGATGGGAGTAAGAGCAAAGCGAAGCAAAGCCAATTTTCCCACTACATCAAGAGTGGAGATTGTTCAGCTTGGGATACTTTTTAGCCCCTTTCAACTGCTAAACAACAAGGAAAACATGGAGAACCGTGCCTCTAGAAGTGTAAAGAGTACAATTATTGGATAAAGACAACCCTTAGTGGCTTATTGCATCTCTTCCCCCCTCCTCTTTTAAAACGAAAAAACCAGTTTAATGCTATTCTGAGCTTTTGGTTGAGAAGGTGCAGGATTGAGGCAAGAAATGGTGCACCTTTAGCCCTCTGAGACTTTCTTTGCTCTACACATGATGTGGGGAGGCAACTGGAATTTCAGTTGGTCACACCTACCACTGAAATAGCTGGCATCAGCTGCAGGACAACTATTAAGCTCTGATGGCTGTAATATTGCCAAGGTGACATGACCACAACTGAGGCTATGAGAAATGCATAGCTTGCAGCATTTACCTCAGAAGGAAAACTGGATAAACTGAGGAGGGAACCTCGTCTCACCGTCTTCACAGTGAGGAATAGAATGAGGAATATTTTGATGGGAGATGTTGCTAACTGCCTTTATTCCAAGGAAGAGAGGGTGGAAATGCTGTGATCAACACAAATGTCTCAATTTTTTACAAAATCTTTCTAAGGAATCATTCTTTGGGCCATTGGGCAGGCACTTTGTTGATCCTTCATCGGGAAGCACAACACTACCATCTTAAGGTCAAAGAAGAAACATGCAAGGCTCTACCTTTGAGTTTCCCAGTTAATTTTTGATCTGTGGCTATTTCAATTCTTCCTTTTGACTATGATTTCACATCTGTTACTTTCCTATGCATCTTTTCCCTTTCAAATTCATGTTCTTACATGACACATCCTGCTAAAGTTCTTCTATATGATCTGGCCCAAGAAATGATTGTGCCCTGAGGCCCGTTCACACTACAAAATTCCAGCACTATGATTCCAGTTTAACTGTTATGACTACATCCTATGGAATACCAGGATTTGCATTTTATGGAGTGACTTTTCAGCCAGAAGACTTTTCACAATTCCCAGATTCCACGGGATGCAGCCTGAAGGCACAGCAAATTGTTGATGTTAGCTTTTGATTGAATCTTTTTTATGTCAAAAGAAAGGATTAAAAAAAAACAAACCACCCCCCCCCCCCCCCCGCTACATTCGGGTTCTTACTGATGGAAAATCTGCTTTTATTTGAGCACATAGTTTCCAGTCTCTCTGTGGACCGGTGTCTACCTAGCACTTCTATTTCAAGCTGTTCCCTTTTGTGCAATACAAGTATCCGCATTTGTATGAATATATGGCAATAATTATGATTGTGAGAATAATAATAATGATTCTTATGCATAATATAAATTTGTGCCATTACTTATAGTCATTTAAAAAAATAGGTGTAAGAACAAATCTACATAATCTATGTTGTTTGTAACTTGGGGACTGCCTGTATTTTAAAAAGGAAATTATGGTAAGGACGCTTCTAGACAACCTCATATTCTGGGACAAATAAATGGGGCAAAAAATTACATTCTCTGACAGCAAGTCCAAACAGGAAGCTGTCAGTCCTGGTAAATGTTCCCCTGGTGTCCTGATACATGTGCTTGTAGCGGATTTTAGAAATCCGCAAGATGGATGGGGCACATTTGCTAGAAGTTTATTTTAATTTTTTTTTAATTGACTCTCCGAGATGTTCTGGACCTCATTAAGCGCTGATGTGGATATATGAATGTGCGCACAAGCATATTTCAAGTCATTATCTCTCCTCACCCTCCTGTTGCCTTTACTTTTTCCCTGTTGAATCCCATTTCTTTTGGGGGTCACATGCCTACCATGCTTGTGCCCACTGTGTAAATTTAAGCTTTGTTTAATTTTATAAACATCAGAACAAACATCCTGCTGTCTTCCATATTTTAGGGCCTGTGTAGAAGGGCCCTTAGTCTTCTTGTTACTTTTAAAAAACAAGGATGTGAAGAGTAGTTTAAAATTGTGTAAATGTAAGAGTAACTAAATTCATTTGGGGACCCTTGAAACTGCAATTCAAAAAGGTAACTTTCTAAGTTCCAAAGGAATAGCTATACTAGTTAGCTGGAACAAAAACAAAAAAATAAGGTCAGCAGTGGGCTCAAATAAGAATGAAAAAGATTTTTGAATGGCAGGAAAACAACCTGCTCTACTCTGTTCAGATGTGAAACGCCTATTTAAATAAAATAAATAAATAATATATATTTTTCTGTATTGCCTCCCAGCCTATAAGAGCTCTCAAACTGAGGAACAAATACAAGCAAATTAAGAATTTTAAAAAACCCATAAAATTATTGTTTAAAAACTTCTAAAGACAGTCTAAAAATTATCATAGAATTCAGTTTTAATGCAGTTTAAACAGCAATTTTAAACAGTGGATCAGCAGTTTTGGATGTCCACTGGAAACTTAGAAGAAATGGAATCAGCCTAATTTCCTCAATCAGGGAGTTCCACAATTAAGATGATATTATTGAGAGAGTCCTGTTATGCATACTTGTAAATCTAATGTTGTAAATCAGTTGCCCCCCCCCAACCCCAAGCCTCTTAATAGCACCTCAGAGACAGCCAGTGGAATGCATACTACAATTCCCTTCTCTGACAGAAATGAAGCAGCTGACGGCTTAAGTTTGCCTTAGATTTTTAGTTTCAGTGCTTTATCAGCATGATCTTTGCTCCTACATTCCATTGACATTCCACATACCCCTGAATATGTGTCTTAGATGTGAAGATACCTCATTTTTCTGCCCAGGAGGAGTTGCTTCACTACTGTGAAGGCATTTGCAATTTTAATGCCCCTAGATCTGTCCTTACAGGGCAAAAAGGTGGAAGAGGCATCTGCCTGCTTAAGCTCCCTCAACTGAACAACATGAACATCATCTACTAAGTTTTAAAAAAGAGGCCCGTGACTGCAACACCATCACTTTCTTATTGTCAATACCTTTGGCATGATAAAGAATTCAGTAGAACTTTGAAAGATTGCACCATGTGTTTCATGCATTTTTGGTTGGCCAATAAAATCCACACTTTTGTGGATTTTAAATTTTGTTTTGGTGCATAGCCAATATGGCTATCTCTAAATATGATTCCACTAAGAGATTATCTCCTTACATGTGCCATGGCTGAAATATATATTCAGTTGTTTTGTGAACCATCCTACCATCTTCACAAGATACACTACTCCACGTTTATATTTCATGTAACTGTCTTAATTATGAGGAAAAATTGCTGAATAGTAGACCTCTCTTCATACTTGATCTTTATCTCTGTTTTTTTTTCCTTTTTAAAGATAGCTTTAAATGGTATTCTCCATTTATTTGAGGAAAAGCCCTATTGAAAACAGGGGCATTACTATTCACTCACTGTATCAACTTGCACTGATGATTAATGCTTAAGCAACTTTAATATTGCACAAGTTCAGAATTTGATACCATTTTAACTGCCAAGTAGGGATCCCATAGAATCCAGAGATGTGTAGTTTGGTGAGATCCAACATGAGATCCAACATGTGCAGTGATTTGAGCATTGGACTAAAATTCTGGGAGAAAGGGCCTGAATCAATCATAGGAAGCCACAGAGTGATCTTGGGCAAGTCACATACTCTCGGTCTAAAAAGAAAGTAATTGCAACATTCCTTTTAATAAATATTGCCCCCAAATCTCTGATAGGTTAGCCATAACACAGAGATGACTTGAAAACACATAAAGGCAACAATATATTACAGATATCCAGCAAAGACAGTTAAATACCTCACAAAATTCTAAGCTCAGAATTCTATAGGATGAAGCTATGGCAGTTAAAGTATCAAATTGCTATAACTATGGAGAGTGTCATGATTGCACACTGATTTTGTTTGCTTTTGCACTATATAACCCTTGGGAGCCTATCAGCCTAGTAAACCTGGTCACCAGACAAGAATAGTATGCATAAAACTTGTTATTTAGGGCCCCAATTCTACCATTGGTCTTGAGGGAATGCTAGGCCCATAAGCTAAAAGCCTGGAATGTTGCTCTGCTGGGTACCATCTACTGCATCATTGATTGCCAATAAGCTTATCTTATAGCAGCAATATGTATCAGTGTCTGGTATTCTTGGAATGGCCTGCAACTACACCCAGCTCTGGCACGGAACTCACTGCGTGCCCTTCCTTTGACACTGCCAGATTTAATCTAAAATTTAAAATGCTGCAGCTCATCCCTCTGTGTGGAATTAACTTCCCCTTACTCACTTTGTTGGTTCACACACCCACACAAACACTTACTACAGAGGATCTGTTCAAGATAAATATTTGCAATCAGAATGGTGTTCAAATGAAAAGGTCAAACTGCTTTATATTTTTTCCAAGCCCACAGATATTATGCCTCCAATAATGTGTAAGCAATTCACAGTTTAAGCATGTTTCTATATAAATCGAAACAGCCACAAAACTATTTTTAATCTTTTTTAGATGAGCTTACTACTTGCAGTAGCATAATGCGGGAAGGTTTGGGCTGTTAGAAACTGACAGCAAATTCTTGGTTCATCTGATTTATTTTGATCGAATTTTTAGTCAGCAAGAGGGAGTGGAGCCTGTGGGATTTCCTGCCTCTTTGTGCCAAAATAACTTGGCTGCCTTCAGGAACTATGGCTCTTGCTTTGTAGCCTCGGAAGGCTGCATTTGCTAATTTTCCTCAGGTAGCAAAACATATAATAATAATAATAATAATAATAATAATAATAATAATAATAATAATAAATTATTATTATGATACGAAATCCAGCATGTCGATCTTGTTTGCTGTGTCATAAAATAAAATAATAATAATATTTATTTATATCCCGCTTTTCTCCCTAAACGAGACCCAAAGCGGCTCACAACATTATATAAAAGACAGTACAAAACTATATATATATATATATATATATATATATATATATATATATATATATACATACACACACACACACACACACACACACACACACATACATACACACACACACACACACACACACAGTATATATATATATATATACACACACACACACACATATATATATATACACACATACTAGCTGTGCCCAGCCACGCGTTGCTGGCTGTTAGGAATTTGTGGGAGTTGAAGTCCAAAAACACCTGGAGGGCTGAAGTTTGCCCATGCCTGTTATAAAGCATAAAAATAAAGTAAATAAATAAAATGTTAAAACCCTAATAAAACTAAAAGGAGAGCTTTGAAATCCATCCAGCTTCCCACGGCTCTGGCCCTTCCATACATCAAGAGTCCACACTGTAGAAGTAATGCATCCCTGCTATGCTATATTTTGATGCTAGGAAAATTTGACTTGCAGTGGAATCAGGGGATGAGATGCAGCTTGATGGGGCACTCTGGCAGAGAAGACGACAAACCTTGTGGAACTGCAATCCCCAGGATTCCATAGCATTGAGCCATGGTAGTTTAAGAGATGTCAAACGGGATTAATTATACAATACAGCCTAAGCCCAAGTCCTTAGGGTTGCTGCGAGTTTTCCGGGCTGTATGGCCATGTTCCAAAAGCATTCTCTCCTGACATTTTGCCCACATCTATGGCAAGCATCCTCAGAGGTTGTGAGGTCTGTTGGAAACTAGGCAAGTGAGGTTTATATATCTGTGGAATAACGCCAAGGGTGGGAGAAAGAACTCTTGTCTGCCTGAGGCAAGTGTGAATGTTGCAATCGACCACCTTGATTAGCAGTGGCCTTGCAGCCATTGAAATCCACAAGCATGTGGACAATTTCAACAGAAAGGAGGAAACCATGAAAATGAACAAAATCTGGCTACCAGTATTAAAAAAAAACTCTAAAATCAGGAGAGTAAATAAAGAACAACACCCAGAAAATAGGGGAATTCCAGACACGAAGCACTCAGGGCCAGCTAACACCACCCAACAAAGAATTCCCCCAGGCAGGAATCAGCCAGGCTTGAAGCTGCAAGGCCATTCAATGCTAATCGAGGAGGCCAACTGCACCATTGACACTTGCCTCAAGCAGATCAGAGTTCTTTCTCCCACCCTGGACCTTCCACAGATGTATAAACCCCACTTGTACAGTGGGCTGCTGTGAATTTTCCGAGCTGTATGGCCATGTTCCAGAAGCATTCTCTCCTGATGTTTCGCCGACATCTATGGCAGGCATCCTCAGAAGTTGTGAATTCTGTTGGAAAAGTATACAAATGGGGTTTATATATCTGTGGAAGGTCCAGGGTGGGAGAAAGAACTCCTGTCTGTTTGAGGCAAGTGTGAATGTTGTAATTAATCACCTCACATAGTTTTCCAACAGACCTCACAAACTCTGAGGATGCCTGCTATAGATGAGGGCAAAACGTCAGGAGAGAATGCTCCTGGAAGATGGCCATACAACCGGGGAAACTCACAGCAATCGAGTGATTCTGGCCATGAAAGCCTTCGACAAGGCATTGGCTTTACAATACAGCCAAAGCCAACGTCCTTTTTCCCCCCCACTCGGCTTCTTCCATTGCGTCACTTCTGCAACTGGCCGGCAGATGGCGCTGAGGTGCGCTTATTCAAGATGCTGCGCGGCGGCCGCGGCGCCAGAGCCTTGCGTGCGACGTCGGGAGGTCCGGCTTGTTCCGCGCGAGGGGGGCTGGTGGGCGGGGCTCCGGGCGTGCGTGGTGACGCGCGTGCCCCGCTTGGCCCCGCCCCTTGCCGGAGCGGTGGTTGCAGGCTCAGTGGTTGCTGAGAGAGCGGGTGGCGAAGGAGGAGGCGGAGGAGAGGAGAAGCACCTGAGGCGCAGGATCCTCTGCCGGGCCCTTTTCCCTTCAGGATGTCTTCGGCACCGGACGCGGCCTCCGGGGACGAGCTGAAGCAAGCCAAGGAGATGGAGGACGCGGAGAAGTACTCCTTCATGTCCACGCTCACCAAGGCGCCCAAGAAGGTGAGGGCCGGGGTCACCTCAGGCCTCAAAGTCGCGCCCTCCGGGAGAGGAACTCTGCACAGGCCCAGGGGAGCGGCTGCCCTGATCACCTCTCGGGGGAATAAGGGAGGAGGAGAAAGACATGTCTGCACTGTAGAAATAATGCGGTTTTGACGCCGTTTGAACTGCCATGGCTCAATGCTATGGAATCATGGGAGTTGTAGTTTTACAAGCTCCTTATCCTTCTCTGCCCAAGGGTGCTGATTCCTCCTAGAATCCTAGGCGTTGGAAGAGACCACAATTGCCACCCAGGCCAGAGAAGCACAATCAAAGCACCCTTGACAGATGGTCATCCAGCCTCACTCCCAGGCAGAGAAGTACTCCTTCCTGCCCATGCTCACCAAGGTGCCCAGGAAGGTGAGGGCTCCTTGTACACCCTGAGCATGTACAGAGTTCCTCTCTCATCCAGCCTCCGATGGCTATCCAACCTCACACTGAGGCAGAGAGTTCCACTGCTGAACAGCTCTTACAGTAGACATGGGCAAACTTGGGGCCCTCCAGGTATTTTGGACTTCAACTCCCACCATTCCTAACAGCCTCAGGCCCTTTCCTCCCCTCCCCCTGTCTGTCAGGTGTTTTGACTGAAAGCCTTAGTAGAGCCAAATGAATGCAGTTGGGCATCGTTTTAACTGCCACAGCTTAATGCTATGGAATCGTGTGAGCTGTAGTTTGGGGAGGCACTAGCAACATTTGGTAGAGAAGGCTAAAGACCTTGTAAAACTACAAGCATTCAGCCATGGCAGTTAAAGTGGTGTCAAGCTAAATTCCTTCTACAGTGTAGATCAGGCATGGGCAAACTTCGGCCCTCCAGGTGTTTTGGACTTCAGCTCTTTAGTTGAAGTTGTTAGGAATTGTGGGTGTTGAAGTCCAAAACACCTGGAGGGCCGAAGTTTGGCCATGCCTGGTGTAGCTGCAACCCAAGAGAGGTGTTACAGTTCAAAGGGAGTCTGCGTTAAGGCACACTTTCCTGGTGCGTCAGGTGAACAGTTCCTTGCTGCCTGAAGCTTAACCGACTATTAAGATCTTTATCCTGTTCCTCCTAGCTGTCTTTAAAGGAGACTGGCTAGATGTGATCCATGCCTTGTAGCTGTCTTGGGTTATGAGGATTCCCCTTGATTCATACCACAGGCTAGGATGAATGTCAAGGCCAGTGGGCACAGATGATCTGGAAACCCGGTTTGCTTTCAGACTCCTCTGCAGAAGGAGGTCCTTCCCCTTCTCCTTGGTGCTCTGCCTGTTCTCAGGAATGTGGGCATTTATGCTGTGGCATGTGAGCCTCTAAGGGCCATTATGCAAGCTATAAAAGTGGGTTGCAGGTTATTTCGTAGCAGTAAGTGCCTTGCGTCTACTGCACAGACCTGAATGTGCTCTTTTATTGGTAGACAATTGATTTCACTTCTGAATAAGTCTACAAAGTTCCTTGCTTAACTTGTGTGAAGGCTGCACCTGCTAACAGCCTAAAAGGGGACCTGTGCTATGAAGAACATATTCTTAAGTCAGCTCTAGCTGGTATCCTTATTCTAAGATCTTCTCCAAATTCTTCCATTGCTATTTAAGAGAAATTAATAAACAATACTTGCTTTGTGTTCTGTCTGGTTTGGTTTCCCCAAAATTAGCTTTGTGAGCGAAAATGAAATCAAGAATTCTGACTTCTAGCCATATAAATGTAGTCAAAATTCTCCACTTAGATTTATCATAAGACCTCCTGCACAAAGCATGTTATTATTTTCAGGTTTATCTTGTCTGGGTTCAAATTTAAAATTCAGATTTTGTAGTGTGCAGAAAAAAACAGACCTATTGGAGGTTTTCTTGGGGTAATTACGTTTTCCTCTTGATAACTGCAATTGATGCAGAACTGAATTAATTTAAACCATTTATATTTTTTGAAGTCACACTTGAAAGCTTTTGTTGCTCTCTCAGGAGGTCAGACATTTTCTTCTGGGGACTGAAGAATTCTGAGCCCTTTCTGCATTATTTATCTAGTAAACTTATATGGTCTGGAACTCTACTTCAGCAATGTACCCAGGCAGACCTATAACATTCATTTTGTGAAAAGAAAGAAGTTAATTTCACCTTGAATATGTGACCAAAGTATTTGACTGTAGCAAGTGCAACTCTCGTACAAATTAAGCAACAACAAAAAAGATTGATTCCCTTTCAGTCAGATAGTAATATTGAAACGATGAGAGGTTTTTTTCTTTAGCTTTCACAACTTTGTGTGCACATTTGTCTTGGTTCTCTCATGGACACCAATGGCATGCATCCTTTTTCTCTGAAAACTTGGGATAGCATTTATCACAGAAATAGTGTCCCTGAAGATGGTTACATAGGATGTACAGTTAGCACCTGAGACTTATCAATCTGAGCAGTGAAATCTTGAGTGATATGAAATAATGGACCTTAATAAACATTTCAAACAAATAATTTTTCCAAATCATGGAAAATACACTTATTGAAGTGGTCTCACCAGCCATGTTTATCAGTTAAAATGCAATTTGAATTAAGGTTTAATCAACTTTTGAATAGACTCCCTTGTATTCATATTCATCCCAGGCATTTTTTTTGTTTACTTAGATTTTTTCCTGTCAATATTATCCATGTCGCCTTACTCATGTAAATTGACATCAGCAAGGCTTGTCTGTTTGTCCGTCCCCCCGCCCCATGTCGTTTTTCTCTCCAGAGAGTTAGAGACTTCCACAACTAAAAATAGGGTGCTAGTATTACTGTGGCCCTGTCCTTTTTTTGTTTAAAAAACAGTTTTTTAAATGTACAGGTTGATTGTTGGTGCATACTCTGCATTGTGCAGGTGCTTGATAATAATATTAGATGTATTAAAATTGACATTCATAGTGTTTTATGTTTTCCTAAAATAAACAAATTGAAACTTGAAAAGATAGGCAATTCAAACAGCTAGAGGAGGATTGTACTTAAATTATTTAACCTAAGATGCAGTTAGAAGGCATGTTCTTACATATGCCAGATCCCCAAAATGTTTCTTGTTACATATGTGTGGCTTTTATATGTTACACAAAACACTGAGTGTATGTAACATACATACATGCATGCAATGCTAATCACTGTCTATATTAGATTCTTGGGTTTCAAGTTAGTCCAAATTAGAGTTTAGAAAGATTGCTTTTTAGGACAAAAGTTTCTAAGATCCTATCGCCAGCATCATAAGTGGCAATGCTGCAGAAAAAGTATTGTTTCTGAGTTCTGATTGAATTGGATTCTTGGCTGTGTGGCACAAATTATTTGAAAGCCTTTTATTTTCATAATAGCAAAGTTTACACATTAGACATAGTTTAGTACATCATGTTCTATCCTGCTAAGCATATTTCTTAGACGTTTCTGGCCATTATTTCATTAATAGAACATTTAACATCTGTAAGGAGAGGCAGGCAAGAAATATAATTATTGTTATTATTATTATTATTATTATTATTAATAATAATAATAATAATAATAATAATAATGCCAGAAACAAAAATAACATGGAAAGAGTAAAAATGAGTTCCTGTATCACACCAAATGTTTTTTTTAAATGTAAGATCTGTAGCTAAAAGGATAAATGAGCAATTGCAACAGTTCTTTAAAGTACGATAGCATAAAATAACATTTTTGTTACTGTTAGCTACCTTGCCATTTTTGATACAAAGACAGGATATCAATCTGATAAGCAACAATAGAATTGTGGAAATATATTACTGAAAAAGCTGTCATTTATGTTGATCTGGAATAACAGTAATATGTATATCTATCTATATTTATATCTTCTATATCTTCTATCTTCTATATCTATATATATCTGTATCCATAATAAAAGTGAAAACCCGTATGTGTGTATGTGGCACAGGTATCCGCTCACACAGACAGCCTCTGGCCTCCTCGAACAGGCTATAGTTCCTAGTGCTGAGAAGCTAGCAAGTCCATGGACATTGCGGTTACAGCGAGCTCCATGAACATGTAGCGCAACCCCTGCCAATGTCCTCCCCAAACACTATGGCCCACCACCCAAGGAATGCTTTCATTTGGGGACCTCATCCTAGATTTTGCTTTTTCCACCACAGGCAGGCATCCCAGGGTTCGCAATTGCTGGGGAATTTGCATGACCCCACCTCCTGCCCTTGCACCATAGGCAGGCATCCCAGGTTTTTCCATTGGTGTGGAATTCGCCTACTGCCCTTCCATTTCAAATCTGCCTGAATAACAAACAGAATAGAACTGAGCAACAACTAAACTTACTGGAGGAGTTTGGGGGATTGAAGTTGTGGTCTGCATCAACTCAGAGCACTGTGAGCTGTAACTCACAGTGTACAATTTAGAGGAGTTGTAGTTCACTTACACCCAGAACTCTATGAACCCAAACAATGATGGGTCTGGACCAAACTTGCCATGCATACCTGATATGCCCAGATTTGAATACTGGAGGGGTTTGAGGGGAATTGGCCTGTACATTTGGGAGTAGTAGGTACTGGGATTTATAGTTCACCTGCAATTGAACCCCACCCATGATGGACCAGGACCAAACTTGGCACACAGAGTCCCCATAACCAATAGAACATACTGGACAACTTTGGGAGAAAGGGACTTATACCGGTAGTTCACCTGCATCCAGAGAAACAGTGACCCCCACTGACAATGGACCAGAAACAAACTTCTCACAGAGAAGCCTCATGACCAGCTGAACACACTACATTGTTGTAAGTTGCCCTGAGTCCCTTTGGGTGAGAAGGAAGGGATATAAATGCTAGAAATAAATAAAATAAATACAGGGGTTTGTGGGAATGGGCCTTGATTTTGGTAGTTGTAGTTCACCTGTATCCAAAGACCACTGAATCCAGCCAATGATGGATCTCGACCACACTTGGCACACAGACTCAACGTAGCCTACTGTGGATACTGACAGATGTTTCGGGACAATTGCCCTGGGAATCTGGGAGTTGTAGTAGTTGACCCCCATCTAGAGAGCACTGCAGCCAGGCAATGACCAGCCAACGACAGATCTGGACCACACTTGGTACACAGACCCAAAATGGCCAACTCTGAATACTGGCAGGGTTTGGGGAGGATTGGCCCATGATTCTGGGAATTGTAGTTCACCCACTCCAAACTGAGAATACATAACATTCAAAGACAAATAATGCCTTTTTCAAATAACCCGGGCACCGCCGGGTCCCCAAGCTAGTAAACAAAAAAAGAAAAGCATGGTGTCCATTACCTTCTTGCTGTTTCACTTTTAAAACTTTCGGTCATTTTATACTGAACAGGAATGTAGTCGTTTATGGTGGTTCTCATGTTTTAGCCAGTGGTGTTTAATCTGTTTATTTTTGTTTGTTTGTTATGTTATTGAACTGGCATTGAATGTTTGCCATTTTTACTTTGGAAGCCGCCCTGAGTCCCCATGGGGAGAGAGGACGGTTTGAAAATAAAGTTGCATTATGATTATTACATAATGAAATGTGAAAGGTGAGCAAAATACTACCCTATATCTGTTTTCCCATGGATGTTGAGACATTGAATCTTGCTATGACCATTTCTTCTCTGCTATCTGAAATTAAAAGTAGTCTTCTCCTTTTTGGACTAAATACCCCAGAGGCCCAGATATCATTTCAGCTTGAAAACTCAGCAGGATCAGCCGTAGTTAGTACTTGGGTAGGAGATTACTAATGAGTATCAAGGGCTGTAGCCTGTTTCAGAACAAGGAACTGGCAAAAAACCCCCAAAAAACCAAACTCTTAATTTTTTTCCCTAACAAAGTACTGTGAATTTTATTGGAGTCACCATAAGTTCACAAGTGACTTGAAGACAAATACACACACCCTCTTGTATTCCCCAGCAATCTCTCCATTGCCCCTGAACCACTCACACCTTTTTTGTTTGTGCTATCTTTGTTGTGCTATGCATTTCTTTCTTTTAACATGTCTGAAGGAATCAGTGAAATTGTGCTGAGATGCTGGAAAGAATGCCAATGCACTGCTGCAGTTTTCCATGGCAGAGTCTGAATTCCTGCTTCAAAAATGTTGGGAAATGGTAGTTGAGAGGAAACACTGATTACTCGTGGAACTAGAAAGGTCATATGTTCAAAAATCAGAGCCCAATTGTTTGACTGAATTCAGTCTACTTGGATCTTAATAAATTAAATGTATTTAACTGTTTTGATGCTTTTCTCTAACTTGCTGACTTTGATTAAAATTTGCTTGCTTCCAAGACCTAGAATAGAGTGCAGGTTCATTCTTCCAATTGCAAATGTGCTATAAAACATATCCTCCCTCCCACCAATTGTTGTTTTTGAGTTACTGTAATGCCACAAAACAAAACAAAGGAGACTGTAGTTCCTTTAGTAGATAGGGAATATTTCCTGGTGTTCCATTTCCCTTCCCAATAGAATTATTTTCCTTCTATATGCATTCATATTCTGGTAATATGATTTATTCTGTTCAGATACTTCAAGCAATAGCATATTCTTCTTCCCATTGAATCAATTCCACTATAGAAATTTTGTTTAATGTATATTCTGTTAAGCTCAAACATACATCTACAAATTTTCTTCAGGTATTTTAAGTAGTTTTTGGATCTCTTTCTTACTTGCTTCTTCCATTCAGTGTTAGTTAATTCCAATATGGAGGTTCGTATTACTTATTTGTAAAAAAAAAATCTTCAAAATAAGAGCTACATTTTAAAATAGTGTTATACCATTTAACCAAAGGCAAAATAGGCAAGGAAGGAAAGTTATTAGTTTAAAATATATTGCATTTTAATACATCTGTGGTTTTTGTGTGTAAATGTGTTTTTATGAGTTGATTTCTTCTCCTTGTTCCTACCGTTTATGTGGAAATCAAATGAGACAAGCAGTTGCCATATGCATTCTCAGGCTCTTTTCCATTTACAATATGCTAAGTGGCACTCCTCCTTTCTTATCATAAGGACAATGGGAATTCTAATTGAATAAAGTAGTTTTCTCAGAGGATTCTGGGAGTCAAAAGAAAATTTCTCCAAGAGCATTCTGAGAATTGTAGTCCAAGGCCCCTTCAACACTGCCATATACAAACCAGATTATCTGCTTTGAACTGGATTGTATGGCAGTGTAGACTCGTATAATCCAGTTCAAACTAGATAATGTGAATTATCTGTATTGATTATCTGGATTATATGGCAGTGTAGAAGGGGCCAAAGACTTTTCTGAACTTTGGTTATTATAGAAATCATTGCTCAGATCAGCTTCTCTGTAGATGACTGATACTCTCACACCAGAAGCAACTTGCAGTATATTCTCAATTTGCTTCTAACACGATTTTAAAAAATTGCTCAGATCTTTTACAGTGTAAATGGACCTATCCTCTCAATAGATGACAACATTTCCTATAGTTCATGCGTCTTTTAGTGTCAGTAGTCACAATTTTAAGTTCCTTCAGTCATTCAGAATTCATCAAGGAACAATATACTTAAGCATTTCGGATAAGATTATTTATTGCATATTATTCTTAAACCTCTCTCTGAAGGTTTATCATAAAATGCATAAAATTTGACTGTCATTTATTAGTGGAGAGTTACAATCCCACAAAAAGGTTTCTAGAATTGGCGAGACTAGCTACAACCTGTCACATTATCCTTCATCTTCATAATAACACAATGGGCTTTAATTCATTGAGTGAACTAAGGCAGTTAGATTTGCTAGCAACAATTCTAACTAGCTTCTTATTCACATATGAATAGAGGGGTTTACCATTATACATTCGTTAATACTAATCCTTTGGAGGAACTGGGATAGATTTTTCAAAAGTCTTGCAATTATCCTAATTGGTGATAGAATTATCAGCTAGAGATCTGTAGATACATTTTACTTCCTTCTCTTCATTGGTGTGCTGTTTATTATATTTAACAACAGGAAAGTGATTGTCTTGCCAATTGGGAAGGACATGTTGGAGAATGTTGGAAAGCAGTGGACTTTTCAACTTTCTTGCCAATAGTCATTTTTCTTTTGCAGTTTACAAATAGCCGTAAACGCTTCCTTGATTTTCTGATGGAGTCCAGCATAACCCATGTAAACATTGAGATAGCATCTTCCCTTGATTAATTTTTTAAATGCCTGTAGAAATTCCCCAACAAGCATACTGTAGTTTAAATTTCAGATGTTCATCAGAATGGCACAGTATGTGCCTGGGACTTTGTGTACATATAGTAAGTTTTGTTCTTGATCCGTTCAGTAACCAAGCAGTAGTACATCAATAATGGAACAGCCTGTCAGGTGTCTCTGTGGTCCATTTGCATAAGATAGTATTGCCCAGTTCAGAAACCTCTTGCACTGGCTTTGCATTATATATTCAGTGAGAAGCGGCAGTTTTGTAAATTGTAAAGAATATTTATCCTTTCCTCCTGATCCTCTTCTTTCAGGTGACCAATGTCTCACAAAAAGGCAGGAAAAAGAAATATATATAAATACAGTATATGTTTTTCCTGCATATAGTAGGTTAGTGATTATTATGGCATTTTTTTCAAAGTTGTCTTCACAGAATGCACTTTAAAGGGTTTGAATTCTTTAGAGTTTTCTGATTCTTCATAATGTGGTGAAAATCTTCTAAAATCATGGAAAATCATCTAGCAAAATAGCTAGATTAAAATTTGATTCATCAAATTTGATTTGGTCATTCAGTTTATCAAGACATAACAGCTTCAAGGGCATACCAGTCTTGAACCTGCTATATTTGGCTGTCCTTTCCTTTGTGAAGTTGAATTATTCCATGGTGAAGTTTCCTCAATTAGACATCAACTGGTTTTAAATGTTCATGGAATACAACTTTAATAACCTTCCTTGGAATTGTATGTAGGTCAACAAATCACAGGACCTAGTTGTGATTTTGAAGGAATGGTAGCAAGCAATTAGTATATGGTTATGCATCCTTTAAAAAAATCTAGCAAGCTTCTTTAGAAAGATTTATTTTGTCTTTGTCCAGGTCCTGGAGGGCAAGGCCTGCCTTTTTCCTATTATACTGAGCTAGGTGAACTATAACATGTGTTCTGATCAATACAGTGTCCTTGGTAACAGGTTTGCTGCTACAGCAGCAGCTGCAAAACCTGTTCATTTGACACTTGTAACAGGAAAAAAGGATTTATCTGGCTGGGAACTAGGTGTTCTAATCAATCAAATGAGAAATATACTGGATTATGCTCAAGATCCTTATGATTGAGGGAGAAGCAGAGTGCTCTAACATAGTATGCTGGTCAATTGTCTTGGACTAACTGCTTAGTGCTCTTGCTATCTAGCACTAGGAGTAGGAAAAGTGTATGTGCTTCAGAATGCAGCTTAGAGATGGAAATTATGGGATAGATAGGACTAAGCATCTTGAAAAAAGAATGATTCAATTAGAATGTCTTATTTCTATAACATTCCTTATATAACTAGGGCCTGTTTTCTGTGAAGGATTTTGCCTTTAGCCATTCTCTCCCCAACTCCCAAGAATCTTGTTCAGAATTCAGTGCATTCTTTTCCAGACCCACAGGAAGAAGATTAATTTCGATCAGCATGAGCGCCAAATAAGAGCATATTGCCAATTCCTGTTAAACGTAAATTGAGTGACTGCATATAACAAAGCATGACCTTCCTCTGCATTCATGAAGCCTATTCTCCTTTCTCCTTGCTGTAGTTCTGTGGACTGAAGACTGCATCCTGTATTTATGCTGGGTAATTAATGAAAAACAAAACAAAACACCTCTCCTACATTCATTTTCAGCATTGGGTTTAGAGAAATGGCAGAAAACATTCTAATAAAGTCATTTTTTAAAATCCTACATACATTTTGCAGAAGTAAGTTTGCCTCGATGGGGTTGGAATGGCTTTCTTCTGTGTAGCAAATAAATCTGCGTAAATGCAATTGGAAGTTAAATACTACTTTCACCAGTCTTCACATTTCTCTATCAGAAGATAGCATTAACTGCTGACCCTGTTTCTGTTTGTCAAGGATGAGATGGAGTTGCAAATAGGAAAAAGCCAAATAAAAGCTTCCAATTGTCATCAGCACCTAGATCATTCTGCTTGCAGATTCTGATTAAGAGTACAGCTCTATATGTAGTCTGTTCCAAAACAGAAGTATCGAAGTATAATTTTAAGCTTCTTAGTTCAACCGTCTCATCAAAAGAGAGATGATACTTGCCATTGTTTATATTTAATTGCTTTCTTGCTCTACAGAATGTAAAGAAGCCCCACTGAAGATATTGCCTGAAGGGCTAATAGCACAGATAACATGTCCTCTGTTAAGTCTGGTCCCTGCCAAACCTTTGGAGAATAAAATCTTGTATGTACTTTTCTGACTTACACGAGAGTATCTCTTGAAAAAGTCCTAAGAGGATAGTCTTTGTGTGTCTTTCACAGGAATCAGTTCTGGGCTTGGTTTTTACCTCTTCATCTACAGCAGCTCTACTTCATTCTCCAGTATTTCGGTTGTGTTTTAGTTCCCAGTGTTTTAACCAACCTCCAGAAGACAAGTCTCTACCCTCTTTCGGGTATGAAGGGGCTGGAAATGAGTTTGCAAGCAGGGCTAGGGAATGGAAAGAGGCTGAAGGGGGTAAAAGGATGATTTACATTCTCCTGTCCATTCAGTTAATTCAGTATAAAGCAAATCTTCCTTATGTTTACAAAATCTATAGGAGCAATGAAGCAGCATAGGAGCTTCTTAATTGTGAAGTATTTAAAAGAAATATATTTGTGGGATGAGGGGGTGAAAGTTAGGGCTCCAAGATTCTCTGGGTGATGTTGCAGTGTTCTAGGAGGAATTGGGTCTCATCAGTCGGTAGGCCCAAATCCTGCTCAATGCAGGATCTCCAGCTAAAACATTTCTAACAACTAACTGTCCAGCCTCTTTTTGAAGACATCTAGAGAAGGGAGACTTAATGTATCACCTCTGGGCAATTGGTTCCATTGCTGAACTGCTCTCACTTTCAAGAGGTTCTTTCTGATATTCAGTTGAAATCTAGTGTTGAGGGAGAGGGACAGCTCTGTAAGATGAATGTCAGAAATAAAATGTGCAAATAGAGAGCAATTCAAAATGACACCCCATCAAAAGCAGCCCACTAGTCAATCTGCATTATTGCCAGAAAGAGAAGCAAACCAGTGCTCCCAGTTATTCTGACAGCCTGATTGAGTTGCTGTAATGCAGTCTCTCTCAGCCCATTCCTGCTTGCCAAGATCAAAGATTTTCTTGCCTCTGGCCTGTTATTGAGCATGTTTGGAGGAAGGCTGTTCGTATGACCTTCAGGTGTTATTCAGTTTCGTGAGTCTTCTGATATAAATATCTCCAACTTCTTCCACTTAGTTTTTGGAGATTTGTCTTGCATTCCCTCCAGAACAATTTGATCAAAACAAGAAATAGCAGCTATTTCCACATGATCTCTTTATTGCAAAGCAATCCAATTCTTTCTACCAGAACAAATTGAGGTTTCTTAATTTGCATATTTTTGGAGCTATTCCAACATCAAGATACTCCACAGAATTGGGTAAGAGCATTCAAGGACACAGTACCTGGTACTCTTAAATGTTTGTACATGGGGTCATTTTTTTAAAAAAATATGGAATAGTTTAGTTGCTCTCTGTGGAAAATCAGCACTTCAAAAATCAGATATGATCTTGGATAAACTTTCCATTTCCTGTACAGAGAGACATCCAATATTTTATGTAAAACTTTCTGTATTACAGAAAGCTTCTAGCGCAGTTGTTGAAGCTGAACTATGATACAAATCTAAAAATTATTATTATTATTATTATTTACAGTATTTATATTCCGCCCTTCTCACCCCGAAGGGGACTCAGGGCGGATTACAATGAACACATATATGGCAAACATTCAATGCCAACAGACAAACAACATATATAGACAGACACAGAGGCATTTAACATTTTTTTCCAGCTTCACGATTCCGGCCACAGGGGGAGCTGTTGCTTCACTGTCCATTAGTGGCTGTACTTCCTCATTCCTTTCCTCGTGTTTTGCTGGCAGTTTTATGATGTTGTAAATTAGTTAAATTAGCCTCCCACATAAAGCGTACCTAAATTTCCCTAATTGACAGATGCAACTGTCTTTCGGGGCTAAATGGGTCAACAGCAAGCTGGGCTATTTAATGGTCTGGGGCTTAACCCGACCCGGGCTTCGAACTCACGACCTCTTGGTCAGTAGTGATTTATTGCAGCTGGTTACTAGCCAGCTGCGCTACAGCCGGCCCCATAATGCATAACAAACAAAAAGTAGAGTCTCATTTATCCAACATTCACTTATCCAATGTTCTGGATTATCCAATGCAGTTTGCCTCCTGCCACGATCCACAGCTGTTTCTCTAGAAAACAAGAATTGAACTTTTTATGGATTTAATTTCCGACAATGTTGCTACTGTAAGTTAATTTTATGCAATTCTATCTTTATTTGTAGTCAAATTGTTAGTAGCCAATTTTTTTTAGTCAATCATTTCAATATATTGCACTGTTTTGGTGCAAAATTCATAAATACAGTAATTACCACATAATGTTACCATGTATTGAACTGCTTTTTCTGTTGATTTGTTGGAAAACATGATGTTTTTGCTGCTTAATTTGTAAAATCATAATGTAATTTGATGTTTAATAGGCTTTTCCTTAATCCCTCCTTATTATCCAACATTTTCGCTTATCCAATGTTCTGCTGGCCTGTTTATGTTGGATAAGTGAGACTCTACTGTAGTAGCATAAATATTTTATAAGAAAATTCAAATATTGGTTAAGAAATAAAATGCAATAGTAGAAGTTCTGATTGATGCTGTTGTATTCTCACATGGCATCATAACTGGACTCTGGGATGAGATTACTCATGGAATAACATAATGCTTAGGTTCTTTGATCTTTCCTGGTCATTGTCAAATTCCCTTAAGATAAGGATAAAGGACTTACCTTCATCCTGAAGTGATTCATGACTTGCCCAAACTGACCAAGTAGAGCAGTGGTTTTCAACCTGTGGGTCCTCAGATGTTTTGGCCTTCAACTCCCAGAAATCCTAACAGCTGGTAAACTGACTGAGATTTCTGGGAGTTGTTGGCCAAAACACCTGGGGACTCACAGGTTGAGAACCACTGAACTAGAGACAAACATAAGATCAATCCAGAAAAAGGCCCCTAAATTCTGGAAAGAGCTGATCAGCACTTGTTTTTATCCATCTCTTTGTTACACTGTTTGAGGCAGAGATGTGGCTTTTCTGGAAGTACAGTATCAAATAAAACTTCCCACTCTCTGAGGTAGATTGATATCTCACCTAATTACTACTAGGAAACTTTAGGTCCTCTAGTGACACTGTGGTCAACTGTCCTACAGAATATCTCTCCCGGAACTTCTGATGGACCTGGAAATTCCTAGAGAGGTCAGGGAAAAAATGTTTTTCTTCACTTTCACAGGGTCCTGCTGACTGTATTTATTAATTGACTCAAGATAGCTCACAGACACTGATAAAACCCATCTAGACAAAAATTATCTCCCCTTGAAGTGAAAATGAGGCAATAATAAATTAAATAACAATACTTTTCCTGCCCTTTCATGACACTTAAAGCAGGTGCTTAATTATACTGTTATTCTGTCTAATGATAGGGCTTGCTATGAATCCATTCATACACATTCAAAGTTTTACTTGGTTATTTTTAATGGGATCCTTTCAAATAACTTGAAAATTTGGCAGTTCAGTAACATGTGATTCCTTTACATGGTTTAGCATTTAAGAAATAAGGCATACTTAAAAACGTGAACTTACTGATTTTAACACATCTGGAAAAACACCTGAAAGTCAATTACAGCATTGGTATGTGTTGTCGAAGGCTTTCATGGTCGGGATCACAGGGTTGTTGTATGTCTTTCGGGCTGTGTGGCCATGTTCCAGAAGTATTCTCTCCTGACGTTTCGCCCACATCTATGGCAGGCATCCTCAGAGGTTGTGAGGTATGGATAAACTGGGATTGGTATGTCATTTGATTGTTATTGCATCAATTCCATTATTCATTCAAGATGTCCAGTGTGATTTGTAATGTACTTCCTGTGTTACTAATTTTATAAAACAGTGTGTTTCTAAAAATGGAAAAAAATTCCAGAGAAAAACGTAACAATTGCCTACAGACTACCCATAAATGTTTATCGTAAAAGCAATACATAGGCATAAATTTTAGTCCTGAGTACAGTAGACCCGCTGAATCCATTATATTTAGCTGTGTGTTGATCCACCATTGAACATCTGACTAAATGAGCGTAACTCTAGTAGGGACCAAAAATACTGCCTGTAGTGAATTTGAAACTATTCATTGGGCTGAGAAGGCGGACAAGTACCGTATTTGAAAAAATGATAACAGTCATTTGAGGTTACTACTTTCAAATGCCATATTTAAAATTCAACATACCTTTACTTTGAAAACATATTTTATTCTTGCCTGTTTACAGGTTTGCCTTGACATCTATGACCTGACTTCTTAAAGCCGCAATGAACTACTGTTGTGAAGCAGAAATGACAATGTAGATATTTTATTTGCTATGTATATTGCTTTGTTCCTGTACAAGTTTGTTGTATAAGAAGAAAACTCAGTTTACACAAGACTATCATTATGGATTCAGAATTGTCAGGCTACTTCTTCTCAGACTAAGGCTGGATTTCATAAACTAATCTGGTTTTTCTTGGATATATTGTTTTTGATTTTAATCAAACATGTTTGATAAAAGATAAATTGTTTTAGTTTTTATGAAGTTTTAAACCTTCAAAACCTTGTACATAGACTAGACATATGCAGTCTAATCCCAAACCTTTCCTGATCACACAACATGTTTAAATATGACACCTGCATGATTGACTTATAAGTATGCACAATCAAATCACACATATTTTTCTGTGTGTTTATTTAACTTTTTGGGAGATGGTCTAAAAATTAATCAATGTTTCAAAATATTAGGAAGGGTTAGCTATTGAGTAGAAATTGATGAACCTTTTACTAGAATGGCATTGAGCCAAATGCACAAATCTGGGTCTGATTCTTGACAATCATTAAGCAAGTTGGTGAAAGGTGACCCATTACATTTTTGGTGGCGGCTCCAGATGCTTTAGTCTCTAAATAAACTAATCACCTGGGTTTTGGACCCTTTCAAATTTGATGGGGAAATTTTATCATTGCTGGAAGATATATCCCACAAATGGAGCTCAGCTCATGAAAATCCACCCCACTCACAATACTCAAGTCCTACTTGCCACAACCCACACAGGAGAGTTGGACATCCCTCAGTAGAGGTCTTGAGTAGGAGGGCTGCCAGCAAAGGCGTGGAAAGAAGCTTCACCTTCCAGTAACTACCTTCTGGTATGATTCTCATGATCCAGGCCTCTTTCTCTAAATTGCACAAGTTAAGTGAGAGCACTTTGTACTCGGAACAGAGAAGTGTTGCCATGGGAATGCCTCCTTTTCACTTACTTGTTCTTAAGTACCTAGATACACTTTCACCTGGAACATGTCTCAAGCACCTATCACCATTTTGTCTTCAATCAATTTAAATATAAAAATGTCACTCTTATCTTTCTGTGTAAGACAATGTGAGAGCAAAGATTAAAACCAAAGTTCAGTCATTTTGTTCACTCTTTTTATTAAGGCAGGAGGCCATCCAGGTCCTGGTGAATGAGAGCCACTCGGGTTTCTTCACATCAATAGAACAAGGGTGTTGTTTTTTAAAAAAAATGTTTTGCGCCCACTCATGGAATAAGTTTGAAGTTTGTTTTCCTCTGCCCTTGCTGTGTGCAAGCAAAGAGACAAAACAAATTTTGCCTCTTCACTGGAGGAGGAGAGCGACATCGATAGTTTCTGTTCGTAGGGGCCTGTGATACTGCTTCTGACGCTTTACTGGCGGCAATAAACTGAAGAGGAATAGTAGAGTTCCTTTTTTTGTTCCCAACTTAGTGCTGTATTGCAGAGATGAGACATTAGCTGTGGTGGCAATACATTTTTATTTGCTCACTGAAGGTGTCCAGAATCTGAACTGTGATTCAAAGGCTTTTTTCATTTTCTGAAGATTTGAGGTTTTGGCCTGTAAGTGTAGATTTTCAGGCATAAAGTAGCATGCAGCTATATATTTTTTAAATTATGAAATACAAAAATAAAGATGGATTCAATATGGGAACTGAGTCATAAGCTAAATGTGACTTTTGATTACTCCCCATACAGATTGTGAACTTAAGGAACCCCCACCCATATTTCCCCATCCCATTAGGTGGGATGTTGAGAAGAAGATTGCTGTTCACAAACTCCTGTAATTTAAAACAGTGGTTTTGCCTACCTTTGGGAGGAACACTAGGAAGTGTTTTTGTTTTTTTCTGTGCCTGCTTATTCCAACCAAGCAAGCTGTCTTCTCCATTTGTGTGTGTGTGAGAGAGAGAGGGGGGGGGGAGCAAGAGAGCATGGGGTGGGGTAAGAGGGACAACTCCCTGACCATGCCTTTCCTGTTACCTGCTTTGTAGTTGTTTACCACTGGTATATGGACCTCGGAAGCAAAAAGCTTGTCTTCCCCAGCATTGACCAATTGATCTTTTTTATGCAGAAATATGAGAGCAGGAGCTGAGGGAAAGGTCAGAATAAGCACCCTCTATGGACTTAAGGAATAGCAATAAATTGGTAATATCCATGATTTCTGCCCATTCATCCATTCACATCTAATTTTTCAGTCTTTAAAGCATGCATAATCTCTTCAACTTGCTTCTGAGTAAAATGGCTGCAAGTAATTAGGGAAATTAGATATCTTGCCTTTTCCGTTAGTAAGTAAGGTATCCTTAACTATGACTGTTGTGTTTTTCTGAATGGAATTCATGCCTGAAAGATATTTAGCTTCAAGTTCTCATATGGTTTCTTGGACTTTAGAAGGTAAACATTTGAATGAATTGAAACTTCTTTTCATCTGTTAGTTTAGTTCTTGAGTATTTATTTGATTCTTATTACCCATACATTTTCATTGCCTTGATCCAAGTGATTGTGGAATCTGAAGCAAGAGAGTATCGTGTTGTGATTAGATGGTCATGTGGAAAATACCTTTCATGTTCTCCAATACATGAAAATAGACAATAATTGACATCAGTAGGGAGAACTTGTAAACTTAACCTCTGTGGAACCTTTCCGACTCCCCCCTCTTTTGTTCTTTTCACAAGAGGGGGGAGAATTTCACAAGAGGATGACAGTCTTTGTTATTTTATTAAGTTTTCCATGTCATTCACCAGTGTGCAGGAGCAGCAGTCTTTTAAACAGTTAAACATGCTTACTTTGTGTTTCCAGCTTTTAACTGCTCATCCAGTTTTTATTAGACTTGGTCATATGGTTGAGCATCTTAGTTAGGTTTATTGGCAAATGTACTAATCTGTTTTGTCTGTCACCATTTTAAAACTAATTATCTGGTTTCCACTTAAGACCTTGGGGCAAGTCATGTCTATGCATCAGTACACTTAACATTAATATGTTAATTTATTTAGGGCCCAAAGGTTTGAAGTGCTGGAAAGAAGGGCACTCTGGATCTACTCCTGACTCATTTATTACTGTGCGCCCACATTATGTCCAGATATAAATTGCATTTTGCAAAGCATTGCCTAATTGCACAATTGAAACCCCTAATCTATCTACCTACATTGTCAAATTATATCACTTTCATTATCAGCCTGTCAGTCCCAATATCTAACCAATCAGTCTCAGTTTCTTATCAGTTTGTCATTCTCATTGTCTGGCAACATTTGATTCCACTCAGTTGCTTTAAGGAGAATATGATAGTGCACCAAAAGAACCAAATAATTGGAGGCTGGTATTAAAACTCTAATTCAGGGCTCCTCCAACTTTTTAAGCCGAGCACCAGTTCACGGTCCCACAGACTGTTGGGGGCTGTACTCTAGTTTGACAAAAACATTATAGTCCTATGCACACTGCACATATTTTATTTGTAGTGCAAAAAAAAAACAACCCACGAGCAATACAGTATTTAAAATGAAAAACGATTTTAACCAACATAAACTTAGCAGTATTTCAATAGGAAGTGTAGGTCTGCTATTAGCTGATGAGATAGTCAAGTTAATTAGGGCTGTTGTTGTGTGCCCTCAAATAATTTCAGACTTAGGGGGACCCTAAGTCTAAAGTTTAGGGCGGTGTGTGTGTGTTAGGAGAATGACCTTGGAGGGCTGCATCTGGCCTGCAGGCCTTAGTTTGGGGACCCCTCCTTTAATCTTTCTTTCAAGCAGATTTAGAGAAATGCAACTGAAATTAAATGCAGGCTCTATCATTTTGGAGGAGGGGGATATTTCAAACTAAGATACCTTAGAAATCTGAGATGTGATCATGTCATTACATGTTAAATCTCTGTAACTGACATTAGATATGTTCAAATATATTTAAATACAGTAGAGTCTCACTTATCCAACATAAACAGGCCAGCAGAACGTTGGATAAGCGAATATGTTGGATAATAAGGAGGGATTAAGAAAAAGCCTATTAGACATCAAATTAGGTTATGATTTTACAAATTAATCACCAAAACATCATGTTATACAACAAATTTGACAGAAAAAGTAGTTAAATACGCAGTAATGCTATGTAGTAATTACTGTATTTATGAATTTAGCATCAAAATATCACAATGTATTGAAAACATTGACTACAAAAACATTGACTACTAAAAGGCAGATTGCATTGGATAATCCAGAAGAAAGTAAATGGTAGGAATAAAATAATGCTATAGACCTATTGCAACTCCATCCTACACTGTGTAACTTGCACTGAAAGTTGTAACTCCTGCTGTTAAAAAATATTTCCAGATCTGAGAATTGCAAGCCTCCTCCTTTGTGTGTAGTCCTTTGGCATTAAAAAAAGTTAATGAGTTGCAGAAATGATTTACCTTTGACCAACAGTATTTCTAACGTTATCCCATTAGATATGAGTAAATTTGATCTTAGATAGCTCTGCTTAAAAAAAAATGTAGGCCCATATTTGACAGTGTTGTATCCCATTGAATTATTGTTATGTTAACAGTAATTGAAAGGATACCTGAAGCAAAAGAAATGCTTACTATCATAGCAGCCTGTGCAACCAAGTGCCCCCCAATAATGACATTAATCCTCTGGCAGCTTCCCTAATAAATGCATACAGAGCATGCATGGGTCACCTTGCAATATTTTCAGAATCTGGGCCTATCAAAATTACAGGAATGGGCAAAAACAATGATCAGTTTTAGGATAGAAGTTTTATGATTAAGGATTTACCATTCTGCTTGAGGAAGACATAAAATAGAGTTGTTTTTGCTCTCCACCCCACTCCTGATCCTTAAGGTCAATTGTTCCATAAACATTACTTTCAGTGTGTATTATAACTAATGGGTAAGCACAGGTATTGTAACTGCTTTGTGTTGTTAAGGTTCAAGGATGTGAGTTTTAATCCCTGAGGGAAACACTAAGTATAACAAGGTCCAAGAAGATCAAAGTTGTAAATCTCTTCACTTCTTTCTGTCACATTAAAAACTTTTGGTTCACTGCACCAGTACATCATAGAGCTGTGCCTCTTCAGCTGTGAAAGAGCACATGGCTTGCATGCAAAAAATATGTTCACCCTAGTATATGTACTGGTGTGAATAGAAAAGACCTAAATGTGAAATCCTGTAACACCCACTGCCATTGTGTAATACTGAAGTAATTGGACTGATGGTCATTAAAATATATTTAAACTTCTTTTAGCTAAAATATTGTCATCTATAGACCCTCCTTGTGATTTTGAATAAAGCTAAAACATCTGTCAGTCCCAGTTGAGAGTCCTGGGGGTTCTCTAAAATAATAGGCAGTCTGGGGGCTCACAAATTATTGAGCATTGCTGTTCACCTTTTCAAAGATTTGGTGAGCATGTTGTAAGGCTATCATGGTCCATAGCTTTTACATCCTTGTTCTTTCTGACCGACCATGCTTTCTGGTCTAATAATAGTTGGGCAAAACAAACAACTAATACAGTTGGAAACCTGTAGTCTCAGTTTACTGGTAGGACCCTTGTTTGTTCTTTTGTATGAGACAGAGCGCAGACTGAATGCTTCTACATATTATAGAGCTGGCTGCGTTCATCGCGCTGCAGGCTAGGAGCAACTGTTGAGTGCCAGTTCACAGCCCTGATTATTGTCCAGAGGCAGAGCTGAGGGTGGTGGATTGAGGAGAGAGTTTATTTTTACCTCAGAAGGCATAGCATCCTCTGACTGAATTGATCAAGTTTTAGGTATGCTGTGTGGCCAGATGAGATTTGTAGTGGTCTGCTGAATTGTCTGTAACTGCATTAGATTTGGTAGTTATTTGAGCAAATTCGGTTGCCCACTGCTTGTCCCCATTGCTCAATTCCTTTAGCACGACACACGGGTGATCACGTCCCTTCTCTTTCTCCATTGTGTTCCCTTCCTGGGACACAACATGGAGATCACGAAACACTTCCTGTTAAATTTGGAACCCGACTGGCAGATTTCGCTTCAGTTTGGAAATCAATAACTACGGACAAGTGGGTCCTAGAAATTATAAGTTTTGGTTATTCAATTGAATTTTTTCATGACCCAGAGATAGGCTCTGTGAAGACCACCCCGTCCTCAAAGGTCTTGCAGGACGAGATAACTACTTTGTTGGAGAAAGGGGCAATTGTTCCCCTCCACCCATCCTTATATTCTCATGCTTTCTTTTCAAAATACTTTTTAGTTCCAAAAAAAAAGATGGTGGTCAGAGGCCAGTATTGGACCTCAGAGGCCTTAATTACTTTATTCATTCTCGTAAATTTAGAATGGTGACACTTGCAGCCATTCTTCCACTTCTGCTAGACGGGGCGTGCTTTGTGTCAATAGACCTGAAGGACGCATACTTCCACATTGTGATAGCCCCTCACCATCACAAATACTTAGCATTTAAGGTGGCACAGCAGGCTTTTTGTTTTAGGGTGCTTCCGTTTGGGATTTCTACCGCACCAAGGGTTTTTACTAAATGTATGGCCGTGGTGGCGGCGCACCTCCACCTTCAGGGCATCACCGTCTATCCTTACATAGATGATTGTCTATTAGTTGCACACTCCAGAGAGGCTTTGCTACGGGATCTAGACTATACACTATCCCTTCTCAATGATCTCGGGTTGGTAGTCAATCAAAAGAAATCACATCTTGTTCCTGTGCAGAGAATACGATTCATCGGAGCAGAGTTGGATTCCATCACCAGTATGGCATATCTGCCGGAAGATCGCTTCCGATCCCTACGAACAGCGTTGCTCCGTCTCGTGCACAATGTGGCGCCAAAGGCCAAAGATGTGCAGTCAGCCCTGGGACACATGGCTTCGACAACATCTGTAACACCATATGCACGTCTGAGAATGAGGCCTCTACAAGCCTGGTTTCTCAAGGTGTTCAATCCTATGCTCCACAGTTCACATATTCGTCTGTCTCTTCCGTCGCATGTCCGTCAATCACTCCAGTGGTGGTTGTCTCGGACGAATGTATGCAAGGGCATTCCATTCAGGCATTGTGAACCAACAGTGACGGTGACGACGGATACCTCTCTGGAAGGATGGGGCGCCTATTCTGGCTCCCTAGTGGTCAGTGGCAAGAGTCTCAAAGTCACATCAACTTGTTGGAAATGATGGCAGTGCGAAGAGCCCTCCAAGCCTTCCAGGACATATGTTGTCACAGGTTAGTCCAGTTGATGACAGACAATACCACAGTGGCGTGGTACGTCAACAAACAAGGAGGCACACGCTCCCGCTCCCTCCTGAACCTCACCCTGCAGATATGGGAATGGTGTTTGCTGAACCATATCCATCTGGTAGCCATTCATGTTCCTGGTCAAGAGAACAAGATAGCAGATCATCTCAGCAGGGGAGACAGTACCACCCACGAACGGTCTCTGTCACCAACAGAAGCAGCTTCTCTTTTCCAGAGGTGGGGCAATCCCCAAATAGATCTATTTGCAACAGCAGAGAATGCAAAATGCAAATTTTTCTGTGCAAGACAGGAACCCAACCAGCAGATGGGGTGTCTCGGGGATGCATTCCTTTTCAGATGGACAGGGCCCCTGCTATATGCATTCCCACCTATTCCTCTCATAGTCAAGGTAGTGGCAAAGCTCTACCGCGACCAGGCAGATTGCATAATTTTGACTCCATGGTGGCCGAGGCAGCCTTGGTTCTCACTTCTTCACACAATGGCACAGGGTCAACACTATCCCCTCCCGCACCACCCGGACCTTCTTACTGCTCACCAAGGCTGCCTGCGCCATCCGGACATCAAGCAGCTCAATCTCACAGCTTGGCGGATCCGGCCCGACCATTTTCACAAGCAGTGAAAGACATACTGTGTGCAGCGCGCAGGCCATCAACGAAACGATCATATTCCTACAAATGGAACAAGTTTGCCAAATTTGCATGGCAGCAGAATGTGGATCCAGTCACTGCTCCCACATCAGTCATTTTGGTGCAGTCTTCAGAGAGTATGTTACGGTAATTTTTCTTCATTGAATAATTTATCGTTAATTATGACAGTAGTCATTCAGAATTCTTGATCTAGCTAAACATTATGATATACATATAGATTAAGCCTGCAATTCCAAAAATTTGATTTCTACTATTGCATGCATTAGGAAGAATTGTCACATATATTGCAAATATTGGTGTTTATATGCCATATTTTTTCAGTTCTAAGATACAGTTTTCCCCATATAAACATTTATAAAAATGTAGTGCATCTTAGAATCGCAGGTGCTTTTCATATACACCTTTATTTATATTGATGATACTGAAATTAGTGTGTCTTAAAATCAGCGGCTTCTTAGAATTGAAGAATTATGGTATAAAGGCGATTTAACCCAGTATTTATTTGTGCTTTGTTAATAACTTCTGTTTTGGTTGAAATTGCCAGCTTTTCTCTGATGAAGCCTTGTGTCAGAATGAGGTTATGAATGAGAAGAACAGGTCATATAAGGACATGCTACTGTGCTTAATTTTTTAGAAGCAAAACAGCACATTAGGGGGAAAGAGTTATGTTTAGGAATCAGCCTAGCTCTTACTCTGGGCTCTGGGCAAAGGCAGGCAGTGTCTTCCCTGCTGAGAAATGCTTGTATGATTAGCCATGGCATGCAAGCCTAAGGCTGGTTGCTTGGCCTGAGGCTTCCTGATGAAAGGCAGAAATTAATTTGGCCTTTATCCTTTATCATCCCAGGAATGAGATTCTGAAGACCAGTAGAAGAATGAATTTATTCTCTTGTCTCTTTTACATGGATTTCGGCAATCTTCAAGTTTTAAAAATGGCACCATGTTGAGTCTTCTAATGGTCACTTATTTTTCAATGCAGTGCATGTTCTGTGTAGTACTGATTTCTTTCCCTCAAACCACCATGTAGTTCTTTTAATGGATTATTGCTAGAACAGCATAAGGATTCCTAAACAATATGACCTTTTAAAAATTAGTGTGACCTCTTAGGAACTTCAGTAACAAACAAGTCTGTACACATATTCTTCTTCCCTTTGAGACATGAAGTTCTACTGGAAGGTCTACTCGATCCGTTGAGTAATATAATCAATGGCTCTCTTGAACAGGGGGTCTTCCCGGACAACCTAAAAGAGGCAAGGGTTCGTCCCTTGCTAAAGAAGCCTAGCTTGGATCCCATGACCCTTGCCAACTATCGTCCTGTCTCCAACCTCCCATTCTTGGGTAAGATGATAGAGCGGGCTGTACTGGGACAATTACGACAATTTCTGGATGATACAGCCAGCCTGGACCCTTTCCAGTCAGGCTTCTGCCCTGGCCATGGGACGGAGACAGTCCTGGTTGCCATTACAGATGAACTTCGTCGCCAGTCTGATAGCGGCGGATCAGCGCTACTGGTACTTCTTGACCTTACCGCAGCGTTTGACACCGTTGACTACGATCTAATGATTCACCGTCTCACCATGTCCGGAGTTCGCGGTCAGGCCCTCAATTGGTTCAACTCATTTCTGTGAAACCGGAGCCAATGTGTGGAGTATATGGATCAAGTCTGACAGATCTCCCTTCCTATGTGGGGTACCCCAAGGTGCAATTCTCTCCCCTCTTCTCTTCAACATCTATGTTAGACCCCTTGCTAGTTTGGCTCGGAGTTTTGGCCTAGTAGACTGCTATCAATATGCGGACGACACCCAACTCCTTCTGCGCTTGGAGCCTGGAGCAACGTCAATACCAGACAATTTCACCTTATGTCTGGAGGCTCTGTCAAACTGTGAACCCGGCGAAGACTGAGATTCTCTGTCATGGCCGCTCGACTGGTCTGATCCACTTGCTACCCTCCTTCGATGGTGCTGCCCTATCTCCTTCGCCTACCATTAAGAGCCTGAGTGTCGTTTTAGATTCGCAGCTGACAATGGAAGCTCAAGTCGCTGCTGCCAGCAAACAGGCCTTTTTCCACCTACGACAAGCGAGGCAACTGGCACCCTATCTATCTGATGAGGCGCTGGCAACAGTCATCCATGCCACGGTCACATCTAGGCTGGACTATTGCAACGCCCTGTATGTTGGCCTTCCGATGTCCACGACCCGAAAGCTCCGTATTGTTCAGAATGCGGCAGCCAGGCTACTCACAAGAACACCCATGAAATGCCACATAACACCAGTGCTGCAGCATCTGCATTGGCTTCCAACTGATTACCGTGGTCTATATAAGATGCTAGTTCTGACCTTTAAAACTCTTTACGGCCAGGGCCCATTGTACCTTAGGGACCGTCTCTCCTTCTCCCATCATCGGAGGTCGCAACGACCATCCCAACGAGACTTACTTTATGTACCGGGACCTAGAGAAGTGCACTTGGAAAGGACCAGACGCAGAGCTTTTTCTATCTCTGCCCTTGCCTTATGGAATGCCTTGCCGCCCTATATGAGAGCCATGCGTGAGTTAGGGCCTTTTACCCTAGCACTCAAGACCTGGCTCTTTACTAGAGCTTTTAATCTATGTTAATTTTATCAATATTTGTATGTATGTATTTTTATCCTTTACAATTTCATCTTGTAAATCGCCTAGAGCATCGTGGATGGAGGGTGATTAATAAGTAATTAAATGATGATGATGATGATGATGATGATGATGATGATGATGATGATGAAGAAGTTAAGGAAGAAGGTACAAATTTGTTTTGAGGTCTTGGATCCCCAGGGCTCTTCACTGATTTTCAGACATCATGTCATGCAGACTTTAGGAAATTCTTGTAGGAGTCCATGGTCTCTCTCACTACTCAGGTTGTGTTAGACACCATAGTAGCTACCTTTAGCTTGTTTATCTGGCTTACTCTTTCTACAGGTCCACTCCTACTTTCTGGACTTAAACCAAAGAGTAGGAAGGAAGCTGAGACTATGGTGATATTTCAAAGTTCTCTGCCTTATGGGAGAGATTGCAGAACAGCTATGACACACCAATGTTTCCCTTTTAAGGAAACATGTTTTGACATTTGCATGCTTCCTCTTTGCCAGGTGAACTAAATAGGTAAGATAGCCATAGCAAGATGCTGACCATATGGGTATATATGTTTGTGTAGTTACTCTATGATCTCCGTTAGTGAGGTTGCACATATTTGCTGAAGGCAATCATTACTTTCTGTGACATCCAGATGGCAATGTGTTGTCGAAGGCTTTCATGGCCGGGATCACAGGGTTGTTGTATGTCTTTCGGGCTGTGTGGCCATGTTCCAGAAGCATTCTCTCCTGACGTTTCGCCCACATCTATGGCAGGCATCCTCAGAGGTTGTGAGGTATGGAGAAAACTAAGCAAAGAGGTTAATATATATCTGTGGAAAGTCTAGGGTGAGAGAGGTCAGTGTGAATGTTGTGTAGTTAATCACTTTAATTAGCATTGAAAAGCTTATCTGCTGTCTTCTTCCTGCCTCTGGGGCATCCTTTGTTTAGAGTCGTTAACTGCCCTTGGTTGATTCATGTCTGGAAATCCTCTGTTTTCAGAGTATTGCTTTTTATTTACTGTTCTGATTTTTGAGTTTTTTAATACTGGTAGCCAGATTTTGTTCATTTTCATGGTTTCTTCCTTTCTGTTGAAGTTGTCCACATGCTTGTGGATTTCAATGGCTTCTCTGTGTAGTCTGACATGATAGTTGTTAGAATGGTCCAGCATTTTTGTGTTCTCAAATAGTATTCTGTGTCCAGGCTGGTTCATCAAATGCTCTGCTATGGCTGATTTCTCTGGTTGAATTAGTCTGCAGTGCCTTTCATGTTCTTTGACTCTTGTTTGGGCGCTGCGTTTGGTGGTCCCTATGTAGACTTGTCCACAGCTGCATGGTATCCGGTAGACTCCTGCAGAAGAGAGAGGATCCCTCTTGTCCTTCGCTGACCGTAGCATTTGTTGGATTTTCTTCGTGGGTCTGTAGATAGTTTGTAGGTTGTGCTTCTTCATCAGCTTCCCTATGCGGTCAGTAGTTCCCTTGATGTATGGTAAGAACACCTTTCCTCTGGGTGGATCTTTGTCTTGACTCTCATGGCTTGTTCTGGTCATCCGCAAACCCAATCAACAATTGGGCCACACAGTTTACAGAAAACCTACACACACAGATAGATACCTTCATAAAAACTCCAACCATCACCCAAGTCAAAAAAGGAGCACAATCAAAGCCCTGACAGACCGTGCACAAAGAATCTGCGAACCTCACCTCCTCCAAGGTGAACTCAACCACCTAAACTGGGCTCTACAGGCCAATGGATACTCCACCACAGACATCAGAAGAGCTGCAAGGCCAAGAACAAGCCATGAGAGTCAAGACAAAGATCCACCCAGAGGAAAGGTGTTCTTACCATACATCAAGGGAACTACTGACCGCATAGGGAAGCTGATGAAGAAGCACAACCTACAAACTATCTACAGACCCACGAAGAAAATCCAACAAATGCTACGGTCAGCGAAGGACAAGAGGGATCCTCTCTCTTCTGCAGGAGTCTACCGGATACCATGCAGCTGTGGACAAGTCTACATAGGGACTACCAAACGCAGCGCCCAAATACGAGTCAAAGAATATGAAAGGCACTGCAGACTAATTCAACCAGAGAAATCAGCCATAGCAGAGCATTTGATGAACCAGCCTGGACACAGAATACTATTTGAGAACACAAAAATGCTGGACCATTCTAACAACTATCATGTCAGACTACACAGAGAAGCCATTGAAATCCACAAGCATGTGGACAACTTCAACAGAAAGGAAGAAACCATGAAAATGAACAAAATCTGGCTACCAGTATTAAAAAACTCAAAAATCAGAACAGTAAATAAAAAGCAATACTCTGAAAACAGAGGATTTCCAGACATGAATCAACCAAGGGCAGTTAACGACTCTAAACAAAGGATGCCCCAGAGGCAGGAAGAAGACAGCAGATAAGCTTTTCAATGCTAATTAAAGTGATTAACTACACAACATTCACACTGACCTCTCTCACCCTAGACTTTCCACAGATATATATTAACCTCTTTGCTTAGTTTTCTCCATACCTCACAACCTCTGAGGATGCCTGCCATAGATGTGGGCGAAACGTCAGGAGAGAATGCTTCTGGAACATGGCCACACAGCCCGAAAGACATACAACAATCCAGATGGCAGTCCAATTGTAAGCTCATACTGTAACAGTGATGGGCAACTTTTTGTCCATTGAGTGTTGTTAAATTGGAGTTTCAGTACAGACCTGAAAATTGCAAGTTTATGCAGTATTTACTTTCAGAACAGAAGTATTATTTTACTGTTCTAGTGGCATTAATTTCTTCAACCATAATTTAATTAGCATACAAAATTGTACTGTTTGGTATATTTATGAAGTTTAAAACTATAAAAGGCTTAGTTTTGTGCAAGCAAAAGTATGAATATGCTCTAAATGTAAGAGAGAGATTCAATGTGTTGTGCCCTATGTTCCCTAAGTAGTTGTTTCATAGGTTTTGCACACTAAAAAATAAGTAAGGATAGGGGAAAAGAAGCAACAGGTTGTGTGATAAATCAAATAAAGAGGATGGAAATTAGATTTAGTTGGATTAAAAAAATTAATTCAGCATTGACAATACTGAACTCTTTAATAGTGTATTATCACAGACAGTGAAAGACTTCCTAGATGCTCATCTCATAATAATGGCAAATGCCCATTAGATATAGAAATATATGTTGAATTTGACTATTGTATATATCTGCAGCACATGAATTATTGCTCTGCAATTCTGTAGACTCTTATAGAACAGTCTTCATATTGTGAGTGAGTAAAATGCTGTATTTAAAAGTGTTGTATTTATTTATTTATTTATTTCGTGTCAAAAGCATTGTACATTTCAAATAATTGGGGGGGGGGGGGAAGGAATCACAAGCAACTAAATAGTTTTGGACCAAAAGCGGGCAACAGCAACCGCATTGTCTGTAGCTTTAAACAACTCCTCCTCCGTACATGAGGCAGGGCATTGTGGGCAAGCATACATATGCTGAGTTGTTTGTTCAGCTCCACAGTCACACAAGGTGGAGGATTCCTCCAGGTAGTGCCACCTTGCCAAGTTGTCTTTTGATCTGCCCACTCCGCTTCTGAGTCTGTTCAGGGACTTTCAAGTTGCCCCTGGAGGAAGACCCTCTTGGGGGGCCATCCAGTTAGAATTGCCAGGTTTAGCTGCCCAGAGAGACACCCTTGCTGCTTTTATTTATTTCGTGTCAAAAGCATTGGTACAGCAAATACATTTCAAATAATGGAAATAAAATAAAAAAGAAAAGAAATCACAAGCAACTAAATAGTTTTGGACCAAAAGCGGGCAACAGCAACCGCATTGTCTGTAGCTTTAAACAACTCCTCCTCCGTACATGAGACAGGGCATTGTGGGCAAGCATACATATGCTGAGTTGTTTGTTCAGCTCCACAGACACACAAGGTAGAGGATTCCTCCAGGTAGTGCCACCTTGCCAAGTTGTCTTTTGATCTGCCCACTCCACTTCTGAGTCTGTTCAGGGACTTCCAAGTTGCCCATTCTTGGTTTGCCCCTGGAGGAAGACCCTCATGGGGGGCCATCCAGTTAGAATTGCCAGGTTTAGCTGCCCAGAGGGACACCCTTGCTGTTGCTGGAGGAACATCAAGAGGAGTGGTGGTTCTCATGAAGCCCTTCCTTGATTTGAGTCTGGTGGGAGGAGGGTGATAGCCATGCAGTGGGTGGCTTTCACAATGTTCGACCTTTTTTCTCTCACCGTTAGCAGCAACTTCCCGTCGCACGTCAGGAGGGGCAATGCCAGCTAACTTGTAGAGTTTATCAACAGGTGTAGGGTTAAGGCATCCCGTGATGATTCTGCATGTTTCATTCAGTGCTATGTCCACCTGCTTTGCATGGGCAGACTTGTGCCAAACAGGACAGGCGTACTCTGCAGTTGAGAAAGACAAGGCCAGGGCTGATGTTCTTATTACTTGTGGGTCTGCTCCCCATGCGCTGCCAGTCAGTTTCTGCAGGATGGTATTGCGTGCAGCTACTTTGTGCTTGGTGTTCATGCAGTGTTTCCTATATGTTAGTGTTCGGTCTAAGGTGACACCAAGGTATTTAGGATGGAAACAGTGTTCGAGCTCTTGGCCTTCCCAAGTAACTTTCAGTTTTTTGTTGGCTTCGCGGTTACGTAGGTGGAAAGCACACACTTGTGTCTTGGAAGAGTTCGGCTTCAGGTGGTTCTCTTTGTAGTAGCTGGAGAGATCTTTCAAGGCATTGGTGAGTTGCTTTTCAACTGTTTCAAAATCTTTTGCTTGTGTTGTAAGGCCAAGGTCATCAGCATATATAAAGCTCTTTGTGAGTGGAGGTTGTGGCTGATCGTTCGTGAAGATATTAAATAAGGTCGGTGCAAGAACGCTGCCTTGGGGTAAACCATTATTTTGCCTCCTCCATCTGCTTTTCTGGCCCTGAAACTCCACATAGAAGCTGCGGTTTTCTAAGAGGGTCTGGACAGTTTTTGTAAAGTCAAAGTCCCGGGTGATATGGTAGACTTTATGCAGCATTTTTCTATGTTGCACCGTGTCATAGGCTGCCGTAAGGTCCACAAAAACTGTTCCCGTAATGCAGCCTTTCTCATAGCCTTCCTCAATATGCTCAGTCAGATGAAGAATTTGACCTGTACAGTTTTTCCCTGGTCTGAAACCTGCTTGTTGTGCAATAAGCTTGGGTTCGATAACAGGTCCTAGTCGATTTAATAGCATCCTCTCATAGACTTTATATAGATGACATAAGAGGGAGATTGGTCGATAGTTCCTGGCATTGGAGGCATCTTTACCAGGTTTTAAGATGGCAATTATCTTAGTTTTCCTCCATGCTCTGGGAATCTGTTCTGTGCCAGGCATTGATTGTAGAATTTCAAAAGCCAGTTTTCAGCTTTGGGGCCCAAGTGTTTGATTTGCTCCATCATCAGGTCATCTAGGCCAGGTGCTTTACCAGTCTTACATCGCTTGATGGCTTCTCTGAGTTCTTTCAGGTTTAGAGGAGAAGACAACTGGTGGGTTTCAAGTTCTGGCACCCTGTTGATTTTCATCTTTATTCTGCTGCGGTTGATTTTCCCATTCTGAATTAGCTAGTGAGCTATCGGATCTGGTGTCACATTCGCGTGTCCAGGGTTGACCAGAGGGTCACTATCCAGGCGTCTCAGCAATTGCCAGGCTTTTCGGCTACTCTTGGACATGTCCAAGTTCTCAAGCAGCTCTATCCAATGGTCTTTCTTAGCATTAGCTAAGGCTGTAGATAGTATTTGGCCTGCTGCTATAGTCCCATCACTGTATGGGTTCTCTTGAAATAATCTGAGATATTCTTGTAGCTGATTTAGTGATTCTTCGTTTAGGCCTGGTAGGTAGCTTGTGCGACAGCCTCTAGGGATTGAGAGCCTCGAGGATCTTTTCACAGCTTCTACAAACAGGTCATAGTTTTCTATAGAAGGTTCTATATCAGAAATAGCAGCTTCCAAGGTCTCTGTAAACTTTGTCCAGTTAGCTTTATTGAAGTTATATCTTCTGCGGAATAGGACACTTTTCGGTCTTACAGCTGCATATGCTATGCAGCATATTGGTCTGTGTTGTGTGTTAGGTATTGGGTTTAATACCCTTTTGGTGCATTGGTGGCTTATGCTTTCCTTTACAAAAATCAGATCAGGGTTATAACCACGCTTCCATCGGCCGCTATTAAATGATGGTGGTAATTTACTGTCATGAAGGAGGCTCATTCTACTATTGTCGGCCCACGTTAGAACTGCTTCGCATCCATTGGATGAATGGATGTTGTATTTATATAGAATACACACACACACACATATTCCCCAAAATTTCCAGGTTTTATTTCAACTAGAAGAACTGAAAATGTGCCCATGGGGAAAATGGTGAATATTTTTCCTGAAACTTTTGGATTCCACCCCCCCCCCCCCCCCCCCCGAGAACTACATTATACTACTGAATGCCTATCTTATAAGAATAAGATTTGAGTGATCGGAAAGTCCAAAAATTTACCATTGAAGGTTTCTGCATGCTCCTGTTTTAAATCCAGAAGAAGATAGATACTTTGTTTTGGAGAATGGAGAATAAAGTGAATAGGATTACAGGAATAGACATATCAGAGATTCAGGTGAACCAACATTTCATGTTGTGATATAAAAATGTACAAATGACTCTAAAACCATGAAGGTGCACATTCATTTTTGATATAATTGTTTGACTTTTAACACTTTTCAGGTTCAGAGGTTTTGATGGCAACTATTAAGTGAGCGATTTCCCTTTTCATCAAATGCTGAATTTTCTCCCACATTATTCTCCTATGTTAACCTCTTTTCAGCTAAGGATTTCTTCTTTTCTTTTCATTCTAACCACTTGCACGCCAAGAAACAATAGATGATTAATAGCTCTAATTTGATACATTTTATAAGGTCTCCTCTCTATAGTGTATTCCAGCCTCTTATTCTGATTAGGGAATGGGTTCTTTACATTTACTGCATAAGAACCATATGTACTAACTGAATAAGCACAAAGAAGCTCCATGCAGAGTTCAGATGTGTTCCATTTGTTCTATGAAAAACTTGAATTAGTTGAGTAATCTTAGGTATGTAGAAAACCACTTCTGTGCTGAGCCACAGTAATGATTTGCACCATGTGGAGGTTTTCTTCTTCAGCTTACGCTTTCAATAAAAATCTAAAGGCTTGTGGGTGTTTTATTTGTTCCCTCACTTTGCACTTCAGGAATCCCTCCAGGGAGAGATCAGGGGATCTTTGGCTTGCACATTCCTCTCAACATGGGTAGTAGTAATCACCCAATCAGGAGGTCTTATTTTTCCTGAAATATAATTTCCTGTGGTTAGGAATACTGAGTAATGCAGATCGTCTAGTTCAGTTGTTCATTTCTCCTGGAAATAAGTGGAATGGGGGAAAGAAGTACAGAAACATATCCAGTTTTCAGGGCAACATACCCACCTTTATCATAGTAACAACTTTTCAGTATTTGGCTTTTCTGCCTGAATACAGCTTTTCTTCCCTGTCATCTGTACAAGCTAGAGCCAGTAATTAATTGGTTCATGCAAATGTAAAGCATTACTCCTAGGCAAGTGAACTAAATAATAAAAAATGCATTTTAAGGCATCATGGTTTCACTTGGGTTGTGACTATAGCCATAGTTTTACTTAAGGTAATGTAACTGACCTGGTTTAAGTATACTGCTTAACATAAATGTGGATAGCCACCATAAAACTCAAAATTGCAACTATAATTTTCTGGAACAAAATAAAGTGCCCATTTGAAAGAGCTATTGTGTAAAAATCATGGTTGGTGTTTTCTTGATTTCAGTCTTAACTACTTTAACATGTTAATACCTTACTGTTTTGCAGCAATGGCAGCAGCTCCTCTTAGATTGCTCCTGTTGCCCTTTTCTGGGGGTAATGGGAGCAAGCAGCCCTTGACATGCTTGCCTGAATGCAGGTTATTGCCACATCTTAAAGAAAGATTATGATTTCTTCTATTAGTGTGAATGTTTAGTGATCTATGTCTTCCGAAGTACCATATCACACAATTCTCCTGGCATTGTATAAGATCTAGGTGCAGCTTTTTTCATCTAATTAAATGCTTCCAAGTGTAGAAAACTGCACATAACAGAAAATTCTACTTTTATATGTTTGCTTTCTGTATCTGAGGAAGGCTGCAGCTTATTTCTTGGGAAACAAATTTAGTCAGCCTATACTTGATGCTACATCAACTTTTGGATGGTGGCACATCCAAAAGTTGCCATTGTATTTATTAGCCATCTTCTTACATTACTGTGGATTGGTCTTCCTTTCCCTGCCCTCCACAAAGCAATTCAAGTCAATACTATAGTAAGTGCAATATTTAACACAACATTTTTCAGTTAAAATTGCTGGAGCAAATGTGATGCTCTATTTTTAGCATTTAGCCCTACAATAAAGGCTTCATTTGTCCTTTTCCCAGGAAGAGAAAGTGAATAATTTAATAATTTGTCTAACTTGCTCCAGGAGTAAATCTTTGGAACACTGACTGCTTGTGATGTAGGTCAGTCAGAATATTGCATGTTCTGTTTCAAAGGGCTAACTTTGCAGTAGGGACTGTAATATTTAGCTTTTGCTTTTTGCTTTTTAGGTTGTACTCTTTAACTGAGAATTCACTTGGAATGTGCAGTAACTTGACAATTTTGTTTTCATGATTCAGACCTACACAATCTGGAAATAGTTTGGCATCTGTTCTATATGAGTCTGAGAGCATTAAGTATTGGGTGAAAAAATCTGCAGGAAATGTTTCATAAGGATCAGTAAGTGGGTAGGGTAGGAGTTGAGTTGGGAAATCGCTGTCCAACAGGAGCTTTGTTTGGTCCACTTGATTCCTCAACTGACGTCATACACACCACAAAAAAATTTCATCTATTATTTTAGTTGTTCAACCTGTAAGTATGCTTTAAACATGAGTTTTTGGGACATTTTAGTCATTAGTTTCAAGCTGTGAATGCAGAATTGGTCAATACAGAGGGCCAGCTGTTTCCAAACATTGACAGGTTTCACAAAGGAATCATATATTACACCAATCATTTTAGTAGGTATCAGATCATATTGGGAACAATGTGGTTTATTATTATTATTCTCTACAGTACTTTGGTATGATTCTTGCACCTGTTTGCACCTACAACACAAGAGTGATATAGTCTGTTGTTTCAGCTTCATGAGTTAGAACTCTAGTAAAGAACTAAATTATTTTCATTGCATTGTTCTGAAGTACTGGGATTAATGTATTTTCTTTTCTGCTAAATACTGCACTCCACCCGGTTAAGAAAACAGTTTCCAGCAGTGAAACAAGTATGAGTTCCAATCAAAAGATGATACTGTAAAGATTGCTTTTGGCTTTGGAAACATGGAACCTCTACTCATAGTGAAAAAAAGAACTGTTTTCTGCTTTCCTTGGTGAAATCAAATTAGCTGGCCCGGAATTTGGCAAACTGTCCATTTTGTTCCGAAAACAAATCACATGGAGGGCTAAATTCCACAGCAATGTGTTCTGGAGACTCTCTGCAGCAGTCAATATTGGTGTCTGAAAGATTTGAGGGAGGATTTTCCCTGTAATGTCAGCTAGACATTCCATTACATGAACAAGAAGGCAGATGTTGTGGGGAGGTCAACTTGTAAGGTTGCGGTTCCCCCCCCCCCCCCCCCCCCCCAAGAACTCTATTCCTACCTCTGGCCAGATACCTTTTGGCATGTATAGTGAATTTAAAATTGATTTAATGCTGGAATAATTCACTTAATTAGCCATCAGCTTCCAGTGTTTGATAATATTTTTAGACAGGGCAGATTTTACTAAGCTTCAGAGTTCAGATGAGCTCTCTTAAAGCTGGTGCAGGGATTATGGTGGTAAATTGAGCAGTTGATTTCATTAGCAAACAGTTTCCAAGATCCAAATTGTCCTTTTTAGAGCTTAAAAGCCAGATCCAAGTACAACCATTCTTGTTCCTCTTTGTATTCTTGTCAAATACTGGTAAATAAAATGAGAACACCGGGCAATTTGTAATAAAATAACATTTCTGGAAATAAGTACACTCTTTTTGTGGAAATAAGAATTTCTGATAGTCAGGAATTAGAAACATTGGGAAAACGTTATTTTGCCTTAGTGAGATTTTGATTTTAAAGATCTTAAGTATCAATAATGTTTGAAACTGGTATGTTATGTAGACAGATAGATTATCCATGGCTTATGGCTTTTGTTGAAAGGTTTGCCATGTGGTGATCACCATGAATTTTAAATTTATTTTTTAACCTGATTTCTCTTTTTAAAACAGATCTTTATTATAGTTTATTGCCGAAAGAGAGAAAGCCACCATGATGTACTGGTTTGAGCCATGTTCTATCACTTTGGAGACCAGGGTTCAAATTCCCACTAGCCATGGATACCTTCTGAGCAACCTTTGCCATGTCTCTCAGCCTCAGAGGCAGACAAAGGCAAATCCCCTCTGAACAAATCTTGACAAGAAAACCCCATGATAGGTTCACTTTTGGATCATGATTAAGTCAGGAATGAAGTGAAAGCACACAAAAAAAGCACACCCAAATTTAAGGATTTGTCCAAAAGTGAAACTGGGCAGCAGTATTCTGGGTGGAAGTGGATGGCCACCATATTATTAGAGAAGATGAGTGGTACTAAATCAAAGAAACTTAAGGGCCTATGGAATAAAGAAGAAGAGATAGTGATCATCTTAATCTAGCCCAGTGGTTCTCAACCTGTGGGTCTCCAGATGTTTTGGCCTTCAACTCCCAGAAATCCCAATAGCTGGTAAACTGGCTGGGAATTCTAGGAGTTGTAGGCCAAAATACCTGGGGGTCCACAGGTTGAGAACTAGTGATCTAGACACATGACTGATTAGATAGGTTGAGTAATAAAAGTATAGTCAGGTGCTGAGCTGATTCGTAATTTAGATGTAATTCACCAATCCAAGGTAAAATTAGTCCACAAGCTGAATAGACTAGAACTCCAATTCCACTGCTTACAGGATGGTGCTCCTGACCTAGTCATCCCAATCTCACTGAACTTCCCATTGCTGATTTATAGTACTTGTCATTTTCACCATTGACCCCCAAAATTATCAGTAGCCTTGCAAAATAGTCAATACAAGCAGTTCCCAAGTTACAAACATCCAACTTACAAATTACAATTAAGAATGGAAATGAGAGAAATCTACCCCTCAGAAGGGTCACTCCTGAAAGAGTTATTATGGGGAAAAGGTGTCCCAACTGAAGCTTTCTCACCAATCTTTGTTTCTACAACAATCCAAATTTTTCAATATTCAGTTATTACAGGGACAGAAAGTGGGGTGAAATCTTCTGAACAGGAGCACAGGCAGCAAAACAGGGTGTTAAGCTTTCCCTATGCTTTGCAAAGCTTGCCTGTCTGTCTGTCTGTCTGTCTATCTGAGAGGCATGGTTCATTAATTTCAATGGAGGTGATTCAAGCTGCTAATTTAAAATCACCAAGAAGAGCAGACCTATTTTAACATTCTCCGTAATTGTACAATTTAACCCATGGTTATACTTTATCCCTCAACCAGCAAAATGTTAAACACTTGGACATATAATCTGCATGCCTTGTGGATTTCAAAATTATCTGCTTTAAGAATAAATAGTGTTGAGATAAGTTTATCTAGCTATATGGGGATGAAGTAAGTAAATGGTAAATATTTTACCATTGCTTTTCAGAAACGGAGATAGCAGTTATGGAGCATAATGATGTTTCTCTGTAAGATGGATTTTAAGAGCAAAATCTCACCAAATTTGTCTCCTGTTTCCATCTGTGGAAACAATACTATTGCATTCCTACATGCAGTTACTGGGGAGAAAGTCCCATTGGACAGATCTAGCCCAGTTGCTTTTGAACTCAGTGGTCTATATCTCCTTATTCCTCACAGCTAAATATATTTATTTATTTACTACATTTATATCCCGCTCTTCTCACCCCGGAGGGGACTCAGAGCGGCTTACAAATCAAATGTACATACAATATATTATTAACATAGCACAATATAAGCATTAAATTACTATATTGTACCATATCATTATATGGTAATATCATTAGTAATACTACATTTAATATACAATATCTAATTAATATTATTATATTATATTATTAGTAGTATAATATTGTATTACATTATAATATTATCAATATAATTATATACAATATATTATATAATATATGATATATTTATACATTATTGTATATTATATATATATGTGTGTGTATGTAAAATTAGCATAGCATGTTGCTATGGCACAGGAGACAAGATGGAACCATTTTCTTGGCTCTCAGGTTGGTATGATGTCTTCCTGCCCCCACCCCCCCACCCCGTTCTTCACTCTGGTCCCAGAGTGGCAGCTATTCCTTAATGGGAGGAACTGCCAATTGATGGAACAGGAGACAGGATGGTATGATAGCTTCCTGGGCCCCCCGTTCTTCACTCTGGTCCCAGAGTGGCAGTTATTCCTTGGTATACTGATTGCATAGCCAGATTTCATTTTATGACATTGTTTTAAAACAAAGAAACATAATAGAACAATTTAAAAACAATAAAACTAATTTAGATTAATAAATCTAACCTACCTTAAAGTGGTTTCACTTTTTTAATATGATGATTTAATTTTTCTCTATCCTGTGGAAATGCAACAGTATTGAGCAGAATAGATTTTTCTGAATTTGGGAAACAACCATAGGAAATAACTTTGATTCACTGTTGCTGTAATTCTCTTAACATTCAGATTAACTAAAAGTTTAAACTTTACTTAGTACTCATTACATTTCCCTTCACATCTTTCTATTTAAGCCTTGACTTGTTGGATGTCATATTCTGATAAGATGTGAATATAGATGCATCATACAGTTTCTAGTAATGCTCTAGCTAAATATGATGAATTGGTATTTAAAGCATAAAACTTTTGAACCCAATTCTTATTCATTAATCTTATAATCAGTGAAAGTTATAAAAAAATCCCACTCAGTATTTGTTTAATAAGGATTAAACTGTTTTGAATAAACTGATTTATTATAAAGAAGAAACTTCAATACTTCGATATCTTACAAATAAACATACTACCGGAAGGTATGATGAACAATATGCTGATTTTGTGGAACTTAAAATGACACTTGTAAGTAGTGATTGGTTAGATCAAACCTCATTTTCTTCTTTTCCAAGATATGGATGGAATCATAAAGATCATAATCAAGTGTGGTTTACGAAAACTCACTTGGCAAAATGAGGTGTAATCCTAATTATAGCAAATTAATGAAGAAAGATAAAACCTGGGATGTGAAAACTAGAGCCTTTCAGCCCCATCACCTCAGGTCATTTTCTAGCTTGGACTAATGGGAGTTAGACAGGATATGGAGGTTTTTTGTTTCTGTTAGCAGATCCTCTGGTTTTTCAGTTATTACTTTCTGTGCTATAGATATTCAGTTATTTAGAAACATGGTTGCAAACTGTTAATCTCTTTCAAAGACAATTATTTAGAGTTTACAGTGGGCCCTTGGTATCCCTGGAGTTTGATGCCAGGAGACAATGTGGATATCAAAATCTGTGGATGCTCAAGTCCTGTTATATACTGTTGTGTAGTAAAGTGGTGCCCCTTATATAAAATTGCAAAATCAAGGTTTGCTTTTGGGATGGAGATAGATAGATAGATAGATAGATAGATAGATAGATAGATAGATAGATATTCAACCCATGGATGTTTGAAATACAGAATCTGTAGATGGAGGGGGGAAGCATTTGTTCTTTTCTATGTAGAATAGAAAGTATGTGTTTTGGGGACTTTTGAGGTCATGTTAGCCACTTCATTTTTTTTATCTGTCCAACAAATTGAACCCTGGAATCAATAATCTACATTTCATGAATAAGTTCTCAAATGTTTGTGCAGAGGTGAAGTTCATAGTTTTAAAAGGCATTACTCAGACAAATCCAATGAATAAATGTGGATTTAAAAGTCAAATTCTGTCATATTTAATTTTCTGTTTTTCCATCTCTTCTTGGCACTCCTGGTGGTAACATGCTGCTCTTAATGCCACACAAGCAACCTGTGTGGGTGGTCTGTAGAAGTAATCAACTTGCATGATGATAACTGTGGCCATGCTTGAATTGTGTGGCGTAAGATTAAGTGGTGAGTTTTATATTTTTAATCAGGTAGGGGGATCTTACATCTTTTCCTGTAAGTGGGTAAGCTCTTAGTACTTTTTCTGAAACTTTACCAGTTGAATAAATTATTTTAGTGCTATAAAATGTGCCATTTATGTGAAAATGCAGATAGATGTATTTCTTGTTTTTTAAATTGGTGGGTGGTATAGCTCATCTTATTTCTACTTGAAGCAATTCAAAGCGGCTTTGCAATAATTTTTTAATTATTACTTTTTTGGGACCAAGATAATAACATTTCCTTTTTGGTTTCCCTTAAATCTGTTGATCTGTGGAGGTTTGTTTTCTTTTGCTCCTAAATTGAAAGGACTTTTCAATACATTACTCAGTTTTGTTGAGTCTTGTAAGTGGTATGGGCAACTTATTCTAGAATTTGGATAGCAAGAATTGTCATAGATCTTTTCCTTTTTTAAGTTTCCACATTCTCTAACTCATCAGCAGATGGGAAGCAAAGAAGAGGAACAAATGTCTGACTTTCCTTGGAACATGATTGTGAGCCACTGTGCAGAGCTAGTGCAGATGCATTTGACAAGGTATCCTAAGTTAGTAAAATAATCCTGCTTTGTCTGAGCCCATCTAGGAATATGAATGTGGAATATCCTATACATTCAGTTTATTGTGGAGATCAGTATGTTTTGGATACTGTGCTGTTTCAAGATTTCAAGATATAAGCAAACTATTTTGTGCGCCAGTTGCGCCCATACCTTTGGAAGTCAGACTTGGTCAAGGTAGTGCACGCTCGCATTACATCTCAGACTACTGCAAAGTGCTCTGCGTGGGCTTGCCTTTGAAAATTGCTACAAAACTTCAAGTAGTCCAATGAGCGGCAGCTAGGTTGCTCACCGGGGCAGCATACAGGGAGTGTACAACCCCCCGTTACGTCAGCTCCACTGGCTATTAGTCTGCTACCGCACACAATTTAAAGTGCTGGTTTTAGCCTATAAAACCCTAAATGGCTTCGGCCCAGTTTATCTGTCTGAATGTATCTCCCTTTAATGTAAGTTCTTAATTTTAATGTAATTTTTAATCATACAACAGATTTTTAAATGTGATATAAATGGTTTTGATGTATGTGCTCATATTGTAAACCGCCCTGAATCCCCTGAGGGGTGAGAAGGGCAGGGTAGAAATGATGTAATAAATAAATAAATAAACCAGCTCGGGCATTAAGATCTGCTGTTCTCAGTCCTACCCCCTTCTCAGGCAAGATTGGTAGGGATGAGAGGCAGGGCCTTCTCGGTGGTGGCTCCCCAGCTGTGGAACTTCCTTCCCAATGATATCAGATCAGCCTCCTCCTTCCTGGTTTTTAGGGGGGAAAAGTAAAATCCTGGCTTTAGAAACAGGCATTTGGCAAGTAGGTTAAAGTGCAATAGACCCTCACAGAACTGACATAAGGAGCAACCTAGATCATGACTTTGGGATTGCTGATATGTATTACAGGTTTTTAATTGTTTTAAATTGTGTTTATATGTCTATTTGTTTTATTTGGTTAATTTGTGATACGTATTGTTGATTCTTCTATAATTTGTGGCATTGAATATTGCCTAAACTTGGAAGCCACTCTGAATCCCCCTCAGAGTGAGATAGAGCAGGCTAGAAATAATGTAAATAATAATTAAATAAATAAATACATTTTAAATTTTTACACAGCTTACCTGTCATAAAACTTTATTATTCAGTAGAAGCCACGGGAAAAAAGGCAAGTTAACTTAATTAGAACCCTTGCTCAACGGGTTTAAAATCCAGTTTGATGTTTCATACTTTTCTTACTGGGTTGCAAGGTTACATATTCATGTGTTCTATAAGTGGTTTCAAATTTATAACTAAAACAATTCCATACAGCCTGGATAAAGCATAACACTCCAGTAAAAATTATGTTAGTCAAAAATCAACAAAATATTAAATGTAGAGCTTTGTGGGAGATATGAATGTAACATGAGTGTGTGGGGTGTTTGTGTGGGTACAAACTGTTATTAGAGGTGATGCTGTCTCATTTTTGTAGTTACATTTGTTCTCACTCAGCATACATAATTAATGTCTTGTTAGTACTGACTTGACTACACATAATACATCTCATAGTTTTTTGTGTTAAATTGGCGTAATTGTTATTAGGTTGAATCTATACAAGGAAAAGAATCCTCAATCTCAATCCTGGTATATCATATAATGTCAGATCCTTTATGTGCCAGAATGGCAGTATATGGTCAACGTAGGACCACATAATTTATTTATTTTTATTTTATTTATTACAGTATTTGTATCCTGCCCTTCTCAACCAATAGGGGAATCAGGGCAGCTTACAATAAAAGCACATATATAAAAATAATACAGTACATTTCAAATAAATTAAAATTAAATTATGTTAGGCATTCAGAAAAATACACGTATAAATATACAATTGGTGCATTTCGAATCTAAAAAACTGGGTCTGTCATTGAGTTCTAAAATACATAGTAGTAGTTGATGCTGCTATTCGAAGGCCTGGTCCCACAACCAAGTCTTAACTCTTATACGGAAAGATAAGAGGGAGGGAGCCTGCCTGACTTGGGAGGGTGTTCCATAGGAGGGGAGCCACTACTGAAAAGGCCCTGAATCTCGTCCCTGCCAGCCACACCTGTGAGGCTGGCGGGACTGCTAGCAGGGCCTCACCTGAGGATCTTAAATTACGAGGTGGGTCATAGTGGTAAACACGTTCAGACAGGTAAGCTGGGCTGGAACCGTTTAGAGCTTTATAGGCTAAAGCCGGCACTTTGAATTGTGCTCAGTAGCTAATCGGCAGTTTGAACTGCATTGAGCTGCATTATATGGTTCTGCACTGACCATATAATGAACTTCGGACTGTGTTATGTGGTAGTGTAGAACTAGTCTGAGTCAGTGTTTTTGAGAAAGAACTTATATAGCTTTTCCCTCCACGTGTCTTTCATTTAGGATTGGAATCAGAGCAAACTCAAGATGTGGTGGGATAGGAGCATTTCAGGAGACCTGACTGTATCTACATGGCAACCAGGAAGGGCCAGTGCCATTTTTATTCCTTTGAATTCTGGACATATGGCTAGCTTATAATCTGAAATGCTGCTTGCCTTTTGATATCCTTTGGAATTGGGCTGTTCTTGTGAAGCAATAATCATAAACCACTTGCCTGGAAATAAGAGTTATTGAACTCTGTGGCACTTATTTATGAGCACTGCATAAGAGTGCTGTTAAGACTGCAGTGCTGTAAACTCTTGGGAAGATGCCATTGTCATTTGGATAAATTGGAGGTGGTGAAAGGAACATATTGAGGGCTGAGGTATCCCCTCGGATATGCATCCAATTCAATGGAGTGTAGGTGGGCTGTCAGAAACTAATAAACCCATTACAGTTGCTGTCACGGTCGTCATCTAATTGGATATAAGCCAATATGGTGAACACTTATACTGTATTTACACAAATCTAACACTCACCTTTTTTGGCTAAATTACCTTACCAAAATTAGAGTGCTCATTAGATTCACGTAATAGGGTAATTTTAGTGCTGAGCCAAAGCAACAGGGGAAGCCTCTTCAGGGACTGCACGTGGAGCTTCTATTTGAGGGATGTCATCTGTAATTTAATTGTCATAGCTCAATGCTATGTAATCCTGGGATTTGTAGTTTGCTGAGGCATCAGCGTTCTTTAGTAGAAAAGGCTAAAGACCTTGTAAAACTACAGCCTCTATGACCCCATAGCATTGAATCAAGACAGTCAAAGTGGATTCATTCCACAGCATAGATGCATCCCAAGGTTACTTTTCCATTGCTGAATGTCTTGATATTCCAATACAATTGGTTTTAAAGGAGGAATGCTTAGCAGGCAGCAATTGTAATGGCCATATTACAAAGAGTGTACCTTTTGCTGCTGCGCATTATATTAGTCAGAAAATCCTTTTTTTTTGTTTTGTTTTCAGGGTTTTGAAAATTGAGATGCACTTTAGAATCAATGGCACCTTAGACTCGAGTAAATACGGGTACATAGTAGAAACATCTCCTTGTACCAATGTGACTATATAATATGGCTTTCCAAGATGTGTGTGGCAATAAAGGGGTCAAACTGGCACATAGAGCTAGGATACAGCCCTCGTGTAGATTCAGCCTTAGACTACTGAAGATTCTTTGAATTTCTGAAAAAAGGAGTTTTATGGAAAAACAGTGGGCCCTTCGTATCTGCTGGGCTTTGGGCCCAGGATGCCCAGTGGATATCAAAATACATACATGCTCAAGTCTCATTCTGAACAATAGCATAGTAAAATGGTGTCTGTTTGCTTTTAGGAATTTAAAAAAATGTTTTCAAGCCATGGATGGCTCAGTCAGTAGATGCAGAATCCATGTATATGGTGGTGGTGGGGGGGGGGGGGGGAGTTAACTAATTAGCATGTATTTTGGCATAGCATCTAGTATGTGGCCTAATTTTTTGAAAAGGTGCTCATTTGTTTGTCTTTAGTGTTCTGGAGAAGCAAATCTGTTAAGAAAATGATAAAGCAGTATAAACATCTGTGTTATCTTATTCCTTTTGTCCATAGCAAATCCAGTTTGCAGACGATATGCAAGAGTTCAGTAAATTTCCAACCAAGACTGGCCGCAGGTCCCTATCTCGTTCCATTTCACAGTCTTCCACAGACAGTTACAGCTCTGGTAAGTGCCTTCTTTTCTTTGATTCTTAGGTCCTCTTTGGCCTATGCACCACTGTGAAGATTAACACGATTAGAAATGATGAGTGATGATGCATTGTACTACCACTAGCATTTGGGACTCAAAGGGAAAAGCTTACCATTTCTTTTTGCCATCCTTATTCTGGATTTTCAGAAGTATTTAAAAATATTGAATTGCATTACAATTGTTTGTGTTGAACTATCTACAAAGATAAGGGCACACACCCTTTGCTGTAAGACATCAGCACATTGAGCTTACAATAAAAGGACGGTACTAAAGGAGTGGGCTACAGAAGCCGCCACATCTTATCCGGTTGCTTCAGTGGTCTGTTAAATCACCAACAACATATGACCCTTTTATTTCATAGTTACAAAAGCCAGTCTTTCCTCCTCTTCCACATATATCTAGCTTGCAAGAAAATGTTTCTATAGGTGGAAGGAGCCTGTTTTGGCATAAATAAGCACAGATAAGCTATGCTGTTAATTGAGAAATAATTAAATATTGTATTCACTGCTTTACCATAACTGTAAGCCATATTATCATTATAAGTAGCTTGAAGGAATAGATTTGTTTGAAAATCAGCTTTACATTTGCAGTAAATATGATTGGATCTGTCTGCTAGTAATTTTCCAAAGGTATTGATATCATGCACTATTTGAAACCCACATGGTGCCACCTTATGCCAGTATAGATCAGCCAAGAAGTGAAAGATTTGAAACAGGAAGCCAGATTGACCTGGATATTTTTCCTGTTGGAAAATGAATTATTAGAATGCAGTTGAAATAGCACAGATGGTAAAATGTCAGCATTGACTATGACTTAATGATTGTCTTAATTTCTTTCATGTCTATTCTGTTCTCACCAAGCATTTTTGTTTTTTTCCTCTAGCGGCATCCTACACAGACAGCTCTGATGATGAAGTTTCCCCTAGAGAAAAACAGCAAACTAATTCCAAGGGCAGTAGCAATTTCTGTGTTAAGAATATCAAGCAGGCGGAATTTGGGCGCCGCGAGATAGAGATTGCTGAGCAAGGTAAAGAGCGGTTTCTCCTTTGGGTATCATAGTCGGCAAACATTATGGTGGCAGATCTGCTTTGTTGAAATGACAGCAAAAGAAATAAGCCTTTAAAAAAACCTTTTTCTGGATCCTTCCAACATGTTGTTTTAATGATGCCAATTGCAAAAGTCTGCATACACATGGTAGGTAATGACCAATATGTGAGATGGTTTTGAACATTTAGGTGCTAAGCAAAAAAAAAAAATGATCTTTTCCACGCAGCTCCATTTGGGAACAATGACACCTTCTTGGCAACTTTCTACCTTTTCTGGCTATAGCATCCTTCAGTGACATTGTATCTATTTCACTGATTAATTTTCCTGTTTTTGTCTGTGTCATTTATTTATTTCTTTCTTTATTTATTTATTTATTTATTTATTTATTTATTTATTTATTGCATTTCTGTATCACTTTTCTCACCCCTAGGAGGTGCAAAGTGGTCTACAGCATAGCAAAAGGCAAAAATTTGATGCTTCACATACATATAAAAAAACAGTACATTACATATCTGTAACCCCTGTTCTCATTATTTCTTTATAAACATAAATATACAGACACATTTCTTTGAACTAAACTAATTCTGTGAGTTCACTGTGATTATCGTTTGGCAGCTTGCTGGCCTGAGCTTAATTTAAAATGGTTCTTTTACTTTTGTAGATATGTCTGCACTGATTTCTCTAAGAAAACGAGCTCAGGGGGAAAAACCGTTGGCTGGAGCTAAAATAGTGGGATGTACGCACATTACAGCACAGACTGCAGTAAGTACCCCATTCTGCCATTTGTATAGGAGCTAACATTCTATTAACTGAAAATCTTACCTCTGCAGGTCATCCTGATCCATTTCAATCTAAAGAGATAAGAGGAAGTATTTCTGTAAACAAGAATATGGTTTAGTTACTAAGCAATTTTAGTGTATCTACATACAAATACTCTGTTGCAACGACATCTATTGTAATAAAACGTCATTATGTCAAGATGTATGTACATGGAGTTTGACAGATAACTGCATTTTCTTTGATTTGGAACTGAATGCAACCCTTTGTGTAGCTTAGAGCTGTGGTAAAAATATTGGGAGTGGGGAAATCATGTGTGTTACATCCAACAGAACTATGGTTTGTTTCACTGATTGACTGAGTGTTTTGAGCAGGATAAGCTATACATTAAACAAAATGAAAATACTTTTGTTAAGGTACAGTAATATTCATATCCATTAAGCTGTTGCTACTACTTTTTAGTTGATTCTCTGCCTGCTTTGCCCTTCAGGTCTTGATCGAGACACTCTGTGCACTAGGAGCTCAGTGCCGTTGGTCTGCTTGTAATATTTATTCTACTCAAAATGAGGTGGCTGCTGCTTTGGCTGAAGCTGGTGAGTACAGCACAGTTGTACAGAAATTCAACATCAACAATAGAAATGCTGTTTGTTTGTTTGGTGTTTTGAGTACTTACTTAGCCCATCAAACCCTTAAATAATGGCGCAAAAGAACTATTTGACTGCATTTGAAGCTCTTTACTTTTTTTAACATCTCAAGCTATGTTATCAGTATTTTGCAGTTTGTCATTAACTGTGTAAGGTTTTGACAGTTTTTTTGGAATATAAAGTTATGCCTTTAATTTAGAAAGAAGGACCAGATTACTTCATGAACACAAAATGTGAATCATTATAAAACGTTGTATGAAAGAAATGGGATTGAATGTATTATGTGTGTGCATGGTAGTCATGCAAAATATCATTGATCTGAGGTACAAAATCAGAGTTTCATGTTTCATTAGCTGATCTATCAGTTAGTGTACTAGAATCAGATAAAACTAGATCTAGAGATATGGATGAAGCAATTTCTCACAGCTGCTTTGCACAAATATATACTATAGGACAAAGATTAAGGTATAGAGTAATTGGGAGATAAGACAGAGAATGACAATTCTGTAATTTCTGTGTATTAGGTATTTTACTGTAAGTTAATACATGGTAACTCTTATGTCCAATTGTGAAAATTCAGAAAGCATAAAAATGTCATTATAAATGTCATTGTTGTTCTATTTTTTCTGATTTTTCTAAATGTTCAAGCTGTTGAGTATTCTGCCAGCCTTGTTCAGACTCCCATGAATTTGCTGGGAGAGGCTACATTTAGCTAGAGGACATGTTTCGCTTGAGGTTATTTATACTACAAGTATGTTTTGCCTTTGAAAACTTATGCCACAGTATATTTCATAGTTTTAGCCTTGAGATGCCATATAATTTTCATCCTCTGTGCTTTGTGTATTCTGTGAAGAATACGCTCTGAAAAATGGTTAAAAACCAATGAGAAGTTTCTGAACTGCTATTACTTGCATAGTTTCACAATACCCAAGCACTTTGTAGACTGTACAGATTATTTTAATACCAAATCTTTCTTGTCACAGGAGAAGACAGTATAATTTTTAACCAGCAGATGTTTGACTGAGCCTTAACCTTCAATTACATGTCAGTGACTAGAGTCTGCTATCACTGTCCTAATGTTTCTGGTTGTATAAAGATAATGTACCTTCAAATAACATTGCCATTTAAATCTGTCATACAAAGAACAAGAAAAGAATCAGGAATAAAGGAGTGAAATTCTTTCCTGAATCTTAAGCATTCCATCCAACAACTTATTGAAATCTTATACAGCTTCCCCAACAGTAGTGCTTTTTCCAAATGTACTACACACAGAGACAGGTATTCTCCTGGCTCTTAGATGAAGTGGGTAGGGGTAGGAACAGCTTGATATGCGTGTGTATCAATAATGGGCTTAACAGGAGAGGGTATCAATTATTACTGCTTGAAAAAAACAACAGGTTGTTTGATTATTTTTCCCTCACTAGGTGTTGCTGTGTTTGCCTGGAAAGGAGAATCAGAGGATGACTTTTGGTGGTGCATTGATCGGTGTGTCAATGTGGATACCTGGCAGGCCAATATGGTAATTAACATTCCTTTGATCTTCCCCATTACAGGCAGTCCCCAAGTTTTTTTTTCTTAAGTTGGATTTGTATGTATAAAAGTGTAACTCCAACCAGATAGATAGATCGAAAGGGTTAGCACCAAATGAATACATAAAATGAACCAGGAAGGTAGTGGAAGGGCCAACTTTCAAAGGGGCAGCCTAGGCTCCTCAAGGTTTGCCAGGTTCATGTCAGTCCCATGGGAAGGGCGTGAGCCTGGCAAATGGCTCCTGGGTTTCCCCTTCACAGATTGGCCCATTCCTTACCTGCCTGAACAGGAACGGGAAGTCCAATACCCTTCTGGCCCACAGGCTGTATGTTACGAGTCAGACGGCAGCCAATATAAACAACTCAGTTTATTGCAAAAACAACACAAAAGAGTCTAAGAAACAACCAAAAGGAGGCTCAAAACACTTTCTCTTCAGTGTGAAGTAACAATGTCCAAAAAGGATTCAAAAGACCCAAACTTGGTATATAATCTGGATTATCCTGGGAAATAATCCAGATTAAAACAAACTTAGTTGAAAAGGCTGGAAACTCGCTCCACCTGCTGGTTGGAGCTAAACAAACACATGAAAGCTACCAGCAGTAACCCACATTGACCAACGGCCACACAATGCCCCAAAACGTTGCTAAAGCAAAACCACGTTGAAAAGGAGAAGTCACAGCTACCACGTCCGGTCCGCATCGTTAGGGAGAAGTCACAGGCGTCGGGTTCCAGTCCAAGTCATCAGGGAGAAGTCACAGTCACCGAATTCCAGTCCAAGGTAAACACAAAGAGCCAAAGCGACGGAGGCAAGCCGGCAGCTAATGCATAAAACAAACACAAGACAATCCAGCGCAAACCCACACAATGCCAGCCCCCGTTGCCACTAAAAACCCAGGTTAACACTTACGTCCCAAAGCAGTCTTCCAAACACGTCTTCTGAAACAAAGATCCCGAAAAGCGCCCAACAAAACACCTTGCCGATTGCAAAGTTACATTAGCAACAAACTTACCTTTATCTACAAGTCCTCCTCTGAACTTGAGCCAGCCAACGCTCCATCCACAGCTGGTTGCTGCAAATCCTCATCAGAGCTGGAGTCACCCAACGTCCCACCTCCAGCTGCAGCCCTTCTACGATCTCTCCAGCCAGACCACCTTCTATCCAAACCCATATCTCCCCAGGATCCATCTGTATCTTCTCCGTGCCATCCCTCAAATGTACCACTGCTTGTGGGCTTCCCTAAGAATCTCCCGGATCTCCTGAACCTTAGTCCAATCCATCACCTCACTCCCAGAGTCTGACATCTCATCCTCCTGACTCCCAGTCCCACAATCCCCTTCAAAACCCTCAAAGGTATCATCATCAGAGGGCTCCATAAGTATTTCCCGGATTCTCTTCCTTTGTTGCTCCTCATCAGAGTCTTGCTCACGAGCAGTTTTCCTGCCTCTTCTAATACAACTAGTAGGATCTCTACTTGAAGACTCCATCACAACACTGTATGTTGTGCAAGCCTGCCTTAGAGTAACCTTTCCTCCCATATATTCATTGTGTTTCATACCACATATCATAATATGGGGACTTTCCTCCCGATGTTGGTCTGGTGTGCTAGATCATGTATGTATTAACCCCTACTGTAACAATACTGATTTATCATTAAAGGGTAAATAATGATGTTACCCCCCTTCCTATTGATGTATTCGGTTGGTCAGATAATATTAACGTAAGTGGAATAAGCAACAGTACCTTCTTTCTGGTTTTATGCATTGACTCTTTCTCATGTCTATATACACCAGAAGTGACTTGCAGTTTCTCAAGTCGCTCCTGGCACGGAAAAAAAATGTCCATATATCAGGGAAACCCATATTGCTCATTAATATCATAGTTACCAATGCAGTTAAACATATTCATGTTGGCTATGGTCACTGGCTTTAAAAATGAAAGCTGTAGAAGGGCAGCCTGAAACCCCTATCTAAAGAACAGGCAATCACTACTCTAAATATGTTTTTGTAGCAGCCTTCAAGCTTCTACTTGAATTTGTTTGGAGTGTACTTTCCTTCAAATCTCATTGCAGTGTATTCCATTACATTTTGGTTTTTATATTTAAAAAATAGGCCAGGTATTTTTTGCTTGTACATCATATTGCAGTACATTAATGGAATATGAAAGGAATCAGAGTTCTGATCCCTAAATCTCTATTTGAGTAACATTTATTCTAAGTTAAATGTGAGTGGCAGAAGATCTGAGTTGTTTATACTTCCTATATTTTCAGATCTTGGATGATGGGGGAGACCTAACCCATTGGGTTTATAAGAAATATCCAAATGTTTTTAAGAAGATCAGAGGTATTGTGGAAGAGAGTGTGACAGGTGTACACAGGTAACAAACTCTAAGGGAAATGGAAAATTTTGCATCTTATTTGTTCCGCTTATTAAATACTTGGGGCAGTTTTAGGGTATCCTCTATATTAAGTGGACACTTAAAAGCTGCTTGTTCAGTTTAATAATGATGGGCCTATGGGATAATTATTAAGGAGGGATGAAGAAATAAGGTATAAGAATGATAAAGTATAATTGGATTGTTTTCCTACTAGTTTCCTTCCTTATCTGATAAGCCATGTAAATTGTGCCACTTCAAAAGCTGAAGAACTCTTCACAAAGCAGACTTGTTTCTTCTTGCCACATATTATGTTTTTTAAAAAGGAAATAAATGTCCTGGTCATATTCTCTAATCAGCCTGTTTTCCTTTTAGTTCATTTGTCTTAGCTTAGCAACTGCCTAAACTGTTGCCATTCAGTCTTTTCAACCATCTCGTTGCCTTCATTAGTATTTCAGTACTAGTTGTTTCTTGGAAATTTATCCAGTGCTAAAGTTGCCAGTGACAATGACCTGCAATATTAATTGATGGTCATAGGAAGCTCACATAGACCACGTTAAATAGTTGATCCATGTAGCTTAGTACAGGAACCACCCACATATATGAAAGTAGAATAGAATGAAAAATGAAACTCAGGGTTTTTTAGCTTGCAAGTATATCTTGGCTGCTGAAAAATGTAAATAACACACTTTTGAATGTGTGATAAAACTAAAGGTGCATATGTTCAAAATTTTCAGAAAAAGGTCAATTATTTCCATAGACAAGCCTTGAGATCACTTACACGTGTACACAGGTAGTCAGGAGCGATTATCATAGGCAAGAAGAACTGATGCAATGAAATTGATAGAATGTGTCTGTTATTTGCAAATGTTGCAAGAGTAAGGCATCAAAAGGTAGAGGAAGCCTGTTCTGGCTACACAAACTCACACCGCCTTCAAGAGATGGAAATAAGAGTCTTTATCATGTCAAGGAAAGACAAGATTTCCATGCTAGGTGGGGGCTCTGTTCCTGAACTACTCTGTGCAGTTGAATAAAACAGATGAGAAGAACATGCTACTGCTCTGCCTCATAAGGAAATGTGTGAAGTGACAGTCATTAATACCTTTCATAGTAGTAAAAGGTAAAGGTTTCCCCTGACGTTAAGTCTAGTCGTGATCGACTTTGGGGGTTGGTGCTCATCTCCATTTCTAAGCCGAAGAGCCGGCATTGTCCATAGACACCTCCAGGTCATGTGGCCGGCATGACTGCATGGAGCGCCGTTACCTACCACCGGAGCGGTACCTATTGATCTACTCACATTTGCATGTTTTTGAACTGCTAGGTTGGCAGGAGCTGGGGCTAACAGCGAGCGCTCATTCTGCTCCTGGGATTTGAACCTGGGACCTTTTGGTACGCAAGTTCAGCAGCTCATCGCTTTAACACACTGTGCTATCAGGGGCCCCCTTCATAGTAGTAGGAAGCATTTTTCTCCATTATCTTTTGATTACATTTGTCTATTTTGTTTTTGAGTATGTTTGATAAGGGGAGCTATTATATGGAGCACTTTCTAGCATCACAATTAGTTTTGTTCTGTTCTTCTAAAAGTTAGAAACAGTATACATGTTAGAAACTGTTTTGTTTCTGTGGAAGAAGACTCACATTTTTATAGGAACAGGCACCTCTGTTGCTGTTTGATGACATGATGTAGAGATTTGTGGCTAGCCCAAGAGGAAAATAATGCTTTATTCTAATTATTCAATGTTCATCTCACAATTTAACTCAGTATTTGAATGCTTAAAATTATTCATTTAATTTCCTCTCCCCTTTTCAGGTTATACCAGTTATCAAAGGCTGGGAAACTGTGTGTTCCAGCCATGAATGTCAATGATTCTGTCACAAAACAGAAATTTGATAACCTGTACTGTTGCAGAGAGTCAATCTTGGATGGGTGAGTCGGTCAGAAAACTTTGGTCGCTGGAAAGAAAAGAAATTCAGACTAATCCCCAGCATTCATTACATGTCTTCAGGACTGTGGAGTTTAAAAACATTGTGGTGATGTCCAGTGATAGCATATGGCCATACTGCTTTTGATACTCAAAACAATGTGTTAAGAATGTAGCATGTTGTGTGGTCATGATTTTCAAAAATGTCTCGTTCTCTTCCATAGCCTTAAGCGAACAACTGACGTGATGTTTGGAGGGAAGCAAGTGGTGGTGTGTGGCTATGGCGAGGTGAGTTTCAGGAGCTAATTCAGGAGGTCTCATTAGTGGATCATAATGATACACCATTGCTTAGCATTAATTGTACACTGTACAATGCACTGTATTCAATATCAATTTCATATTAGTAATATCCTATTTCCTGAAAATAACAGTAGCACTAGGAAAATACCTTAATAACAGAAGATTGTGTATTGACTCATAACAATCCCCATCATATTTGCAAATTACGATACCAGAAAGTATTTTCATGCTGTATTGTTGAAGGATTTCATGGCTGGAATCACTGGGATGTTGTGTGATTTCCTCCTCCAAATCCGTCATTTCAATGGCATGATTTTGAAGTATATATATATATATATAAATTCTACAGTAAATATATTGTTTTGTTTTTGTGACTGTTGTGCAGGTTGGAAAAGGGTGCTGTGCAGCTCTGAAGGCCCTGGGAGCCATAGTTTATATTACAGAAATTGATCCCATCTGTGCTCTTCAAGCCTGGTAAGTGATGAGCTGTTACAAACACTGCTGTTTGAGAACACCAACCTCTTTCTAGTGTTTATTATAGGCTGTTTTTCAGAGCCACTTCAAGAGTTTGCACTAAAGTCCACCTACTAAAAAAGAGCTTTCCTGTACCCAGCCCTAACAATATAAAATAATCTTCACAAGAAGGCATACATCTTCAGGGATCAGACATTATGTTTCATTTGGAAGTCTTTATAATTATGTCACCGTTTTGCTCCATATCTAACACTCACTTTATGGATTTTCAGGATCTCTGTTGCCTCATCTGCTGCTTAATACCATGTATATTGATTGAGCAAAACACATTTGCTAATATAACATTTTTATTAACATAAAAAGTGTGTGTGTGTGTAAAACGTTTAGGGAAACCTACATGCATACACTCTAAACCAGGGGTCCTCAAACTTTTTAAGTGGAGAGCCGGTTCACGGTCCCTCAGACTGTTGGGGGGCCGGACTATGATGAAATAGTCCAAAATTAGGATTGTTGTTGTTGTGTGCCTTCAAGTCATTTCAGACTTAGGTCAATTCTAAGTCTAAAGTTTAGGACAGGGGCCAGGTACCTTGGAGGGCCGCATCCGGCCCACGGGCCTTAGTTCAGGGACTCCTGCTCTAAACAGTACATAGTACACACAAAACAGCATACCATGCTGTAGAGAGGAATAATATGACTTCCTCTCCCTTAACCAGAGAATATAACTGATACATATTTGAATGTCCATTATATCTCAACATATGAAGACTATCAGACAAGAATAGTTAATTTCTTGGGTGCTTCCTTTGATAAGAAGTAGTAGATCTTAACTAAAAGTAGAAACAAAGAGCCCTGTCAGTATTCTGAGGCAGGATGGAATTGAAAGACAATATTAATGGATTGACTCCAGCTGTGCCTTTCCAGTGGAGGCTTTTATGAAAGTAATAGGTGATTTTCACTGGTTCACCCCAAACATCTTCAATTTCTCTCCCATTTGCACCAGAGATGGGAAAAATTAGGAATAGCAAAGGAGTCAGCCAGAGGCAGCATGATGTAGTGGTTTGAACATTAATCTATGATTCTGGAGACTAGGGTTTGAATCCTTACTTGACCCTGGAAACCTTTGAGCGAGTCACATTTTAGCACACCAAAACTCTCTCTGAACAAATCTTATCAATAATAACTCCAAGACAGCTGTAGGAGCATCACAAGTTAGAAACTACTTGAAGGCAGGCACACAACAACAACAGCCAAAATGGCTGCTGGTGAAACAAAATATTAACAAAATAACCTCTTTCTAAAGCAAAGAGCTTTCCATGAGCAGAGGGACACAAATGGATACAACCTAGAAAGATTTATAGGAGTAATAAAATGTAATTGGACTTGCCATTTGACCACTCTGTAGTTATTTTTTAGCAGAATGGAATGTCACCTCTCTTTAATTGTTGAACTCTGAAGGACATTTGGGGCATGCCGTCTTTAACAGGTCTTGTAAAGCATCTATTTACCTCTGAAGGTTTTGTCCTCTGTCCTGTAAAATGCCCACCTCTTTAGACTGTCACACAATCCAGTGTCTTTTTACAGGTCAGCCAAAGATATCAGGAAATAGATGGACATTATTTCTTTATTCCATGTCTACAGGGGATAGAAAGAGCTTTGGGGCACAATAAAGCAATCTTCTGTCACTTAACTTTAAATCAGCTGTTGTGAGACAGTTCCACAGCTTGTTCTGTTTTTCTTCATTTCTTTTTCTGCTGCTGGTTTTATTTTGTTTTTTGTTTTTTTGTTTTTTTGGCAATGGCAGTGTTTTTAATAATGCCTGTGAAATGGATGCCCATATTGGGAATGGGTAAAAAAGGGTATGAGTTGTCAGATTATGACATCCATTGGGAATATCAAAATGAATTAACATCAAGTAGCTCATGAGGCATTACTCTGTGACCCTTCTTTTATCTAAATGTACTGTTTTGCATTTTTAACAATATGAAAAAAGATCCAGTTCTCATCACACAGGAGCCTCACACATTTAATATGAATTACTTTACTTTTAATCCAGTAAGAGGAAAATGATGATGTATAAGGGTTTTTTTTGCCTCAAATGTTTGCCCTTAGTATCTATTCAAAGCTTAGCCTCCATGACTTCTGAAAAATCTATTAATAAAACTGAATGGTATCACTGAAGTAGGACTTTCGTCTATGTAACTGCTTGGGAATATTTGCACAAATTCATGTTACAACTTTGCCAATTGATTGTCTGAACTTATTAAATGTTGAGAAATTCATTTTAAATTGTCAGATCAGCCATTTGTTTTGCACTGTTGTGGTCAGTGTTCTTTTACTCTTTTGTCTTTTCTTTTGCAGCATGGATGGATTTCGGGTAGTAAAGCTCAATGAAGTCATTCGCCAGGTGGATGTAGTTATAACTTGTACAGGTAAAAGCAATTTGGTATGTGTGTGTGTGTGTAAAAGGGATGCCTTTACATCTATACGGTCTTTCTTCTAGTTGTATCTTTTTACTTGTTTCCAAGAAGCAATGCTTCCACTTGACATGGAACTGCTTCCCTACTCAAATTTTCAGTGTTAAAGTAGATTAGTAACCTTCTGAGGATAAATAGGAAGTATAAGCCTCATTACCCACTGTTCTGTTCTATATGCAGTTTTGGAATTAATGTTTTAAGTACAGACAAGTAGTAATTGAGAGTTCAAAATCTTGCTGCAGCTTGCTTTCACTGTCTCTTTTCTCCTTAGGAAATAAGAATGTTGTAACCAGGGAGCACTTGGACCGAATGAAGAATAGCTGCATTGTGTGTAATATGGGCCATTCTAACACTGAAATTGATGTGGTGAGTCTCTATTAATCTTAATTCCTCTTTCAATTCACTCCACAAAGTCTAGTTCTTGACCCCGGACTCAATCTTTCCCTTTCAGGCTAGCCTTCGTACCCCAGAGCTTACCTGGGAGCGTGTACGTTCTCAGGTGGATCATGTAATCTGGCCTGATGGAAAACGTGTTGTTCTACTAGCTGAGGTATGTCTGGGAAAACCCAAAAAGAAACTTCTGTTGTTTATCTGGCTCTTTGCTTCAAAGGAATTGAAGCATATTAGCATGGTCACCTAAATACACACCAAGCAAGCAAGAGGTAATTAATGTACTGGAAGGAGAAAGGGGTTGGGAGCGGGAAAGGGAAATTGTCTGTCTTGAGTATCTCAGAGCCATCTTGCTGGTGCAAAAGCTAGTAAGACCAAAATGCATATAAAAGTCACAAGCTTTCCGTTAAAAATACTTCAATTTCCCATACAGCTCTGAACATCAGAAATATGCGTCAGAAAGATAAATTACTACCTTCATCTAGGAGCATCTAGATGATTTGTCTCAGATTGGAAACACACTGTTTCTAGTCCAGACAATGTAGGCATATCCTAAATTTGCAGAGGACAACAAAATTTGCTTGCAAGCATGGCTCATGGTATATCTGGTCCTACGTTAGATATATTGATAGATTCTTGGTAAAGTAAATTGAACATGTAAAGTTTTTCATACGTTTGATTTCCATATTGTTACATTTCTTAGACTGTTTTTATTTTTATTTTTTGTTCTGTTGCTTTAGGGACGACTTCTCAATCTGAGCTGTTCAACTGTTCCTACCTTTGTTCTGTCCATCACAGCAACCACGCAGGTACTTCACTGTGGGATACTTTTCTGCAGGTCTTCCTGATTTTCCCTATGCTGTAGGTATCATGTGCTTGGAGTGTATGTCTTCATCTAAAGCAGACCAGTACAACCTGTCGCCATCCGGGTGTTTGGGACCAACTCTAGATAGCTTGTCCAGTGGTCAGGAATTCTTGGAGCTGAGGTCCAAAACACCTAGAGGACCACTGGTTATACAGGCCTGATCTAAAGTCTGAGAAAAGCCAGTTTAGAGAATGTTTTGAACTGTGTTTTATTTGTCATTTCATTTATTTTAGCTGTATCCTTGATATTTAAAATGATTACATCTAGAATACTAGTGTAACTGAAAACATGGCTTTTAGATATTACAGGACATTAGCATTAACTAGCATAACGAATGGTGAAGAGTCACAAGGAGGGCTTTACTTCACCAACCTCTGTTGAACCACTTGTAAACCTACATACTCGTATTTATTCTGCAGATTTTATTGTTGTTGTTATTGTTCCCTAGTTTCCCCCAGTTTGGGACCCAAGGCAGTCCACCACAGTTAAAACAAATGCAGTTAAGAATTAACAGTGTATGAAAGTTAAAAAGCAAACCATATTAAATTTGAAACCACTTAAAACAAATTGAAACAGCAACAACAAATAAAAGTCCAACACATTACACAAGGACTTTTGCCCAAAGGCCTGGTATAATAAAAAGGGATATGCCTGCTTGCAGAAAGATAACAAAGAGGGTGCCACTTTACCTTCTCTAAGAAGGAAGTTTCCAGAGCCTTTTCCCATGTTACCACCAAATGTACCTATCAGGCTGGCATCAGAGATAGAATTTCAAACAATATCTGCCCTAAGGGCAAGGAGTCAATAAGAAGGGGAAGGACATGAGAACCTCAGACAAGTAAATATATCAACTGAGGCAGCAAAAAAATATCCACTGGATAAGTTGTGCTGTTTTCTGATTACTTGAATCTCTTGATCACTTGAAATCCTGCTTAGGTTTCCTTTTATTTCTGAACCTCTTCTGTGGTCATCTTCAACTTTCATCTATTTTTTGTTTTTGTTTTCCTATAAAGTCAAGGTTTTTGGGATGTTACATATTTTCTAATGCAGTACACCTAAAAATAAATACTTAAAAATTGTGCCTTCTTTCCTCATTATTCTCTTGTTGGCATCTTTTAGAGTAGCACTATTATTTTGATATCAGATCATGCCACTTTAAGCAGAACCTGAAATGTAAAGAGCTTGTCATCACTGACAGACTGGTGAGAGCAAAAAGAAGCTTAATCCAGACAAGATAGTGGTGCTCCTGCTCAGTGAAAAGACAGATCAAGGAATAAGGCTTCCACCTATTCAATCATGTTATTACCCCCCCCCCCCCAAAAAAAAAACCCACCATCACCCTAGCCAAGAAAGAGTTTTGCAGTTAGGTGTACTCCTGGATTCAGCTCTGAACTTGGAACCAGGGTTTCTGTGGTGGGCAGGAGTGCTTTTTTACCAACTGCCCCTGTTCATCGAGACACCAGATCTGTCCATGGTAGTATACACCTTAGTTCCATCCCATTTGGAATACTGTAATGTGCTCCACATGGGGTTGCCTTTGAAGAGCGCTTGGAAACTTGCTAGTTCAAAGAACTGCACTCACACTTTGCTAACTGGAGTGGGTTACAGGGACCATACTAGTCCTCTGTTAAAACAGCTTCACTGGGTCCAATTTTGTTTCTCGGCACAATTCAAAGCCCCCTGTATAGCTCAGGTCCAGGCGATGTGGTAGACAATATCTCCCTGTGTGTTCTGGCCTAGGCTCTGAGGTTATCAGCACAGGTCCTTTTTTCGCGTCACCACCATCACTAACTTGGTTGGTGAGGACACATGCAACGGCCTTCTAGTGGCTGCCTCTAGACACTAAAACTTCCTTCCCAAGGAGTCCAGAATGGCCTTCTTCCTGCTGTCATAAATCTGTGTTGATTATAAGTTAATAGATTTGACTCAAAGGTATACAAAAGCATAGCAACAGTGTGTTGAAAACAGTGGACAAAGTTTGCAGGTGTTGCTTTCTAAATCTCTCTGATTTTCACAGGCTCTGGCTTTGATTGAGCTTTACAATGCTCCTGAGGGACGATACAAACAAGATGTGTACTTGCTGCCTAAAAAGATGGGTGAGACAATTAAATGTTAAAATCCTTGATTGTAGCCTCATAGTCATTAAGCAGCAGCCTTCTTAACATGTATTTGACATGCAAGGACAGTGCTTCCATCTTACATTTGTTTTGGCTAGCTAAACTTTGAAAATGGAAATGACTCTGGAAATATTATATGTACTGGAATTCATGGATTCTCCCATTTTATGTATGGTCTCTGATCCTTACGGCCCTAGAGTTTAGATATTCTTACATAATGGTCTCCTGTGCTGGGAAATAGTTTTGTCAATCTTATCTGTTTCATTATATTTATGTGGTTGTAAATGTAAGGGTAAACTCAAGAGATAATTAGCCATGGAATAAATATCAAAAGATGGGATATAACTCTAAAAATAGATGCATGCCAATCATCTGGATATTTAAATTTTATGTTAAGTCTTTAAAGGCTGAACCCTTTGTTTTATATAATCACGAAAGAACTGTAGTAAAAAATTTTAAGTATCCATTTTTAGAAGGACCTAATATACTTTTGGATATTTCTGCCTAAAAATATATTGATGGGATGTCTTTAATATGAAGAAAACACAAAGCAGAAGCATTTCCTGTGCCCCCTGGCAAGAATTGTACAATGAAATCCTTTCAATATTGAGTCAAGCTTATTCCTCCTTTTAGCTTGTAACTTCTCTCCAGTAACTTTGGGAGACTATTTAGAAATAAAAAAGTCCCATGTCTGAACGCTGGACCGAAAGTGCATAGCTAAGAGAAATGTATGCTGTCCTAGACTTTCCCCCTAACTGTAATGGTCGCAATCCTGCATGTCTCAGTGTAGCATGGTAGTTTCTCATGCAGAAATATACCATACTTTTGCCACCTCTTACACCTACCACAGAGCTGCTGAAATTCCCTCCTGAGGTCATTCCATGCTTGTTTCACTATTGTGATAATCACAGAATCATCTGGCTACATAATAACTCATATTAACTGCTGGGGCCTCCAGACACTTTATCACCTGATGTAACCATTTCATATCTATCTACAAGGAAAAATCAGGTGCTTCTTCATTTCCCCCCTTTGGTCTATACCAGGCATTGAATGGCAAATGGCAGAGCAGTTCAGCAGCTCTGTGGTAGAATAGGAAGCAGTTGAAAGGTTACCTTACACCAGCATATGGCACTAAACAGATGCCAATCCAGACTGGTTGTTCTATAGTAGGGCTGAAGGGTGGCTTTATATTAAGTATTTTATTAGTACAAATGGCTTTCAGCATTATCTTAAGTCTAAGGAGTATAAACAGGATTATTAAAATCACACTGAAATAGAGTTGAAGAGACTACAAGGACCATCCAGTCCAACCCCCTGCTACGCAGGAACACCAAAACAAAGTCCCTCTGAAATATGGCCATCCAGCCTCTGCTGAAAAGCCTCCAGAGAAGGAGACTCCACCTCACTCCATGGAAGCATATTCCACTGCTGAACAGCTCTCACCATCAAATAAGTTCTTTGAAATGTTTAGATGTAATGTGGGTTGCTGTGAATTTTCTGGGTTGTATGGTCATGTTCCAGAAGCATTCCCTCCTGACGTTTCACCCATATCTATGATAGGCTACCTCACAACTTCTTAGGATGCCTGCCATAGATGTGGGCAAAACATCAGGAGAGAATGCTTCTGTAACATAGCCATACAGCCTGGAAAACTCACAGCAATCCAGTGATTCCGGCCATGAAAGCCTTCGACAATACATTTGCGTGGAATATTTTTTGTGGCAATTTGAATCCATTGCTCCATCATGTCTTAGTCTCCAGGGCAGCAGAAAACAAGCTTGCCTTCTCCTCAATGTGACATCTTTTTAGATATTTAAACATGGCTTCATGTCTCCTCTCAACCTTCTTTTTTCCAAGCTAGACATATTCAGCTTCCTCAGCTATTCCTCATAGGACTTGGATTCCAAAATCATTTTGGGCAACCTTCCCTGGACATGTTCCAGCCAATATGCATCTTTCTTTGTTCTTTCTAGATGAATATGTCGCAAGCTTGCACCTGCCTTCATTTGATGCTCATCTGACAGAATTAACAGATGATCAAGCGAAATATCTGGGACTCAATAAAAATGGGCCCTTCAAACCAAACTATTACAGGTAAACATTCTTCATAAGAGAAAATGGAAACATCTTGAAATATGAATCTATAATTTAGCTATAACTGCATAACATGTATTGTAGTCTTGTCAGTGATCTATTGGGATGAAAAAATTCAAGTTCAAAGACCTACTCAGTCCTTCTGAAATGAACAAGGGAAACATTTGACAGCTCCCAAGATCATGGTCAGGATGTCCTGAGCACCTCAGAGGGAACTCTTGAGATATAAAAAATTAACAGAAGAATAGTGTCTTGAATGAAAATATCTGTTCTTGATGTTTAGTTGTCAGTGAAATTTGATGTGATACAATGAGTAAGATATTAGAAATAGGATGGCTGAGATAGCAGTCTCCCTTGCCTGAGACAGGCATGTCTGTAGGACAGTGTGTCTTGGTGTGATTCACATTGCTTAACACTAGCGTTCTCTCTCCTTTTCCATAGGTACTGATGGACCATAATGCTGAAGGACCAGATCACATAATCTACACAAGAGCTTTAGCAAGAATATTTTTAAAGAACATATTTTGTGTTAGTTCTAAAATGTATTTTTTTCTTTTATTCATGTGATTTTATTGTCTGCTCTCATTCTTTTAATATTTCTCAGTCTTTTTGTCTGACCTTGCAGACAACCTGGGATTTCCCAGCCGCATCACCATTGCTTTACTATGGTTTCAGCTCCTTAGCTCTGCTACAACGGAGTGGATTCCCTTTGGTGATGTGAGGCTTTCATTTCCTGTGGTGATTTTAAATTTTAATTTAATATTTTCCAGGGCACCTTAGTTGCAGTTGATTGATCTGCAAAATATTAAGAATACTATTTTTTTTCTGTGGAATTATCTGCAAATTCTAAATTGCCTTAATGAGCCCCAGTTCATTAGCTGCCAGATCAATGCTCCTTTTCCTGCAGAGAGAGTTGATACCTTGTGGCTAAATTATAGGTGTATATGCAGCAAATGCCTAAACCCTGATTTTAATAGTATTGCATTCAGAAAAGTCCTACTGATTTCAGCGGGGCAATCTTAAATATTATTTATTATCCATTTTTTCTAATGAAACATGTTGCTGCATGCTTGGCTTCACTAAGCCAGAGTTTGAGTCATGCAGCTCTCCAAATGTTGTTGCACTAAAATTCCCAGCATTCCTCACCTCTAGCTAGAACTACTGGAATGTTTAGTCCAAGAACATTTTAAGGCCTTCATGATTTCCCACACTGAAATAAGGCTAGATAGATTTCATCTTCTCTTATGAGTTGCTAGGGTGCTAATATGAATTGAACTGGATATTGCCTATCCACTATCTTCATCACTCTGTGGATTTTAGGCTTTCTTCTTCCTCTTCTTCTTCCAATCAAGACAGCCCAATACCTTATTTAAAATGCAGTTGATGAGAATTCCTTTTGATTCTAGTCTGGAGAATTTTTAAAACAGAAAATTTCAGTTAATGTATTGCAGAATTCCTAGGGGCCACTATGAAGCAGATCAACATTTTGAGCTGAATAATCTCTTGTACTTTATTCCTTTATTTGCACAATACAGGAGATGCTTGGATGATAATAGTAGCTTAACTTCTCTGATCCTATAAAGAATTAGTTATTTATGTAAAACTCTTCCATCTTCAGGCTCCATTTGTAGCAAATGAAAATTGAAGGTGGAATCCCATCCCATTGGCACTGCTGTTTTAAGTGCTCTGTTGTTTTAATGATCTCAGTTCTGTTAGGCTGGCATGTCAAATTTGCATACTATCTCTCTTGTGAGATTACAGTGCAGCCCAGTTTATATTTTAGTGCCATGAAAATGAGGGAAGGCTTCAGCATCGATGAGGGAGGGAAATGTTAAGTTAAAAATGACAGTTCAGGCAAATATTGCCTTGGTCTGAGTATTGCAAACTCAGTATTGTGCTGAAGTCTTGAGGGGAAGTAAGAACAAGCCAGAAACTACTGTGAATCATCGTGAATACATGACCAACCTTGAACTTTCTGCCTTTCATGTAATCTTTGCAGAAGACATGATGTAAATACAGAATATGACATTCCTTATTCCATCTTCATGAAATCTGTCCCATTATTCTGTGATGTAGGTTGTTATCCTTCACTGAGAAAAATAAATGACCTGTGATGAGGAGCCTGAGCTTAGCACAACCGCCATGCTTACTCTCTGCCCCTAAATGACCGTCCTGTAGTATCTTTTGTACCAGGTGGGTGTTTGGTTTCAACCGGCCTTGCAAAATGGTGCTGGCTATTGACAGACTTGAATTCAGGATCTCCCTTGGCCTTTTCAACTTGTATCCATCCCATTCCCCAGAATCTGATTTTAGATTTGGCCAGCCCTAATAGATTCAGTTCTTTCCTTTTTGTATCTCAGTCCTCCTCTTGTTTCTCAATTCCGTTATTACACGTTTTTATCCTAGAATTGGCTTGGCCAATGCGAGCGAATCTACAAGACTCCTCTGTGACGCTCAAGAAGACACCTTCATTCCATTTGTCTGCCTCTGTGTTGCAGTGTCAATAGATAACTTAGCTAAGGGCTCCATCTCTGTATAAGCCATGGAATAAACTCTCATGCCTGGCAACACCTCAGTTTGATTGGAGGGAGCATGTTATAGCATCAGCCCAGGTGGGGATAGGTTTATTTTGTATATGAATGATTTTTAATGAATGCAATATTAATTCTTGCAGATGAGCAATAAATCATTACGCAAAGTCTAAATAAAATGGTTAGAAAATTACCTTTGCTTTGATTTCTTTCCCCTTCTGGATGAATAGCTAGAAGTAGTAGTTTCAAAGGAACTGGAGAACAGACTAGCTCCCTGCCAGTTTCAGTGTTAGATATTGGTTTTTATACTGTTCTCTTGGAGAGGCATGTACAGTGTAAAAAGGTATATATAAATTGAGTACACTGATTGATACCCGGCATATTGATCAGCATAATACTGATTTGCTTTTCCAAGAAGGAAAATATTTTTGAGATTGAGAAAAAATGGATATTAACCATAAAGAACTTATGAAAAGCCCTGGATTCATTCTTCCACCATCATTGCTAATTGACGTTTTAAAAGGGGAATTTCAATTACAGTTATCTTTTTACTACAAGGCATGTTACTAGCTAATTAAAACTGAATAAAACAAGTTACATTATTAATATTGAACTGAGGAAGTAATTGACAGGACATTGCTTCAATACTCTTAAATATGTATGGGATCCTTAATAGGGGATTTTACAATATAGGATGCAAAATTGTGTTTAGACTTAGCTTTCCTAAATGAAAATGCAATGGGGTCATGCACAAGTCATGCTTCCTCAGCTGAAAGTGAGCCTGCTTTTGCTAATCTTTCATTTGAAACATTAAAGGGACTTCCATTTTCATTTATCCGTTTAAAAGGTTGCCCTGTAATAGGAAGCTCTCAGGGTGACTTAAAGGATTAAATACACGGGATAAAATCAACAATAGTAAAATGCATGTTACGGAAATTACAATGCAGCCTGAAAATTGATGGACAATGATCAAGTGCAGAGAATACAAAGAGTGAAAGAAAGGTAAAAGATAATGCACCAAGATTTAAAAGCTCTCTCGCTGGTACCGAAAGAGCAGTTGAATTGGGTGTCAAAAGTATTGCATTAAGAGGGCATTATGTAACTAGGACACTACTAAAAAGCACTCAGTTTTCTCATCTTGTGGAGTTATCTGAACAAAAACCTCTACATGTAGGATCCAGGTGGGTATAACCAGGAAGACAGTCCTTCAAGCATCAAGCTCATAAGCAGCTTGGAGTCACTTCTGTTCAGTCTTAGAAACAGAATAAGAGCCAGTAAAGATGTCAAGAGTATTGGAGGATACTGGCCAACACACCTTTTAGTGCCTTAAATGTTAGCCATGTTTCTGGGTATGTTTGACCTGCCAGTTTCAAAAATAGCACCAGTTTTCCCCCTTCAGCTCTAGTTTTTGAGATAAAGAACATATGGCACCTACCAGTCGCTATCTGCTCTCCCACTGAAAATCATAACTGTATCTAAGAAACTATCCAATGCAATTTTCTAAATCAGTACCCCAAATAACCACAGCAATAGCCTTAAAAGCCAAGATGCCAAGGTATTTTTTATTGGGCTGTGGAATAGATATTACTGGACTTGAGATGCAGAATAGGATGTAAGAGCTAGCTAAATTTGGGATTTAGCATAAGAATGGAAAGAAGCCATGAACAGAAACCCTCCAAAAAATGTAGAGATCAAATAAGTCAATGAACCCTGCCATGATCTGTCAAAGAGGATGCAGGAAAAGAGCATCAGATCAGATATACGTATACTGGTGGAACCTCAATTTGTGGACTTTTCAGGAGTCTCATAATAAATAGCGGTACTGTTCCATTATTCTAAAGTTAACTGACATTTGAACCGAGGTCAATCATCTTGGTTTGAAGAGGTAAAATTTCCAACCCAACTGATCATAATGAGTTGATTTCTGTATCTGGGTCCAACCCTGTAATTTTTTTCTCTTGCTGCCCTCTCACTTTTCCACACGCATAAGGACATAAGGGGGAGAAATGTCAACAGTTAAATAAGTTGTTGGGTACCTTCAGGTTGTTTCTAACCAACACAATCCTAAGGTTTCTTATTGGGTGTGTTTTTAAAGCAAGATTTGTTCAGAAGATGTTGGCCCTTCCAGACAGGCCCTATATCCCAGGATCTGATCCCAGGTTTTCTGTTTATCCCAGATTATCTGGCAGTGGGAACGCATAATCCAGGTAAAAGCAGAAAATCTGGGATCAGATCTTGAGATGTAGGGCCTGGCAGGAAGGGCCCTCAGAGGCTGAGAGAATGTGATTTGCCCAAGATCACCCAGTGAATATATATGGTAGAGGAGGGAATCCAACCCTGACTCCAAAGGTGCAGCTACACCAGGCTGTTTGGGCCTCCATATCCCAGAAGCCCTAGCCAGCTTGTTCAATGGTCAGGCATTCTGGGATTTGGAGGTCCATGCAGCTGCAGGGCTGCAGTTTGAGGATGCCAGATCTACAATGTAAAATGAATGCGGTTTGACACAGTACTTATGGAATCCTGGAATTTGCAGTTTGGTGAGGTTCCAGCACTCTCTGGCACAGAAGGCTAAAGACCTTGTAAAACTACCCAAGCTTTGAGCCATGGCAAGGGATGTCAAACTGAATTGTGTCGTCGAAAGCTTTCATGGCCAGAATCACTGGGTTGCTGTGAGTTTTCCAAGCAGGATAGCCACGTTCCAAAAGCATTCTCTCCTGACCGTGCACAAAGAATCTGCAAACCTCACCTCCTCCAAGGTGAACTAAACCACCTAAACTGGGCTCTACAGGCCAATGGATACTCCACCATGGACATCAGAAGAGCTGTAAGGCCAAGAGCAAGCCAGGAGAGTAAAGACAAAGATCCACCCAGAGGAAAAGTGTTCTTACCATACATCAAGGGAACCACTGACCGCATAGGCAAACTGATGAAGGAGCACAACCTACAAACAATCTACAGACCCACAAAGAAAATCCAACAAATGCTACGGTCAGCGAAGAATGAGGGATCCTCTCACCTCTGCAGGAGTCTACCGTTTACCATGCAGCTGTGGACAAGTCTACATAGGGACTACCAAACGCAGCGCCCAAATACGAGTCAAAGAATATGAAAGGCACTGCAGACTAACTCAACCTGAGAAATCAGCCATAGCAGAGCACTTGATGAACCAACCTGGACACAGTATATTATTTGAGAACACAGAAATGCTCGACTACTCCAACAACTATCATGTCAGACTACACAGAGAAGCCATTGAAATCCACAAGCATGTGGACAACTTCAACAGAAAAGAGGGAACCATGAAAATGAACAAAATCTGGCTACCAGTGTTAAAAAAACACAAAAATCAAAACTGTAAATAAGAAGCAACACTCTGAAAACAGCGGAGTTTCAGACATGGGAATCCAGGGGCAGCTAACAACTCTGAATGAAGGATGCCCCCAGGAAGGAAGAAGCCAGGAGATGAAGCGATTCAATGCTAATTAAGGTGATTAACTACAACATTCACACTGCAACTAACAAAGAGTTCTTCTCTCACCCTGGACTTTCCACAGATATATAAACCTTCCTTGCTTAGTTTCTCCATACCTCACAACCTCTGAGAGAATACTTCTAGAACATGGCCATACAGCCCGGAAAACATACAACAACCTATTCTCTCCTGGGTTGTTGTATGTCTTTCGGGCTGTGTGGCCATGTTCCAGAAGTATTCTCTCCTGACGTTTCGCCCACATCAATGGCAGGCATCCTCAGAGGTTGTGAGGTATGGATAAATTAAGTAAGGAAAAGAAAGAATATATATCTGTGTATAGTCCAAGGTGTGGCAAGAGTTCTTTGTCACTGGGAGCCAGCATTAATGTTTCAGTTAATCACCCTAATTGGCATTGGAAATGTTTTGTCCCTTGCCTGGGGGCATCCTTTGTTCAGTCAAGTCGTTATTGTGTTGGTTCCCATCTACTGATTTGATTTTGGAGTTTTGTAATACTGGTAGCCAGATTTTGTTCATTTTCATGGTTTCTTCCTTTCTGTTGAAGTTGTCCACATGCTTGTGGATTTCAATGGCTTCTCTGTGTAGTCTGACATGATAGTCGCCCACATCTATGGCAGGCATCTTCTGAGATTGTGAGGGCTGTTGGAAACTAGGCAAGCGGGTGGAGTCCAGGTGAAAGAACTCGTCAGTTTGAGGAATGTGTGAACGTTGCAATTGGCCATCTTGATTAGCATTGAATGGCCTTGCAGCTTCAAAGCCTGGCTGCTTACTGCCTGGGGGGATCCTTTGTTGGGAGGTGTTAGTTAGCCCTGATTGTTTCCTGTCTTGAATTTCTGTGTTTTCAGAGTGTTGTTCTTTATTGACTGTCCTGATTTTAAGAGTTTTAAAAATACTTTTAGCCAGATTTTGTTCATTTTCATGCATTCCTCCTTTCTGTTGAAATTGTCCACATGCTTGTGGATTTCAGTGGCTTCTCTGTGTAGTCTGACATAGGACTCCCCCAGACAGGAATCAGCCAGGCCTCGAAGCTGTAAGGCTTTTCAATTCTAATCAGGGTGATTAATTGGCCTCCAACAGACGAGTTCTTTCTCCCACCTTGGACATTCCACAGATATATTAACCCACTTGCCTAGTTTCCAATATACCTCACAACCCCTGAGGATGCCTGCCATAGATGTGGACGAAACGTCAGGAGGGAATGCTTCTGGAACATGGCCATACAGCCCGGAACACTCACAGCAACCCACTCAAACCGAATTCTTTGTAATCGGGGCAATTGCTTGCCTTCCCTCAAGGCATGCAAAATGGCTGCTGGCGAGAAACCTTTGGACTCTGCGCTCGCTTTAACAACACCGTGCTATGTAGCTTTATAGCCTTGCCACTCGAAACATGGCTCCTACGCGGGGAGCTGCCGTCACTAAGTCTATCCGCCACTCTCAAGGTGGCGGCGTTTCCGGAAAGATTGAGGCCCTGCCAAGTCTCGCGAGAGCTGCCGGCGTTGGCGGCGGCGTCGTCGTGATGGAGCCGGGCGGTGGCGGAGGTCCGGGCGGCTTGCTCATTGTCAATAACAAACAACGGAGCGGGGCGCTGGGGCTGGCCACACCGCCGACGGGGCCCGGAGGAAAGGGTCGGGAACCCAACCGCAACCAGCGGAAGGACTCGGAGGTCGGTCGGCCGGGAGGGGAGGGGGCCAGGAGCCTCGCCTCACCTGCCAGGCCTTGTGTATTCTTTTCTAGGCATAGGCCCATTGTCAGCCAACGGAAGCTGTGGCGAGCACGCCTAAATGGGCATGGGCAAACTTAAGCCCTCCTTCCAGATGTTTTAGACAACTCCCACCATTCTTAACAGCCTCAGGCCCCTTCCTTTTCCCCCCTCACCTGCTTAAACTGAGGAAAAGGACTGAGGCTGTTAGGAATGGTGGGAGTTGAAGTCGAAAACACCTGGAAGGTGGGCCCAAGTTTGCCTATGCCTGGCCTAAATGGTACCAGATGCTGGCTCATCTGGGAAGCCAAGCAGGGGCAGCCCTGGTTCGTACTTGGGTGGGAGGCTGCCAAAGAGTACCAGGTACTGTACTTTCTTCAGAGGAAGGAAATGACACGTTTGATACCACTATGTGACATGTTTTCTGTTTCTGGTTTAAATGTGTTATTTCCTGTTTAATTGTGCATTCAGGTGAATGCAGTAAGAAGTGCCTGTGGGCCATGTGATGTCTCTGAGACCCATATAATAATAGTAGTAGTAATAATAATAATAACTTTATTCTTATACCCTGCCTCCATCTCCCCGAAGGGACTCGGGGCGGCTTACATAAGAAAACAGTCCATAAATTTAAAACACAATATACTGTAATAACATAGTTATACAACAACATAACATGACCATTATTAAAACGAAAACATCAGTTGCTATGTACAGAGAGTGATTCGTGCAAAACTCTGAGTAAAGTCCATGAGTAAAAGAGAGACGGGTGGGGGAGGACAAGGAACCAATTGTGTTGAAACACTAAAACCTATAAAATGGGGGGCAATATTAAAGTGCGGCACAGTTTGAAAACAAGATACGTGGCTGGTGGCCCCTTCACTCAAAAGCGCACTGAAACATCCATATTTTTAGACTCCGGCGGAAGGTGGGCAACGAAGGAGCCAGTCTAATCTCCCTGGGGAGCGAGTTCCAGAGTCAGGGAGCCACTACCGAGAAGGCCCTCTCTCTCGTCCCCACCAACCGTGCTTGAGACAGAGGTGGGGGTGAGAGAAGGGCCTCTCCGGAAGATCTTAGGGCCCGTGTGGGTTCATAGGGGAGGAGGCGATCACGGAGATAAGCAAGTCCCGAACCGTTTAGGGCTTTGTAGGTGATAACTTGCACCTTGAATTGGGCTCAGAAAAGTATCGGTAGCAAGTCATTCAGTCATTCATAATAGTTGCGATCAGGATGTCACAGTCTTGGAATTATCCTACATCGCATGCAGGTAGAGATACAGTGGGGAGCCCCAATATCTGTTTCAGATCACTGAACCAGGAGCTATTCCCCAATCTTTCAAATAGATCTGAGTACAAGTTATTCTTCATCAGGGATTCTGAAATCCAAGATACTCTTAAATTGGGTAGATAAAGTGGTGATACCTTTGCCTTCTGATGATTTAGTACAGAGGTTCTCCACCTGGGGCCCCCAGATGTTTTTGGCCTACAACTCCCAGAAATCCCAGCTATTTTACTAGCTGTTAGGATTTTTGGGAGTTGAAGGCCAAAAACATCTGAGGACCCTAGGTTGAGAACCACTGATTTAGTATATACACAACATTTTAAAATATTGTGTATAAAATTACTTTCAGGCTATGTGTATAAAAAGTGTATGGAGCGTAAATGAATTGCATGTTTAGACTCGAATGTCATCTGCAAGATACGTCATTATATTCAAGTTCAGGTTCACTTTATTACAGTCAGTGACCAGTTCGATATTATATGGAGGTATGCAAATGCAATTCTCTCACACCAGAAGCGACTTGCAGTTTCTCAAGTCGCTCCTGACACGAAAAAAACAGAGTTGTAATACCCCAGAAACTTTGTTTTTGTGACTGCCACAAACTATGTTGAATTGATTGAGATTCCCATTAGATATTCATTGAAAAACTATAGCAAAATGTGCTGCATGATGTTCCGCAAAAACAAAGTTATTCTTATGATGTTTGCTTATATCTCGCTTTTTCTCTCCAGAAGGAGAGGGTTTTTTTTGTAATTTAATAAACTTTTTCCATGTTTTTATGATAGAATCCATTAGGAAATAACATTTATACAACTCCCCTGTTACGGCTGCCAGCTCCACTGGCTGCCAGTCTGCTACTGAGCACAATTCAAATTTCTGGCTTTAGCCTATAAAGCCCTAAATGGTTCCAGCCCAGCTTACCAGTCCGAATGTATGAACCACGCTATGAACCATCACGGAGATTAAGATAATAATAATAATAATAATATTATAATAAATCTTTATTTATATCCCACTTTTCTCCCTAAAACGGGACCCAAAGCGGCTCACAACATTGTGTAAAAGTCAATATAAAACTATGTACATATATAAAACACAAACTATAAAACAATTTTACAATCAGAGGTAAGTATACATATTTTAAAACATTCATCTCTAATACAATTTTTGCAAGCTACTCAACAAGACAGATGGTAAGGTTAACATGACTCAATAAAAGTTAGCCTTCCTGTCATTACAGCTAAGATCTTCTGGGGAGGCCCTGCTCTCGGTTCCACCTCCTTTGCAGGCACGGTTTATGTGGATGAGAGACAGGGCCTTCTCAGTGTGGCCCCTCAGCTATGGAACTCCCTCCCCAGTGATATTCCATCAGCGCCTTCTCTTCTAGCCTTCAGAAAGAAAGTTAAAACATGACTATGGAAACAAGCTTCATTGAAATAAATGAACATAGAATCTGTGCAATGACAATTGGAATGGCCCCGGATTACAACTTTGGATTATGAGATTTTAATAGTTGATATAACTGTTTTTAGATGTTTTAATTCTCTGGTTTTTAATGTATATATTTACCAATTGTATGTTTTTATGGCATTGAATAATTGTCGATATGTGAGGCCGCCTCTGAGTCCCCCTTGGGGTTGAGAAAGGTAGGGTACAAATATGGTAAATAAATAAATAATAAACCAGGAACAAAAATTGTGTTGCATAGTGTACTCAGCTTGCAGCTATTAGTTCAGCCACACGTAACACTGTTAACCTTGTTTGAAGAGATGATGGTGCGTACATTCATTCTCGCTGATTTAACATTTAACTTTAAATCTTGGCTTGGAAAAGTAGCCATGAGTGCATCTGGACTGTAGAATTCATGCAGTTTGACACCACTTCAACTGTCCTGGCTCAATATTACGGGATTATGGAATTTATAATTTGGTGAGGTGCCAGTGCTCTTTGAAGAGAAGGCTAAAGACTTTGTCAAACTGCAGCTCACATGATGCTGTAGCAGAGCGTAGAGTTAAACTGCATTCATTTTATAGTACAGTTGCACTCCTGGTTAGTATCTGGGTGGGAGACCGCCAAAAAATAGTAGGTGCTGAAGACTATGCTTCAGAAGAAGAAACTGGCAAACCCACCATTGATTTTCCGTCATCTAACAAAACTTGCAAAATTAATGTTATCTCCATAAGTCAATTGACCATTTTAAGGCACATATACACATACAGGTAAATATTGAGGAATAAATGCAAATAAAGATGTAATTAGAATTACGAATTTAATCTTAAATTGCAATTCGTCTGTCCAGCCATGCACCCACTGCTGCCATTGTTAAAGCACAGAGCTGCAAACCTCATTCAGACTTTTATAATTTTATGACACTTCTCTACATGTGAAATCTTTAATCCTGTTACAGGTGTATATTCTTTTTATTACAAAAATGCCAAGAAAAATTCCACAATTGCAAGAGTGTATACATTTTTGGGGGGATGCTCTATGTGTATGTATATAGATAGATGAATAAAGAGAGGGAGAGAAAGAGATTGAACTATCTACCCCTCCTTCATGGGAGCTTTTGCTCCCATTCTCATCTAACTCAGGAGCATAGACCTGGAACTTGATGTACCTTACTTCCAAGTAGACAGTCTAAGGGTGCATATGCACTGTAGAATTAGTGCAGTTAAACACCACTTTAACTGCCTTGGCTCAGTGCTATGGAAATCATGGGAGTTGTAGTTTAGAAGGTATTTAGCCTTCTCTGCCGAAGAGGGCCGGTACCTCACCAAACTACAAGTCCCATAATTCCAAAGCATAGAGCCAATGGCAGGTTAAGTGGCTTCAGACTGCGTAAAAATCTACAGTGTAAATGTATTCAGTGACTTTCAGAATGACTGGAGATTGACACTTGCATAATGTGGCAAAGCAGGCTTGAGGGAGTGGGAGATTTCAGAGTGAACAGGTTACCATGGTAACTATGAAGCTGTGGGTGGAAAGTTAAGCAATGTTTAATATTGAACCTGCCTTAGTCAGCAGGATTCTACCTGTAAAGGGGTGTTTTTTTATTTACATTGCCTTCTCTCAAATTTAATTTACTTTTTGTAGGGTTTCTCAGAATCACCAGACTTTGAATTTGAATATGCAGATACAGACAAATGGGCTGCTGAACTGTCAGGTAAAATTGAAGCCGGCTTAAAGTTGTTGCTGTTCTTACTTTCTTCTGAAACACTTCATTAATCTTTGTAATAGATACTAAGATTTCAGAAAAATTAAATATTTGGAGAATGATACTGTTGAAATTGGCACTCCTGTGCTCTATATTTGTTCTCTTATTTTTCTGAGGAATGTTGTATAAGGAAAGTATATACATAAATCTTTGTAAAATGGAAAAGGCACTTGTTGAACATTATATTATAGTTTCCATTTTTGTTAAATGCTGTTGTTTTTGCAAATTTAGTTAGTGTAATAGGTTGGATCCAGATTGGCGTCTCTGTATCTAAAAAGCTGTCTTGTGCCTATGTATTTGTTAAATTACAAAACTATCTCCAAGCATGAGGTTGATGTTTAAGCAAATCATTGTCTTCTTTAAATTGTGCTCTAAGCGATATAACATCTGGTAATCACTATTCTGTCTGGACAGAATTATATAGTTACACCGAAGGGCCTGAATTCCAGCTCAACAGAAAATGCTTTGAAGAGGATTTTAGGCTCCATGGTAAGAATGATGTGTCATCTCTCTTCTATGAAACTGTGAGGCTGGTCTGTGTCAGTTCTAAAGTGTAGTCAGATTTTTTTCTATTTGGAATGGAATTAAATAGCAAAATATTAGGTGTTTCAATATCACATGGTTTTTTTCTTCTTCGACTAGTTTAATTTCACCAAATTATCATGGACTGCTTTAATTTGATTTATGAACCAAAAACTTTTGAAGGAAAGGTGAAAACTTCATTTTTTGGAAGATTATTGAAAGGAAGAAAGGTCTTTAGGATTGGAAATTCCTTTTTTTAAATGTCTGCAGTATTGCTCTGCACTGTTTAGCATTAAGGAAAAAACTCGAAACCAGAACTGGACTTCCTGCTATTTCCCCATCTCTCCTTCCCATGGTTTTATGGGTATTTTTGGCAGTTCTTGCACCTTGTTCATGTTATTTAACCGTGCAAAGACTGTGAATGGAAACAGTTACCAGATTGGTGTTATGATACTATCTTCATATATTCATATTGCAAAGAAATTGTGGGTCTTACCCATAAATAATATCAACAACAGCAACACAACAACAGCAACAATAATAAAATTAATTTTTACTTGCCTCCCTTAACGTCTCAAGTTGGGGTACAACAAAGTCAAAACATGAACATAAAATACATGCAGTAAAATACACAGATAAAAATACACCATTTTAAAATACATACACCAAATGCAAGGTACAAAAATCAATGTATGGTCGCAATAGAATATATTCAGGAAGTTTGGGTGCTCCAATATTTCTAACATATGGATTTCTCTTCACTGGCTTTGTGCTGTAAAAAACTAGACAGTCTTATAATGCCATCCCTTTCTTCAGAAAGCAGCATCACATCAAACTGTTTGCTTTTGCAGTGCTTGATAAAAAATGGATAGAATTGGACACCAACCAGCACCGTACTCATGCTATGAGACTTCTGGATGGCCTTGAGGTCACTGCGCGGGAGAAGAGGCTCAGGGTGGCTCGAGCCATCCTTTATGTCGCACAAGGTACATTTTTGTTACTTTTGTAGGAAGTGCTCAGTTAGGAAATGTCAACAAATGTCTGTTTAATGCCTTTGTAGAATTTTTTTTCAACATGGTAATTTAACATGCTTCCTTGAAATCTCTTTAAAAAGACAGGAATTAAAAACTCTTCCCCTCTGCAACATGAAGCTGCCATTAAAGCTAACAAAGCTGAACTAATTCAATGATACCTACTCTATTATATTTTATCCCTTGAACATGACAGTTAAATGATTGAATCTTTATTCTTAATTGTTTGGGACTGAAATTGGTAATGAAATAGAATATATCATTCATCTTTTTTCTTGAATAAACCTGAACTGTGTTTCTAAGCAAGAACATTAAATACAGTTGTCACTAAGTGTGTCTATGGTTTGCACATAGATTACACAGCCTATGGTTCATACATAGATTACACAGCCCAGCAACAACAATAACATTTCTTCGTGTCTTGGTTTTTAGGCCTGTTCCTGGAATTATTTGGGGTGCTGATTCAGAAAATTGCATTGGATAGACCACATCTGCTATAGTTTCTTAGATATGATTATCATGATTTTTATGGGTGAACAGATAAAAGACTGGTATATGGCATATGTTTTGTAACTCAAAAACTAAAGGGGAAAGCTGGTACTGTTTTTGGAATCAGCAGGTCAAATATACCAAAAAAGGACTAACATTTGAAGCACCAAAATATTGTTGGACAGTGTTATCATAACTAGATAACATAATAGTACTGTAATTCATATTATTTTAGTCACTAGAATTTCTCTAAATCTAGATGCTAGTTTACTAGAGAAGAATGCATTGAATGGAATTTATGTTAGAGTTGTCTTACCTTGATTGTATTTGGGACTAGCAATTGAATCTAAACCACAATCTTTTTTTATGTAGTAAAATTGTCGGGTAACAAGAGTATCAGATATATCTGTTCATGTGGGAAATATTTACTATTAGTATGATCACATATTCTCAGGCTTTAAATATAAAATCCTGTATCAACCTTGTGTTACAATCCTGTGGTAAGTCAATATAATTCTGAAGACTGGATTCCTGGAGAGACTGGAATTCTAGTCAGCTGTTTTCAAATTCTGATGTCATCATCTATTGAGCTTCGAAAATCTTATACCCTTTTTCCTGGGCAAAATGTCTTGGTTCTGGTTGGAACAATAGCATATTTTATCTGTAAAATAAATGGGGATCACTGTGATTTCTGTAATTTGCAATGTAATATGTATTTGTTATTGTAGGTACATTTGATGAGTGCAGCTCTGAAGCTGAAGTTCAGTCCTGGATGAGATACAACATATTTCTTTTGCTTGAAGTTGGCACTTTCAATGCTTTGGTGGAACTTTTGAACATGGAAATAGAGTGAGTTCATTGTCAATGCAGAATCGGGCCTTTGGGAAGAATGTAGCTATTCTGCTCCATTATTATCTGGCCCACCACAATATATATTTCTGAACAGGTCGTTTAATGAGTCTGATGTTTGATTGTCTTTCACAAGTAATAACAATATACGAGTCAGATGCTTGATTAATTTTGTTGTCTGTCCAGCATTCATCTGATTTCATAGAATATTATATTTTCTTTACATTGCAAAAAAGGTCAGTAGGTGTTGCAGCTAATACTTTTCATCTGCGTATTAAATATGTAACTTAGATTTTTAAACTTTTTCCAATTAAAGAAAAATCAAGTTATTTAGAATTTATAACTTATGTGGATGACTTTGGTGAATTTATTAGCTAGGAGCCAAACTTTGACTAATACAAAAATTAATTGTCTTGGGCTCAAACAATCTGCTCAAACTAGTACTTCCCTATCCCATTATTTTGATCCTTATTTTACCCTTTGATTCTTGATGTTTAACTTGCAATGATAAGTGCTAAATGGTGAAAGATGAACCATAGGCAAAATGTGACAGAATGGAATGATTTCTTACAAATAAACACGTATTCATGTAATCTTTTCATTCTAAGTTATACTGGTTGTCCTCCTGGTGTATTTCATTTAAAAATTGGCAGTAGGATCAGCCATTCTGGGAGGATTTTGTGTAGCTCAGAGTAGATCAGTATTACATTTTTAATAATATGGTAAGAAAGAGTCTTTTCTATTTTTACCCTGTAATAGAAGAAGTGCACTCAGTTATCCAGTCAACCTTGGGTTAGTGGCCTTTATCCTCTGTACCCTCATACTTGGATGATAGGATTTTCTTATTTCATTTCTTGCATAGAATGTCCCAGCCTTTCATCAAGGAAACAGACTACTGTATTTCTTCAGTTAGAAGGTGTACTTTTTCCTATATAAACTTATCTAAAAAATGGGGTGTGTCTTAGGTGTATGTTAAACATTTTTGTTGGTGGTGGTGAAATTAGGGTGTGTCTTACAATTGATGGTGTCTTACAGTTGAAGAAACCCGGTATTTTTTCCCACAAACATATCAATTTAGTCTGTTTATGCCTATTGAAGACATAAAGATATTCAATTGATAGGATTTCATTCTTCTTTTGGAGATGTCACCTACCTACTACTTTACACAAGGAATGCTCTCTGAGCAAGCTTATGAAGTGTAGTTCTCTTTGGTTTGACATTGTTACATTTCAGCAATATTTTCTACTTCTTTTTGTCCAGTAATAGTGCTGCCTGTAGCAGTGCAGTGAGGAAGCCTGCCATCTCCTTAGCTGATAGCACAGACTTGAGGTGAGAAAATACGTTGCTGATGAGGTAAAATTTCCTTATGAAACAGTCACGTTTGCAAAGATGCCTTTTCTTTCCCCTACAGCTTTTGCATTTCATGTATTTTCTGCTATCAGCAGATTTTTACAGCATTCAGCTTTGTAGATTTCTTGTGGTGTAGTGTTGTGTCTTAAATTTCCTTGATTGAGGCAGTCAGAGAGATCAGTAAGTCAAACAAACTGAATATAAAGTAGCAAACACTGATGTGTATCTTGGTGGATCATGGACACAACTGTTATCTCAACTGTAGCTGAATTAATGAAGCTGAAAAATGGCCAGTTCTCCAAAACAGATGCTTGTATCCAATCTTTAATTGACAGAGTTCTGAGTGCATTTTTTTCTGAAGAATTGCAAGTGTCTAAAAAAACCCAGTTGGTTTTGGAAATAATGGACTATGAATAGGAGGAAATTGTTGACCCTTTATCAATGAAATATGTTTTGTTGTTCCTCCATGCATAACATTTTCCCACCTCTGAGGAAGATAGTTGAAATATACTGAGCAGATTTTTTTTCTTTTCTGTTATTTTCTTCAGTCCCTATTTATATACTTAAATGGATGGCTTATTTTACTTGCATCTCTGTAGAATAGTTTTGAATAAGCTGAATTATATAGTTTTTTTTCCAATTAATTTGCAGGGTGCTGCTGAATATTATGTACCTTATTGTAGAAACTGTCCGTCAGGAATGTGAAGGAGACAAGCCTGAATGGAAGACAATGAGGCAGACTTTCAGAGCAGAACTAGGTATGTGTTCTTTTGTTGCCCATCTAGGAGCTGCTTGATAACTCCTATGACTAAATAAATATCAGTCAGCTTGGAAAAGAAGTGTTCTGCCTTTGATCTAATTGCATACAACCATCGTTGTGGAGATGTGGTTTTTATTAATTATTATATATTATGTTATATATTTATATTATATATTATTATTATATAACCGCTGCCTCCAAATTATAAGGATGTTTTTATTTAAACGCTGCCACCAAATGTAAAGATGTTTATAATGCGGCCACCAGATTATCAATGCTTGCCACCACTATGGCAAGATGTAGACCAGGGGTCCCCAAACTAAGGCCCGGGGGCCAGATGCGGCCCTCCAAGGTCATTTACCTGGCCCCCGCCCTCAGTTTTATAATATAATATTTTTATATCAGTTTTAATAATATAATATATTGTATATACATATAATATTGATAATAATCTTATGTTATACAATATAATACTAATAGTAATATCATACAATAATATTAATTATATGTTATATATTACATATTATATAATAGTATATATAGTTCAATATACAGTAGAGTCTCACTTATCCAAAACTCGCTAATCCAACGTTCTGGATTATCCAACGCATTTTTGTAGTCCATGTTTTCAATACATCGTGATATTTTGGTGCTAAATTCGTAAATACAGTAATTACTACATAGCATTACTGCGTAATGAACTACTTTTTCTGTCAAATTTGTTGTAGAACATGATGTTTTGGTGCATAATTTGTAAAATCTTAACCTAATTTGATGTTCAATAGGCTTTTCCTTAATGCTTCCTTATTATCCAACATATTCACTTATCCATCATTCTGCCGACCCTTTTATGTTGGATAAGTGAGACTCTACTGTAGTAATATATAATGCTAATATTATGTTATGCTAATAATATAATATATTGTATGTACATACAGCTGCTCTGAGAAGGGTGAGATATAAATGTAGTAAATAAATAATTAATTTTAGACTTAGGCTCGGCCAAAGTCTGACATGACTTGAAGTCACACAACAACAACAATCCTAATTAACTTGACTATCTCATTGGCCAGTAGCAGGCCCACACTTTCCATTGAAATCCTAATAGGTTTATGTTGATTAAAATTGTTTTCATTTTTAAATATTGTATTGTTCTTTCGTTGTTGTTTTTGCACTACAAATAAGACATGTGCAGTATGCATAGGAATTTGTTCAGGTTTTTTTTTTTTCAAATGATAATTTGGCCCTTCAACAGTCTGAAGGATTGTGGACCGGCCCTCTGCTTAAAAAGTTTGGGGACCCCTGATGTAGACACTAGCTACTCAGAGAGGAGACCTTTTAAATTTTGTTTTTCTTCCTTCTTCTTGTTTACTCTTGATGGTAATATATATGTGACAGAAGCTGAGATGTTTAAAAGAACAATAACATGTTTATTCAGGCACAAAATGTCATGGTTACAGTAACTTTCTCTTTAGAGGCACTTTGATTAACAGTTGCAAAGCTAGAATGAGGTGTTTCAAATTCCTTAAAATGTCACTTCTTTCTCTGCTGCTCTAAACTGCAGTCACCCTGTGAATTACAATCACACATTATCTGTTCCTTATCAGGAAACAGACTACCTTAAAATAAGTCACCAAACCTATTTTAAACTGACTCAAAAATAAGCATTTGAGTCTCTCTGATCCCTTCAACAAGGATCAGTCTTCACTGTACCTCATCAGGGCACAGACTAACTGCTTCTTTTTTAAACCTGCACTTCTCCATCGAAACGCTAGTTGGCTCCGCCCACTTCTCCATGGCAACCAACTCTTGAGTGCAGAGTAACTAAACATGACATCTGTAAACCAAAAATTCACACTTCATTACAGTCGTAAATATGAGGTTAGCCCCTATCTGAGGTAAAAATTGTAAAGGTGTGGGAGAAGAGAAAGTCATAGTTGTACACAGCATAATGGCAGATAGTTTGAAAACAAGTGAATTCACTACTGCAGGGAATATATCTCTGCATATAACATGGCTGTTACCAATAAATTGCCTTTCAGGGGCACCTCTGTATAACAGTGAACCATTTTCTGTGATGCTCTTTGGAATGGTGACGAAATTCTGCAGTGGCCATGCCCCTCACTTCCCTATGAAGAAGGTGTTGCTTCTCCTGTGGAAAACTGTTCTGGTAAGAGGCTATTATACATGAATAAGTATATACCAATAAAAATTAAGAATGCCTGCTTTGTAATTTGTTGGGCTTATTCTGGTCAGTGTATTTTTTTAATGTATTTCTGCATGAAGTTTCCAAAACATGATTTTCCGACAGTGCTGTAAAAAATGGATGCTATGAGGTTACTAATTGGCCATTTTAAGATAATGACTATGGTATATCAACTTAATTAAACATCAGAGATCATGTAGCCAAAAGACTCCAAAAGTATCTCCAGTTCTTTGAATGATTCCCTTTTTGTTCAGCACAATGTGGCGTACTTGCCTTTTTGCCAAACATCCCAACCATATAAGTTGCTTTGACATTTCTCTAGTGGTTTGGTAATGAAATCAAGAGTACAGTATCATAAATCAGCTCACTGCACACCTTGAGAGAAAATGTCACTTAGTTCAAGCTAATCTTATCACTTCCTAGATATGAAATTAGCTGAAAGCCTCATGTAAACATCTCTGAGCATGTTTTAAAAGCAGGGCATGTTAAGAGAATTTCACTACTACAAATACGATCTTCTAAGTTTCATAAGTATACTTCATTATTTTTAAAATGTTAATCATGAAAACGGGGCATAATAGCAACACTGAACCATTCTTAAAATGTGAGAATTCTTTGCTTGCACTGTGCCATCCTACATTCAGAAATGATTCTCTTAGGAATCTTGGGTATATTTGTGACAGCAGCTAATTTTCCATTCCTGATACTGTACTTTAAAAAATCAGTAGCCAATCAATTTTTCACTTTGAATTATCAAAGGGTTAATGTAAGGGACTAATCTGGCTTTCTCTTCTTGTGTAGTGTACTCTTGGAGGATTTGAGGAACTTCAAGATATGAAGGCAGAGAAACGGGAGATGCTAGGTCTCCCTCCACTTCCTGAGGACAGCATAAAAGTAATTCGCAACATGCGAGCTGCCTCTCCTCCAGCCTCTGCTTCTGATCTGATAGAACAGCAGCAGAAACGGGGGCGGAGAGAACACAAGGTGAGTTTGAGAACAAAGGAAGGTCTTGGAGAAAAAAATCCGTTCTTGAAAGGGGACCAAAAACGGCTAGGCAAGTTCTAACCCAAAGATTGCTTACATCTCTGTTATTTGTGTATCCTGATGCTGAGGAAATGACTCCAAAAAAACAAGCTGAACTGAAGGTTATCCTTAAGGAATGCTGTATATGACCAACTGAAGCCTAGCTATCTAGTTTAAATTCTATCTTGTTCATTAGCTTGATGAGATTTTCCAAGATTTCCATTTTACAGTAGTGACTTAGCAACTTTGGAAACTATATTAGGATGAAGAGCTTTGAGCTTGTAACTCAAAGCTCACGTTCTGCTAGAATACTCATTTGTCAAGGTGGAAATCAGAAGTGCATTTCTTTCTTGAAATAATATTGGATCTTTGATTCACTGAGCCTGTTCTTCTAATTTCTAAGTATCCTTCACTCATATTTTGGAAGATTTGTGCTTGACAAGAAAGAATCATAGAATCATAGAATAGTAGAGTTGGAAGAGACCTCATGGGCCATCCAGTCCAACCCCTCGCTAAGAAGCAGGAAATCTCAGCTCCCTTTCACTGCTTATTTGTCCTTCCAGGCTCTTATTAAACAAGATAACCTAGATGCCTTCAATGAGAGAGATCCATACAAAGCTGATGACTCACGTGAAGAGGAAGAAGAGAATGATGATGATAATAGTCTTGAAGGGGAGACATTTCCTCTTGAAAGAGATGAAGTGATGCCCCCTCCAGTCCAACATCCTCCTACTGACAGGCTGACTTGCCCCAAAGGTTTGCCTTGGGCTCCAAAGGTTAGGTAAGCAATTAGACTGGATTGTTGTTTTAGAACAGTAGTTCTCAACTTGGGGTCCCCAGATGTATTTGGCCTTCAACTCCCAGAAATCCTAACAGCTGGTAAACCAGCTGAGATTTCTGGAAGTTGTAGACCAAAAACATCTGGGGACCCCAGGTTGAGAACCACTGTTTTAGAAGCACCTTGGAAAATACATGGCTTGGCTAGTTCTTTAATAGATATTTGCAGGAAATGGCAGTAATAAAAATGTCCTCTGGTTTTTTTATGTCGATATAGTAACTGTGAGAGTTGGGACATGATACAGAATAAATTGGGGTTTCTCCCTCTCCTTGAATGTAGCTAGAGTGCTAATCAACACAGTGTGAAGATTTGGAATTTCTGGGATGAAAAGAGTCTTGGTTAGTATTCTTCTTATTTATAAAATACAGTGCAAATAGGGTGAATGAAATACAGCAACAATAGTGAAGAGCTTCCCTAAAGCATAAATAGAGAATCTACAGACCAGATCTTTCTATGAAGCCTCCCCCTCTGGCCCATGTCCTACTTTTATTTGATTCACCCCATCAAATTACATTTTAGAAGAAACCTTCAGTTTGTCATTTGTGGGAAGTATTCCCTGGCTGTAATGTGGTGGTGATTTTGGAAGTACGGGTGGAGGTGGTAAAGATCTGTCAGGATATGTAAGTTCCACAGCATTTCTTTTAAGTGATAACAGGATGAGTGTCTCAGGCTTCACCACAGTGTCATTTTAATTGCAGTGTGGTGGCTAGTGCTGAGACTATATTATATAGGATGCAGTAGCCTTGTATTAGTTTTTAAGGGTTGGTGTGGATGCAGTGTTGTAGGACTGGAGGACTTGTGTTTATAATGCTGCTGCAACTAAAGGAAAAAATCTTCCTTTTGGAAAGAACAACTTTTTTGCATGTTCTTGTGACTGGAGAAGACCATTACAACTATCTGATGGTATTTGGCTTCTTAACTGGAGCTAATAGAGTCCCTTCTGCTCTAACAGGAATTGTATGACTGCACAGAACCCCTGACAGGATCAACCCTCCCTACATATTGTCACCTCCCCCCTCACCCATTGAACCGAAATGTATAGTTTCTTCCAATCTAATTTCTGTGGGAACAAAGCACAACTTGGATGTAAAAGGATTAATAATACGTTGCAGCTAGTCTAGGGAAAACCCTTCTGTTATCATAAACAGAGTTTTTTCCCCCCAAGAGTCTGGCTACTACTATATGAGTAGAGAGGTTGCCTCCATCCATTTCCAGCACTGTCAGACCTACTTTGCATTTGACCAGATGTGGTGCCCATGGTTCCTGACAGGTTCTCATGAGACAGAGCCCTAAAAAAGCTTTGAATGTTTTTCTTGCCTCTTTTCTGCAGGGAGAAAGACATTGAGATGTTTCTGGAATCTAGTCGGAGCAAATTCATTGGCTACACCTTGGGAAGGTGAGTTAGACAGCTGTACATGCATTTGCTTTACTTACAGTAAAATATTTTTTCTTGGTTTAACATGTGGAAGAAACTTTTAAGTTACAAGAAAAGTGACACTTTTTTTTGGGTAACCTATTCCTGTGTATGTTTACTCAGAAGACAGTCTGATTGTTCCCAGTAGGTCTTACTCCTAGTTATTTAGAGGCTTGTAGCTTGCAACTAGCAGATTGCAGTCAGAATTTTTCAGTCAGTTTGACTGGCCTTTAATTCAGTTTTATTAATACAGCTTTTTTAAATATTTTGTTACATCATTATATCACAGATTGCCTTGTTTTACTTTTTCCCTCTAGTGACACCAACACAGTAGTAGGATTGCCCAGGCCTATTCATGAGAGTATCAAAACTCTGAAGTTGGTGAGTTCTCACTTTGTGAACATTTGAATTTATTTATGTGGAGACATCTCACTCATGTGTTTTCTGTCTATTTCATTTAGTGATTTCCCAGGCTAATAAGTTTTCAGTTGGGAAATATATCGTAATATATTGAAATCTATTGTATTGGTTAATATGGTGTGGTTGACTTTTTAAAAATATCTTTCTTTTTAGCACAAATATACATCTATTGCAGAAATTCAAGTACAAATGGAAGAGGAGTATTTACGTTCCCCATTGTCAGGTGTAAGTATTAAGGGAAAAATGCACAGTGAAGAGGGAACTAGCAGAGGGACAAAAGCATCTTTATGAAGTGTCTCAATCTCTATTCTTGAATTTGGGTGGCAGTCGCTTGCACCCCTGTTGTCTGCAAACTTTACTTTTCGTATGCATGTCCTACGCGTTTCTACCATTTTCTTCGTGGTGTCTGCGAAATCGCACAGACGATATTTCCTGTGCCTGCGCAGTCAGTTTCGGAATTTTCTATAAGCCACCTTGAATCCCATTTTGTGATAGACATTCAACCAATTAATAAAAAAATAAAATGGGAAGCTCTTAGTAGAAGTTGTAGAAAGGGGATTTATTCCTCCTTCCTGTTACAGCCTCCTGTTGCTCTATTACAGGGTTTCTTAAACTTTTCCACTTGGGACCCCTTTTGGCCTAAAATATTTTACATGACCCCAGGTATGTAGGTATATAGAATAAGTATAAAAATCAACATTTGCTGATAACAAATCAGGATGCCTAATGCTTGCTAAACAGGCTGGGTCTCCTATTTATGAAGTGCAGTTGAAGCTTCTTCTGCAGAGTCCACTGTAAACACTGCACAAGAGATTTGTGAAAATAGATAAAACAGCCACTAAGTGATCTTCAGAAACCTTTTAGTGTTGACAAATTTTTCGGAACCCCAACATTGAGCTAAGGGAACCCCATTTGTAATCAGGACTCACAGTCTGTAGGGTTGTGGGAGGGACCCTACAGAAACATGGAAGAGAGGGTACAAAGAGACAGTCTTGGTACAACTCTTTCTGTGGCACGACGTGCAGCAGTTGTCTGTCTCTGCAAGATCTTCTGAGATGAAATGAGGTTTTGCCTTATGTGATCAAAATTAGTTATGTCAGCTTAGCTTGCACTTTAGACTGGAAAATTGTTATAAAAATCTACTTGTGTTACTAGGGAGAAGAAGAAGTTGAGCAAGTTCCTTCAGAAATCTTGTACCAAGGTCTACTTCCCAGCCTGCCACAGTATATGGTAAGTTGCAGTTTCTTTCACTGTATAATCACCCCGAAGGTCCATTCCCATCTCTTTTTTATTATTCCATTTTCTTGGTCATGTTGCCTCTTATCTTTCTTTCCAGCTATGGTGAAATTATCAATTTTCTTGATCATGGAGACTTTAGTTCTTTGCAAGTGTATTTTAAAAATCATCCTTTGATGTATTATTTCTGTCTAAATACCCTATTTCTTCTGCAATATTTGGGTACTTTGGCTGTCTTCTCCCCTCATTAAAGTAAACTTTGATTCACAGATTGCCTTGCTGAAAATTTTGCTGGCTGCAGCACCCACCTCCAAAGCCAAGACTGATTCCATTAACATCTTAGCAGATGTTTTGCCAGAGGAGATGCCGTGAGTTTCATTATTGCGGAATTTAATATATTTAGTTAATGAACAGAGAAAGCAATGAATAGATTTTATGTGACTGTCTCTAAGTGTTGAATAAACATTGTGTGTGTATTTTATACCCCTCCATTTCTTTATAAATAAATTTGAAGCAGGTTACAAAACAACTAAAACACACTTCAGCCATGAATACAATAACAAAAATAATCCATATGAATCGGTTAAATGAGTTTACTAGAGGAAGATTATATTATACCACATAAAAAGAATAGAATAAAAAGGACTGGCACTCTCACTGCTATCTTTTAATAAACAAGTGTTTATATTTGTTGTAGTTCTTCTAGTGGTTTGCTTTAATTTTTGGTTGAATTAAATATTTGACTTTTGTACAATGTACTTGGTTAGCAGTATTTATTTGAATGTTTGTAAGCCACCAGACTGGGAAGGGGGGTGTTATGATTGAGCCTCATGGCTCTGTTACTGACAGACGTGGGCGTAAGACTCCTCGAGAGTCAGATACTCTCGAGGAGCGAGAAAGAAAAAGACTGCGAGACATTTTTGCAGCACCATCTGACGAAGAGTCTTTTGAGGGGTTTACGGAGAGAATGGAGGAGGGGCTGGTTAGCTCGGAGGAGGATGAGATGGATTGGACTCGGGTAAGGGAGGAATTGGGTGCCACTGGTCATGATGGGATAGAAGATGAATGGGGACCTTCAGGATTAGACCCATGGCTTAGCTGGAGGGATGGGACGGGATCCACAGCTGGAGATGCTGTGGGGCGTAGTCAGAGGTGTTCCAGCTCTGATGAGGAAAGTGATGAGGAAACGCCCGGGTTAAGGAGGACAGCTGACAGTGATGAGGATTTGTAACTGGCATAAAATGGGGCTTGGGAGCAATTGCAAATTGCGTTGGGCAAGGTAATCTGGACGAACGCTTGGGATCTGTGTGGGACGCTTTCCTGAAGACTGGTGTTTTTTCCTGTGCTGAGACGAACTGGGTCTGCTCTACTGCTACAATCCTTGGCTGATCTGTTCGTGTTGGAAATCCTGTCTGCTGTGTGTGTGGGAGCAACGCAAGTTACTCTAAGCACAGTGTTGGCAGCAGAGAGGAATCTGCTGCCAATTAGTTGCATTCTTTTGTATCTTTTGTTCCTCGGCTTTTGTTTTGTTTATCCCCAGGCTGAAGCAAGCAGTTTGTTTTTACCCGGATTAAACTCCGGTTTAATCCGGTTTATCTTTTGAACGTTTTTCCTTGCCTCTTTTTACTCCTAAAGGCTAATACTGCCTGGCCCTTGTATTTTACGGGCATTTTTGAGTTCTGTAATCCAATAAACTCTGTTATCTTGAACCTTGTGGCGTTCTGTCCTTGACAGATTGCCCAACGCCATAAAAAGTTTATTGCAGCAATAAACCCATCAGGAAGACGATGGAGGAGTTAAGGGCCAAATTTGACCAATTACAAACGGCTTTTACCGTCAGCCAAGCAGCTCATGCTGTGAAAGGACATGTTTTGACTCCTGAACGCTTTGACGGAACCAGGTGCAAGTTGCCAACCTTTTTGGCACAAGTGGAGCTTTATTTTTCCCAGCTCAGTGCTCATGCTTTTCCTACAGACACTAGCAAGGTGGCATTTATTTTGAGTTTGTTGACCGGTCCCGCAGGACAATGGGCCACTAATTTAATTTTGGGAAATGACCCAGTCAAGGACAATTTGAATAATTTCAAAAAGTTATTAACTGACACTTTTGGGGATCCTCTCCGCACGGAGAATGCTGGGTGGGCTCTGTATCGGTTGAAACAGGGAAAGGGGACTGTTTTGGATTACTTAAATAAGTTTAACTTGTATCGCCACCAGCTGGATTGGGGGGAAAATGCATTCATGCTTTTATTTACTGCCGGGTTAAGTGATATGCTCCAGGATGAATTAGCACGCTTGGAGCCGGCTGAAAATTGGGACGCCTTAGTAGCTAAGGTGCTGCGTTTAGACGCAAGGTTCGAGGCTCGTAAACACTCGAAAGCAATGTGTGCGCCACCCATGCATATTACCAGGGCACCTGTGGTGATGGGGGAAGAGCCTATGGAGCTTGGGGTCTTTAAAAAGCTGTCTACAGAGGAAAAGAGCCGTAGGAGGCAGCTGGGGTTGTGTTTGTACTGTGGGAATGCGGGGCATTTTGCCAAAAACTGTAATGTGAAACCTTCTCAGCTTTCGGGAAAAGGCCAGCCCTAGTGCGACGTGAGTCCAACGCACTAGGGCTCCTCAAGCAGTCAACTGAGGGGAGGAAGCATGTTTTCGTACCCATTACATTATCTGTTGGGGGAAGGGAACTTGTTTCTACTTTGGCACTGCTGGACTCAGGGGCTACGGTCTCTTATGTAGATATTGAGTTTGCTAAGAAGCATGGCATTCCTAGAGTGCGCAAGGCATGCGACGTGTGGGTGGAAGGAGCAGATGGGAGACTGCTGGAGACTGGGGTGGTTAACCATGAAACCTCAGCAGTAATGTGGGAGGTGCAGGGAGTAACGGGAACGTTTGTGTGGGATATTACGAGCTTGCCTAGATATGATGTGATCCTGGGGATGGATTGGCTAGCTGTAGTAAACCCACAAGTAGATTGGTCGACACGTAAAGTGACCTTAAAGAGGCAGGATTGTTGCACTCTGAATGTTACTCAATCTGATATGGAGGGAGTGCCTGCTGAGTATGGGGAGTTCTCTGATGTATTTTGTAAAAGAGAAGCGGACAAATTACCACCGCACAGGCCATATGATTGCGCCATCAAGTTAGCAGAAGGTGCGAAATTGCCAGCAGGAAGGCTGTATGCCTTGACTGTACCGGAAAGGCAAGCTTTGAGGGAGTTTCTAGATGAAAATTTAGCCAAGGGGTTTATTCGCCCATCTAGCTCCCCAACTGCGGCACCAGTATTCTTTGTAGCCAAAAAGACTGGGGAACTTAGGCTGGTCTGCGACTATCGGATCCTAAACAAATACACCATTCGGGATAGGTACCCGCTACCTTTAATCTCGGAACTATTATCAAGGGTGCAAGGGGCTAAGGTTTTTACCAAGCTTGACCTGCGGGGGGCATATAACTTAATCCGTATACGGGAAGGGGATGAATGGAAGACGGCATTTAACACGTGTTTCGGATGCCACGAGTTCCGAGTCATGCCTTTCGGACTTTGCAACGCTCCTGCGGTCTTCCAGAGGTTCATGAACGATGTGTTCAGGGACCTAATTGACCAATTTTTAGTGATTTATTTGGATGATATCTTGATTTTTTCTAAGGACGAGAAAGAACATCGTCAACATGTCAAGCAGGTTCTGCACCGTCTGCGGGCTAATGGGCTTTTCGCCAAGGCTTCCAAGTGCGTTTTTCATGTGCCTGAAGTGGAGTTCCTAGGTCATGTAGTGTCAGGTAGGGAACTTAAAATGGATCCACATAAGGTCGACGCCGTTAACTCATGGCAGGAGCTAAAGACTAAGAAGGATGTACAAAGGTTCTTAGGTTTCGCTAATTACTACCGGGAGTTTATTCCGAATTTTGCAAAGCTCACGGTACCTTTGACGCAGCTCCTGCGTAAGAAACAGCCATTTGTGTGGGGGCGGGAAGCTCACGATGCGTTTCTACAACTTAAGTCTAGTTTTCAATCGGACAACATACTAACACATCCTGATGTTGACAAACCGTTCGTGGTAGAAGCGGACGCTTCTAGCTACGCGTTGGGGGCTGTATTGTCTCAGAAGGATTCCTCAGGGACCTTGCGTCCCTGTGGATTTTACTCGCGGCAACTAACACCCTTCGAGCAGAACTATACCATATGGGAGAAGGAGTTGTTGGCGATTAAGGTGGCGTTTGAGGTGTGGCGGCACTGGCTTGAAGGGGCACGGCACCAGATCGTGGTCAGATCTGATCACAAGAATTTAGAGCACTTACAAACAGCAAAGAAGTTAAACCAGCGTCAAATCCGATGGACTTTGTTTTTCTCCAGGTTTAACTTCAAGGTGCAGTTCGTGGAGGGGAAGGCAAACTTGCGGACGATGCTTTATCCCGCAAGCCGGAGTTTAAGACCAATGAGCAGGTAGTATGTCAGACCATCTTGCCTACTGCCTCTCTATGTGTTGTAGATAATGAGCTTGGGTTACATGACCAGATCCTTGAGGCTCAGAGGGATGATGTGTGGACTCAGGAGCAACTGATGCTGCTATCAGCAGGTAACCGTACAATACTGCCGCATCTACAAGATCAAGACGGAGTATTGGTACGCAGGGGGCAGGTCTACGTACCAGTGGGGGCCCTCAGGTTGGAGGTGATTAGAGCCCACCATGACGAACCCATGGCTGGGCACTTTGGCAGGTTCAAGACCGTACAGCTTATCACCAGGAGCTACTGGTGGCCAAAGATGCGGCAAGACATTCTGCGCTTTTGTGACAGCTGCGCTGTTTGCCAGCAGAGTAAGACGCCTGTTGGGCGCCCTAGAGGGTTGCTGTCGTCTCTACCTGTTTCGGAGAGGCCATGGCAAATCATTTCCATGGATTTTATTTCAGATTTGCCTAAGTCTGGGGGTTATACTTGTATTTGGGTGGTGGTGGATTTATTTAGCAAACTGGCTCATTTTATTCCTTGTTCAACCATTCCGGCGGCCCCTACGTTGGCCTTACTATTTACTAAGCACATCTATCGTTTGCACGGAGCACCTGAGGTGATTATTTCAGATAGGGCTCCGCAATTTGTGTCACGCTTTTGGAAACATTTCCATGAGTGCTTAGGGACTAAGTTAAACGTTTCTTCAGCCTTTCATCCGCAGACGGATGGACAGTCGGAACGGGTTAATGGGCTCTTAGAGCAGTATTTGCGTTGTTTTTGTTTAGATCAACCCACGGCTTGGGTGAAGTGGTTACCGGTGGCGGAATTCGCTTATAATAATGCGGTGCACACGTCTAGTCAGCATACGCCATTTGAGCTAACTTATGGTTTTCACCCACGGGGAGGTGTGGCGCCGTCGACCAATGTGGTCTCTTCGGACCCTGTGTACCGCTCTTCGGAAATGGCTGCATTGCATGATGTTGCCCGTCGCTTACTGTTGGAAGCTAAGGCAACGCAAAAGACTCAGGCTGACTGCCACAGGCAGGCAGGGGAGGAGTTGGAAGAAGGGGATTTGGTGTGGTTATCTTCCAAACATATTAAACAGGCTGGGGGAAAGTTTGCGCCGCGATATTTGGGTCCCTTTCCTATCGTTAAAAAGATTTCTTCCGTTGCGTTTCGTTTGCGTTTACCGTCTAGTTTAAAGGTCCATCCAGTCTTTCATCGTTCGCTGTTGAAACTAGATACCTCTAGTCGTCGTGGTGCTATAGCGGAGGGTATCACTGCCACTTCTCCGCCATCGGGGGAGGAGGCCTTTGTGAGAGGGGATAGTGTTATGATTGAGCCTCATGGCTCTGTTACTGACAGACGTGGGCGTAAGACTCCTCGAGAGTCAGATACTCTCGAGGAGCGAGAAAGAAAAAGACTGCGAGACATTTTTGCAGCACCATCTGACGAAGAGTCTTTTGAGGGGTTTACGGAGAGAATGGAGGAGGGGCTGGTTAGCTCGGAGGAGGATGAGATGGATTGGGCTCGGGTAAGGGAGGAATTGGGTGCCACTGGTCATGATGGGATAGAAGATGAATGGGGACCTTCAGGATTAGACCCATGGCTTAGCTGGAGGGATGGGACGGGATCCACAGCTGGAGATGCTGTGGGGCGTAGTCAGAGGTGTTCCAGCTCTGATGAGGAAAGTGATGAGGAAACGCCCGGGTTAAGGAGGACAGCTGACAGTGATGAGGATTTGTAACTGGCATAAAATGGGGCTTGGGAGCAATTGCAAATTGCGTTGGGCAAGGTAATCTGGACGAACGCTTGGGATCTGTGTGGGACGCTTTCCTGAAGACTGGTGTTTTTTCCTGTGCTGAGACGAACTGGGTCTACTCTACTGCTACAATCCTTGGCTGATCTGTTCGTGTTGGAAATCCTGTCTGCTGTGTGTGTGGGAGCAACGCAAGTTACTCTAAGCACAGTGTTGGCAGCAGAGAGGAATCTGCTGCCAATTAGTTGCATTCTTTTGTATCTTTTGTTCCTCGGCTTTTGTTTTGTTTATCCCCAGGCTGAAGCAAGCAGTTTGTTTTTACCCGGATTAAACTCCGGTTTAATCCGGTTTATCTTTTGAACGTTTTTCCTTGCCTCTTTTTACTCCTAAAGGCTAATACTGCCTGGCCCTTGTATTTTACGGGCATTTTTGAGTTCTGTAATCCAATAAACTCTGTTATCTTGAACCTTGTGGCGTTCTGTCCTTGACAGGGGGGGATATAAACTGAAGAAGAAGTAGCAGCAGTAGTAACAGTAATAAAATGCTGGTTCAGTTAAAAATGCACTGAAGTGTCCATAGCCACCTTGAATGCTGTATTGGGAGGCAGGATATAAAATTAACTATTCAGTAAGTCTAAGGGTGAAGGCATATCAAGTTAATATTACTTTTTTGGCTTCCAGAACAACTGTGTTGCAGAGTATGAAGCTGGGAGTTGACGTCAACAGGCACAAAGAGATAATCGTAAAGGCCATTTCTGCTGTTTTGCTGCTGTTGCTCAAACACTTTAAGTTAAATCATGTCTATCAGGTATGCATGAGCTTCCATGAATTAACAGCATTGGAAGGTGTGGAGAAGGGAGAATATTGACAATAACTTTGCATTTTTGCTTCATAAACCCTCTTGTTTCTGTCCCCTGCATTAGTTTGAATACATGGCCCAACACCTGGTGTTTGCCAATTGCATTCCCCTTATATTGAAATTCTTCAATCAAAATATTATGTCATATATTACAGCCAAAAATAGGTAAGTGGGACTATCACTGCCATACTTGTGTTCTGAAATATCCAAATACATTTTTATCTTTGGGACCTTTGGGATTGTCTAGTCACTCACTGAAATTGAATGTGGAAGGTTTGCCGAGGAAACTTAATTTCTAGCAACGCCATTTCTAGTTTGATAAAAATATGTTATCTGAACAACCCATGTTGAGTCACTATTCACATGCCCTTCTAAGGCCATGTAATGCCACTAGACTTCTTTGATAGAATTTGAAATAAGGTTTTGCAAAACTTCATTAAGTAGTTCGTTGATTTATTTCTTTTGCTAGATATTGGATCTTTAGATATTGGATATTTAGAGTGGATATGGAAAGATGTGCAAATAAGTATCTCAAGCTAAAAAGCCAAGATGTGAATTGTCACAATCATTTTCTTACATGTTTGAACAAGACTCCTGTCAGCAACTCTTAAGAGATAGTATAATTGGCCAGATGGATCATCTGTTCTGAAGTTTCTGGGATATTTTATGTCTTTCAGCATCTCTGTTTTGGATTATCCATACTGTGTGGTGCATGAGCTGCCTGAGCTGACTGCAGAGAGTCTGGTGAGCTAAGCTCCCTCCATCGTTCATCCTAAAAGAGATGGACAAACAGAGGAAATAGAGATGTCTTTGTGTTGTTGAAGGCTTTCATGGCTGGGATCACAGGGTTGTTGTATGTTTTCTGGGCTGTATGGCCATGTTCTAGAATACTTTCTTTGGCTTCTTTGTCCTCTAGGAGGCTGGAGATAACAATCAGTTTTGCTGGCGGAACCTTTTTTCCTGCATTAATCTACTAAGGATATTGAATAAATTAACTAAATGGAAACACTCAAGAACTATGGTGAGTAGAAGCACCTCTGTAGGGTTAAATTTCTGTGTATCTTGTTCCTAACACTAATATGTCTTTACTGAGCATTTAAATCTTGAGCAAATTGTTGGTAATGAAGCAATTGAACTTCTATTACCTTGCCTTCTCAGATGCTAGTAGTATTCAAGTCAGCTCCCATTCTGAAACGAGCCCTTAAAGTGAAGCAGGCCATGATGCAGCTCTATGTTCTGAAGCTTCTCAAGGTGCAGACAAAGTATCTGGGGCGACAGTGGAGAAAGAGCAATATGAAAACAATGTCCGCAATCTATCAGAAGGTGCGGCATCGGCTGAATGATGACTGGGCTTATGGCAATGGTATGTTCCGAGGCTCCTCTTCTCCCCTAACCTTGATCTGTGGTTATTCGTGAATTTTCACCTGTCACAAACCACCCTGAGTCCCCTTGAGGAGATAGAGCAGGTTATAAATAAAGTATTATTATTATAAATATGACGAAAAGTCTGCATTTCCCTGTACATTTCAGTTGTATAACTTGTATTGTTAACTGAAAAGCAACTCTGGAAATATATATATTTTTCTGTAACAGTCACAATCCCATGACTTTCAGTAGTGTTGCCGTTATGGCCAGTCTTGGTATTTATTTGATATAAAATTATTCCTGATCCTCATCTAATACTGAGGATCTTTCCAACAGGAAGGAGTTTTTATCTGCTCACAACATACAGGAGGTTGCATAGGAACATGTTCCTTGTAGTATTTTTTAATACAGTGGGATGTATGGGCCTTGGCTGCGTTGGTTGATTGCTTGCTTCCTCTCTTCTGCAGACTTGGATGCTCGTCCATGGGACTTCCAGGCTGAAGAATGTGCACTGCGTGCCAGCATAGAGCGCTTCAATTCTCGACGCTATGATCGCACACATAACAACCCAGATTTTCTGCCAGTGGATAACTGTTTGCAGAGCGTTCTGGGCCAACGTGTTGAGCTACCTGAAGATTTCCAAATGAATTATGACTTGTGGCTGGAAAGGGAAGTTTTTTCTAGACCCATCTGCTGGGAGGAATTGCTGCAATGAGAGGGAAATCTTCAGAGACTCAGGGCTAGTCCATGTGCCCAGGAATGAGAGCTCTCGTGCTTCGGTCAGCCCAAACATAGAGAAGATAAACTGGTTTTCATATGGCTTGTAATCTGCCGTTCGTTTCTTATCCATGTGGCAGCATAAATTTTACTGCTTTCAGTGACTTAGTCATATGACTTTCCATGGTTCCTGGATGTCTTAGAAGGTGTTAAATCTTTGGGGGTTCTTGGGTGGTTTGGAACATGCTCAATGGATCCAAAGTTGTTCACTTGGAGATATCTGGACAATATCAGTGTCGGCACTGATGGCTATTCAGATCGCTGTTCACTGGACTTGACTAGCTTGTCTCTTTCAAACTACAATGCCATCTTTTTCTGCTCTGCTCCCATCTATGTCTCAGAGAGACAGAATGCTGCCCCTTTTCTGTTAGCTTCTAGGAAAAAGAAGCTTCATGAAGGTATTAGTAGAAGGTGGGAAATATCTTGGTATACCAATCCTCAATCTGTCACAGGAAAGAGATCTCTGAAGTCCATCTAGTGCATGTTGTGACAACATTGAGAAGGCAAAACGTTCTTTTTTTGTTTTCAGCATTACCAGAATTCCCATCAGCTAGTTGGCAATGAAAGCTTTGCAGTTGGCTTGTCCTCTCTTGGGGAAGTGATCAGGCAACTTCATCCAGAAATGTTGGCCCATTTTGTTTGCTGGTAAAGCCAAATTGTGTCTAAGAATAATTCCAGATAATAACTGGCATAATTTAGTAATATCTGTTTCTTTTCATTAAGCAATCTTTCATATTTGCATATGATAAAGCGAAGTTCTCGCTTTTATCAGCATGCTCGCGTTTCATCATTTTGCGCAAGACCATGTAAAGCAATTTTTAGTGTAAGTCCATATGGTAGGGTAGTTTCCTTATTCCACCTGCCTACAGTATTTGTTCTTTCCCAGTCAATGTAGCAAACTCAAACATCCTTATTTTTGATGTTACTGTTCTCACAAAGAAGTTCATACGTTTGGATTTTGTCTCTACTACCCCAAGCAACCCTATGAAAATCTGAAATAGCATAATCCAAGGCCAGGTTTGCCGCCTTGTTTTGCAAGAACCATGCCTCTAATGGTCTTGCAAAACTGAACTGTGAATATGGTGGAAGCGAAGCCATCTACTTGAAATAGGCAATACATTGATATGTTTGTCAAGTGGGTGATTTCTCTTCCTCAAGAGATTTGCAGTGTGTCTTGAATGTTAAAACAGAAGTGCATGAACCTTAGCATTAAATCCAGCAGTATGATGGCATTTTCCATCTGTCTGCTTTGTAATCTGGTTACATCCTTAGTCTGAAATCGTATGACAACTTACATGGAACTAAATCTTACTGAAATTATTGGGAGCTTTTGAGTAAATATTTTTAGGACTGGGTGTCCCTAAAATCCTATTGCAGAACCATTGACAAAAAGTTCTCCAGCACTTGTGCTCCGCAGGCATTACCTTGTACTCAAACACTCCTCCAAGCCTTTTCATTTGTCTTGCCCAACTTCCATGTACACATCGTCTCTCAAAAGAAGCCAGGGAATTGACAGCCTGGGGCTAGAGAGAACACATAGCAAGTTTGCCATGGGCCATCTGGGAAAAGAGCTCATACATCCACTGAGCATGCGCTTCGTCTTTTTGGGGCTGGTAGATTTTTCTAATTTCTGTTGTCTTTCTCTTCTCTCTGGAGGTGTTGGTTACAAGGAGTTAAGGCTAAGCTGTGCTCTCTAGATGAGGGGTCATATTATTTATAGCAATCTTGCAAGCATAGAATGATTTCCTTGTGTCAGTTGGTATGTGAGACGTTTCTCTGACTTTTCTTGATTTCTCAGCACACAGTCCTCATAGATGTAGTTGTTTGATGAATCTTCAAGAACAGAGATGTTTGTTACAGGTAGATGAAAAGGGACATGGTTTTTCCCATCCTGGACATAAACTAGGCCATGTGGTCTGCACAAGGTGTTGGTGCAGCCTGCTAGGTGCTGCCACCGCTTTTCCCCGCCCACCCCTGCCACTGCTTCCTGCCTGCAGCCCACGCTTGCCCTGCCTGCCATTTACTGCCAGTTGTTCCAGCTGCTGCTTGCCTCCACCCACCTACTGCTGCTGGCTTCCTGCTTGCTTGTTGACCCCGCTTGCCTCCTACCCGTTGCTGCCGCTTCTCCCTGCCCGTCGCCCCAGCTTGCTACTACCTGCTACCTGTTCCTGCCGCTCCCTCTTGCCATCACCTGCCAGTCCCCACCACTTGTCCTGCCTGATGCAGCCACTTGCTGCTGCTTGTCACCACTGCTGTTTGCCCCCACCACCTGACATAGCCCATGCCATCACAGAGCAGCAAAGGAAACCAAATAAATGATGGTCAGTAAAGTACTATTCCATGGACCACACACCAGCCATGGACTACCTCTGTTTTCTTTTCAGAGATGTCAGTTTTTATTTCCTTGGTTAGGGCCACAAGAGGAACTGCTGGAGGGACCTGAAGTTTTTGTTCTTCCTCTGCATTCTTTTTTATTCAATGTGTTGTCGAAGGCTTTCATGGCTGGAATCGCAGGGTTGTGTGCTTTCTGAGCTCTATGGCCATGTTTCTGAAGTATTCTGTCCTGACGTTTTGCCCACAACCTCTCAGGATGCCTGCCATAGATGTGGGCGAACGTCAGGAGACAATACTTATGGAACATGGCCATACACACAATCCTTTTTTGTTTTGTCTTTTGTATTTTTGTGTTTTTTGTTTTGTTTTTTTGCACTTACCGTTTTCTTCAGAGGTTCCTTGTGAAAGGTTTTCATTCTTTCTATAAGTTCAGAATTCCCTTTTGGCAATACTTGAATTGAGCTGGCTGCTCTCTCCCTTACAGCGGCAACCGAACCTTCCATTTCAGTCACTGATTCTCAATTGCAGAGAATCTCTTCAGCAAAGACCAGTAAAAACAGAGGCATACCTTCTCTAACCTAGAATTAGGATCAAGTTTAGTAGAACAAGTACAGTTAGTCTGATCGGGCAGCCTAATCCCCAGATTTTTATCCATCCATAAGTGGGAATTCAAGCTTTTAAAAAGGTGTACATACCGAGAGAGCGAGACTCCTTCTATTTCTTCATTGTGAACAATGTGACGGTGGCATGATCATGTAAAAGAAGCAAGCAGTCATGTAAAACAGTGAACAAACATTAAAAATAGCAAAATGCCTGACATTTGATATTGTGTGTTTTATATGAATCCTGAAATTTTTGAGCATTTAGTGGAAAGAAATCCAGGCTCTATTTACCTGATGAAAATTGGGACCTTTGACAGGAAGATGAATGGTCTATTTCTACTAAGAATGGAAACAGGTTTACTGGGGTGTCACAGATTTTGTTTCCTGGAAGTGAGTTGGAGAGTCAAGATTAATAGGAAGAATAAGACAAACTTTAAGGCAGGGAGATATTTTCTTGATGTGAGCAGTAGCTGACTTTCCTGAGAATTATTGTCCACAAATGGTTCTTTGTTTTGGATTGTTCATGCTTTTTCTCTAGCATAGAGAAGAAGGGCTTTACATGCACTATATTAGGGTTAAAATAAGACTGTATGTCTCAAGCACATTTTACCATATTTGTAACAGCCTAAGTTTTCATTCAGACCATTGTTCTTGTTGAACTGTGTGGATGTCCCTAAAATCCTATTACAGAACCATTGACAAAAAGTTCTCCAACACTTGTGCTCTGCAGGCATTACCTTGTACCCAAACACTCCTCCAAGCCTTTTCATTTGTCTTGCCCACCTCCCATGTACACATAGTCTCTCAAAAGAAGGCAGGGAATTGACAACCTGGGGCTGGAGAGAGCACATAACAAGTTTGCCATGGGCCATCTGGGAAAAGAGCTCATCCATCCACTGAGCATGAGCTTTCCCATGCTTCTTCCTGACAAGACATCACCAACCTGTGGGTTGGTGTCCTCTCCTCCTTGACAGTCCCAACTGATAGATCTGTCTCCCTTTACATTTGAAGAGGAGGGCCCCAGAACTCACTACTAGAACTGATCAAGAGGGGTATGGGCAAATGTTTGCTCCCCAAGGGACCATGGAGAACTGCATTTTTCATAACATCCTTCTTCAAAATCCCTTGCATGAAGCAAAGTCTAAATTATGTTTACACAAGTGAATGAAAGAAACCACTTTCAGTCTACTGGACTCCTGATTGACTGAAAACAAGTTAGTCTGGTTTTTGCACTGAGAAATAATATGGGATTTTTCTAGTGGGGGAGTGCTCACTAGAAATGTCTTTGCCAGATCACCCTTCTGTCTTCAATCTACAATGAAAGGATTGTCTACCTAACCTTGTTTTTCTCTAAAATCAAGTGGAAAATGGTAGCAACTCTGCAACTGGAAGAAATTACTATTGTCTTTCAAGTGGAATATACAATACGACATCAAATGTAACATGCAATTGGAGTTTGCTTTGGGAGGTGTATGAAAAGTCTGCCCACTTGATCCTATGCAGTAATAGGTACTTCAGGTTAATTTGCCCCTTTTGATATGCCAGGAACATTATAAAGTCTATAAAGCTCCTCTTTGGGTCAGCAAGAGTAAAAAAAATGCCTTTAGAAAAATTCCCATGGGGCAGGGACTTCTGCGTGTTCTTTTTAACTTTTCTACCAACTTACTTTTTCATCCTTTTACAAAGTCAAATTATGACAAATATAACAACTCATTTTTCTACGGGAGCCCTGATGTCTTTCTAGGGAATATAGCTTCTATCCAGGCACAACTTACTCTTTTAAAATATGTCAATTTCAATGATACACTCACACATTACATGTATATACAATTACTAGGTTTGTGTTCCCAAGGACCATTTAAAAATATGTATTCTACTGCAGTATCTTAATTTTTTATGGGGAAAGGCTTCTCATTCCCGCCTGCAATACTCTTTCCTCCTCATTATCTACAAGCTCAGGTTTCGAGACATATTTTCTGCTGGCAATTTGAGTAGCTAATTACAGCAATCACTTATCTACCAGCGTGCTTTGATTCTGTAATTACATTTGTTTATACTCAGGGTAACTGAGCTAAAACAATGGTATAGTAAACTATCTAAAATGCTGTTTTACAGGACATTTTATCATTGGTTAAACTTTTAAAAGAAAATCTCAGCCTCCATTGCTATGGCTGATTAAATGAAACAACAGTCAGCATTTTGTTTGTTCAGGTAAATGGCTGATCTATCCCTCATGAATTCTTGTGCTACCTGTTTTACATTGTTTGTACACATGTATCTTGGCTCTGAGAAGTATAGAGGAATTAGCTCATTGCAATGTTACTAATGTTCATTAGTTGAGGCATAAAGCAGCCCTCTGAAATAAACAGCAGAAAAATTGTAACACAGATAAATGGGAAAATGAACCTAACATTATATCCTGATCGTTGTTACAGCCATTCCCTTGTCTATACAAGAGACTCTGTTGTCCCTTGGTGGTTTGAAATGAGAAATGGCACACCTATGTACAATCTGGAAGAATTCTTCAGTTGCAAAAATCTATTTCCATACTTCTTATTTCATTATATTTCTGCGTTCACTGCATGACTACTTTGCATGCTTTTTTTTCATCCTGTATTTCCAATATGTTTTCTTAAGGCTCCCCATACTAAGAATGCTTCTGCTCCGATTGTAGAGCAGTTTTTTTGGTGATGTTTGACTTCAGTCCAATGAGCTCTAGATTGTTATGAAGTGTAGTCCCAAAAAACGAGAATGCAGGCACTTCTCAGATTTGGAATAGCTACTTTTGCCCTCACCTGAAATATTTGTATAATGTCGTTATCAAATATATTTCCCATACAAAAAGATCCAATTTCTCAACTGCTGAGTACGCCTGTCCTGTCTGGCAAAAGTCTGCCCATGCGAAGCAGGTGGACATAGCACTAAACGAAACATGCAGAATAATCACGGGATGCCTTAAACCTACACCTGTTGATAAACTCTACAAGTTAGCTGGCATTGCCCCTCCTGACGTGCGACGGGAAGTTGCTGCTAACGGTGAGAGAAATAAGGTTGAACACTGTGAAAGCCACCCACTGCATGACTATCAGCCTCCTCCCACCAGACTCAAATCAAGGAAGGGCTTCATGAGAACCACCACTCCTCTTGATGTTCCTCCAGCAACAGCAAGGGTGTCCCTCTGGGCAGCTAAACCTGGCAATTCTAACTGGATGGCCCCCCATGAGGCTCTTCCTCCAGGGGCAAACCAAGAATGGGCAACTTGGAAGTCCCTGAACAGACTCAGAAGTGGAGTGGGCAGATCTAAAGACAACTTGGCAAGGTGGCACTACCTGGAGGAATCCTCCACCTTGTGTGACTGTGGAGCAGAACAAACAACTCCGCATATGTATGCTTGCCCACAATGTCCTGCCTCATGCACGGAGGAGGAGTTGTTTAAAGCTACAGACAATGCGGTTGCTGTTGCCCGTTTTTGGTCTAAAACTATTTGTGATTGTGATTTCCTTTTTTTCATCATTTTAAAATGTATTTGTTATGCAATGCTTTTGACATGAAATAAATAAATACAAAAAGATATTTCCCATTCAAAAAGAACTTGACATTACCATTTTGAACATGAATTAGAGGCAAGAAATGAATGCTAAGAGGAATCAGACTTCATGGGATAATGAGCAGATGAAGCAGCAGGCAGCTATGGGGAAGTAGTTAACACAGGAATTTTACTGTACTTTCTCCCTAATATTAAGTGTTTAGGAGTACAGACAGTGTGTTGACTCTTAAACCATGGACTTCTGGTGGTTACGTGTCAGCCACTTTTGTAGAGTTAGGGGGTCTCCTCTGGTGACCTGAAACAATAGAACAAAAATGGGATAACCATGTTGTAATTACTAGTTCTGTGGGTAAAGTTTAGACAGAGGGAATATTTATCAGACACTGGACCCTGATAGAATTGTGACATCAGCAAAAAGTCAACCAATGAATTCCTTTCTTTGTGTCCTACCTGTAGGGTTGACTATCCTCTATATGACCAGGGATTATCTTTCTTGCCCTTCAAGCAAAACCATGCAGCTCAAGGTGAAGAGGCTGCTAGGACAGCAGTGCTGCCTCCAGGTATCCGGTCACGAGAGCATCTCTCTGTTGAAAAGCCTGGTTTCAGAAGAACTGAAGGTCCCTGAGGATCAGACCACTTTGTTGTTTCAGGGCAAAGTGCTAGATGAGGACCACAGATTGTCAGATTATTCTATTGGCCCAGAATCCGTCCTCTATCTTGCCATTAAAAAACCTCAGCTAACGCCTCTGAATGAGCCCTCAAAACCCACCTTTGCCCAGGCCCATTCTGTGTGGTACCAGCTCTCCCAAGTCCTGGAGAACCACTTCAGAACCTCTGATGCCATAAAAGTTCTTGAAAGAGTCGTGAATGACTACTACAAAAGCCTTGGCTTATTGAGTTTGAAAAACATTGAAGAGTTAGCCAGGGATATTCTGAATCCCAAGGAAACTGAGGCTGAGATTACAAGTGAGTTTCCACAGCAAGAGAAGCATCCCAGCCAAGTCCCTGTAGCTGCAAATAGGAGGGAACAAGCAACTCAGACTGAACCACAAGCACTTCTGGATGGATAACAACACTGAAAGAGCTCTGAGTATACTTGATGATGATAACAGTGCTGAGGGAGAGGAGGAAATGGGGATGGTGATACTGAACTAGAATAAAAAAATAATGAAGATGAATGAAGCATGGAGGTATGTTTTTTCAGGGAGACGAAGCAGTTCTTTTAATATCCAGCATACATACACCCACAGTCTCTTTTTCACATGTTTGTCTCTGTTGGCTACCCCTGCTGTTTTTCCAAAGACATCTTCCATCCACTTGTTTCATCTGAAGTAACTGAGCATCTTGCTATCAGTGTTGTCATACCACTGCATAGGGTAATATGTTACATAAACTAGCATGGTGGTATGGTTTGAGCATTGGGCAACAATTCTGAAAACCAGCATTTGATTTCCCATTTGGCTATGGAAGCCCACTGAGTGACCTTGGGTGAGACACATTTTCAGCCCCAGATGCTCTTGCTATAGGTTTGCCTTAAGGTCACCATACCTGGGAAGGAACTTGGAAGGCACACAACAACAGTGTGACAATGTTATTCATTTTATACTCTGGACTAGCTGTGCCCGGCCACGCGTTGCTGTGGCGAAGTCTGGTGGTATGGGAAATAAAGTCTTGAGGAATTGGTGGTAGTTAAGGTCAAGGGTCAAGGTTTTCCCCAGACATTAAGTCCAGTCGTGTCTTACTCTGGGGGTTGGTGCTCATCTCCATTTCTAAGCCGAAGAGCCGGCGTTGTCCGTAGACTCCTCCAAGGTCATGTGGGATGACTACATGGAGCGGTGTTACCTTCCTGCCGGAGCAGTACCTATTGATGCACTCACATTTGCATGTTTTCGAACTTCTGGGTTGGCAGAAGCTGGAGCTAACAGTGGGGGCTCTCTCCGCTCCCCCAATTCAAACCTGTGGCCTTTCGGTCCAGAAGTTCAGCAGCTCAGTGCTTTAACATGCTGCGCCATCAGGGGATATTATTTCCTAAAGGTTGTGAATATACAATATTTCTGATTGGTTTTTTTGTTTGTTTGTTGGAGGCAAGTATGAATGCTGCAATTAGGAAAAATGATTAGGATGTAATGGCCTTGCAGCTTTAAAGCCTGGCTGTTTCCTCCCTGAGTGAATTTTTTGTTGGGAGGTGTTAGCTGGCCCTGATTGTTTCCTGTCTGGAATTCCCTTGTTTTCAGAGTGGTGTTGTTTGCGATATTTTATGTGCTTCTACTGTCTGTGGCCCTGAGAAAACAGGATTTGCCAGACTTTGATGATGGGAATACTTTGTTGGGAGGTGTTAGCTGGCCCTGATTGTTTCCTGTGTGGAATTCCCCTGTTTATTTACTGTCCTGGTTTTAGAGATTATATTGTTCTGCATTATTCTATCCCAGTAATTATTTCATATTAAAGAAGAATCTCACTTATCCAATATTTGCTTATACAATGTTCTGGATTATCCAACGCAGTCTGCCTTTTCATAATCAATGTTTTTGTAGTCAGTGTTTTAAATTCATTGAGATATTTTAGTGGTAAATTTGTAAATACAGTACAGTAGAGTCTCACTTATCCAACATAAACGGGCCAGCAGAACGTTGGATAAGCGAATATGTTGGATAATAAGGAGGGATTAAGGATAACCCTATTAAACATCAAATTAAGTTATGATTTTACAAATTAAGCACCAAAACATCATGTTAGACAACAAATTTGTCAGAAAAAGTAGTTCAGTACACAGTAATGCTATATAGTAATTACTGTATTTATGAATTTAGCACCAAAATATCACGATATATTGAAAGCATTGACTACAAAAATGCGTTGGATAATCCAGAACGTTGGATAATCGAGTGTTGGATAAGTGAGACTCTACTGTAAATACTACATAGCATTACTGCGCATGGAACTACTTTTTCTGTCAAATTTGTTGTATAATATGATGTTTTGGTGCTTAATTTGTATAACGATTACTTAATTTGATGTTTAATTGGCTTTTCCTGAATCTCTTCTTATTATCCAACATATTCACTTATCCTGCCAGCCTGTTTACGTTGGATAAGTGAGACTCTACTGTATATTTCTAATCTTAAATTATCTGCTCAGAACTGGATTATCTGAGGCCCCTTCTTCACAGCTGGATAAAATGCACACTGAAGTGGATTATATGGTAGTGCGGAGTCAAGATAATCCAGTGCAAAGCAGATAATATAAGATTCTAAATGGGTTATATAGCTGTGTGGAAGGGCCTTGAGTCTACACTGCCATATAATCCAGTGCAAATTAGATAATCTGTGGAAGAAGCCTGAGGCCTACATCCGCCTGTCCCCTAACTGAAACCTGGCTGTCCCTTGATTGCTAGGCAACCAAGTGGGCAGAGATTAGCCCTCTAAACTGGCAGCAATTGGATAAAAACTATTATTGCTCTCCCTCTAATTAGGACTTTATTTTTCTTTTCTTTTTGTTGTATCAACCTTGAGGCGTGGATGATGGGTTGTGTTGTCAAATTTTGAGGTTGGGGGGCCTGTACTTTTGTTGTTTTGTGAATTGCCGTGATGCCATCACTCTTTTATATATATAGATGTAAAGGTAACACGGGCAATAGGCTGGTTCATAAACCATTAGTTCCTATGTTAGGCTACTTCTCTTGTCATTTAATACTCTGATAGATCAGAGCAATAAAGCAGGAAGCATCAGCCAAATTCTCTTGGCAACAGATTGTCCTGTCTGTCTTTCTAAACATGTTTGTGCACATTTCCTGAAACGGCAGCAGAAAGGGAGGGCTTTAAAGAAAAGCAAAATTGTTTCAGTTGTGCTCTGATAAATAACATAATGTTATTAACATTAGAAAAAAGCACACAGCTAAAACTGATTCTACATCAAATCCACCCACTATCAGGTTACATGTGATTCAATGTGCACTTTGCACTAGTGCCAGCTCTGACACTGCAATTTAAAAGAGCAATATCGCAGATATAATATCTCAAGGTCTCCATCAACATCCTGTGAATTTCTCTGGCAGGCCTGAGAGTACTGGAGGATGCTCGTTGCCATGGATTTTCCCCCCTATATACCTCATCCCTTTGTATCTTAAATCTAACCGTGTTCTTTGTTTTTATAGAAAAAGCAGGTGGAAGAGGACTGCATGTCTGCAAATGGCTAGCTGGTTTTCAGATAACACAGGCAGGAACTCCAACTGTGCATGTGTCAGCTTCCCAGTTTTGTACTGAAGCAAACATTTTGAAGAACTGTGAACCATCACCACCATACACCTTTTCTAGACAAAAATATGGCAACATATTAGGGAAAGTACTGTGTGCCACTGAGTTTTTAGCCACTGATAACTACACACGAGAGATTAGTATCACTCACCTTCTAAGCAGAACTATAGTATTTACTCCCCAACTTGAATCTTCTCTAGATTTTAGCTAGTTGCTGTTTCTTCACATGGCTTAAGCTGATTTCTGTAAGCTGCTTGATGAATGACATGGATTTCAATTTGTCATAGTATCCCTCTGAATTAACTATCCGCTAGCCTACAGTGGCAGTAGAAGAGAAAGTCTGCTTTTAGAGCCGGTACTTAGAAAAGGAAGTTTTGGCACAGAGTAGGTAGGTACCACACTTAGGTTCAATTCTGTCCCAAACATCTTCTGGAAACAGTTCTGGCTGGAGAATATGGTCTTTTCTGGAACTTCTGCTTAATCCTTCCTCCTTTTTTTAAAGACATAAGACATTCTGATCCCATACGGCATGGAAAATGCATGGCTGTAGATGTTGTTAAGCTGCAAATGCTATCATCTTCCTGCATTAGTTCTGCTGCTTGATATTAAAGACTCTGCAGTCCAACAATAATTGGAGGGGCACAGTTTGCCCACCACTGCCATGTGAAACTTAATACAGGGCAATCAACCTATGAGCTTGCAGGCATTGAACTCCAATTCCAAATCCAACAGTCAAAACTATTGGTCAATGGCCAAGGTGACTTGATACCTAGTTCCTAGAATTCACCTCTGCTGATAAACACACACAAGGTTGGATTGTATATAATGGCTTTAATGTAACATTCCGAAAAATCTACCACCTGTTCCCTGGAAGATGTGATGTGGCCTGAATTCTACCAGAAGTTGAAATATATGAGGAATTGTCTTTCTTAGGAAGTTGTGTTTCACAGAGTTAATAGGTCTGTTTCCCTTGAAAAAAAATCTTATGGATGCATCCATCTCTGTGATCAAACTGTGCAACCATGAGGTATCCTGGTTGGATAGCTCTGGCCTTTTCTTCTCTATCTGGATTTCCCCTGATTTAGAAAGGAAGATTTCAGAGGAATGTCACTGACCTTGTTCTGATTTTTTTTTAACTGGCTGCATAGGACAGTCAAAGCTGGTTTATTCTGATCTTCAAAATTTTCTTTGGCTTCAGATACAGAACTTTCCCTCAATATATCACCAAGTGGTAAGAATCCAGCAGAGGAGCAAAGCTTGGAAACATTACCTGGTTTGGGAATGCTGGGATTGCAGTCCAAAAAATTAACATTTCCAAGCACTTGTAAAGAAGGCATTATACAGTAGCTCCCAAAGACCATCCAAAAGTTTATTGCAGTGGAGTGGGTGACTATGTCTGAAACTAAATGTTAAAATGGTTCCTTCATGCTGCTAGATCCTTGAGCAATTGAAGCCAACTCAAATAAGAGCAATATATTGCTAAGTGATGTTCAAATAAGGGGAAGAGAATTCCACATGTGAGAAATTGCCATTGAGAATACTCTGGAGGTGTCCTTATTTGATGCACAGAAAATAAACTTAAGAGATGAATGTATGATACTTTTTTAAAGTGCCATGAACCATAAATGGAGGAAGACTCAGGGTTATTTCTGCTCCAAACCATAAGACTGTATACATAAGAAGCCTAGCCATACCTTAGATTTCAGTAGATAAGGCACAGAAAACTAGTGCAAATGTTAAATTAATGCTGTAGTAAGGTCCTGCAGACAAATACAGTGATGCCTTGAGATAACAGTGTAATTTGTTCCATTAATGAGCTTTTAACCCCAACCTCTCTTATCTCAAGGAAAATTTCCCATTGAAATGCATTGAAATGCTATTCACCTGTTCCACCCCCCCCATTTTGTTATGTGTTTTTAAATTAGAAAATGTATTTATTAATAAGAAATAATGTATAAATGCACATTGACATGGAACAATAAAAAAGAATCATCAACTTCAAAATGGTAGAAGCACAAAGTTGTGGCACAAAGCACAAAGCGAAGAGGCAGAAGCATCATTTTTTTTTTCATACTTACTCATTCCAGCCTCCCTCCTTCTCTTGCTCTCTTTCCTTCTCTCTCTTCTTGAAGCCAAACATACCAGGAATTAAAACCACACAAAATCAACTAACCTAATGTTCCTCAAAGCGAACAAGAGCAAAGCAGACAACAATATCCCAAAGCAACAAGAGCATGAGGCACAAGGCACAGAGGCTGCTCTCTTGAACCCCTAAAGCCATGTACTCTGGCACTAGCACTTAACTCAAAACTCTGCTAGTATGTCAAAGTGAAACCTGGGTTGGGTGATGGCTCTTAACTCAAAACACTCATAAGTTGGGATGTTCTTAAGTCGAGATTCTACTGTAGTCATACAATTTGTTATATTACATAGCCATTATAATTTGGGTATGGTGATGTCTAAAGGTGCTGTGGAGTCTATGACATAGTGTATTACTTCAGAGACCTTAATTCTCTCAGGTTTCCATAACTCCCCATCTACATTGTCATCGTAGTGCAGTTTGAAATTGCATTATATGGTCAGTGTAGACTCATATAATGCAGTTAAAACTGCATTATATCAGTCAACACTAATCATATAATGGTTAGTGTAACTCATATAATGCAGTTTCAAGCTGCATTATATGACAGTGTAAATGGAGCCTTAATCCCTCTGATAGTAAATATGGGGGGGAAAGGAATCTGCCTGTAGTTCAAAGGTAAGAGTACACAGCAAATGTTCCCTTTTCAGATACTATATGAATGAAATTCCTACCATCCTTAAACAACAGGAGCTAATGGGAGATGAATTTTATGAGTTGCAGTACAATAACTTCTGTAGGGTTATAAACTGCCTACCTTGTAAAGTTTTTTTTAAAAAAAATTGCCTGCTTTACAAGATTTTTAAATTTAAAAAATGCTGACTTTTATGGTAATGGCTTTATTCTGAGTTATTGTTTCAAACTGTTTTAGTTAATTTTTCAAGAAATTACTCAGAAGGGTATAGTGAGAATTTTCCTGCCTATGGAGCCATCAGCAATATGAATAACCAAACTTATATCTTTTTCTATATGGAAATTAACCATCATGTAGGAAAATGTTTTTTTTAAAGGAGGTCGTCCTGGACTCCTTGTTTGTGCAAAACCCTTTTCCAATGCACTTCCAAGTGGTATCAAAAACATGCAGCTCAGCATCTAGCCCTGCTCTAATAACAGAGCCCAGACATTTATAATGGCACTTTACTCTCTACCCTTCCCCTCCAAACAGAGCTGGAATAATCCCTATGAATAAAATTAAATTGGTAGTCACGAAGTATTTAATTAGTACACAGCAGTAATTCTGTTTGTAAACACAAAGCCAGAGAAATGGAGATGTGACCAGAATTGGAAGCTGGTATTGTTTAATAGGCTTGCTCAAATAATTCGATTTCCCCGTTACCCGTTATTAATTCGTTATTTTCGTTTGTTTTGAAGCAATATACGGCCTTGATTGTCCACACGTCTGGATATCGCGGTTTCGAATCGCAAGAGGCCGTTTTTTCTTATTTCTTCGTTTTTTTCGTTAGGAAAAAAAGCTTTTGCAAATCACCCAAACTCCCACCATTCAGGCCCTTTCCTTTTGCCCCTCAGCAAAAGGGGCGTCACGGGCTCAGCCAATGGGAGGGGGCGAGGGGGAAGGAGGCCGAGGAGGAGGAGGAAGACGGAGGGGGGAAATGGCCGCCGCCGCCGCCGCCTCGCCTCAGCTCAGGCCTGGAGAGACCGAGAGAAACAGAGAGGGGCCCGGCGGTGAGGAGGAAGAGGCCCGGGATGCGAGGGGGTGTGGGCCAGGCCCGTCCTCGGCTGCTCCCGGGGAGGGAGGGAGGGAGGACTACGACTCCCAGGGGCCCAGATTCTCACCCTCCCTCCCCCCAATACAGGTCTCTCCATACCACGCTACATGAACTTGAATGGATACTGTGGTTGTGTTGTCGAAAGCTTTCATGGCCGGGATCACACTGTTGTGGTATGTATTCCGGGCTCTATGGCCATGTGCCAGAAGCATTCTCTCCTGACGTTTCACCCACATCTGTGGCAGACATAGAGGTTTTGACGTCTGTGCGAAGCTAGGCAAGTGGGGTTTATATATCTGTGGAAGGTCCAGGGTGGGAGAAAGAACTCTTGTCTGTGGGAGGCAAGTGTGAATGCTGCAATTAGTCACCTTGATTAGCATTGAATAGCCTTGCAGCTTCAAAGCCTGGCTGCTTCCTACCTGGGGGAATCCTTTGTTGGGAGGTATTAGCTGGCCCTGATTGTTTCCTGTCTGGAATTCCCATTTTCTGGGTGTTTCTGGGAAGGTAATGGCACTCCATGTAGTCATGCCGGCCACATGACCTTGGAGGTGTCTATGGACAACACTGGCTCTTGGGCTTAGAAATGGAGATGAGCACCAACCCCCAGAGTCAGACATGACTGAACTTAATGTCAAGGGATACCTTTACCTTTACCTATACACACACACACACACACACACATATGCAGGGACTATATATATATATATACACAGTATATATCACACACACACCAATTTAACAAAGTTTCAGCCACAAAAACAAAGTTTCTGAAGTAGAACAATGACTTTCACAGTAAAGACAACCCAATTTAACAGGAAATAAGACTTTCAAACCAGGAACAGATTTCTGCAATTATTAAAAAATGGTTTATTATAAAAGCTATGAAAATTCTCCAAAAATCAGAGGATAAGGGAAACGTTCCAAATTTTGGTGAGCTATCAGTACTAAATGTGTTCTACCACTGTACCAAGTTTGAAGAAGATCACTCAAAAAATGAGGGTGGGAGAGTCCTGTAAAGTCCTCTCCCTCTGTGCTGTTTTTGGGAATTGCGCATGCGCGTCTGCCATTAACGAATTAATTTTGAAAATAACGAATTTTCGTTAATTTCGAATTTTTTGGGGGGCAAAATTCGGAAATACCTTCAGAAACGAAACGCTGCCCCCCTCTAGTTTTGAAACGAGTTTAGAATCAAATTTTTCATGGATCGATCAAGCCTATTGTTTAATGATCCAAAATGCATCAAAAAGGTTGGTGATGAGAGCAAGAGTCACCAAAATGGATTCAGTGAACCCCAACCCCCACCTCCAATACTGCAGCATGCATAGCTAGCATATAATGCAAGCTTAGAAACCAATGTTTATATACTACACAGGTTTTCTATATAAAGTCACAAATATAAAGAGCATGTTTGCTGTGGAACTCCCTCCCCAGTGACATCCAGCAGGTTCCTTCCCTTCTAGGGTTCAGAAAAAAACTAAAGACATGGCTATGTGCTCAAGCATTCAATGAATGAACTTCGAGCTTGGCACAGTCGGTTTTTAAGACTCTGGATTAACAAGGTCTAGTGAATGAAAGGACATTACCTTGGTGCATGGTAATGTTTTATTATTGCATATTGGTTTTTATGATGTTTTAAATGTTTTTAGTTTTTAATGGCTTTTGTATTGTATTGTTGATGTGATGGCACTTTGTTGCCAATTTGTAAGCCGCCCAGAGTCCCCCAGGGGAGAAGGGCAGGGTAGAAATACCGGAAATAAATACTGTGTCACATTGTCAAGGTATTTTGATCAAGAAATGGAATATTTTTCATGTTCAAGTACCTATTGTGCACTCTAGACTGTTACCATTGTGTCCACCAAAGCCAAACCATGAATCCCATTACAGTCCTTTTGGCAGTTGCCACACCACATTCCTTTCTGATCATGCTTCTTTCAGAGGCAGATCAATAAATGGACCAATACTTCAAATGCTTCAATGACAGCTTATTAAATTTCCTGCCACCATGAGCAGCCAACAGGCGATGGTATCAGACAGAGTCCTGAACTATCTAGGACATGGATCCTAGCTGGATCCATGTCAATAAAGATGTGGCTCAGATTTCTTGAATAGCTGTCAAATAGGGAAAAAGCTCTGTATTTGCAATTGTGTTGTGTTGGTTCTTTGGAGAACTCTGTCTGCTGACACCCTCTGGTCATGAGAATAAAGCCATTGATTTTGCCTTCAGTCCATCTGTGTCTTACCTGGTCCTTTGGAAGCTTGGCACTCTGGGCCTTGAACCTGCAGTTTTAGTGGAGCTGAGCTCTCATAACAACACCATGACTAAAATGATAATACTGTACTGTATAATGAAGAAAAGTATTAAGGCTCAGCTAACACTATTCACAAAAATGGCAGTAAATCTTTTATTTTTAAAACTGATTGTGACGGGTACCTATTTGTTGTGAATTCATAAGCATTACAGCAAGGCTTGTCAATGGCTATTAGGGTCTGCTTCAAAAGTGAAAGCCATGGAACATTCCAAATAGCTCTGGACTGTAAGTCCCAGCCGCCCATAAATCAGTAGCGAGGAATTCCAGTAGTAACAATCCAGCAACATTTGGCAGGGTGCATGTTTCTCACCCTTGTTTTCCCCAAATAAAGCTGTATGTATGAGTCAGTGATGTTTTCAGCAGCCTTCCCACAAGGATGCTATGCTATCATAATTGAACAATACATTCAGCTGTGTGTTCCACAGTTCAAGACATGGCTGGCCCAGGATGCCCAAAATTAGCAAGAACTCCTCAATCCTGCAAAATAAATAGCAACAAAATGGCTTGTGTGCTTTGGTGTAGCTCTTTGGCACCTCTTCAAAGAGTTGCTTAGAAACGGACTGAGGTGATTTTCACGCTTATGTCTAGATTACTCATCATAGCAACTTTGAGAACAGTGACAAATTCTAGACCCTTTTCTTTTACAACTAAAAAGTCATTGGTCAGGTGGGCTGGTACTTCTATTTCAGTCGTATCTGGGCATGTGGAAAGCATCATTACTGCTCGCAGGTACTCAGATTGCTTTTCACTGGACTTGGCTATCTGTTCTAGTACAATGATAAGCTGATTCTGCTATGCCTCCACTCATGTCCTAGAAGGACCGATTTGTGTGCCCCCCCCCCAAAATATTAAAGTTATAATTGAAAATGTGTCAGCATGGGGCAGGGCTGGTGGTACAAAAACAGAAGTACCAAACAAATACACCAATCTCTCCTTGGAATAGGTTTGAAACCTTATTTATAACCCACCCTATCTCCCCAAATATTCAGTGCCGATAGTAACATGTAAACAAATCAAGAAATGAATCAAGAACAACTCAGTAAATTATAAACTGACATAAATAAACAAGACATAAAATAATCCACATGATTATTATTAAATCTTTAAAATATCATTTAAAATCTCTAAAATTAGGCTAAAATTGTTGGGGGAGAGATGGAAAACAGCAATTTAACTGGGTGGATGCTAACCGCTAGGTAAGGTGCAAATAGATGTACTTAATCCTGCTGATGAGTTTTACCCGTTGTAGGCTTTTTGTGTACTTGATCCCACATATGCTTAGCCTTCTTTCGGTGCTTTACAGAATGTTGGAAGTGCAAACAACACTTAGCATTGAAGAGTCAAAAATGCCTCAGAGCTGGTATAAATAACAAAGATGCAGTGACTCAAAGTGTCCTCCCTCTATCAGCCATATCACATTGGGGCTGTAATGCAGGCAATCCTGTTCTTCCGGTGTGAGCCGATTTCAGAGAAATGTAGTTTGGGAAGGCAAGGACCTCTGTAGCAGAGTTTTCAAAAGGCCTAAACTACATTTCCCAGAATTCTGCTCGTACCAGAAGAACGGGGCTGCCCACGTGAAAGCTCCAGTGTGAGTCTACCTAAGATGATGTAAACTGGATATTTCCCGATTTCTTCTCTACCCATCAGTTCTCTCTCAGCACTTTGCTACAATGAAGCTATTTATTTATTTATTTATTGCATCACTTCTACCCCGCCCTTCTCACCCATCAGGGGACTCAGGGCGGCTTACAATATAAACATATACTTCAGAAAAACAGTTTACATCAGATTTAAAAGTCTTTCAAACTTAAAAAAAATTACAATAAAAATTGAAATATACATTAAAAACCTGCATAATTGTACATTTAAATAAACATTTAAGGTGCTTTTCAATGGGGCACCCCACAAGGAATGGCATGGCCACAAAACTCACAAAGGCAGGGCAGGCTTAAAAAAATAAGCCATTATTTATATTCTTTGTGAAAAGAAAACAAAACAGGAAGTGGAAATGCAGAGGAGGGGAGGGGGAGGAAGGGGGGGAGTACCTTCAAGGACTCAGTATAGACAGACAGACAGACAGACATATAAATAAACGTGGTCGGCCCCTCCGTCACAAAGTGGTCCCGGCAACTAAAGTGCGCTAGCTTTGGCTTCAGGTCTTCTCGGGAAGGTTCAGCCAATGGGTCTCCTCACCGAGGGCAGCAGGGTGGAGTGGCCCCTCCTGACGCCTCCTCCTCCTCCGGCAAACCAAGGAAACCACGACGGCCACCAAGACGAGCGCGATTCCCAGGAGGCTGACGATGGCGAGGGTGGTGTGGGACGGAGAGGAGGACCCCCGGGGGGCCGGCTGGCTGGGAGCAGCCCCTTGCTGGGGCGTTGGGGGTCTCCCTGGCCGGCCCACTGCAGCCCCCGGGGTGAAGGGGGGCTCCGAGGGCATCAGTGTGCTGGGGGTCTCCTCTTGCTGTAGCCCTGTCACCGCCTGAGGGGTGTCTGTCAGGAAACGGGGGTCCGGCTGGGCTGCTGGGGGTCCCTTCGAGGTCAGAGGGGCCTCTGTTTAGATTAGTGCCTGAGTAATTTTCCAATCGAGAAGGGAATTCCTGTAATAAAGTTTTTATTTGTTTTCCAGATCATTGGTGCCTTGACATCTTAATCAGGATTTCTAACTGTTCTACACAGTTTCTTTCACAGAACACACCTGAAGGGAAGGAACTAATGTGCAATTCCTATGTTTTGGAAACTCCTCAGTGCTGCTGTCTCAAATTGAAGACTGACTCATAAAACCAGGTAGCAAGCTGGGACAAATAACTACAAGAAGGATGAGCGAATGAACAAAAATACAGGAACAGAGAAATGTGTCATGATCTTTCCTAAAAATATGTGCCCGCCTGCAGTTTTAAGTGTATTTAACTGAGGATGGGCTCAGGGCTGGCATTTCCAAAGGCTTATCTATGCCCACACTCCTATAGGCCTAATGCTGATCTGCACTTCTGGAACCTCTAGCTGCCACATCCCTCATCTTTTTCTCCTTCCTTTGGCTCCCCATGTACCCTAAGACTCTTTAAACATTGAACCAACTAATGGTAACCACAAGAAAAAAGAATAGCAGCAGTAGCCACTGACAACTCCATCACTTGCCTGGCTTGCCCTTTCCTTCGTATTAGTATGCATTGGGTGCAAAGCAGGACAGAGGAAGCAAAGGAGTCATGGGGGAAAGCAAAATGAGAATGGGATAATTGAGAACTCAAAGCAGAGCCTGGAAAAGTAACCTTTTGGACTATAACTCCAAGTATCCCCAGCTACTTACCATGTTGGCTAAAAATGTTAAGGCATGTCCAAACAATAATTATTGTCCTTGTGTTGATGTTGTGGTGTTCCTCCAAGTCATTTCTGATTCCTGGAGACTCTAAGAAGTTTTCTTGGCAAGATTTGTTCAGAACCAGTTTACTATTGCCTTCACCTGAAGTTGAGAGTATGTGACTTGCTCACAATCATCGAGTCTGTTTCCAAGTGAAAATTTGAACCCTAGTATCCTTGACTCCTTTCACAACACCCAACATCATGCTGGCTTTGATACCATTTTAATTACTAGTCTCCATCTTATAGAATTGTTTGTTCTGCATTTCTATGAAGGGCTTATAATTTCCTCAGAAAGAGATCTTGTGTTGTAGTTCAAGGGGATTGTACTCAAGAATTCTGAGCACCTTGTGAAATTGCAAGTCTCAAAATTCCATCAGAGAGAATCAATGCAATTAAAATGATGACATTGACTGCTTTTATTGTACCTAGGGGATATACCCCAGGAGTTGGAGTCCAAAAAATAAGAATATTTCATTCTGGGAGTCTGGCTGAGATAGAGACACAGAGTTGTAGAAAGCTCTAGAGGTCTGTACGTCTACTGATGACTGATGGCCTAGAAAGGAAGTTTGATTGTGTTTCAGTAGGCATTAAATACACACAAATATTGCCTTCTTATACAGTATACAGTGCTTATTAGAAGGTGCAATGTGGATCTTTGTTATATGTCTCTAGTCCCCTGCATCAACCCCTGACCAGCTGTTCATCTCTATTCCCACACCTCTCTCACCCGAAGGAATTGTGGATCCCACTGGAGTTCTTAATAGTGATGATATAGGTTGAGTATCCATTATCTAAAATCTGAAATTCTTCAAGTCTAAAATCATCTACATGGGTTGCTGAGATAGTGACACCTCTGCTTTCTGATGGTTCAATGTATAAACACTTTGTTTAATGCACAGAATTATTAAAAATATTGCTATGTGCATAAAATGTACATGAACCATACATGAATATTGTGCTTAGATTTGGTTCCCATATCCAACATAACTCCTTGTGTACATACAAATATTCTAAAATGGGGGGGGGGGGAATCTGAAATCCAAAGTACTTCTGGTCTCAGACACTGTAGATAAGGAATACTCAATTTGTACTAACCTAACCCACAAACTATTTTCTTTCCTTTTTCTTTAGCAAGGTCAAGCTGACACAGAACAAGGAAGAGGCATTTTAATGTATGAAGCATAGGTCTTTAGCACCCTTCACTGCTGGCACTGTTCAAGAGATGAGAAAAGAAGCTTTGGTGAAGTGTTTTAGGACATTTCACCAAAGAACCTTTAACAGAACTAAGATTTAAAAGAGATATGCACAAGAAATGCAAAGGGGGGGATCACCAAAGAGGAATTCAAACAAATAACCAACACATGTAGGGAAAAGGTGTGAAAGGCTAAAGCATAAATGAGCTCAAGCTTGTAGAGAGATTAAAAACAATTAAAATGGTTCTTTGGTTATGTCAGTAGGAAGAAAAAGTAAAAAAAAAAACAAACAAAAAGGAAATGGTGGGGCCTCTGCGTGGAGAAGGTGGTGAAATGCTAGCAGGTGATAGGGAAAAGGCAGAGCTGTTCAACACCTTCTTTGCCTCAGTCTTTTCCCAAAAAGAGATTGGTGTCCGACCTGAGCAATATGGAGCAGATGAGGTAATAGGGGAAATGCAACCCAAAATGGGTATAGAAGTAGTCAAGAAATACCTGGCTACTCCAAATGAATTCAAGTCTCCAGGGACAGATGAACTACATCCAAGAACGTTGAAGGAACTAGCAGAAGTCATTTCAGAACCACTGGTAATAATCGTTGAGAATTCTTGGAAGTCCCAGCAGACTGGAGGAGGGCAAATGTTGTCCCTATCTTCAAGGGGCGGGGGGGGGAAGGACCCAAACAATTACTGTCCAGCCAGCCTGACATCAATACCAGGAAAGGTTCTGTAGCAGATCATTGTGAAAGCAGTCTGCAATCACTTAAAAAAAATGCTGTGATGACTGAAAGTCAACAACACCCTTTTCTGAAAAGCAAGTCATGCCAGACTAATCTTATCTCTTTTTTTTCAATAGAGTTACAAGCATGGTAGATGCAGGGAATGCTGTGGATGTAGCATATCAATTTCAGTAAAGCCTTTGACAAGGTCCCCCATGGTCTTCTTGCAAACAAATTAGTAAAATGTAGACTAGATAATACTATTATATGGTGGATTTGTAATTGGTTAAGCAACCGAAAGGGTGCTCACCAATGGTTTCACTTCATTCTGAAAAGAAGTGACTAGTGGAGTGCCCCGGGGTTCGGTCCTGGGACTAGTACTGTTCAACATCTTTATTAATGACTTGGAGGAAGGTTTAGAGGGCATGCTTATCAAGTTTGCAAATTACACCAAATTGGGAGGGATAGCTAATACTCCAGAAGACAGGATCAGAATTCAAAATGACATCAGTAGATTACATTGCTGAGCCAAAACTAACAAAATGTATTCCAACAAGGAGAAGTGTAGGATACTTCACTTAGATAGAAACAAAGACATGCACTGATATGGAGTGGGTGATGCCTGACTCAACAATGTGAGAATGAACTTGGAGTCTTTGTGGACAACAAATTGATCATGATTCAACAGCATGATGCAAAAGCATAAAAAGCCAATGGGATTTTGGACTTCATCAAAAACAGTATAGTGTCTAGATCTAGGGAAGTCATTGTGCCTTTGTATTCTGCTTTGGTCAGACCTCATCTATAATACTGTGTCCAATTCTGGGCATCACAGTTTAAAAGAGATATTGACAAGCTGAAGGGTGTCCAGAGGAGGGTGACTAAAATGATCAAAGGCCTGGAGATCATGCCCTATGAGGAGCGGCTTAAAGAGCTGGAGATGTTTAGCCTGAAGAAGAGAAGTTTGAGAGGAGGCATGATCACCACGTTTTAATATTTGAAAGGCTGTCATAAGGAAGAGGGAACAGACTTGTTTTCTGCTGCCCTGGAAACTAGTACTCAGAGCACTGGGTTCAAATTACAGGATAGAAGATTCCACCCAAACGTTAGGAAGAACTGCCTGACCATAAGAGCTGTCCAACAGTAGAACTCTGCCGCAGAGTGTGGTGGAGGCTCCTTCCTTGGAGGCTTTTAATCAAGGCTGGATGGCCATCTGTCAAGGGTGCTTTGATTGTGCCCTTCCTGCATGGCAGGGGATTGGACTAGATGGCCCATGTGGTCTTTTCCAACTCTATGACTCTATGATTTTATAACAGGAGAGGCTGGTCAGCGTGACTCAGGAGAAGTGATTTTTTGTCGTGACCAGAAGAATAAAGAGCAAGAAGAACGTCACCTCCCCCTCTTGATTTGCATTGCAGCTAGTTCTTAATGTTATTATCAGCATTATTAAGCACCCAAAGCCTTATGGTGATGGGAATAATAAACAGGAGCAAGCTATAGAGTAGAAGTCTAATCCTTAAAAAAAGTCTGAGCAGAATCCTATTGCGATGGAAAGAGTGTGACGTCAAGGAGAGGCTTAAAATATACTAGGGAGTGGGGATCACATGACAGCCGTGAAACACGAGCTGCTCTTTCTGAAGCACAAGCTTCAGCAGGAAGCCTTCAGGAACAGAGGAGAGTATATTTACAGAAACAGGACTTCGTTTCATCTCCATCCTTCAGTCTCTTCTCAAAGACCTCAGCAGCATCCAGAGAGCTGGAATACAATGCTTTCATATAGTAAAAAATATTGTCCAGAGCTAGTCCAGAGCTTGGGAAAGTACTTTTAAAAAAGGGTAACCGTTATTCTTCTAATTTTCTGCAGTAATATTTATAATGGTGACAATTTGTAGTTTTTGTTGTGGTTCCATTTTTTAAATAACACTTTACTTTCTCATTTCAAAAGAATGATTAGTTACATTTACAGTCAGACCTCCATAGTCATGTATTCTGTAACCTCTGTCAACCATCCATGGACTTGAAAATATCCCCCCCAAAAAAACTAAATTCTGAAAAGCAAATCTTGAGTTTTGCCATTTTATATAAAGGATGCTGCCTTACTATGTCATTGTATATAATGGCACTTGAGTAAGTACAGATTTTTGATATCAACGGGCGGTCCTGGAATTAAACTCCAGTTGGTACCAAGGGTCCGCTGTAGTTACTTAGTAAAGTAAGTGTAGTTACTTTTAAAAAATGGAATATGACAAGATGCTGGCTTATTGTACAAAATGCACTATCAATCTTGTTGCTGCCTCAACTTCTCCCAGCTGAACAGAAGGCAACACTTAAGCCATGCAGTGTTGCTTATCAGCAATTTATTTATTTGCCATAGTTGTACCCAGCCCTTCTCACCCTGAAGGAGACTCAAGGCGGCCTTACAACAGGCAGCAATTTGATGCCATGCACACATACATCAAAATAAACAGTTACAATTAAAACCAAACAATTAAAATATAAATGGTTAAAACAACAATTAAGATCACACCATCCAAATCATTTAGCGAGTACAAACGGAGTAACTGCAGAATAACTTTAAAAATTTGTTGTTTTAGGCCTAAATCCAGTTGCTAGGCTCAACTGGAGTTCACTCACAGAATTAATTGCTATAGGATAAGACAACATTTACATAAATCCAGGTAGTTCATCTCCAATTGGAACTCATTTAAGCTTTAGTTGCACTGTAAAAGAAGGGAAGTTATCCCTTGTTAAATTATCATCAGAGTATAACATTCTTATACCTTCATTATTCCAAAATGGAATTGAGTAAATATAAGCCCCAAGTTATTTATCTATTTATTCACTCATCTATCTATTCACAGCACATTACTACCAAACTATGAATTACTGGCTTTCAGAATAACTGCCTGCAAACCTATGTCCATCTGCTTTACTTCACTGTGCCAACTAGGCAGTCACCAAATAGAGAGAAAGAATAGCCCTGAGCTGTTCCTGGAAAGTGGTAGCAAAAAAACAAAAAACAAAAAGAAAAACAGATGCAACTTCATGTTTGACTGCCCATCATTAGTATCTGTGTTGGCTGAACATGGAGAGCTATGAACTGTGGCTCTTCACTAATCTGTTTGCTTGTTAGCAATTGATTGTGGAATTTTTGCCTTGGCCTGATTATTGAATTGACATTAAAACAATTTCTTGCTTTCTAAAATGAAGGAAAGAAATACTAAAATTTGGTCTGATTAGATGAAAATTAAAGTCCAGCAGAAAACACTGCAATTGCTGCAAAATGCAAAGAAGTATTGTCTGGTTTGTGATTGTGGGAGACAGATTACATGCCCAGATAGAAACTTTGATCTGATCCTACAAGGAAGAGCAACATTTGAGGACAAATTGCCACATATTGCCAATAAATTGGAGTCCATGTTTGCATCATTAACCAGCTGCAATAAATCACTACTGACAGAGAGGTCATAAGTTCGAAGCCCGGGTCGGGTTAAACCCCCGACCATTAAATAGCCCGGCTTGCTGTGTTACCTATGCAGCCTGAAAGACAGTTGCATCTGTCAAGTAGGAAATTTAGGTACGCTTTATGCGGGAGGCTAATTTAACTAATTAACAACACCACAAAACTGCCAGCAACATGTTGGAAAAGGAATGAGGAAGTACAGTCACTAGTGGACGTTGAAGCAACAGCTCCCCCTGTGGCCGGAATCGTGAAGCTGGAATGTAAAATGTCTCTGTGTGTTGTTTGTCTGATAACAATGAATGTTTGCCATATATATGTTCATTGTAATCCGCCCTGAGTCCGCTTCAGGGTGAGAAGGGCGGAATATAAATACTGTAAAATAAATAAATAAATACAATTCTGCAATAAGAATTAATAATATATGGCCCCTGGATTATATGGATGTCTCACACTCCTCCCAACCTGCCCCATCCCCATGACTCATTAAAACTGAGCAGATAATCTTCCAGACCATTATTTAAAGGGTTCTCCTCCCATAACACCCCTAGATCTGTCATGGAAAACCATCTTCCTGCTGATGGGGAATAATGGGAGTTGTACTCCAGCACAGTGGGAAATCCCAAGATTAGGAATGTACTACAAAGTCATTCCTGATTTGTCCGTCTGAGTCACAATCCCCATTCAATCAAAATGAGAACTGAGTTCTTCTTCGGTTGTTATCACACCATGTTATTACATTGTCATACCAATGCATTAATCTTGCTTTTGTTTCAGCCTTATCACAAGGCATCTTTGCTTTCCAGACATTGTTGCATTATAGGGTAATTGTGAATCTGTGTTTTTTCCCCATGCTGGAAAGGATCTCTTTTTCCCGCAATAATTCGGTAACCAGTTTGGGTGCAGATATCTCACAGAGCTTTCTTCTATGAACAATCCATTAATAGACATGATGTGGATGTGGCCAGGTTCTCCCTCCCACAAGACTTTCCACGGAAATCTCTAGCAAAGAAACCCAAGACTGCTTCTGGTGCTCAGGCAGGGAAGAACACTTTTATAGTATGGCTAAAACCCCTTTAAACAACCTCTTCTGGCTGTGGATATTTGTTTGGTTGGTGTTATAACATCATATTGTTATCACACATCCTACCATCATACTGTTTTTCTCATTCACGATTATGGCTTCATTTTTTAAAAAAAGAAGAGCCAACCATAAAACATGAGTAGCAGTAAAAGAGTTGATAATGTATTTATTTATTTACAACATTTATACCCTGCCTTTCTCAATGCCAGAGGGGACTCAAGGTGGCTTTACACATAGGCAACTATTCGATGCCTTAAAAACAGTGTATTGGCTCCATTAATGCAGATAAAACACACAAGTCATATTCTTAAAGCACAAATACAGCAGGGTGCAATAGAGAGTGCCAACAATTGCAATATACCTCACAACCTCTGAGGATGCCTGCCATAGATGTGGGCAAAACGTCAGGAGAGAATGCTTCTGGAACATGGCCCTGAAAACTCACAACAATCCAATTGCAAGGTTGGCTGTAGCAGATTTCATGTAGAATAATGTGGCATAAAAGAATGGTGCAATAAGCTCCTAAGATATCTCGATCTTGTTCAACCCCTAATAGGAATAACTAGAGCATATGGGAGTCCATAGGGAAGGGAAGTCACTATTAAACAGTTCATGACTATGAACTGTTGAAAAATAAGAGCTGTTTTGGGTCAGGGTTGGCCTTGAGATGAAACAGTTACAGTTATTGCATCAAGCAGCAACTTCCAAAGGGGGAAATATTTTCCTATCTCTTCTCCATCTCTCTACGGCACTAATGAAGAGCTCCATTTCAGAACAGGGAGATGTTTACGTTGTGAAAATTTTAATACATGGAGCTTTCCTTTTGCAGTGTCTCTAGACTGAAAAGACAAGGATATAAATAGGTCACTGGCCTAATATAAATGGCCAGGCTTGGACCTAGCAGTAGGTGGAGTGAAATATCTACCATAGGCACCAAACAGAGGCAAAGAAACATTAAGACCAAAAGGGAGTCAGATACCCCCCCCCCCCCCGCCCCCACACACACACACCAGTGGTTTCTCCTCTGCCTTTCTTTGGATCTTATGTACCTGCAGTTTCTCAAGTCACCCCTGACATGAAAAATATACTTAAGCCTTTTGCTTCCTTCTTACCTGATATAGTTACATTCCACTTCTTCAAGAAAGTGTTCTCTTTGTCCTTTTGTCATGAGATACCCACTCCAATAACAGTCGCTAGCTATCCCTGATAGATGACATATTTAGGGCTCTTGTTACCAAGTATAGACCAACTCCAGTAGATTTCTTTAAGTTTTCCTGTTTATCTTATGATCTATTCCTGTGCCTACTATACACTCATATTATAATAGCCTGCATAATTCCTGGAAAAAGGAGGGATGCAGTGGCATTGTGATGGAGGACAGTGTTATGTGTGCCAGGTGGTTTAGCCTATGTCCTATAAGTGAGCCTACAGCCCTTAAGTGTTGTAAAAGACACTTAGGCAGCACCATCATAAGATTAAATTGCCAGTCTAGTCAGATTCTGAGCTGACTAGAATGGGCGGGGGGGGGGGGGGGGGGAGAGAGAGAGAGAGAGAGAGAGAGAGAGAGAGAGAGAGAGGCCATCTTTTTCTTTGCGTCAAGCCAGGGCTGGTCCTCCTACAGAGTGCATCTACACTGTAGAATTAATGCAATTTGAAACCACTACAGCTGCTATAGCTCAACTGTATAGAATTGTGTGAGCTGTAGATTCACAAGGTTTTTACCCTTCTCTGCCACAGAGTGCTGGTGCCTCACCAAACTGCAAATCCAAGGATTGCATATCACAGAGCCATGGGAATTAAAGTGGTGTCTAACTGAATTAGTTTTCCAATGAAGATCTGTCAGATGGCAGTACAGGATAGGATCTCTAGCCCACAATACTTGGCTTTTAGAACCAGACATTTAGTCCAGCTGTTATTATTCTCCACAGAGCACTGCTATCTTATGGTCCATGGGGCACAGAGGAGTGCTTCTCAGACTATTCAACATGCCAAAGTTGGTACCATATTTGTGTGTATTAGCGACAACTGTTTTTTCTTGAAAATTGCCATCTGCTGGTAGCCAATAGTTTGTGGACCAGCACTGGTCCAGGAGCCACTACTTTTGATAGTACTGACATAGGGATAATCTACATAGTAGAATTCATGCATTTTGACACCACTTTAACTGTCATGACTCAATGCTATGGGGTCCTGGGGATTGTAGTTAGGTGAGGCACCAGCACTCTTTGGCAGAGAAGTTTATAAAACCCAGCTCCCATGATTCCATTGCATTGAGCCATGGCAATTAAAGTGGTATCAAAATCTATTAATTCTACAGTATGGGTGCACCATAAAGGGCATGGCTAGGGATAATGGTGGGGAATGGGTGGATGGAAGCCAAGGTAAAGGGGGAACATGATCTCTCTTTCCACTTCAGGGTTCTGCTACTAGGTAAGGTAAAGGTTTTCCCCTGACGTTAAGTCCAGTCGTGACCGACTCTAGAGGTTGGTGCTCATCTCCATTTCTAAGCCGAAGAGCCGGCATTGTCCATAGATACCTCCAAGGTCATGTGGCCAGCATGACTGCATGGAGCGCCGTTACCTTCCCGCCGGAGAGGTACCTATTTATCTACTCACATTTGCATGTTTTCGAACTGCTAGGTTGGCAGGAGCTGGGGCTAACAGCGGGCACTCATTCCGCTCCCGGGATTTGAACCTGGGACCTTTCGGTCTGCAAGTTCAGCAGCTCAGCGCTTTAACACACTGCGCCACCACCAGGGGCCCTGCTAGAGGCAGTAAAATATCTTCTATTCCCCCTGATGGCTTCTTTGGGGTTATTTTGACAATACAGAGGTAAATCTGACAGATGTGATTTCAGCATCGTAGCCAAATCATCAACACTTGATGAAACTCTCCTTGCCAAGATCTCCTGGCATCTCTAAGTCTAACCCTGATTTATTGAAATGGGTTATCTTCGCTCAGATTAAGCACAAGTTATCAAACAATCCCTCTTTAGCATGCAAACTGAGCCAGATCCGTCAATCTCTTCCCACATTTTGAAGTTTCCTCCCTGCAGATCCCCAGTGTCATGTTTCCCAAATTAGTTCTTACCTGCCTCCCCTCTTTCCTTTCCTGGCCCCTTTTTCCTTTCTGTCAAGCTGAAATGGCTATGAATGAATGGGCCCTGCGTCATGTGATGCCATCACCATGGAGACAGATGGCAGCTGTAAGATGTAAGATTTCGGGATCACAGGAGGCTGGCTGCATAACCAGCAAGTTATTTATAGGTTGGTGTTTGTGAATTTATGGAGCTGCGTCTGCTTTTTGAGCGTGGTGTTTAATCTTCGCCATTTCTCATCAGGTGGGCATGGGATTATTTCGCTTTGCACTCAGGCATTAGACAAATCCCTCCGAATTCTGAATTGAATGCGGAGGAAGGGGGATTCTCCAACAACGTATGCCAAGATCAGGAGAGTTCGGGATTCATGCTCAATTTATTTTCTTATTCTTAGATGCTCCCACAATCATGCTCAACACAGCTCATTTCACAACTTTCAATATTTCCTGTTTAGACCAGGTTTTTTTTTACTGATGTGAAGTAGCAAATAACAGAGCAATGTCTCCATCCACTCCCACACTGTCAAAATAGATTGTAAGTTATTTTTACTCCTGAAAATCCCACAAATGCTTATCCTCGAGATCAAAATGATAATATGGATATGTTAAATGTTTGCTGTCCTTTCATGCCACTCCAAGTCAGATGGTTGGAGACAACACTTTCATTCTTCCTATTTGTAGGGCTGCCCCTATAAACAAATTGTCTATGAATGCACAAAAGAGAAATTCTTGTGCAATTTCTTGCATAAAAGGATAGCAAACATTTAACATATCAATATTATCATTTTCAAACAAAAAAGCTTATTTTCATTCTGTTCATATAACTGGAAGGCAGTACGTTATATCATGGATCATACTAATGGGTATCCATAGGGGCACAGGAAGATGTCTTACCCAGAATTAGACTACTGGTCCTTGTAAATCAGTGTGGTCTCTATGGATCCTTGGAATAATCCAGAATGTTTTTCCCAAGATGTATTTACATTGTAGAATGAATACAGTTTGACATTACTTTAACTGCCTTGGCTCAATGCTATGGAATCATGGGAGTTGTGATTTTTCAAGGCCTTCAGACTTCCTTCTAAAATGTCCTGGCGCCTCACCCAGTTGCACAAGATTCCCAAATACTGAACCAAGGCAGTTAAAGTGGGTCAAACTACATTCATTCAGCAATGTAAACTCATCCCAGTTTTACATGCAGGTGGTGGAAATTGATCCTGGACATTTTTGCATGCAAAAGATATAAGTTAACATGGTACTAAGCTCCTTCCATCTCTAGTTTAGTTGGGATCGCCTTTCAGTGACTGCGCTACAGTTGAACATCTTTATGAAATGTATTTAGTCTGACCTTAAGCATTTTACTACCCTAAAAATGTTACTAATTTGATGCAATGAAGAGAAAGTAAAACATTAACATTTTGATCTCAATGGAAACATATATAATCAAACCCTCAATGTGTAATATCTATATCTCTATATCATAGTGAACTTTATTCTCTGTCTATTTTCTGTCTCACTTTTCTTGCTTCTGTTTCCAGGCAGATAGTAAATTATAGTTGAAGAAGAGCTTCCTATTTTTTCCAATAAAAAGCTTCCTTTGAATGTTACAGAGTAATGCAACAGGGAGATTTAACCGTGTACAGATCTTGATAGAAATAACATATGCATGACTTGTCTTATGACCAGATTTGTCTTGTGATCTTACAGAGTCATTTCTATCTTTTAGAATGAGAGACAGAAATCTAGAAAACCACTAAAGGGTGATGGTGATGATATTTGTATCCCACTTTCCTCTCCCAAAGAAGACTCAATGTAAAAGGGAAGGGTACATATACTATAGCTACCTGGTGAACCCCTGAGGAATGCCTTGGGTCCCCAGGAGGTCTAGGTTTAACCCCAGGATTTCCAATCCCTGCATTTGCATAATATCTGCTCAAGGTTGTTAAAGAAAAGATTGGCTGTATCAAGATCATGGTGAAGATCCAATTATTTTAATTTACTTAAGCTAAACAAAGTCAATGCATGTCAATAGCATATTTAACCAGTTGACCTAGATTGTATTTCTGGTTCATGCACAAACAAATGTAGACAATTAAGACTAGACCGAGGTTTAGGTATAACTAGAAGAGACTATGGAAGTCAAATCCAAAACATCTACTGTAAGCATTATTAAATTTGGTTCCAGCTGCTACCATATAAAATACTCTCATATAATCTTGGTGAATGTGTCATGTCGTCTTGCCAAACTGTCCCTTCTTCAGGTTCACTGAGCTTCTCAGATAATCAAACGCTGGCAGGTATGTTGGAGTAAGCAACTCTTTGGTATATTGCCATTTAGGGCTGATGCTAATTCTTTCTTGTATGGAACATGTCACTTTTGAATATTATTAAAAATGGACTGGGTAAAATCCTCTGAGCCAGTAAAGAATTCTGTAGTGTCATGAAGATTGTGATAATGTAGCCATGTCCTTTAATTTACTCTCTCAGCAGAAGAGCCAGATGGAAATGGGGGTGGCTTTCAGATTGTGTTAAGGCTGCTTTCAGATATCAAATTAACAATGGCGAGTGCAACTGTTTAATGCACAAGGTCAGTCAACTGTGCTGTTTGCTTCTAGTCACATTAGCACAGGATCATAGCTGCATATCACTTTTCTCTGCATACATGTGTATATATGCCTTCAAACCACCTGCTGACTTATAATGATACCATGAAGTTCATAGAGCTTTCTTAAGCAACAAATACTCAAAAGTGATTTTCCATTTCTGTCCTCTGAAATATCATCTACAGTATCTGGTCTCGATAAAATAGTGAAGAGTAGAGACATCACACTGGCAACAAAGATCTGCATAATTAAAGCAATTGTATTCCCTGTAATAACCTATGGATGTGAGAGGTGAACCATAAGGAAGGCTGAGTGAAGAAAGATAGACGCTTTTGAACTGTGGTGTTGGAGGAAAATTCTGAGAGTGCCTTGGACCGCAAGAAGATCCAACCAGTCCATACTCCAGGAAATAATGCCCGACTGCTCACTGGAAGGAAGGATATTAGAGGCAAAGATGAAGTACTTTGGCTACATAATGAGAAGACAGGAAAGCTTGGAGAAGATGATGCTGAGGAAAACGGAAGGAAAAAGGAAGAGGGGCCGACCAAGGGCAAGATGGATGGATGGTATCCTTGAAGTGACTAGCTTGACCTTGAAGGAGCTGGGAGTAGTGACAGCCAACAGGGAGCTCTGGTGTGGGCTGGTCCATGAGGTCATGAAGAGTTGGAAGCAACTGGACGAATAAACAACACCTGGTATTCATTGCTGGTCTCCCATCCAAGTGCTAAGCAGCGCTGACCCTGCTTAGCTTCCAAGATCAAATGGGATTGAGTGCCTTTAGGGAATTTAGGCCCTTCTCTGTATATGTACTAAGAAGTAAATCCCCCTGATTAAACTAATTAGTGGGATTTAATTCTCTGTATTCATACTAAGAAGTAAATCCCACTAATTAAATGGGGGCTAGCTCCCAGGTAAAAAGACATAGATTTTCAACCTTAGTTGGGAATATATCATTTGTGAATGTTGTCAATATGAGACAGTAGGAAGGGAGGCCCTCTTTTTAATGTAAATGTTCGGTGAAGAGAGGTCTTTCCTTTATTATTTATTAAAGACATTTGTTTATCACTCTTCTGCCCACCAGGATTACCAAAGTGATATCCCCCTTCTCTCTTTTTTTTCTCATTGGCAAGTTCCTATGCAGCAATACGATTCTAAACACATATCAGATATTTGGCATGAGACCCACCTGATCTTTCTCAGAAAGGAGTTCCATAAACAAGGTGAGGCTGCAGAGAAAGTTTTAATGCTGTGTGCTTAGCAACTTTATAGAGGCCCCGCTGAAATTTCAAATGAGGAGGTGGTCTTTCAGATGCCCTGGCCTCAAAACTATTTAGAACTTTATAGGTCTACACCAGCATCTGGAAAAAGGAGAAAAATAACAACACATGGGAAGCTAGTGTAATTGTTTTAGGATTGGTAACATCTGATATCCAAAGCAAAAAATTGCATTTTGCCTTAGGCGTTGCTTCTAAATGCTCCTCAAGGGCAGTTACATATCCAGTGGCATTACAGCAGTCTAACTGAAATGTAATAAAAGCAGATGTGGATACAACCAAATCCTCTTTTGTATTACAGACCAGGAAGAGCAATATTTAGCATAAGCTCAACATCCTTAATCTGTGAAAATTGCTCTTTTCTCCTTCTGCATGTATCTGTGCCTGGCTAACCTGTTCACGAGACGTTGTGGATGCCTTTCAAATAAGCTGCTCGGAGGCATGGATGTCTTCTGCACAGCACTTGTTTGCCCAGAGTTTCTAAATGTTATTATTACTTTTGGATAACCTCCTCTAAAGCCTTGTATTGGTAGCTGTAATCCAAGCAAGTAAGTTTTCCAGATTCTGATGATGATCTGTTACAACACATGTTTTCTTCAACATGTATACTAATCGGTGCTGGCAGACACAGTGTTGTTAATGCCAGAACAGCCAGCATTAGCTCTAGTTTTTAGGGTAAATGTCAATATGAATCAGACCTTTGAAAATACAACTTTTTATTATTCCTAGTGGTAGGAGTAACTTAAAAAAAAACCCTGGTTTTACAAGCTCTGGGTTTGACAATTTTCAGCTGCTAAAGGTCCTGTACTCTTGAACTGAGCCGGTGCAGATATTAGAGGACCAGAGGTAGCATAAAGTTAGAAATCTGCAGAATGTGGATGCAATCAGACTGGGATCAGTAAACCTACAGGTGGGATTGGCCAGAATTTTGCCAAACATGGATGGTGTCTGGCAGAATCCATTAATAACATGGAAGCTGCCATGCCTTGAGGAAGCATCTCTTGATGTGGAGCAGCTTTCCCATCACTGTCATTTAGCTCTTTCTCAGTTAGCAATGTCAAAAGAAGGAAGCGTGATGGAAAAGTTTAACCTCTCTTTCCTGCAGCCTTCTTATACTGCTGTCAACTGTTGCTCTGCTAACTGTGCTCCAATTGAAGAATGCCCTCTGCTTGGAAATTAAATTGGCATCCAGCACCAAATCAAGGTATGGCTATTAACAATGAAAGTCTTGGGGGCCTAATTTAATTTTACATACACAGGTACATTTTTATTTTATAATTCTTGAAGCCTTTTAAGAAAGAACCAGCAGATGTCTGAGTGCTGGGTGCTGTACTTTGGTTTTGAAGACTAAGCTTCAAATCCCCACTTGGCCATGGAAACTCACAAGGTGAAGATAGACAAGTCACACCCTCTCATACTCAGAAGGAGACAAAGAGAACCCCTTCTGGCTAAAGTTTATAAAGAAAACCCCACGATAGGGTCACCCTAAGCTGGAAATGACTTGAAGACAGACAACTACAACAAAGCCTTTTAAGCTGCTTTGACTTTTTTCGTTGAATATGTTTTCATTCTGTGCAAGCTACTGTATTTTGCTGGTTTAATCTGGAATTGTTTTCAGCTGTTTATTGTTTAATCTATCCACTTAAACTCCCACAATGAAGGGCAGGATATAAATATTTTAATCAATAAATAATTGGGAAATGGTTAAGCAGTAAGTGCATTGAGAAAGTGGAGCCATTCTCAGTCCACAGGGAGAAAACACAGAGAGCTCTCCAAATGCTGATCTCACCTGAATTGCTGGGGCAACTGACTGTGCCCTTGGACAGCAATGAACAGGACTGGAGGATGCAGGTGAGAAGGAGCAAGGACTGAAATGCTGGGCATGGGACAGTCCAGTTGGCAGCTGTTACAGGAGTGAGGTGGAATTGAAGACAATACAGTTCCCAAGTTATAAATATCTGACATACACACGACTCATAGTTAAGAATGGGGTAAGACAACAGGATGTGAGAAAAATCTACCTCTCAGGAGGGAAATTCACTCCTGGAAGAGTTATCATGGGAAAAAAATGTCTCCATTTAAACTTTCTCACCAATCCTTGTTTCCACAACAAGCCAAAGTTTTCAAAATCCAATTATCACAAAGACAGAAAGGGAGGTGAAATCTTCTGAACTGTGGCACATATAGCAAAACAAACACCACAGGAGTGTTAACCCTTCCCTATGCTACCCATAGCTTATAGATGGATAGACAGACAGACAGACAGACAGATAGATAGGATGGCATTACACTTAAAAATGTATCTGTTCTGACTTACATATACATTCAACTTAATGGGGAAAAAACCTTACAGAACCAATCTTATTGTATCGGCAAAATTTACTTAATGGGCATCAACCATATTCACTAGAAATATAGGAGACACCTCAGAACCTATAGATCTTTGGGTATCCTTCTGGATTGGTAGCTGAATCAAAAGTAAAAGAGTTCAATCTGGATGTATATATAAGTACAGTATGCATTTATGCATTTGTATATGTTTATATAGAGAGAGCAGGCCTGGTGTAGTTATAAAAGAGTTGGACTACAGCTTTGGGAAACCAGTGTTCAGATTTATGCACAGACATGAAAATGCACTAACCTTGAGTGAGTCACACTCTCTCGGTCTAAAAGGAAGGCAATGATAAGCTTCCTCTGAATAGATTTTGCAGAGAGGAAACAGGATAAGATCGTCATAAACTGGAGCTGACTTTAAGCTACATAACAATAGCAACACAGAAACAGATGGGTGCATTATCTACATGCTGCTTTTCTGATAGGATATTTTCAGTACTTTATAATCTGAGATACTGCAACAGCCAGGAACAATGACTGCCAGATGGGTAGCTGTAAAAAAAGAAGAACCCCATAAAATAGTCATTACACAGGCCTGCAAAGCTAAGGGGAATAAAATCGTTTTTTTTAAAAAAATGTATGCTTGTTTTACAGGTTGGCATTCTCAATCCAAAAAATGTCCTCAGATATTTTTTTCCATCACATAGTTATTTTTGCAACTTGTTTTGACATTTTTATGCTGTAACCTGTGACTGAATAAAATTAACATTGAAACGAGTAATTAAATTTGTGAAAAAACTGTGTGCAACCTGGCATTTTTATAGTGTTCCTCAAATTCAGCAACTCAAAATACATTAAAATGGCTACAATATAGAAAAAAAATGTTTTCCATTGTGGACCTGTGATTTATTTATGCACTCATGGGAAAAAGTCACTTCTGGTTGCTTAAGAGTTACTATTAAAATAGGCCAAACTAATGTTAGGGACAACTACCCTAAAATATAGCAGAGCATCCAAAAAAGGAAGCAGAATACACAAAGTTGAGCATTAGCTCACAGCTAGCAGAGTGTCAGGTGCCACTGGTTGTGGCTGTAAAGAATTTAGGCAGGCAAAGATGCAGCGTCTAATCTTTAAAAATCACAAAAGGTTTATTTACAATAATAAAGAATAACTGAATTTCTTAATAGGTAAATAACTGAGTCTGAGCTACTCTAACACCCATCTCTTCTAAGGTTTCAAGAGAGGGAAAAATCATCCAAGCATTTCATCTCTCTGACACACGCATGCTCTCCATACTAAGATGAAAGAAACAGAAGTCAAAGTAAAGGCTTGAAGTAGAAAAGTATCCATTCTACACAACCAATCAGAATGAGAGCAGAAACAGAGTGGAGAGAAAAAAAATAGATACATTCCCAACTGTCATACAGGAGACATGGGGAAAGGGAAACTCTTGGTCTATACTAAGCTAACCAAATTGTTCCTCATTGAGGACTTGAGACTTGGACAGCGTGGGGTTGAATTCCTACAGTGAATACTACTGTATACATAATACTATACCACACTATAAACTCTGCATTGACTAGATATTAATGTTGAAATACAGTAATTAAAATAAAATAAAGACAAACTTAACTTAAGCTTACATTTCTTCTACAAATTGATTTAATTTAAATTTAAAGTATTAATTCTTTGTTGTTGTTTTTTTGCTAATTGATTAATGGTTCTGGTTGCTTGAGTTCTGGGTTATTGAACTCAAGTAACCAGAACCATTAAGCAACTAGAAAAAAAATCAAAGAATTAATACTTTAAATTTAAATCATTAGATATGTATATTGGTATTCCAAAATCCCAAACATTTCTGGTGCCCAAGGATTTGGGACAAAGGATACTCAACCAGCACATCAAGAGAGTGCCCAAAGGGGTGCTGCTTTGAAACCAAAGGGTTACATTTCCTAGTTTTGGCTGTTGTGAAGTTCCCTGGTTTTTCAGACTTCAAACAGAGGGAAGAGGAACCCACTGGCCTTCTGGCTTTCAATCCATTTTGGAACCATGCAGATGAGGGAACTGGGGATGTTTAGCTTGGAGAGATGGAGGCTGAGAGGGGACATGAGTGCCAGCTTTAAATATCTGATTAAAGGTAAAATGGGACAAAAAGCAATGGATTCAAATTACAGAGGGGAAAAAATTCCACCTAAATATAATGAAGAACTTCCTCACATGAGAGCCGTTTGATAGTAGGAAATGCTGCATGGGAGTGTGTGTGGTGGAAGCTCCTTCTCTGGAGGTTTTTAAGCAGAAGTTGGATGGCCATCTGTTGGGAGTGCTTTGAATGTGTTTCCCAGCATGCGGGGGACGGGTCCAGATGGTCAGGACTCCATTTTGTATTCAGTCTGCTTTACACCTCCGTGGAGGGGCATGCCTTTTGTATCAAACCTCATTTTGTTTTTGGTTTTTTAAAATAATTTTTATTGGTTTATAAGTGTAAATACAGCGAAAGCGAGGAAAATAAAATTGATGGGGATGGTGCAGAGAAGTGGGGAGGGGAAAGTAGGTGAAGAGACATAAGGAGAAAACAGGGTAAAGAGAGAGGGAAAAAAGAAAAAATAGTAAGGGGGAGAGGAAAAAAGAATAACTTCCCCCCATAAAAAACAAACAAAAAAAACACTTCCCATTGTCCTCTTGAGGAGTTTTAGTTGTTTTATTCATTTTCTTTTCCAGTTGACTCTCAAAAAGTTTTTGTCTTCATGCGTCAGATAAGTTTATTGTGAATGTGTTTCACTTTTTTGAATATAATCTCTGAAGCCTGTCCAGTCCGTCTTCTTTTTTCCGTCACTTAATTTCTGTGTTAGAATGTCCATTTGTATTAAGTCCAGCAATTTTATAATCTAATCATCTGTAGTGGGTACATTTTTTTGTTTCCAAACTTTGGTTAAAACTAGTCTTGCAGCCATGCTCATTAAGAACATTTTATCTTCATTTTCCTTCAATTTTCGACTTGTTATGCCTAATAGATATATTTCCAGTTTTAATGGGAACTTGATTTGTAGTATTTTTTGTGTTATCTGATGTATTTTTTCCAGTACCTATTAATATTCTTACACTTCCACCATTGGTGGTAAAAGGTTCCTATTTCTTTATCACATTTCCAGCTTTTATTGGATATCCGTCTGTTAAATTTGGCTATTTTGACTGGAGTATAATACCACCTGAATTGCATTTTGTACCAATTCTCTCGTATCTCGATTGCTACAGTATATTTAAATTTTTTGTTCCATATTTCTTCCCACTGATTTAAGTTTATATTGTGCCCTAGATCTTTGGCCTATTTAACTTGACAGTCTTTAATCTGCTCTTCTTCTGTTGTCCATTGCAATAACATTTGGTATAATGTCTTAATATTTTTTCTCCTTTTGCATCAGATTTTTTTCTCATTTTGTATCAGATTTCAGTGGAGGTGGATGCATGCATTTTGCTGTTTGGACTTCAGTATAGGAGTATGCTTATGGACTTCAGTGAGTACAAGTATGCTTGAAGACTATGGACTATTGATTAAGAATGATACCCTGTGTACTCAACACGGAGAGAAACTACATCCTATTTATAACTGACCTTCAATAAGAAATGTGCCTGTAAGGTGAATTAATACAAGAAGTTTGTTAGTAAACAAGATATGTTATTTTTCAAAGAAGACAAGATCTCTGGTTGCATATTTTAAACACCAAGAGGTTTCAAGGGAATGTATATCTTTTGGGCAACTGCAATTTCAACTTGAAAGAAACAACCATCCTCTGCTAACCAAATATATATTTTTATAGTAGCATGTCTTTGTCCTTCAAAGACATGGTTCTTCAGTTTAACAGCTGAGTTACCAGTGTGCCATTACATGAATGCTTATGAATATCACTTGTTCAAAGGGTTGGCTTTTCTTGACTAGTGGTTTTCAAAAGGTGATCTCCACATATTCATGGAGATTCACATTTGCCAAAGGGATATGGCATCATTTTTTTCCATTTTCAATAAAGTTACGGATTGCCATTTATTTCCAAAGGGGTGAGTGCCCAGAGACTGGGTGTAGTTATTTCCAATAGCCCTTGAGTTCTCTTCCACCTCGAGGATTCTGTGATTCTTGGAAGGAGGCGTCCTGCTCTTCGCGGAGGCCAAAGCCAAGGGCCTCCGTGCGCTTCCGCTCGCAGCCGCCTTGCTCAGGGGCTCACTTTCCCCGCAGTGAGCCAGGCTGGTCTTTGGCCCACGCAGCATCAGGTGGCGCGGTCGGCCTTGGCCCCAGTCGTCCAGGCAGGCAGGCAGCGAGGCTCAGCCCTCCCCAGGGACCCCAGGGCTTGGTGCAGCCAACCCCTCAAGCCCCGCGCTTTGCCCCCTCCTCTCCCGTCACTGACGCGCATCCTTGGGCGAGTGACTCAAGCCCACGTCACGCGCGCCCAGCCAAAAAAGACGCGCTCGCCTTTCCCTCAGGAAGGGGTGGGAAAGGAGGGAAGACAGACAGACACACACACACACAGAGACGACGCTCCCAGGTGCGCTCGCGCTCTCCCTCCCTTCCTTCACGCGCCCGCGCTTTGGGCATTAGCAGCAGCAGCAGCAATCAGCACACGGCAGCACCGGCGCGCGCCACCGGCACGAGCCACCGGTGCAAAGTTGGGCGGGCGCGCGCGCGCGCGTTCAGCTCCTGCTCGAGCCAGCAAAAGGCACCAGGGCCGGCACCTGAAGGCAAGCGCGGAGGAGCGGGAGCGGCGGAGGGAAAAGGCACCCGGGAAAGAGGAAGAGGCGCCCCGGGCCAGGTTGCCTTCGCCTTCCGCAGCTGCAGGAGCCCTACCGGCGTCGTCCCGCTGAAGCCACCGCGCAGGTAAGCCTCTCAGGGCGCATCTATACCTTATGAACGGAACATACTTTTGGCAGCATTTCAACTGCCCTGGCTCAAGGCCATGGAGTCCTAGGAGCTCTTAAGCCGCCTTTGGCAAACTGCAAATCCCACCTTCCCCAGCATTGACCCCGGGCCCTGGCAGTGAAAGGAGGGGGGGGGGGGGCACACGGCATTCATGCCACGGTACGGAGGCCCCTTCCGCCCCCTCCGGCCCGACGGCGCTCTCCTGCCCCATCTGGCCTTCCCTCCGTTTCCCTCGAAACAGGTCAGGCCGCCTCCTCCGCGGAGAGAAGCTTCCGTTGCCAGGCGGGAACAGACACGGGGCTCGGGGGAGAAGGAGACATGGGCGAGCCGAGGGGACGGCGAGCCTCACCTGCAGCCTACAAATAACTGGCCCTTGGGGCGGAATTGAAGGGCCCGGGCCCTTGGAGGCAGGCAGGCAGGCAGGAAGGATAGGTAAGGATGAGTGGCTTGCCTCTGAAAGGGGGGAGAAGCCCGCCTTTGCCGCCTCACCAGGAAAGCAAGGTCCCAGGCCCTCCTCCCGCCATCGATGCCTCCTGGAGCCTGACCTTGATGGTAACATTGAGAGGAGAAGCAGCAGCCGCCGCGCCGCCCTCATGAATAATGGACGCGTGGAGCCCGATTCCCCGCTCCTTTGGCAGGCCCGCACCGCAGAGCCCTCGTTCGGGTGCACCGAGGTGGGCAGGGATGAGCTGCGCGCTGGGGTTTCCGCGATTTGGTTTTTGAGTTGCTGTGAGTTTTCCAGGCTGTGTGGCCATGTTCCAGAAGCATTTTCTCCTGACGTTTCGCCTGCATCTATGGCAGGCATCCTCAGAGGTTGTGAGGTCTGTTGGAAACTAGGCAAGTGGGCTTTTATATAAAAGATTCCCCCAGGCTGAAGGCAGCCAGGCTTTGAAGCTGAAAGCTGGCCAGTTGCAATTTTCACACTTGTCTCCAACAGAGAGAGTTCCTTCCCTCACCTGGACGTTCCACAGATCTATAACACCCCACTTGCCTAGTTTCCAACAGACCTCACAACCTCTGAGGATACCTGCCATAGATATGGGTAAAATGTCAGGAAAGAATGCTTCTGGAACATAGCCATACAGCCCAGAAAACTCCCAGCAACCCAGTGATTCTGGCCATGAAAGCCTTTGACAACAATTTGGTTTTTGTCTTTAAATTGGGTTTTGTCTTTAAACCTGATGATGAGTCCTAGGGGATCACTTCTATCCTGGGCAGAAGAAAAAAAATGGTATCTGTGTATTTTGGGATTTTTGAAAAAATAGTATTACACGTCTGCTAAATAAGTAATTCATTTCAAGGACATCGACATTTTAACTAGCAATGATTCATAGAGGATACAGTGAGTCCTTGGTTCACTTCTGGTGGGTACCAAAATCCAGGATGCTCAACTGGAGTTTTCTCAAATATTTTCATATCCATGGATATGGAAGGCTGACTGCACATCCAGGGCTTTAGCATGTATATGCCGACATTTATTTATTTATATTTATTTATTAAAAACTTTCCTGTTCAGACAGGCCTTTAGTGAAGAAAACTTATCTGGAGTGATAAGAAACATCATAAATGTTTATGGACTGGAACAAAGTGCAATATAATCTGAAATGATGCCACAAGAATGAGAATGTATATTGTTGTTGTTTTAAACTGTTTATTTTAAGATGTTTTAAACTTACTATTAATGTATTTGGACTGTTGTTTACATGATTTTAATATGTTGTAAGCCGCTTTGGGTCCCGTGAGGGAGAAAAATGGGATATAAATAAAGATTTATTATTATTATTTACTTAATTTTGTTATCCCACTATGTTGGGACTCAAGACAGCTAACAGCGAACAAATGCCTTTCAGTTTAAGAAACAGAGGTCAGAACTAACAGGGTGGTGTCCTAACTGCAGCATAAGTGCTTTTAAAAGGTCAGAACAGAGATCTCAGTATGTTCCTAGCTCAGAATTTTTTTTAAAAAAAAACCTTGGTGTGTGCATATGTGTGAAATTCCGTTAGCACTTCCACTTTAACCAAAATGAATTTAGGGCAAGATCTTAGGTTGCCTGCGAAGAAGGCAAAATGGCACCCTCACGCTCTTTCCATATTCAAAAGCCAACAGGCTGGCAGCTAAATATGATTTCTCTACTGGTGACAAGACAGCATCCTCCATATAACCCAATGGTACTACATTAATATAAAAGACAAGGGGCAGAATGGCACACACCGTTCGCTTCTCAGTCATACTGCATACTTTTCAGCATCTGCTTTGAGGAACCTGTCTCATTCTTTCTAAGGACAGTATCAGTCCTGTTCCATGATCTGATGTTTATCTCAGGTAGACATATAAACAGTGGGTATTTTAGTGCCCTATATGAAATATTTAAATTAGGATGGTTAAAAGTTACACTAGAGACAAAAGTGAATCCCATTCCATGGTGAATTGCCTTTCCTGAAGGCTTTCAGGAATAACTGTTCACATTTTAAATGTTTTGAAGGTCATGCAAACAGTTCAGAAATCAATCAAACCCAGTGGAAGTCTGTGTACATTCAGTTTTTTCAGCTTTTGGGGGGCAGTTTGAAAGGTCCATGAAGAGCCCTAGTACCTCAAATTTACCCCTGGATCCACTGCATTTGTCCACTCTGAATTAAATGGTACCCAGTCACTGCATCTGTCAAGACTTTTGGGGCTATTGGATCCTCCCCATGTCTCCCATTTGATGGCGTCCTTGCCATGCTTTGATGAGGTCTCTTTCACTGCCACTCCAGTTCCTGCAGCTGGGCCTGCTGGACAAGCTGTTTTCTGTTGTTTTCAATGTGTGCCAGGACATGTCCTGAGACCACTGTGTAGACACCCAGCCTAAGATGGAATTTCCCATTTCCTTCTACCAAGCCCATCATCCTCCATTCATGCTTTGTTGTGCTCAGGCATCAAAATACATGTGCAAGAATCCTATTGGTAATCCCAACTACAGCAGACCTACTGAATCGATTGTGAAGTGGTAAATCAATACCTATATACATTCCTTTGATTCAATGGGTCTGCTCTCATTTGGACAACTAGAGAACATGATGTAACAAAGCATAGCTTATCTGTTTCATCTGCTTTGCAGCAAAACTACTGTTCCTTCAGAGTGTGTCCTTAGTCATCCCTTTAGAACAGGGCAGGAGAAACTTATGGTCCTCTAGATGGTGTTAAACTCTATTTCCCATCAGCCTAGCCAGTTTGGCCAGCAGATGGTGCTGTGATGAGATTAATAATTTGTCACCATCTGGGGGACCCATGGTTTCTCACCCATGACTTAGAATCACCAAAAAGTAAAGCCAGCATGGTATGCAGCTTTATTTTCAAATGACATTTAATTCAACTGCTATTCACTATTATAAATTAATTCTTCTTTGTATACATATGAACTACATATTTTAAGGTTAAATGGATATGTCTGATTAGGCGCTGTTTTGCTGCATAGGCTAGATGGATCTTTCTAGTATGTGATTTTTGTTTAAGCTGCAAATAATACAGCCTTTTTGAAGGACCTCTCTATCCATCTTGATGTTCCCAAGGGAGTAATACAGTTTTTATGTGACTCGGGTTTCCTGTCTTCCAACTCATTTTCTGATGCTGATAGTTAATATGGACCATGAGACATGAAATCTAAAAATTCTGGGATCCCATTCTTAGGCAAATGAATTTGTCAAATGGCCTTGGACCAATCTCCAGTCTATGCCCTGCTTTGAAAATGATTAATTGTGACTAAACTCACAAGCTTTTGTCTCTGAGAATTAAGACTTGGGGTAGGAGAATGAGCTAGAAATGGTAAAGCACTTTTTATACAATTGGAAGTGCCTCGTGCATTATTAATCCTGCAGAATGCATTGCTGGTGGCCCCAGGAGTGGCATCAGCTGAGGTCCTGACATCATTTGGCAGAATTGTCTCTTCCTATCTGTCCCTCCCAACTTGTCCTTCCTCCTCAGGGGTAACATATTCCCTATTTGGTGGCTTCAAGCCTCTGCATCTCCCTTCATGTACCTTACTTTTCACAGCAGAATTGCTTTTGCTTGCATGGCAGCAATCCTATATCTGATAGGGAGACATTTATGCAGCAGGGTAGAATGAGAGAACAATTATCCCTGTAAGTAACTATGAGCAAGTATTGTGTGGTTGGACTAAACTCAATCCCCACTCAGCTATGGAAACCCAGTGTGTGACTTAGGGCAGGTTGTTGTGTTAGTAGATGGCAAACCTCATCTGAAGTGACTGGCTTGACCTTGAAGGAACTGAGGGCAGCAAAGGCCGACAGGAAGCTTTGGCGTGAGCTGGTCTATGAGGTCACGAAGAGTAGGAAGCGACTGAACAAATAAACAACAACAAAACCTCATCTGAAGATGCCTATCTAAGAAAATCATTTGATGGGGTCACCATAACTCACAGATTATTTGGAGGTACATGTCAACAAGAACAGTGAGTATGAGATGGATAATACTGGTTGGTCTGGCAGGTTGTGTCATCCTGTTTTCTACCACCTATCCCCCTTACTATTCAGAAAAGAACAAAAATCCTTCTAATTTTATAGAAAGGGTATTTTGTCCTTCTCTCCAAAGGCCTAGAAGCTGCCCCCTAATAGTAATAGAATTGATATGCTTTTTGTAGGCTTCTGGGAGTATAACTGTCCATTTTAGAGCATTTTTGTGATGGAGAAAGGCAGGCTCTGATGAGGTCTCTTAGGGATTCAATGAACTCTATGCACCCAACAGGTCATAGATATCACCACTGTAAAAATGTATAAAATAAAAGGCAAAGTTATGTTGGCCTACAACAAATTTTCCCATATCCACAGCTGCGTAATATTAAAATATCACAAATCGGGAGTGAGATAAACAAGAGAAAGTAAACAGTAGCTAACCATTAACATTTGAACATAATCCACAGTGATGATGCTGGGCAGTTCAGTATTAACTTTCAGTCCCCTTCTGCTGTTTTTCATAATGAAGCTGGTCTTGTGTTTTTCTATCAAAATGCCAATTTTCCCTATGACTCTTAAGTAGAAAAATGTAATCTTGTGAGTCACATTTAAGCCAGTCATATGACTAAAATCTTTCATGGATTTCAAATACAGGGTAATATTGTTAGAACTGTTGTCTGCTGCTCTGATAACAAACAAGGAATCAACAAGGACAGTATCAGATGCATTGACTTAATTCCTCACTTCGAGATTATTAATCTTTAAGTGGAATGTTTTTTTTCTCTCTCCCTCTCTCCTTCATAAAACAAAGCACAAGAGTATGAAAGCACTGGTTATGGAAGCAACTGAAAAGAAGTATTTCATTCCCTGACCCTCCTTGCTGAATACCCTAAGGCTATTAACTATTGACTATATAGCAAGAAATATACAGGGTGTCCCAAAAGTTCCCATACATAGGGAAACTGGGAAACTGGGAAACTGTAGTTAAATGTACCTTTATTTACAAAATATTTATTGCAAAATACTACAAAACTCTTCTAATATAAAATTATATATACAGTAGAGTCTTGCTTATCCAACATTCTGGATTATCCAACGAAGTCTGCCTTTTAGTAGTCAATTGTTTTTGTAATCAATGTTTTCAATACATTGCGATGTTTTGGTGCTAAATTTGTGAATACGGTAATTACTACAAATTGTTACCATGTATTTAACTGCTTTTCCTGTCAATTTGTTGTAAAACATGATGTTTTGGTGCTTACATTGTAAAATCATAATGTAATTTGATGTTTAATAGGCTTTTCCTTAATCCCTCCTTATTATCCAACATTTTTGCTTATCCAATGTTCTGCTGGCCCATTTATGTTGGATAAGCGAGACTCTGCTGTATAGGTGTATATATGTGTGTGTGTGTCTCTGTGTGTATACACACACACACACAACTTAAGATGAGTTTAATAATTTTCCTATGTATGAAGACTTTGTAAGTCTAGTTGTGTCTTCCCCAGAGTTGGACACAACTAGACTTCATGTCAGAGAAAACCTCTACCTTTACCTATGGAGAGTTTTGGGACATCCTATGTATTATACCTAGGAGGTTTGATTCCCATCCCACTCCACTGCTCATTTACAAGGCTGCTATTTAGGCTGTTATATTCCTCATTAATTTTAAATGCTCTTAATACTGTAAAGATACTGTAATTGGTTATCGACATCAGCATCATGTGTTGCACCTTTACTGTGTATAAGCTTCAAAAATATGTTATGCTCATAACAACTCTGTGAGTAGATTATTTCTATCCTTATTTTACAGATGGAGTTGGGACTGAAATATTAGTATAGGAATAGCCATTGAATCTATTATTAAGACATAGTTTGAGTTCAGACCTCAGGATTATCTGGACACTGGCCCACATTCACCATCCCTGCCATCTGTAGTGTGGAAACTCCCTCCCTGGGGCCAGATCTGACTCCTTGGAATCCCATTATGGCCTTTTGACATTGCCCAGAAGACCACACTTCTTTCCATGTGTTACCATCCAACCATCTCTTTATTTATACCCCATCTTTCCCCCAGACTGAAGGTGAGAATTAAAATGGACAGATACTCCTATTTACTAGTCTCACAGCTTTTGCACAGTTTTTCTAAAAGATTTGCTGGCATGCTTTTCCTCAGGCTTAGTTACTGATAGTAAGAGCTAAAGATTAAATATGCAGTAAAGCAGGCCCTCTGCTTTCGTAGAGGTTTTATGCAGGACTCCTGCAAAACTTGGAAAACTAAATTAAAATGTTGTTTTTTTTTACTTGAGAGAGCACCTCTCTAGGAATCCCTAGGTCCTCCAGCACAAGCTATGGTCAATTTCTAGCAGAAAAATAAAAATAATCTGTATCATGTTCTCTTATTCCCTGCTGTCTACATTAATGGTTTTTATAACACCACGAAATAGGAGCAAAATGGTGAACTCCATCCCTATCCTTCTAGGCTTGCAGTGGTTTTGGAGAAAAACATGCAGATAAAGCTAGCCACATCACAGATCACCTTTAGAAAGGTGGGAGCTGGAGACACTGTGGCTAATGCCAGTTATCTTCTTACTATTGCTTTACTTTGCACGGAAGCTCCTCACAATACTCATTTTACCTGGGGCCCCTAGGGTTTCATCTGGTAAATGGAAAAAATGTGGATGATCCTTTCTGCTTTCCAAGAAAGACTATCATTTCTAAATGGGATAATGAAACCTGAACTTTACAAGAAGGCTCGTAATAATACAAAGGTCTTTTCTCTATGCAATGAGCATAAATACTATTCAGAAATGCAAACTATTGAAGACACAAGTCAACAAGTTAAAAAAGGAAAACAAACATGAGTGCATCTAGTATGGCCATGGGGTGAAGCTAGGGAACTCTTGTTGCAATGATTCTGGGAAACCAAGTTTGCCTTACCTCCATAGATACATTTTTAGCTGATTGTAAATCCTCTGTACCTTGATTCCCACTGTTTGTTTAGCACATGCTAGCACACATTCTGTGATGAATCTTGACTTGAATTGCCCTTGTTGTGACCTCTCCCCACACACTCCTTTTGGTATATGAGTGGTTTTGAACAGGTGGGTGTATTTTCTGTAGATACATGAAGGAATAACATACACTTATCCTGTCTGGTATATTGTTTAAGAGCCTAGTTTAAATTATTTCATGTGGAGTGGAACTAGTGGGGCAGGGAGAAAGAAGGATTTGGGAGTAACACAAATTAAGAGAGATTTGCAGATCTGAAATGCTATAGATAGTTGGTCTACTTTGTTTTGGATCTGGCACCACCAGCAATAGGCAGAAAGAGCTATTGACTTTCCCATCCCATCTCTGATGTAGGTAACTTTATTATGAACAGAAATCTCAATTCTGCCATGAATTTACAGAGTGGCCTTTAGCCAAGATTCTATATGGGGAAGATTTTGTTGGAACTCTTGTCAATTTAATTATGTAGGGGGAATCAGGAAGGATAGATAGAGTAGGTGTGAAGCCCATAGGCACAATGGAGGGAGAAACATAAGTGAAAGAGGATGACAAAGTTTGATGGGAGTTATACAGAAACTCCAGGAGGAAGATCAGTCAGCTCAGTCGGGCTTTCTGAATACAGCTGTTTTGAACCTTGGAAATGGTATTCTTAACCGTAAGGTGTGTTGCCCAATACCACCAAAACATTTTATGACATTACATTTCACCTTAAGTAAATATCTGATTCAAAATAGTTGTGAATATGTTGGTATTACTGGAACTGAGTGATGGCAAAATGGACTTTTTAAAAAAGCTTCTGTGTGGCTTTTCCACTTGAACTCATTATCTGAAGTTCGATTTATGGCATTTTATGCATAATGAAAGGTAAAATCTTCACGTGTCCTTTTTAGGGATGTAGATTATTTTTATTAACTCTGTAGATCCTCTTCATATCTTGAAAATTGGGGTCAATGATGACTTTAAGAAATCAGTTTTGACATGCAGTTAGCAGAGGTGAGGAGGGCTATAGTAAAAGAGAGACAGAAATGGAGAGACAGGCATATGATATACAGCCAGCTGTGTTCATACTGCTGCATGAAGCGTATATGGTTTCAAAAGAAGAAAGCTATCCATTTCTCCCGTCTTTTTCATTACAATATGCTTCTCTAGGAAGAGAGCTCAGTCCCAAGAATTGCTCCCTGTACATCTGGCTACAATATGCAGGAATGCTGTCCTTGGTGCTGATTCTTCCTGCTGGAGCTGCCTGTTGTAGCAGCAAGTATCCTCTATGTGTTATTGGACTGTAACTTCCAGCCATTCCTCTGTCTTGACCAGGGGTCCCCAAACTTTTTAAATGGGGCCCACGGGCCGTAGTTTGAGGACCCCTGGTCTTGACCATACAGTATTGGATAAAATTTTGGGAGCTATATTCCAACAATATCAGCCAAACCATGAAATTCCTATCACTGTTGTAGCAAGACTTCAGCTGAGAAGCTACATCAGGGTTGCATAGTGTAAATCCTCTGCATGCAGAGTTACATCATGATTGCACTACATACAAGGATTGAATGAAAAATAATGTCTCCACCTTCGTTACTTGGGTTTGGATGGGAATATTTTAATAAATCAAATGCCAAAATAATCCTTGGAATGTGTTCTTTAACTATCACTATTCACTTTTCCACATAATCACCAGCCAATTGGATACATTTCTGCCAATGATGAACAAGTTTTCTGAAGCCATCACGGAAGAAGTTGATACTCTGTTTCTGCAACCAGCCTTTCACAGTACCCATCGTGCACAGATCTTCCGATAGCCAAGCAAAGCAATAATGTGACCCACACGTTCTTGTGAAATGCCGATTATGCTTGAAATTTCTCTCTGAGTGATATGACAATCGTCCTGAATCAATCTGTCAACCTTTTGCTTGTGAAACACTGTGGTTGCTGTCACAGGACGTCCAACTCTTTGTTTGTCACGCAAGTCAGATGTTCCCACTTCAACATCTTTAATCTTACTCACCCAACAACACACAGTACTCACACTATCACCATAAACAGCTTGCATTCTCTGATGAATCTCCTTTGGGGTGACACCTTCTTCTGTCAAGAATTCAAAGACTACACGTTGCTTACATCGCATTGACTGACCGTCTGCACAGGGTTCCATACTTTGCACTTTAATAACACAACCGTTCAATGCTAAGGCTTCCCACCAAATGGAACTGTACTGGAGAGTCTACTGAACAAGCCAGTACCTGCCGCATACCAGTACTGCCATCTGTTGGGGAGTTACGAAGGTGGAGGCATTACTTTTCATTCAACCCTCATAATTCCTGTGTTGTATGGCCATATTGCATGATGGATGTGCAACAAATTGGAACCCTGGAAGAGTACTACTATCATTTAGTAAGGAATAAACAGATGCACATCAGACAAGAATACAAACTTGTGCCACAATATTTCCACAATCTTGATTTAAATGTCCATGAAGTGCATTGGACAAAAATATCCAACTGTTTCTGTAGCAGAAGTTGCACATACATAAGACATCAACAGGATTCGAGTCAGTAGATTCTAATAAAATCTATATTATTTCACTGTGAATCTAGCTCTCTTTTGACAACCTCATGTAACTCTCACACACAAAAATTAAATGTTTCCATCTACTGTGAAGTTGCACATGGGGTGAGAAAAAGAAGATCCAATTCTGTCATTCAAGAGAAAGATCTCAACTTGCTGTTGCTAGAAAGTATAGAGCTGTATCTATCTGTTCATCTGTCTGTCCATCTGTACAATAAAGGCTGTTGCTATGTGAAATTGCTGTTTGTGATGTCACTGGATTGGCTGTTGCTAGGTGAAGTGACCCTTTGTGATATCGCTGGGAAAGAGAAGCGACATGTGTATGGCGGAAGGAAGGGAAAAGCCACAGGAGGGCCATGTTGCCATGGAGATATTGTGAGGTAGACCTTTTCAGAGCTGGAGAAGGGAGAAAGGGAAGGAGAAGGGAGGAAAGAAGGAAGAGAAAGAAAGAAAGAAATCGTAAAAATATGAGTGGAGGAAAGGAAGGAAGGAAGGAAGGAAGGAAGGAAGGAAGGAAGGAAGGAAGGAAGGAGAGAGAGAGAGAAATAGAGAGAGAGGGGGGGAGAGCAAGCAAGCAAAGAAGGAGCAGCAGCCCCTCCCACACCTGGGCATCACTGGGTATATATGCTAGTTGGTCAATAGTAATCCAAAGTATTACACAGCTTCATTTGTGAACTAGTGTATTTCTGTAGTAGAGTGGAGAACCTTTCCTCTCCAGATGACTTGGACTACACTGTTCTATAGACTTCTTGTAGATTGAATTGTAATTGCTCTACTTATATGAACATCAGGAATTACTAGAAGCTTATTATAAAGTTAAACTGTGTCTGAGTGTACATACGTATTACTTGAGAGTCATAGTTTTGCCTAGTAATGGTTGTGGAAACCAGCTGAGACATTAACTGTCTGTGAGCTTCTGAAAGACCTAGTGAATTGCCTGTGCGTTGACGAGGATTCATAGGGGAATTTAAATGCTTAACAATAAGATATGTTGGACTGTTTTGATTTTCCACCTCATTATTTCCTTCCTTTTGAGAACTCGCAGTTCACCCGTGCAGTTCCTGCTTCTATTAGAAATGCTATTTTAAGCTGTTGGTTGCTAAGATACTTTGTCAGTTCTTTGGGCTTGCTCTTTCGGTACTGTCTGAAAATGAGACATCCACTCAAATTAAGTAGTTTCCCAAATTAAATGGAATTTACAGTGGGGTTTAGATTGGTTTCTTAAAACTGTGCCATTCATTTTGTTCTCTGCAGCTTATAATTGTCACTCGAATAACGTCACCTTTAGAAAGTACCCTTAGCTGTAAAATTGTACACGTCAGGTATGATTATCACAGGATCAAAAAAAGTTTTTTTCAAAGGAAATATTAAATACATAAAACCTTAGTTCAACTTCCTAATGTCTGTGCTCCTGTTGCCTTAAAATGCAACCTATTAATTTGGGACGGCACTTCTATATTATCATATCAGTGATGGGGATGTGTTTCCACATAGACAAATGTATTTTTCTCAACTCACAGTATTCCAAAAAGACTAAGTTTCTATTTTGCAAGGAGTATTCCTACCTATAGAATAAATAAATATATATTACAAACAAAAGTAAGCTACAACTAATTGTTATTGACACTGCTGGTACAGATAAATGGGGTACAACATTCCCGTAACTTGGGAAGTCAGACTTGGCCATGGTAGTCCACGCTTTGGTTACATCCCAAATAGATGCACTCTATAAGGGATTGCCTTTGAAGACTGTTCAGAAGCTTCAAACGGTCCAACAAGCGGTAGCCAGATTACTCACTGCAGCGGCGTACAGGCAGCAAACAACCTCTTTGTTGTGTCATCTCCACTGGCTGCCAGTCTGCTACTGAGCACAATTCAAAGTGCTGGCTTTAGCCTATAAAGCCCTAAATGGTTCTGGCCCAGTTTACCTGTTCAAACGTATCTCCCCCTATGAGCTACCTTGGAGTTTAAGATGGTCTGAGGAATATAGATTGCTTGGATGAATCACATAGTCCCCCTGAAAGTGTTTGAAGACACGCAACAACTTGCAGTTTAGGTTTCATGCACTGGGATAAATACACTTCTATTGTGTAAATTGTGGGGCATTTTTTATCTTACCAAGTTTGAATATATTGAGAATTAAAAATAGGGATAATAATGTGATTTAGCATTAATTATACATTCACTTTATTTTCTGAATCCACTAAAAATTTCAGTCTGCTTATTTTTCTTAAATAGGACTAACCTATTGTACCAGTAGTATAAGCTATTATACCAGTAGTAAAATCAAAATTTTTTATCAACCTTGCTCAATTGTATCTGCATGGGATGGATAACTACTGAGGCCAATGCTATTTGATCATTTGTACACAGGCTTCTCGACAGTTCTGCCACAGCAAGAGGCTTATAGCATTTTGATAAAGTTTATTCAGCTCTGTTCTTATTTAGATATTTTGATTTGCTTACTCTACACTGTCTGGATTTTGAACTTGCCCCATGCAGCTTTTAGAGAAACTCTTTCTGGTGAGATAGTAGTGAGCTAAATCAAGAGAGGGTTGGTGTAGTTTAAAGCAGAGAGGCTGCCATGGTGTATGCAGTCAGTTCTGAAGCCCAGTTTGACATCTCTCAATAAAGATTAATAAAACTTCTCAGCATACTTAAGTGCAGATTCCCATTTTGGTCTATCAAGAGCATTTTCTGGACCAAGAAATGGTCATAGGATCTGTACTTTTGATGATAATCATGCTTGGCAATGCTTCAGAATGTCCTATCAAAAAGACAGGTCTGATTAAACTGTATCTATTTACACAGAATACTATTAAACTGATTTTCTAGCACTGAAGTGTCATCGGTGTCATGGGAACTAGATTATAGTATTTGTCTTTAGATGTATATTTGACCAGGCTTAGCAAAATGGTTATTGTAAGCTTTGCTAAAAGACCAAGTGATACTGTTGTTTTAAATGCCGAATGCGGGAACTCTAATACATGTTGAGATTAAGTGATTTCATACATTTAAATAAAATCTTTTGGGACAGCAGTCAAAGGAGAAGAAATGTTGTACATTTTAAAACTTGCATTTCCATCTCTTGCCTTTGTAAGCGGATCCTATGTGCATAATCTCACTCCCTGTAGGGCCAAATGAGCTAAAACCCATGAGGGTTTCTGAACTACATCATGGACCTCATTGTAAACTGACTAGGGTGAGAAAGAAGCAGTTGACACTTTGGTCTGGTTAAACAACACTCTTCTAATAGTCTTTTCTTTAACATCTTTTTAAAATTCCAAAGCATCTTATCCAAATCAAGGCAGGTTAACATAATAGATGTTAAGCAAGAAGAAGTAAAATAATAGTGTTAGAAAAAAGAATTCCTTGTCCTCTCACCCACACAATTGCCAAACCAACAAACATTTGCTGTTCTGTGGCTTCTATAGCAATGGAATTTTGTAGTTTATGTATAATTTTAGTATGCATTTATATAACACCATGTAACAAAATTTGGGGCAAAAAATCTGGTCTTGGTTTGAAAATATTATTTCTTGTTTAACTGTGCAGTACTTATTTTAAAAACAGTTGTTATAATCCAGAAACTTTGTTTTCATGGCTGCCACACATTATGTTGAATTGGTTGAGACTCTAAGATATTCATTGAAAAACTATAGCAAAATGTGCTGTAGGATGACCTACAAAAACAAAGTTTTTGCAGTTTAATAATTTTTTTCCATGTCTTTATTATAGAACCAATTAGGAAAGGACACGTATAATTCAGGAACAAAAATTGTGTTACATAGTGTAGCAGTTACAAATTTTGGGAAGCTACTCCCTGTGATGGTACTGTTTCTGTGAATGAAACTGTGATCTTCTGCTTGCTTACCCATGCAAGTTACTCCTGTGTAAACTTGCACAGAAGTGTACTGTAAAGGTCACTTTGCAACTAAAAGCAGGTGTTTATTAACCTCATGTCGTATTTAGTTATAGTTGCCCTAGTTAAGACACCAAGGTCTTGTATGAATTAGTACCACATAAGTTTAAATCCCAGGACCATGTTAGTTTGACATGTGCTAGGGGAATATTTTTCTTGTTTACATCAGTTTCTAACTCTATAAAATTCATCTTTAATGATCATGTGTTAGTATATTTTGCTTTAAGAGTGCCCTGAGACATAAAAATGTACGTGGAAAGACCACTTGGGCCATCTAGTCCAACCCCCTGCCAATTACTTAATGTCTGATATTATCAGAATAACAGTAATTGTACATTGAGTAGTTTTGCTTCTACTGTTGATTAGATGGCACAATTGAAGGGAGAATTGTAAAGTACAGCTACTCTCAGTGAACTCAGTCCCACTCTGCTCTTTTTAAAATAAGCCTATGATGCATAAACAAATTCACACCATACTCTATGCCAGTTAAGTTACTGTCAATGGTTTCTCTGGATTCTATATTCAGAAATATTATAGCAAATGTGAATCTGCACTGTTCTGTGGTTCAAGAGTGTAAAGTGATCCTGAATATGTGCCAAGTTATATGTAGGCCAAGGTGACACATGATGCTTTGCACAGTTCAGGGATGGGGAACTGTGACCTTCCAAATGTTGTTGGACTATGACTCCCATAATATCTCACCATTGAATATTCTGTATAGAGTTAATGGGAGTTGCATTGCAACAATGTCTGAAGGGCAACACATTCACCATCAATGCCATAACCTTTTATCATTGCCTATGTCTTCTGGCCAGTTCCTACATATCTCCATCTTGGTAAGCATGGAGTTTCTATTCACTATGGGGCAAGCCTTATATATTCAAGAACCTGAATTACTCTTAGTGGTTGCTTCTCAGCTCCAGGGATTCTTGGAAGAAACCAATTTTCTAGACCAATAATAGTCTGGTTTCAGGCCTGAGCACAGTACCGAGATGGCTTTGGTCACCTTGGTGGATGACCTCTGCAGAGAGCTGGATAGGGAGAGTGTGTCCCTACTGGTCCTCTTGGACATTTCAGCAGCTTTCGATACCATCGACCATGGTATCCTTCTGGGTTGGCTCTCCGTGATGGGTCTTGGTGGTAGTGCTCTGCAGTGGCTCTGATCCTTCCTGGAGGGCCGTTCCCAGTCGGTGAAGCTGGGTGACACCTGCTCGGACCCTTGGCCATTGACCTGTGGGGTCCTGCAAGGTACTATTTTGGCCCCCATGCTTTTTAACATCTACATGAAACTGATGGGCAAGGTCATCCAAAGTTTTGGAGTTCGGTGCCATCTCTACGCAAATGACACTCAACTCTACTACACTTTTCCACCTAAATCCAAGGAAGCCCCTTGGATATTGGGCCAGCCACTGGCTGCTGTGATGGGCTGGATGAGGGTGAACAAGCTGAAGCTCAATTCTGACAAGAGAGAGATCCTCCAGGTCAGTTGTATGTCATATCGGGGTATAGGGTGGCAACTTGTGCTCAACGGGGTTACACTCCCCCTGAAGACACAGGTCCTCAGTCTGGGGGTCCTCCTGGACTCAACACTGACACTTGATGTGCAGTTGTTGGTGGTGGTCGGGAGGGCCTTTGCACAATTAAAACTTGTGCACCAGCTGCAACCATACCTTGTGAAGTCTGACTTGGCCACATTGGTCCATGCCCTCGTTACCTCTAGATTGGACTATTGCAATGCACTCTACGTGGGGCTGCTCTTGAAGATGGCCCGGAAACTACAACTGGTTTAGCAATTGGCGGACAGACTACTAACTTGAGCAAATTAAAGGGAGCAGTCAACCCCCCTGTTTAGGGAGCTCCATTGGCTGCCAATCATTTTCCAGTCCCAATTCAAGGTGCAGGTTATCTCCTAAAAAGCCCTGAACGGTTTGGGACCCGCCTACCTTCATGACCACATTTCCCCCATCAACCTGCATGATCTCTCCGATCTCTAAGGAGGCTCTTCTCTCTCCCCTCCTCCATCACAAGTGGTCCTTGTTGGGACGAGGGAGAGGGTCTTTTCCGTAGTGGCCTCCCGGCTTTGGAATTCCTTTCCCAGGGAGATTAGGCAAGCACCCACCCTGTCAGTGTTTAGAAAGGAGTTAAAAACCTGGCTCTTCCAGTGCGCCTTTGAATAATTAGTCTCCCACAACAAAACCCTATTTAAACGAAATCACTATATTTTGCACTTTATTCTGCTCCTTGTTGGAAGTAACCTGTTTTCCTACCCCCCCCCCTCAACTCTCTCAGAGAATGTTTTAGAACTTTGTCCACTTATGCTCCCAAATGACATTACAATACATATCTTCGTACTTTTGTCTAGACTGCCATCCCTTTTATTCACTTTGTTACTGAATGGTGGTCTTTGCATTTTATCATTTTATTATTTTACTGTTTTCTGTTGTATTATATTGCATTACTATGGTTTTAATGTGTTCTTATCTGCTTGAAGATGTTGTTTACATGCATTTTATTTTGTTCTTTGGGGCTTGGCCCCATGTTAGCCGCCCTGAGGCCCTCCAAGGAGATGAAGGCAAGATAGAAAATTAAAGTATTATTATTATTATTATTAGTAGTAGTAGTAGTAGTAGTATATAGTTCAGACTGTGATCATGAAACTGTATGACAGAAAGCTTACAAAATGAAAAATCAGGTTCAAGCAATGTAAACTGGAGGTGTTTCACTGATGTTAGTGTGGTAAAGTAAAGATTTCTCCTGACATCAAGTTCAGTCGTGTCCAACTGTGGGGGTTGGTGGTCATCTGTATTTCTGTGTCCGTAGATGCCTCCAAGGTCATGTGGCTAGCATGACTGCATGGAGCTTCCTTACTTTCTCACTGGAGTGATACCTATTGATCTACTCACATTTGCATGTTTTTGAACTAGTTTGCCAGAAGCTGGGGCTAACAGCAGGAGCTCACCCCGCTCCTCGGATTCGAACCATTGACCTTTCAGACAGAAAGTTCAGCAGATCAGTGGTTTAATCCACTGCACCACTGGGGGCTCCCATGTTAGTGGGATAGTGCCAGACTATATGAGCTAAGGACCTCTATTGAGAGACTGCAGTTTATGAATGAAGAAGAGGCATAGTAATCGATGGCCTCACAAGCAATGCCAAATGTTCTACAGATACTATCTTTTGTAAAACTGTCACAGACAATTTAACAGAAGATTGCTGGCCATCCCAGTTACTTATATAATGTCAGCAATGAAGAGATAAGCTTGATATTTGCTGTTCCCTTAGAAAAACTGCCAAAGCATATGCCTTTTTAATGCCACCATATTTTAAGCTAAATAGCTTCTGACACATTTTTGGCATGCAATAAATGTGAAGCAAGTTATTATAGTAAGTGAATGCCAATCCCTAAGCTTCCATAGATTCAAAACAATAAGAAAAGGAGAGGATTAAAGGCACTGGATAGTGAATCTCTAAGTGATTGAACTTTATTAGCAAAGCCTCGAATCTTTCAGTCAACTTGACCAGTAAATGCTGAGGTCTGCAAGGATTTGAAATGTTTAACTAATAACCATTCTTCATTATGTGTGTTTGTTGTAGACAGTGAAATGCACGGACATGTGTATTTCAGCAGAGAAGAAAGTAGAGAAATCTCATGTATTTTTACATTTTTATTCTGTTTGCTTTCTTGTTCCACAGGTCTCACAGATGACCAACTTCTGAAGTCCATTCTCAAAATCCAGCACCTGTTTTGAAATATACTGCCTCCATCTTGCTTCTACCACTTTCATCATATAATTGGAGAGGTTGAGCTAGACAGTCCCAATGCCTAAGAGCAGCAAAGTGACCCAGCGGGAACAAAGCAATGAACCTGTCACAGAATCAGTGGCTGATCTACTGGCCCTTGAGGAACCTGTGGACTATAGGCACAGTGTCCTAAATGTGGCTGGAGAAAACTGGAGCAAACAGCAGCCAGATGTGGAGGAGCCTGTTGAGGACAGGCCAGCATGGAACAACAAGCTTCAGTACATTTTGGCTCAGATTGGCTACTCAGTGGGACTGGGGAATGTATGGCGGTTTCCATATTTGTGTCAAAAAAATGGTGGAGGTAAGTAGACAAGGAATAAAACATGATGAGCAAACTAAAAGACATTTGTTTATGGACATAATGTAGAAGAAGGGAGCATAGGTTTGAAAGCTGTAAATTATCCCTTATCTATCAGAACAGAGTTTGGAAAATTTACTTCTTTGGATGTCAGTTGCAAGAATCCTCTAAGCCAGTGGTTTTCAACCTGTGGGTCTCCAGGTGTTTTGTTTTACCAGCTGTTAGGATTTCTGGAAGTTGACAGCCAAAACATCTGGGGACCCACAGGTTGAGAACCATTACTCTAAGCAACACAGCCATGCCAACAGAAGGCTTCTGGGTTTTGTCCAAAAATGTACATTTTCCAAGCTCGGAATCAGACCATACATATATACCAAGTTAAACTACTGACTGGCAGTGGCTATCCAGCTTTTCAGATAACCAAATATTCAAACCCATTGTTGGGTTTTTCTTGTCATTCATTTGTATGATCATGAGGGCTGATTGAACAGAAAGTGTTTAATAGCTGCTCTGAACCAAACTCTTCTTGTATTTCTATATCAAATCATTACTTTAGTAGATTAATTTGTGGTCCCTTTACACCCAGGCCTCTTCCACACAGCTGAATAAAATCCCACATTATCTGATTATATGGCAGCGTGGACTCAGATAACCCAGTTCAAAGCAGATATTGTGGGATTTTCTGTCTTGATATTCTGAGTTATTCTCTGTGGAAGGGCCCTTAGACAATAAATGTTCCCCTTCCTATCATTGTATGCAAATACTGCTCACTTGGTTGATTGCTAGTTACTTGATAAAGATACCAACTTGTGATAGTAAAGTATTGCTGAATTAGCCTGGCAGCATTTCTTATTTATAGTAGATTTTAGCCAAGTATTTTCTTTGATCATACATACAGATCCATGGCTAAAGCAAATAAGATTATAGAAATGTGCCTTACTATTACAGTTAGCCTTCGGTAGCTTGTTCAGTTAGAATAATAGAATCATAGAATAGAGTTGGAAAAGTACGCTATGCATTAGTACTGAAGGCTGTTAATTTATTTCAAAAATAAATTAGTAGGTTAAAGGTAAAGGTTTCCCCTAACATTAAGTCCGGTTGTGTCCTGCTCTGGGGGTTGGTGCTCATCTCCATTTCTAAGTCGAAGAGCCGGCGTTGTCCATTGACACCTCCAAGGTCATGTGGCTGGCATGACTGCATGGAGCGCCATTACCTTCCCACCGGAGTGGTACCTATTGATCTACTCACATTTGCATGTTTTCGAACTGCTAGGTTGGCAGAAGCTGGGGTTAACAGCAGGTGCTCACTGCGCTCCCCGGACTTTGAACCTGCAACCTTTCGATCCTCAAGTACAGCAGCTCAGCACTTTAACACACTGCGCCAACAGGAAAAACATGTGATTAAAAATGAAGTCTCTGAGGCCCCTCCTACACTGCCATATAAAATCCAGATTATTTGCTTTGAACTGGATTATATGTCAGTGTAGTCTCATATAACCCAATTCAAAGCAGACAATGTGGATTATCTACTTTGATAATCTGGATTATATAGTAATGTGGAAGTGGCCTGAGATACAGGGACCAGGAGTAAGGATGGAGAGTTGAAAGTGAGTACTAATATTTATTGGCTGAGAATTACTGGAAAAATACAAACAGAAACTGGGTTTCAGATTGGGAAATTTTATTCTCCTCTTATTTTAGCATGCTTTACAATCAAGATACATCTAAGAGGCTTTTAGAGGGTACCGTAGTATCACTGATTTGCTTCTTTTTCTGCATTACAGCAGGTTGTTTAGTGAATAAACCCTGTGGCTGAGATCTTGGATTCCATGATTTCTCTTTCATATCTGAGCATATGTTCCCTTGGCTGTTTTCTCTAACCTATTTGCATGAAAGTCCACTGGCAGTGCTAGTGCCAGTGTTTCCTGGATCATTTTCAAGTGACTTGTGTCTCTTTGGTATAGATGCTATTTTTGTGGCATAGTTTCTGACCATTATGAGCAGAAATGGGCCTGCTCATCTAACCCATTTGGAGATCAGGTGACTCAGCATTTGGAGTGTGAGCTATTTTTGTATCACAGTTTCCATTCCTTTAATGGCTGCAAAGCAGGCCAACAGATCAATGTGTGACATCTTGCCAACCATGATGGTGCATTGTTGGGAGAAAGATGTCAAATTAGAATTAAAATTGCAGGAGCTTTTTCAGGGAAAACTGGCTGAGGAACTCTAAGATTTGTAGTTCAACCCCGCTTCCCTTTCCATGGTCTGGTCAACTTTCTTTGTGTGTCTATCTGTCTTCACGTTGCCTGCTGACTTCTGGTAACTCCATGGTTTTCATAGGGTTTTCTTAGATAAGGAATATTCAGTGAAGGTTTTGACAGTTCTTTCCTCTAAATATATATTCCTTGGTGGTACTGACCCTTATCTTCCAAGATAAGATAGGATCTTGTGCCTTTAGGATATTGAGTCCTCTGGTCAAATTTATTTAACACCTACAAATTTCTGACCATAAGAACATTATCTGTAGCCCTTTTGAAAGAGCTGGAAGCATTAGAACCTTTTAACCAGCTCTTTGCTAAAGGCCAGATTTGCTTAAATAGAGCTTATTCAACAGGAACCTGCCTATCATTCATAAATACAACATGGAAGGGGAATTCTGACAGTTCCTTTTATCCTTTCCTTCACAATTACATAAATCAGCACTTTCCCAAGCTGTGCACTTCAAGGAAGCTCAGTTTATGAAAAATATCTGTCATTTCCTTAATAGATCTGTATCTTGAGTTGCTGTCATCCTATGAGCTTCTTCATATATTTCCCAGCACTCACTCATTAGCTAACTTCATGGCTATACCTTGATATGTTGTCGAAGGCTTTCATGGCCGAAATCACAGGGTTGTTGTGTGTTTTCTGGGCTGTATGGCCATGTTCCAGAAGTATTCTCTCGTGATGTTTCACCCACATCTATGGCAGGCATCCTCAGAGGTAGCGAGGTACCTCACTACGTCTGAGGATGCCTGCCATAGATGTGGGTGAAACGTCATGAGAGAATACTTCTGGAATATGGCCATACAGCCCAGAAAACACACAACAACCCTATACCTTGATAGTTCTTGAAACTGAAACTAGCTGATGCAAGCTGAATGTGTGTGTGTTTAGTGCGTAAATAGCAAAAATCTTTGCGCTGATCAGGAAAAAAAAAACCACATGTAGCTGCAAACTCTTTTTGGAATCCTGGAAAGTATAAAAGGCAGTTAGATCTTCTAGTTACACTAGATGATGATCTGATCAAACAAAATGGTAGTGTTGCTCCTGATTTGTCCTACATAAGGCCAAGGTTGCTGCCATTGATCAAAATCTTGGTATTTAAATGCTCATGAAAAAGGAAAGAAATATTGTTGTCATTGGCAATGAACTATGGAAAGAAATCTGGTCAAGAGTATGTAGTTTCTCCCTGGTATAAACTTCATTGTAATGAATGCATCTCTGATACTTAATCTTCTCCCAAACTACTGAGAAAATTTATCCCAATATTTTATGGAGGCAAAAACAAACAGTACATTGATTGATGAAGTTGTGATAACAGTTAATTTCATATGTAGTGGATTTTCATGTTTGTTTGTTTTTTAAAGAAACAATGGAAACATTAAAGAAGTACTTGAACAATATAAGCTAGAGTCCATGAATGCCCATGCTTTAATGAACTGGCTTGTATTAAGTGCCATAGGATTCTTTGATATTTATCCAACAATAGCCCATGATTACTTTATTTAGATTATTTTAAACAATCTGTTCCAAATATTTTAAGACCGAGATGCTGAACTATACAGAATATAATAAGTGTGTGGATAGAACTAGCAGCCTCTTTGGTTTCCCACTCTGTTTTCTGTGGGCACTTCCAGACAGAGTTAATACCTGCACAGAAATGGGTTAAAATAACCCATGTCTGCATGGGTTTTAGTCCCCAATGCAAATCCTGGACTTTCCCTGGGGTGTGTGGCTACATGCCATCCTGAGTCAAATTGGGATGACATCCAAACACACACCCCCAGCCCCCATTTAGGCCTCAAAACTTACCAAAGAGGCTTTCTGGCATCACAGACCTCTCCCTACAGTCCTCCTGATGTGATAAAATGATGCATTAGCAGAAGGGAGGAGAGAGGAGGGAAATTCCCCCCCCCCACCTCCTGATGCACCATTTTCTCACACCAGGAGGACTGTAGGGAGATGGCTGTTCTGCCAGCAAGCCTGTCTGGTATGTTTTGGGGCCCAAATGGGGGGTTGGAGGGGAGTAAGTGGGCGCCATCCCACTCCTCCGGGCTTTTAGTAGCCCAAAGAAGCGGGATGACTATGGGTACAGGCCCCCGGGACTGCAGAAGCAGTCTCAAGAGTCATCCCCACAGACCCAGTACCTCAACAAACCCAGGCCTTTCAGGAAGGTCCGGATTTGTTGAGGTGTTTAATTAACACAGAGTTAACTGGTAAAACTCAGTTTACCTTCCATCACCAGTCAGGTAATTGAAATCATATGATTGATCACTATGGGCCCTTCCAGACAGGTCCAAAATGCGGGACTTGTCTTGCTTTTACAGGAGGTGTTGTTTGGACGCCTCTGGTAAAAGCGAGACAAGTCTCGTATTTTGGACCTGTCTAGAAGGGCCCATCGTGATCAACAATATGACTTCAACTACCTGACTGGTGATGTAAGATTTTTTGTATATATTAAAACAGTGCTGCTACATGTGAAGACAGCAAATTTTCACTGAGAGTAGTTGTACTTTACAATTCTCCCCCGCCTCCATTATACCAATAATAAAGTGCACATATGTTTAGTAGAGTGAACAGCTTTCCCTTACAAAGAGGAAGAGACTGGGCCAATTCTCTGGAACACTGTGTACTCAACAGAATATTTCAGTCGCCCAGCTGAACATCCATAGTGCTGAAGTAAATTAGTATATATTAATCTGCTGTAATAGATTGTGGGGCCGATGTGTAATGTACAGATTACAGCTGTTGTATACTAATTTTGTGGCTAGCAGCTATTTGCCAATTAGAATTTCCAGACTAAAAACTGGATATGATTCTGGTATCTTTAATAGTTATTCAGAAGTGGAAATTTTAGCAAGTGTGCCTTGTTATGCAATCAGGTAATAAGCAATATTTGCTGAAATTCTTTCTGCTGAACAACCTTAAAGGAACAGAAATCATTTCTAGTTTGCAATCTGGCAATCCTGCTACCAACTATTTTGACAGTCAATGGAACTGGGGTATACAACTATCCTAGCTTATGTTTTACATGTTTTACAAGCATCAAAAGGCAAAAGAAAAGACAAAGAAAACTTTGTTGTCAAATTATTACACAGGCAGAAATGATGGTTAAATTGATAGAATCTTTTAAGCTGGTTGTTCCTGGCATTTGGTCCCCAGGTATTTTGGACTTCAGCTCCAATAATTCTAAACAATTGGCCAAATTGGCCAGGACGTCTGGGAGTTGAAGCTCCAAACACTTGATTAACTAAAGATTGGTAACTATTGTTTTAAGAAACATGCTCAAACTGGGAGCAACAGTGATATAGAAACAGACTTCTATGGTCTCCTTTGGTGACCTGGTTCATTTTGATTAGAGAGTGGAAATATAGTCTCTGGAGATTGTAGGCATGGTCTAGTGGCATGGCAGAAACTAGACAAATAGCTCCCTTTGACAGAGGACCAAAACTGCATGTCATGTTGGGGATGTATTTAAATGGATTAACTTAATCTGGCCTCATTTCTTCTGGAAGAACAGCAGGTGTTAGGCCTTCATCTGATGTGTGCTCCCAGTCTGATTGGGGTTTTGTATAGTTTTACAGCTGAAAACAACTGCTTACCTGACTGCAACTTGTCACAGATATGCTGGTTACAGTTATCAGTCTTTCAAGGTTGGGAGAGGTAGACAAGAGAAATGTCCAACTGCACAGATCATGAGTATGTTTTAGATCAGATCCTACAACTGCCTTCTCCATAATAGACTGCACAGTTGCCTTTCCTCTCAAATAAGAGTGACTGCAATAATCAAATTTGTTTAAAAATATGATTAACATTACATATTGCTTTATATATTTTGTGGTACTGTAGGAGGTAAGGTAGGAGCCTCCGGTGGTTCAGTGTGTTAAAGCGCTGAGCTGTTGAACTTGCAGACCGAAAGGTCCCAGGTTCAAATCCGAGGAGTGGAGTGAGCGCCCGCTGTTAGCTCCAGCTTCTGCCAACCTAGCAGTTCAAAAACATGCAAATGTGAGTAGATCAATAGGTACCACTCTGGTGGGAAGGTAACAGCGTTCCATGCAGTCATGCTGGCCACATGACCTTGGAGGTGTCTACGGACAATGCTGGCTCTTCGGCTTAGAAGTGGAGATGAGCACCAACCTCCAGAGTCGGACACGACTGGACTTAACATCAGGGAAAACCTTTACCTTTACTTTAGGAGGTAAGGTATTGCCTGGCACCTTGTAGTACCTTATGGAACTTGAATGTTATTTCGCCATTTATCATTAAATATAAGATGTTAAATAAGAAATGTATGTTTTAAGATTAAGGTTTCTGCTGTTATTTTGGCAGAAAATGAAAGATGGCCTGAAGGAACTGCATTCGTTCTCTTTTGTAATACATTTTGCTTTATTGATTCTCCTCTGTCTTAAAACATTCTTGTTTTTACTAATAGATATTTTTGTCTACCTTGGAAATGAGTTTAAACTCCCTTTTAATTCTTTCTTATTGGCTATTCTGGGAAAGTGTTTAAAAATTAACAAGCAGAATATAGATTGCTTGGAATAAATAAATCATACGTCAGCCTTAACAATTGTATTTCACCTTGCTAGGGACCAAGTTTTCCCAGAGCTTCACATATAAAAATCCGTTTTTTAAAATGCTGTTAGTAGTAAAGAATATTCAGCAGTTGTAAGCAGTCATATTGCAATGGATGAATCTAATGTAGGTTGCTAAGGTTCTCATTACTAATACAATACTAATGCTAACTCTTCAATGGATTGCCCTAGGATTTTTTTTCTTCAGAGGAAAGTATGCTGTGATTAGTGTTCATGCATCATCCACTGGATTTTTGTTGGTTTTATTGTGTTGAGAACTGACACTGTCCACTTAAATAGGTATTGTAGTTTTCATCAAAGAATGAGTACCTTAAGGAAACTGAGCATGTGCTACTACTATTGTGTATTCTTCCCCGCCCCAGATCTAAAGTACTCTCTGCACATATTCTTGTAATAACTCCCAGAATTACAATTGAACAACATAGTTCATTGCAAATGTTCTGCATCACTTGAGAAGTATGTTTGTTTCTTGTGTGTGTACACCTGAAGAGAAAGAACATCTTAAGTATCTCTATTAGCATTCTATCCTGTTATATTGCATGCCTTTCATGGGAATATAGGCATATTTCCAGTTGCTCCTGTTACTCTCCTCAATCAGAAGATATAAAAATAAGTCCCACAAATACAGCTTTCCCCTTTCATGTCCCAGTTCCTCTTGCTGCCATTATCCCTTCATACTGTGAGTCTTGTTTGGAATTATTCCTAGTTTAGCCACTGTGTACTTTGGTTTGCTCTTTTCTGGACTAATATTGGCACCCTTCATGTCACAGGGAACAGCTTTTGTTAACACAGCAGCCAAAATCTTGAGGCAGGAAAAGAACAAGCCACTTTCCAACACCCAGCGTAAAGACAAAAAGCAAGTGAACTCTATCAATAGCAGCATATCTCACACACAGGGGCCACAGCTTTCTTAGAGCTAGCCTCAAGTTTGGTGAGACACTTGTTTTGTCAGTGGGGTTGTGAATAAAACTGTATTCTAGACTCTAAAGGACCTATCCATAGTGCTGAATCTCTTTTGGATGAAGAATACAACAACTTGGACAGCTCTATTAAAGTCTAGAATTAAAAAAATGAAAGGAGCAACATTACACCATTGATGCAGAAGCCCACCAACTGCCCTTGATGGGAATGGATGGCTCTTTAGAATGAAGCAGTAACAATAGGACCTGTGTCAGCAGATAGGTAGCACATCTGCAAATCCTGATCCTTTTCCACCTAAGCAAGAAACTGAGCCATTGCTGGTAAAATATAAAAATTTTCAAGTAGGAAGAGGTTATGATCTCTCTCAGATTTGGACACTGCCAGTGTGGTGTAATGGTCAGAATGTTGTACCAGAATCCATTCAACCAATGAGCTTACTTTGTGAACTTGAGCTAGTCATTAGCTGTCAGGCTAACATATCTCTCAGGGTTGTTGCAATGAGAAAAGGTGGGAAGGTGAGAGTACATTGATCCCTTTTGGAGGAAGATAGCTGTGTAAAATGTAATTGTAGCTACCTGGGCCTCTGATGTTAGGCAGATGGATTTTGAAGGCTTTGTTAGCATCATGGTCAAATATATAGAGAAAGAGCCAACTATAGAGAAAGAGCCAACTTGTGTGCATGACCTTATGTGATTTTTTTTTTACATTAGCTTGGAAATTCAATGTTGGAAAAAGATAGGAAGGCTGAGAATGGACTTGGGGAGTGAATTTTCCTCTGTTGCTAACCTAATTGCATGGGTTTTTTTAGCTGTGAGAGGAGAAATGGTTCATGTTATATGCACACATAAACATACATATATTTGCTTTTACACAATGTTGTCCTTGGGAATCCATCTTCCATTGGCCTCACTCTGGAGATAGTGTACTTCCACCTCAGGGCCCCCACATAACCAGTGATGGAGAGCTGAAGCACTAACCAGAGATATCATGGGTAAGGTTTAATTGTCTTGGGTCCCAGTTCTATCATTGATTGTAACAAGAAGCTAGAGCCCTTAAGTGAAAGGGCTGGAATGATTTTCAGCTGAGTACAGTTTTTTGCATCATTTACCACCAATAAAGCTTATTTTATAGCAGGGATGTTTATGATTAGGAAGCCTGGAACCATAGACAGTTCTGGAACAGAAGAATACTAAATTGTCACTCTAAAAGAGCATAATCCCAGGCAGGCTGCTCTAACAACCCATCTCTTTCTTTCCAGGTGCCTACCTTGTTCCATACCTGATACTGCTCATCCTCATCGGAATCCCTCTGTTCTTTCTGGAATTAGCTGTGGGCCAGAGAATCCGCCGTGGCAGCATAGGAGTGTGGAATTATGTCTGTCCCCGGTTGGGGGGCATTGGATTTGCCAGCTGCCTAGTGGGTTGCTTGAACATGCCTCATAACTGGTTGTATGAAATGTGTCTGAATTGATTGTAGATAGGTGGACTCGATTGTCTAGCACGTGCCTGAATAAACTGAGGCTCTCCAGGTGTTTGGGCCTTTAACTTCCAGAAGTTCTAACCAGCTGCTCCAATGGCCAGGAATTCTGGGAGCTGAAGTCCAAAAACACCTAGAAGGCCACAGATTGTGCAGGCCTGGTCCAGCAGATCTACTTCCTGTTGTTAAGAATAAGTAGCTGTTACAGAAGAGAAATCAAATACGGCTGGGAGATTTGTTTCCCCAGGACTGCATACCAAAATCAAGTGAATGCCATCAATACCTGACCTATTTTGATTTCACCTAAAACAGATAGGGCAGATTCGTATAGACACTTGAGCAGACCAGATATGCCCTTCAAGAAGGTGTAATGTGTCCTAATCTGATTCTCTGCTTCCACCTCCCAAAAGTAAATGTAGCTGTAGTTCATTGATTCATCTTCCAGATATAGTGGCTCAGGAGACCAGCAGTGATAGCACAGCCACCAGATACTGGAACAGAAGGTCAGCATTGCTACACCTACTCAAACCCCTACTGAGCATAGTTTTCTCACTTAGCATTTTATGTGAATCATAAGACTGTAAGGACAGCCTTACCATTAGACAGTGAGCTAACCACTCCAGGAGGCAGATGGTGTAGGATGGCATTTCTCCAAGCATTTCTCCCTTTTTAGAGGTCAGTCTGCTTTGCATTTCCTAAAGAAGCCAGCTTCCTTCTGGTGTTACGGAAAATGCTTTCCTGTTGCTATTGTTGAAATCAAAAGTATTTCTCAGTCCAGCTGCTTGTTATATGTAGAATTGAGACAGTGAAAAAGGTAATGATTTGGGTTTTGCATCAAAATTGAAATACTTTGTGGCTGGCTTTGCAAAGATGGCTCTAGCTCCCAACTCTGAATCTCCTGTGCAAATGCAACACGTCAGTCTTGATTTCTGACCATTGTTTCAGCCCTGAGAGACAGATTCCCTTCTGGGACATATGGCCATAGGCATGTGCGTACACACACCTCCAGAAACGTTATGACCTCAAAAATGTGCATTTCCATTTCTTGATGCCCTTCCTCAAAGTTTCGCCTTTATGGCTTAGTTGCCAGTTCAATGCTGCCAAAGGAATTGATTCTCTGCAGAACTGAACTAAAAGCTAACAGTAATAATTGTGAGAGGGCTTGTAATCCCACAAAGTTCCCACAACATTAGTAATTGATACATTAGGGAATGTGATTCACCAGATACCATTTGTTTTTCCAAGGGCTTAGGTTTTCTGTTTGATCAATGAAGGCTTTCTGTTTGATCAATGAAGACTTTATGTTAGGTTGTAGGTTGTATAACTGTGGGCAGAAAGGTAAGAAATGTAATAATACGAAGGTTGTGGGAGAATAATCTCTCCACTTCTAGCTAAAACTGTTGGAGTTTCTTTTCATTTTATTTGTTTGTTTATAATGGTGCTTCTTTTATTTTGAATACTTTCAAATATATATTTTTATCATGGTTTATTTCTGCTGTATTTATCTAAAAATAGTAACCTCAAAGAATAATCAGTTTTACATTTTATAAAATTTTAACATTTTAATTTTAAAAGGTAAAACACTTTTTTAAAAAAACAGCATACATTTCAAAATATTGAGCAAACATAAGATTTTTGCATAGACCATCCGAGAAATTGCGGCTTAGAATATCTATATTAATATTATTATAGTATATCAAAATAAATTAGTCAAATCTTGTCTTATCACATCTTGTAAACGTGAGTAACTTGGAATACCAGCTATTTTGCTAAGGACTGAATTTGACTAAATTTTTAAAAATAATTTGTATTGAAGTATTTCCAAAGGAGGGTAAATATTTTAAAAATAGGTAAAAGGAGAGAAGGGTGAGAGGGGTGGGATAAGGGGAGGGGTGGGAAGTGGAAGGGTGAGAGAGGGCAGTGTCAGGGATCACGGGGAAAAGACTGGGGGGGGGGATAAGGGATGGGAGGGCCTAAAGGCTTCTGATCTTCTGTATCTTGGGCCATAAAAGTCCTTAATTACTTAACTCCCTATTCTTGTTCTGATCGTTCCTCAATTTTTGGATCACTGATGTAGACAGTTTAACAACTATATTTAATGAATTCCAGTGGTCATTTGTTATTTCAGTGTACTCCTATGGATGTTCAGGCTAACGTTATGTATTTCCATGGCCAATATTTGTCATTCTTTTCTGTATATTCCCTGAGTTTCTTTGAAGGACATAATTGATGTACAGGATCCAAACACTATTTTGTTCTCCTTTTGTCAGGTCTGCTTGTTTGTCGGGCTGTATTACAATGTGATCATAGGGTGGAGCATCTTTTACTTCTTCAAATCTTTCCAGTATCCTTTGCCTTGGAGCGAGTGCCCTCTCTTAAAAAACGGCTCAGTAGCAAGTGAGTATCTTGCCTTCAGAACTTGGTATGAGAGGGTGGAGTGATAAGTCAAGCCTTTGAGTTTCACTTGGGCCTGTTCATTCCAGTACTCAGATATAGGTAATTGTCATCTACTCTCTTCTTCCATCATTGTGACACAAAAGGAGAAAGAAACATTTACTGAACATCTGCTTTCTCCATGGGGATACTGGCAGCTTTAGTCCAATCAAATAACTTTTTCAGGCTGCTCATACTCTGTCATTAGACAGCTATGTTTTCTCTGAGATTGTCGAAAATACTAAAGAGAGCCCTCCCAGTTTAAGTGGTGCCTTGTTTCCAGCTGGTAGGATATAGAATTGTATTTGACCATTGGTTGGCAGCAAATGAATACTTTCCATTGAGTAAAACAGAAATGCTTTGGAGGTTAATGGAGCGTGTAATAGAATTTGAACATCACCCAACAGATAGTTGAATGTTTTATAGTGAGTGTAAATTACCCCATTTATTTAACCTATTTCAGCTGGAACGTCTCCCTTCTCCCTTTCTCCTTCTATGAAGCATAGACATCTTTTATAGAGTGCCTTGTGATGCTTGTACATCCTCCTTTGGCTCTAAATATTGACTTGCTTTACTGTGTTAATGAGATGCCAAAAAGAAAGGACTGTGCATCATGTAACAACCAAAACACATCTCATTTTCAGCTGTGGAACCAGAATGTGACAAAAGCTCTGCTACAACCTATTTCTGGTACCGTGATGCCCTGGAAATTTCAAATTCCATCTCAGAGAGTGGTGGGCTTAATTGGAGAATGACCTTATGCCTACTAGCAGCTTGGACTTTTGTGTGCTTGGCCATGATCAAAGGAATCCAGTCTTCGGGAAAGGTAAGGGCTGATAGTGGCAACTAGAAGCTTAACAGAACTTGTCATACTACAACACAAGTGAACAGACTTATAAAGAAATGCGTGTCTATGTATCTAAATCCTGGGAGGAGGTGGATCAATCTGGATCCTCCATCAGGCACTCCACAACTCAATTGTCTTATAATTTGTTGCAGAATAGCAATCAATATCAATTCCGGGTCTGCAGTTCTGCTCCAATAACCATAATTCAAACATCTGTAGACATCATGAGCAGTTCTTATTCGGCAGGTAACTGCAGACAGATAAGAAGAAAAAGATGCAAACTTTGATCTGCCACCAAATTCATTTTGCCTGTCTCTGTGCTTTAGGCAGCTATATGATACAGAAAGAAACATGTGTAAAAGTCTATAGGGAATAAATTGTTGTGGGCCTTCAAGTATGGTAGCCCTAAGGAGCTGTCTTCATATGGTTTTCTTGGAAAGATTTGTTCAGAGGGAGGTTTGACTTCTGCCTTCTGCTTAGGCTGAAAGTGTTTGACTTGCCCAAGGCCACCCAAAGGCTTTCCATAGCTCACTGGGGATTCAAACCCTTTCTCCAAAGTCATACTCCAGTTATGATGCAGCATTCCGCAATGTTACACCTAGAAAACTTATTCCAATTTTTAGGATGCTCTTGCTCAATTAACTGCATTACAACACATTCACATCACATATAAACTAATTAATATTTTATGGGAATTAGGAACTGTAATACTGTTGGAGAGAGCTTATAGTTTTCTGAACAAGTCCCTATTCTCAATACCTCACTAAAATATTCCTAAAATGCTTTTCAGAAAGGCATGTCACTACAAGTAGACATATGTTTTCTATGGTGTTACCACAGCTTTAGTATTCTTCCTTGAATATATCATGTATGAAGCCTATTCCCACGTTATGACATAGCATCTCATTTTCTCTTAGGTGATGTACTTCAGCTCCCTCTTTCCTTATGTGGTGTTGATCTGTTTCCTGATTCGAGGTTTGCTCTTGAGGGGAGCAGTAGATGGGATTGTGCATATGTTCACTCCCAAGGTAAGCCCACAATACTAATAATGCTGCTGCTGCTAATCTACTTCATGTTATTTATGCCCTACCTTTTTCTCAAAATTGGGACTCAAGGCAGCTTACAAAATTAAAAGGCTTGAAAAATAGCTACAACTGTACAAAATTAGACATTAAAATGCCATTGAATTGTTAGCAGTAAAACTATTTAAAACATACACTTAAAAGGATGAAAAGTAGAGGTTAAAACAATACAACGCTTTCTTAAAAGCCTTTAAAAGTTCTTAGAGCTTTTTAGATCAATGAGAAAGTTTATATTCTGACCACACTCTGATGCTGCTCTCCTAGTATCCTAGTTTTCATCTCTAAATGCTGCAAGGTATTTAGTCCTCTGGCAATTGAGGGATTCCCTGACACAATTGGGTGATATGTTTACTTCAGTCCCTTGAATGGGGACTGAACCCTGACCACTTGTACCCCTATATCTTATGGGGATCCTCTAATGAGAAATGAAGGGCTTGAAGTGCCCCCCCACCAAAAAAAACCCCCTGAATCTTGTCCCATGCTGCAATGCTAAGTGTGTGATATATAGCGCCAGCATAAATAAAACCCTAGCACATATAGGGTGCATGGAAAGGCAGCAAAAGCCCAGATTGAAGCAGACTGATTGGGGGAACAAAAATGTATTCCCCAGGCATCCCAAAGTGGAACCTATTGCTTAATGTGTGGCTCAAGAAAGAGCCTGCCCCCCTCTATTGCTGACTGGTCACCCAGACCAGAGCCTGCAGAAACCGTGCAGATTCTTGGGAAGAAGACAATCTGGCTCAGGGAGGAAATCTTGTATTTCTGTGAAGTCTGGGCCTTTCATTCTGATGTATATAGCTGTCATCTCAATGGTGGTTAAAGTAATATCAGATTGCTATAATTTGTGGCATGAAAGATACTCGTGCAAACAACCTAATTGGGTTTCTTTGCAATGTGTTTTGTTAGACTGCAGGCATTATTTTCTTATGTAGAAAGCAATGTAAAGCTAACACTAATAATTAGAATTAAAATTTAAACTATGATAGTTTCTTCCTTGAACCTCCCTACATCTATTTTTATAGCATTTCTCTCAGTAATCATGAGTGTTTAACATTCACGGATCAGCTGGGACATTTAACAAAATGGTGGCATTTAACAAAAAAAATGTGCTTGTTTGTTTTTTGGTGGAGGGATATAGTGGCAGGCTGCAGCCCTATAGGGTCTTTTCAACCTCCCACAGTTGCCCAAGCCATGATAGAGGCTCAAGTAGCCTCTTAGGCCAAGCCATCATAGAGGCTCATGTAGCCTCATTAGCTCTAAATGTCTCCAATACATTTCGGCTGATGCATACATTCTTACCCTGCCTCAACTGGAATAGCTTGATACTGTTGCTGTGGTCAATTGAGATAACATGCTACAATTACCATGACTGTGATAACTTCCCATTTGGATTAATACGATCTGTTAAGTGTTCTGCTTTTGAAAATGATCTGGGAAACTGCAACTGGATGAAAAGGGCTGTAGAACTGCTAAATGGCATTGGAAAATTCAATCTAATTATGCCCATGATTTATAGGTAAAGATAAAGGTTTCCCCCAATGTTAAGTCCAGTCTTGTCTGACTCTGGGGGTTGGTGCTCATCTCCATTTCTAAGCCGAAGAGCCGGCATTGTCCGTAGACACCTCCAAGGTCATGTGGCCAGCATGACTGCATGGAGCCCCATTACCTTCCTGCCAGAGTGGTACCTATTGATCTACTCACATTGGCATGTTTTCGAACTGCTAAGTTGGCAGAAGCTGGAGCAACAGCGGGCGCTCACTCTGCTCCTGGGATTTGAACCTGGGACCTTTCAGTCTGCAAGTTCAGCAGCTCAGTGCTTTAACACACTTCGCCACCGGAACTCCATGATTTATAAGATACACTAATTTCTTAGTTTCAAAACAAACCAAATCCAGAAATGTAAGGAGCATTTAATAGAGAATTGCACCATCTGGAGGCCTCTGGAGGCATGACTCTCAGTATTTCCTCAAGATTTTTCAATAGAGAAGAAAGCCTTTTAAAATTTGAGGGTTGGTGGGGCACCTAATGTGTGGATTTTTTGACAGTTTATGAGGCACACAGTTCTAGTCCCAAGTCAACTGTTTAGGAGCAGGCTATCCAAAGAGTTAGGTTCCTTCATGTAACAAAATTTGAAAAAAATTCTGTTCCTGGTTTGAAAGTGTTATTTCATGTTTAATTTTGCAGTATTTACCTTGAACATGGAGCCCCAGTGGCGAAGTGCGTTAAAGCGCTGAGCTGCTGAACTTGCAGACTGAAAGGTCCCAGGTTCAAACCCCGGGAGCGGCGTGAGTGGCCGCTGTTAGCTCCAGCTCCTGCCAACCTAGCAGTTCGAAAACATGCCAATGTGAGTAGATCAATAGGTACTGCTCCGGCGGGAAGGTAACATGACCTTGGAGGCATCTATGGACAACGTCGGCTCTTCGGCTTAGAAATGGAGATGAGCACCAATCCCCAGAGTCAGACATGACTGGACTTAACATCACGGGAAACCTTTACTTTACCTTTTTTACCTTGAACATAGTTGTTATACTCCAGAAACTTTGTTTTTATGGTCACCACAAACTATGTTGAATTGGTTGAGACTCAATGAGATATTCATTGAAAAACTATAGCAAAATGTGCTGCAGGATGTCCCGCAAAAACAAAGTTTTTGCAGTCTAACACACTTTCCCTGTGTTTTATGATAGAACCAATTAGGAAAGGGCACGTATAACCCAGTAACAAAAATTGTGTTACATAGTGCAATCCCAAAAACAATGTTTGTCTTGAGAGTCCCTCCTCTATGTGTTGGAACCAAAGTACGTTAAGGACCTTTTCAGTGGTAACCCACTTGGTCATTGAATGTTCTCTCCAAAGTGGTTTTGCCTGCATCTCTTCTGTAGTCATCTTGGTGCCAGGCATTTTGTAGTTTGTGATATTTAACTTTTGATCCACTGCTTGTCTGTTCAATATTGCTATTAGGCTCTATCTTGGCCATCAGTTTGCACTTTACCAACACCCATTTCTATGACACTTCACTGCAGTAGCCCTGGCCCAGCCTCTCATAGTTGTATAGGACCATCCGGAAATATTGTCCATTGGTAGCTGAATCTCACCCAATGACTTAGCACTGAAACTGGTTTTAATTTAAATGAATATGTTGTGCTAATGGTAATTATATTGATTTTTTTATTATGATTGTATTGTATATTTTGTGTTGATAATTGAATGCTTTACCTATATAACTTTTTGGAGTTGTCCTCAGATGGTAGACAGCAGACCTCCACTGGGGCTATCTTTACTAGTTTTGCTGGACTTGCTAGAACTTGTGCTCTACTCCATTATAAGGCAGCACAGTACAATTTTGTACTCTGCTGCCAAATCAAATATGATAGTTTAGAAAGAGATGTTGTAATGAAATACTGGAGTCCACATAAGCTTACCGTAAGAACCCCATGTCTCAAAGTGATTCATCTCTGGTGAGACCATGGAAACACAAGAATGTAGATATGATCAAATATCATTGAATTATCTCACTTCCAGTTCCAGCATTTCATAGAATTGCTTTGGGGGACCTAGGGATTTCTGGGGAGGCATCCTCCCAAGGAATTTACTATGTCCTTCAAGACAACTCTTCAGTAATTTCTCGGGGAAGTATACCATATAATCTCCTGGATGAGCTTGCAAATTCCAAGGAGACTATTTTTCCTTTAAAGAAGCTGTGAATAAAGGTTCTATGGTTACCGGGAAATTACTGTATTTGAAAATTTCCTAGTCATTAAAATGCTGCAGGACTCTGTTTTAAACACATGGCCATTTGATTTTACTGGATCCTAGCTATGACTAGTGTTTTTTTATTTTCCCTTAATCATAAATGCAGAAGAAAGAAATCAAATTTTTCCTAACTCATGCAAAAAGGTACCTATCATAGTATTTGCACATACAAGCAGTGACATACTGCTCCCTGCTGTGACATCTGTCTGGCAGATGACTGAATTAACTTCCCTCTTTTCTCTTTTCACAGCTTGATAAAATGTTGGATCTCCAAGTCTGGCGAGAAGCAGCCACTCAGGTCTTCTTTGCTCTAGGCCTGGGCTTTGGTGGAGTTATTGCTTTCTCCAGTTACAACAAACAGGACAACAATTGCCACTTCGATGCAGCTCTTGTCTCCTTCATAAACTTCTTCACCTCTGTCTTGGCCACACTGGTAGTCTTTGCTGTGCTGGGCTTCAAAGCTAATGTCATGAATGAGAAGTGTGTGATTGAGTAAGAACAATTTTTAATCTCATTCTAAAATATTTTTCTGGAGGGTATGTGGTGGTGTGGGTTTGTATCTATATCTGTCTGCACATATTTCAGAGTATCTTTTTTAAAGCAAATGGTTTGGTTGTTTCAGTTTAAGCTCTGACAGCTTATATCTGCAATTTAATTCCTGCAAGATGAGAAATCTAGAGTGTTTTATAGGAAAAGGAAATATGCTTTAACCTATTGTTCTTGCAGAAAGTACTGTGAAACATTAGGATTAATGTCTTCCACAACAGGTATAAAGGGTTCACCTTGCAGGTTTTGCTTGAAAAGATACTCCTCACACTATAGCCAGGACAAAGTGAACAATGTCAGAAGGCCAGAAAATAGCTATGTATTGACTTATAGCTTCTTGGTTGTAGGAATGCTGAGAAGATCCTGGGTTATCTAAACTCCAATGTCCTGAGCCATGCACTCATTCCGCCCCAAGTGAACTTCTCCCATCTCACATCCAAGGACTACACTGAGATGTATGGTGTGATAAAGACAGTAAAGAAGGATCATTTCCAGAAGCTGGGGCTGGATCCCTGTCTACTGGAAGATGAGCTCGATAAGGTATGTTTATAGCTGAAATTGCTTTTCATAGTGATTTGGGACTCAAAGGCTGGATCTACTGCCATATAACGCAGTTTGAGTCTGCATTATATGATCAGTGTAGATCCCTGTAATGTAGTGCAGTTAAACTGCATTATATGGGTCTATACAAAACATATGATGCAGATTCAAACTGCCTTATATGGCAATATAGATCCAGCCAAAGTCTTATATCCAGGTATCTTATTCAGCTTGCAGAAGGTCCAGTATTCTTGTGGCTGTGTGTTTTTGGAATTAGTGCAAATATGATATCCAATATGTTTGTTATGCAAGGGTCTGTGCAATACAATTGCACAACACACTGCTCTATGAAATGCAGAACTGCTTGTGCAAAGGAGTAATCCTGCACACTTCAGTCTAGTAGCATTAAGTTGGATTTCAACCAAAATATTTTATCCACTGTAAAACTTCTCTGTATAATGGGAGTCAACTTACAGATACTAATCCTGACATTTAGAGCTCGAAATGGCCAAGGACCATTATATCTTAGGGACCGCCTCATTCCTTTTTTCCATCCTCCCAGGAAAATCTCCTATACGTACTGGGCCCTAGGGAGGTACACCTGGAAGCTACAAGGCGTAGAGCCTTTTCGACCTATGCTCTAATTCTGTGGAACTCATTGCCTCCATATGTTAGAGCAATGTCGAAGTTGCAACCTTTTGTAAAAGTGCTCAAGACTTGGCTGTTTGGTTTGCATTTAAGTAAATCAGATCTAATTTGCCAAATAGTCACTGTTGAATGTTTTTATGTTGAATGTTTTTATATTGTGGAATGATATTTTAAATTGTAAGTCACTCGGAGCATTCTGGTGGAGAGCGACTAATTAAGAAATAAAGTGAAGTGAAGTGAAGTGAAGATTAGGGTGATGCACATAATAAGAGTTCTTTAGATATTGCATTAGCTTGTAAGGGGAAGTAATGATGAGATACTCCCAAAATTCAATCAAAGGCATATAGATATCTTTACATGTAGAAAATTTGCACTCAGAATGGTGGCTTGAGGAAAGCCTTTTTAGGTCCCATTTAAATGTGTTCTGAGTGGTGTGAGTACATTGCATAATAAGTTGGTGTAGAACTTGAGAATCACATCACATCATAGCACATGGCACTTTGAGGTCACCACTAACCATGAAGATTTAGACCATCCATGTGTGGTAAAATAATTGTTTGTGCAATCATCAGTATGCACACTGCATACTTTTTCCTGCTCTTATCCAAGTAGGACATGGTTCACATTTTGAGAAGCCCAATCACTACATCATTATTGGGCTTAAAGAGACTGGTTATACAGATAGAGATCTGTTTGCATGAATACATGTACATTTTCTCTTAAAATATTTTTTTTTCTGCTAAGCATAACATGAACATCTCTTTTTTTGGCCATGTACAGTCTGTGCAAGGGACTGGGCTCGCATTCATAGCTTTCACAGAAGCAATGACCCACTTTCCAGCTTCTCCTTTCTGGTCAGTGATGTTCTTCCTGATGCTGATAAATCTGGGTTTGGGGAGCATGATTGGGACCATGGCTGGCATCACCACACCCATCATTGATATGTTCAAAGTGCGTAAAGAAGCATTAACAGGTAAGGTCACTTTTGGGGAAACTCATAAATGCTGGGAAAATGACTTTTTAGACTACAATTCCCAGAATTCATCACCTACCATAGCTACTGTTTGAGGAGATGAAATGATGAAATGGCCCAAGATGCAAAGCACTGTTGCCTTCCTTGCAATCTAGCAGCTGATAAAACCTTGAACAAAAGTTAAGGTTAAACACAGAGGCATCCATACAAAGAATCATTCAGACATCACAAGATTTGTGAACTCTTGTATATGGTACATTCGTTTTTACGTGAAAAATGACATATTCTTTCTTATGTAAGCCTAAAAACCTTCCTTTTCAAGGAAGTCTTTGGAAGAAACTAATGATATCTGAAAGTTTGGAAGGCCCTTTGACTTTATTACATAGTCTCAGGGTAGTTTTTAATGTATTTTGTTGGGGTTTTAATTGGTGTTTCACAGCATTTGTTATTATTTATGGTTTTAACTTGGTTTTAATTTTTATATTATATGTTTTTACTGGTGGTAAGCTGCCTTGGGCCCTTGATAGGGGAAAAGGCAGGGTATAAATTTCATAAATAACTATAACAAATTATGTGAAAAGGCCTTGATGTAGATTTGCTTTCTGCGGGACTGGTGCTGCAACCATAGAACAAAGAATAATGGTATTAATTGAACTAGCATAATGCAGCAGCCTTGTAAAATGGCTTCAATATATGATAAAGAAAAGGGAGCAAATGGCTACTTAATTAAGTGTAGTTGGCTTAGCTTGAAAATTCAGGGATGCTATTATTGCAAAATCACCATATCTATATAATAGAGCAATTATCCATATATCTTCACAATCTGTATTCATGCTCCAAATAGGGAACTGATTAGTATAATGAGGGAACTGGCTTGCTGACTGTTGTCCTGCAATGACAGTGCTTCTCAAACTATCTAATTTGTTAGACTGGTGGATTCTACCCTGCCCAATTTTCTTGGGACCAGTACCATATTTATGCCATATTGTTCACATATTTGGGTAGTTTCGAGGAACATTGCTGGGGGACCAACAGCTGATGGTTCATAGTTCAAACAATCTCATCACAAAGGCCAGGTGAAGCATCCCTCTTTGCCTGGCTTCATTGACAAACTGAGGGGGCAGCAGAGCGAATCTGTCACCCTGAATGCTGCTCTTTCACGGTGATGCTTTCCCCATCACACGTGGATAGCATTGCCCTTCCGGCGAGCACCCGTGCTGACATGGGCATGTTCCCGTGTTGGGGGAGAAGTGTCCAAGGATGCTTCCACCCTGTTTGTGGGTGGGGCTCCACCAGAAGTCACACAACATCGTGTGATGGCCGGTGTGGGACTCCTTCCCCAAAACTGCCTCATCTGATAAGGCCCTGAGTCTTTCTCTCCACTGTAAAATAAAGGCTAATTCCTGTTCCTGAAGTCTGTGTGGGGATTCTGTTGTGTGGAGTGGTATCCTGTGAATAAATTGCTTCCTTTCTGTAGCAACAATACTATCACTCTGCCTTCTGCCTTCGGGAGAACTTTATTATTCCCTAGTGTACCTGTGTTCTTACTGACAGTTCTTATCCTCTACTCTTTACAGTTGGCTGTTGCATTTTTGCTTTCCTTGTGGGGTTGATATTTGTGCAACGGTCAGGCAACTACTTTGTCAACATGTTTGATGATTACTCTGCCACACTGCCCCTCACTCTTGTTGTCATCTTGGAGAACATTGCAGTGGCTTGGATTTACGGTACCAAGAAGTAAGATTTTTTTAAAGGATGCTAAGTGAGAAAATTAGAATACTTCTCTGAATTTTCTGGCTTCCCAAACTTCTGTGCTTTAATATTTAAGAAGGAGAGGTGGGAAGATGAGGCACTCCTCTATTGGAGGATACATTTGGCTTGACCTGCCAAAGTATCATGGGAACCAATTGCCAGTCGTTTTCCAGAATGAAAGAGAGAAAAATAGGTTTTCTGTAAAACAGAGACAAAGCAATAAGTTAAACATGCTTCAAACTATATCTGTGTTTTGTGAGGGCATTTGGAAGCTTTTGACTCCAATAGATGCAGGTCTTCTCACCTTCTGTCCTGAAGTACATCTTCCACATACTCATTTTTGCCCTGAGAGCATAAGGAATCTGTGGTTCTGAACGCTTAGGGACCCTGGAAAGCTTCACACTACTTGGGAGAGATTGAGACAGGAATCCAATATCAGATCTTCCATTCCAGATGTGGAGCATTGGCAAAGCCTTTGAGTTGGATATCAACTCTTTATTGTCTTAAATATGTTTTGAGGACCATATGATTGCAGGTTTATCTACTATAAGCATTAAATATGTAATAGATTTAATTGCTCTTGAAGTACATGACTTTCATGTTTAGTTGGACATTTATTTTTCTCCAACAGTGTTCTTTGACAATGTTTCCCCATCCAGTTCAGGAGACATAGAACTATGAAACCAATTTATTAGTCTTTTTGCTTTCTTCCTTTTCTCTTCCTAGATTCATGCAAGAATTAACTGAAATGCTAGGTTTCCGTCCTTATCGTTTCTACTTCTACACATGGAAGTACATCTCACCCATCTGCATGGCTGGCCTGATGACAGCCAGTGTAATTCAGCTAGTGGTCTCTCCACCAGGTTATAATGCCTGGATCAGAGAAGAGGTGAGTCAGTAATTCATAATATAATATCACTGATATTTTATTTATTTATTTATTTATTTGTTTGTTTGCTTGTTTATTGGATTAATAACCCAACTTCTCTTGAGATATGGTATTTCATGTGGGAATCGGCAATCCTTCTTTAAAATAATGTGCCAGAGACTGGCTCCAACTATTTCTATCCTGGAAAATCCACAGAACAACAACTGATGACTCACATACCAACACCAATGCGGGGATCACCACTTTGAGCACTATCCGGTATCATTAGCTGAATATGAACTGCATACCAATGTACACAACAGAGCTTCATTGCCAATGAGTGTGATCATTTTTGCAGTTGCTAGTCTGGCATCCATATGGAAGCCAAGGAGTCATAATCATTGTGACTTCCATTGTCACACTTTGGTTGACCTAGAGGGTCTCAAGTATTTTGTAACTTCACCTACTGGTTCAACTAATTAACCAAGATAGTACCAATCATCTCAATTTTAATACTTATCTTGTGGATTCTTCCAGAGCCATGCAAGTGGAGGTTGTAGAAAAAACAAATAGCCAATTTCCTACTATTGTTTATTTATTTATTTTATTTCCAATATTTATATCCCGCCCTTCTCACCCGAAGGGACTCAGGGCGGCTTACAACACTGGCACAATTAGGTGCCTATACAAAATCAATCAAAAATACATAAAATTAGTTAAAAACTATTAAATACAGTATAAAATTACAGTATATAAATTTTAAAAATACGTATGCTCAGATCTGTTCATCCGAAAACTTCGTGCTTTATCCATAAGCCAGTCCGTATCATCTTTATCGTTTATTCGTTAAAAGCCTGGGCACATAGCCATGTTTTTAGGGCTCTTCTAAAGCCCAAAAGAGTTGGAACTTGTCTAATATCTCTGGGGAGGGTGTTTCACAGCAAGGGAGCCACCGCCGAGAAGGCCGTCCCTCGTTCCCACCAGCTGCGCTTGCAAGGCAGGTGGGACTGAGAGCAGGGCCTCTCCAGATGATCTTAAGGATCTTGCTGGCTCATAGGAAGAGATACGTTCGGACAAGTAGATTGGGCCAGAACCGTTTAGGGCTTTATAGGTCAAAACCAGCACTTTGAATTGGGTTCAGTAGCATATCAGCAGCCAGTGGAGCTGGCTTAGCAGGGGGGGTAGTACGCTCCCTGTTATTAATCTGGCTGCCGCCTGTAGTACTAATTGGTGCTTCCAGGCTGTCTTCAAAGGCAGTCCCACGTAGAGAATGTTGCAGTAGTCCAAACGGGATGTAACCAGAGCGTGTACCACCGTGGCCAAGTCAGACTTCCCAAGGTACGGGCACAACTGGCGCACAAGTCTTAGCTGTGTGAATGCTCCCCTGGCCACCGCTGAAACATGGGGCTCCAGGTTCAGCGATGAGTCCAAGAGAACACCCAGATTGCGAACCTGTGTCTTCAGGGAGGGTGCGATCCCGTCCAACACAGGCTGTAACCCTATACTCTGTTCAGCTCTGCGACTGACCAGGAGGACCTCTGTCTTGTCTGGATTCAATTTCAATTTGTTCGCCCTCATCCAGTCCGACACAGCAGCCAGACACCAGTTCAGGACCTGAACAGCCTCCTTAGTGACAGATGGGAAGGAGTGACAAAGCTGCGTACAGATGACACTGCACCCCGAAACTCCGGATGATCTCTCCCAGTGGCTTCATGTATATGTTAAACAGCATGGGGGACAGTACTGGCCCCTGTGGGACCCCACAACTAAAACTTGTGCGCCAGCTGCGACCATACCTTGTGAAGTATCTGGCTACGGTGGTCCATGCCTTAGTTACCTCGAGGTTGGATTATTGCAACGCACTCTACGTGGGGCTGCCTTTGAAAACGGCCCGGAAACTCCAACTAGTTCAGCGGGTGGCAGCCCACTTACCTTTCTGACCGCATCTCCCCCTATGAACCTGCACGATCCCTTCGTTCATTGGGGGAGGCCCTCCTCTTGCTTCCACCTCCGTCACAAGCGCGGTTGGTGGGGACGAGGGGAGAGGGCCTTCTCTGTGCCCCCCCCCCCCCCGGAACACGCTCCCCAGGGAAATTAGGCAAGCTGCCACCTTGGAAGTGTTCAGGAAGAGCCTGAAAACCTGGCTCTTCACACAGGCCTTTGAATAAGTACCGCCCACTATACGCTAAACCCTTATACTAGCGGTTACTTCTGACCAGTTGTACCTGTTGGTTAACTCCTCGACATAGCCACAGGGTTCACCCCAGTTTAAGGTTCTCCCCATGATCTCATAGCACCTTAACTTCCTTCATGTTTACAAGTTTTACTCAGTGCACTTTGCCCAGTCCATTGTATGATTTTATTGCTGTGTTTTATCATGTGTTTTATAATGACTGTGATTTTATTTATGCCTTTTAATTTTATTTGTGTGTTTTTTGTATTTGATACTCTGTATGCTGGTTTTATATCTGTGAGCCGCCCCGTCCCTCTGGGGAGATGGTGGCGGGGTATAAAAATAAAATTATTATTATTATTATTATTATTATATCTGCCCATCCTCCCTACAGAGGATGAGACCAAGATGTTATCTTGCCAGTGAAGTAATAGTTGTCATTGGTTGCAATTCAAGGGTTGCACATAGTATAATGTAGTAATCCAGAATTTATATGTGATAGTTCAGGACATAGATGTTGACCATCAAAGTCCATTTTATTCCTTTGGCAGGGAATCCTTTTATAACTTTATGACTTGCTGCTGTTTTTTTTAAAGAAGGGACAATCTTCTAAATTATCAATTTGTCTTAAGCAAAACTGAGATTCAGGTACTGTAATTATTCCTTACAGCTCACTTTTCTTGGTGTTGGAGGACAGGTAACAGTTAAATGCTTGCTACTGTGCCAAAGAAAGCATTGGGGAGACCAATCAAATTATCTCTAAGATTGTACTGGTGGTGAAGTAGACAAATGGCAATGACATTTCCCTTTTTCTTCCAGGCTGCAGAGAAATTTCTCTATTATCCAAAATGGGCCATGGGTGTTCTTGTCTCCCTGATCATACTGGCTATCCTTCCTCTGCCCGTAGTCTTCATCCTCCGTCAATTCCATCTGATATCAGATGGTTCCAATGCGCTGTCTGTCACATACAAGAAGGGGCGTATGATGAAGGACATCTCCAACTTAGAAGATAATGATGAGACCCGTTTCATCCTGAGTAAAGTACCCAGTGAAGCCCCATCCCCAATGCCTACCCATCGTTCTTATCTGGGCCCAGGGACGACATCTCCAATGGAGATGAGCAATGTAGCCAATGGACGCTACAGTGGTGGGTATCTTACAGCTACCACCCCTGAATCTGAACTGTGACCATCAACAAGCAACCTACCCCTACTTACTGAATGAAGGAGAGGAGGCCCTAGAGAAAGAAACTGAACTTTAGGAATCCCTTCCCAGAATTTACAGCAGTCAGGGACCACTTGGTGTTGAGAGGGTATAAAAGCTGGGAAGGGCAAACGCCTTTCTTCTGGCCATCTCTAGCCAAAATGCCAGAGCCCTCCTCAGTGAATAATAGTAATAACAGATTGCAATAAATTTTATGGGCATAAGGACAATTTTAGCTAATTGGTACTGAAAACCTTTGAAAAATCACTCATATTCAAGCAATCAGAGGATGGAAAGAGGAAACAAACCAAGGCAACAGCCAAAGAAAAGATGTCTTGCTTCCTAGAAGCTCTCTCTCTCTGTCCATCCCTTTCCTCTAGCTAAGAGAAGCATTCCCATCTCATTCAGCTGAGTATGTCTAAGCACTTCTATTCATAGCACAAGGAAGGTTTTATCAGACAACCTATGGTTTTAAGCTTTGATAATATCCAGCTTGCACACTAGCTTTAGTGAATGCTTCTTACAAGTCTGGGCCTGATATATATTCTATTGACAGCACATTACAATGCCCAGTGGTGGGGAAACCAAAGTTGATGGGGGACCAAAAACTGTAAGAGAACTGAAGGAATGTTGTTTCAGTGAAGTTTGCATTGATATGCTTGCTAATATTACATGCAGTTTCCTTTACCAAAAGATGGCTCAAGCAATAGTATAAAGTATAAGTTCAGTTGTGTGCCATGTGTGAAGGGGAGAATCAAGGAATCGTGTGTAGGGCATAATATTTGGCATCAGTGTCATCACTCCTGGTCTCATTTCTCTAGCTCAGACATATAATAAAATACTCTTGATAACAACTCTTCAAGAGCAGCTACACTCTGCTGCAGCCTTCCTTCAACCTGATACCTTCCAGGTGTGTTCAGTTTACTGGGGATGGTGGAAGTTACAATCTAACACACTGGGGGGTATCTGGTTGAGGAATGTGGCTCTAGAGGCACACTGAATGTATGCAAGTGGCTTTCTGCATTGTTAGTTTGAGGACTAGTAAAAGAACATTTTAAAAAATGTCTTTATATCTTCAATATAGCACTCACCCATATGTTGGGTCTATCAGATTTTCTGAGTAACATGTTACATTTTGTGGCTCAGAAAATGTCATGCCTCCTCCAGATGCTGCATTCTTTGCCTTTGTAATAGAAGGGAGGAATGTGGATGCACATGTGTAACAGTCACCCATAAGAGATAGCAATGACATTATTAATAACTAATGACATAGGTCTCTTGCTTAGTCATATTTAGTTGATGACTCAAGACCTGCAGTGCAATTCTTTTTTTAAAAAACCCTCTTCTTAAAAGTTTTATATTGTTATTCTTTTAGCTAGTTGGCTGTTGTACAATTCAATGTAGGAGTGTGTGCATAGCGAGATCCTTTTTTCAAAATGTTCAAAATTGCCACATGATTTTATAACCATTTAAAGAATAATTTTCCCTTTCTTAATTTGGTGTTTTAGCATTCCTCTGCTGCACTGTTTGTGTGTGGGAGCATGCACCTAGTCTGATTTTTTTAAAAGTGGAAAACAGTGAATAGGCTACTCTTTTACCACCACCATAATGAAACAGTGTACTTTGCAAAGAGATTCAATGCTGTTATGACATCATGCAGTTGCCAATATCCAGAAAAGATTTAATCTGTTTTTAAAAAATATTTTTTTTAAAAGTCTCCCACCCTTCCTGTTTGGTCAGGAAGCTCTTTTTAATGTTTAGTCTCAATTCTTTTTCTTGAATTTTGAACCTATATTTGGAAGCAGAAGAAAACACACACTCCCATTTTCTCTATGATAACCTTTCAAATATTTGAAGGTGGCAATCATATCTCCTCTTCAGCTATGAGTCACTTGCCTTGATAAGAATGTTTTGCCAAAATAGAGTAAAGATTGCAGATTTAAGCCTTCTTACCTGGTTTTCCCCTGCAGTTGTGCTTAGAAGTGCAACATAATGAGACCATGTGAAGCAAGCATTAAACATAAGCCTTGGCACTCATTCCCAATGTGATCTTGGGAGTTGTTGAGTTTTTCTCATGTATTGCTGGATGGTGCTAACATTTCTCCATATAGATGGTTGTGGCAATATACAGGCAGCCAGGTTGCCCTTGGAGTCTGCTCCAACTCTGATTATATGACAGTAGTGAAAACTCAGAAGGAATAAGGAAATGGCTGTAGGAAAACAGAGGATATATTTGTTCCTGCTAATCAAGAAGTGCTGGTGCTTCAGCTTTAGGAACCCTTTAACACTGCCCCGCAACCTCCCTCTTATAATTCAAGAACTGATTGGAAGTGTACTGAGATTTCACTTTCCAAAATCTAATGGGTTATTCTGTAGAGCTGGCTCCTCTCCTTCTTGACATTCTTGTTTTTTATTTGGATTGGGTGGTTCAAGTAAAGATTCAGAATTTGGACTCAGAGCATCTGAATGGAACTATTACTAATACACAGACATGTTCTTGTAAAGTGGCTGAGAGGATAATAAAAGAGGGTTCATTGACCCTTCGCAATTGTTTTATCAAAGTAACTTGTGAGTTTTGAAAGAAAGGAGCCATCCAGCTGAAAAAAAACTGCTGTCTGAAAGGTTTGTGTGTTGTAGAAGGCTTTCATGGCCAGAATCACTGGGATTCTGTGAGTTTTTTGGGCTGTATGGCCATGTTCCAGTAACATTCTCTCCTGACATTTCACCCGCATCTGTGGCTGGCATCTTCAGAACCTCTGAAGATTCCAATCACAGATGTAGGTGAAACATCAAGAGACAATGCTACTGGAACATGGCCATACAGCCTGAAAAACTCACAGCAACCCACTGAAAGGTTTTTCTTTATTTTTACATTTAATCCTTCTCCACCCATCTGAATGTATGTATGAGTATGCAGACATGTACAAAAAGCAAACACACTCCTCTTCATCTCAGCGTTTTCAGTGCTGATCAGTTGGAGAGAATAAAGGATGGGAGAGGCATGAAACAGACTATGAATTCCCTATACATGGGATAATCGCCTAGATTTGCTTATTGGTCACACTACTATTCCGCCTTTCTGCCAGTGAGTTCTTGACAAAGTTATTGAGTGACCTTGGTTTAGTTATTCTCTTTCAGGCTGACCTAGAATCATAAAGTTGGAAGAAACCACAAGGGACATTCAGTCCTATCCCACTGGACTATTGTGTGGATCAAATTAACAGGAAAGGAACCATGTAGATTAAGTCAGACCAGGAGAGAAGTACTAATCCAAGGATACTCTGGTGAGTTTCACTACATAGTGGGAATCAGAATCTCCCACATTCCAGAACAGCACTTTAACGACTAAAGCACATTGATTAACTCCTTGGAAAAGCTCAGGATTTATGTTATTGTTCTTTTCCTCTGCCCATATTTTTTCTTCCCCCTCTCCTGAGGTCAAATCAACTTCTTAAGCATGGAAATTTTTAGGGACTTGACTGCCAGAGTTATATCTATTTCTGCTGGTCCAGATTCTTTGCTTATGCGCATTGGCATATTACTTGAGAAATTCCATAAGATGACCAGAGCCAAATCACAAATCAATGCACCGCCACTGGAGTGGGTAGACCAGACCTGCAAGGGAACCAGATCTGTGTCACATTTCTATGGTATCTTGGTCACAGTCTCATGGGCCAAACCTGTCATTTTGGAAGGGCCCATTGCACTTCACACTCTTAACTAATAGAGCAATGGCAATGGGAAGACAAAGAGATATTATATTATGTGTGTGAATATGTAAATATATATAGAATAACCCATAGATTCTATTTCTATTGTATATTTATTCTGTAAATGGTGGTGTAAATTCTGTTAAATGACAAACATATTCCAAGAGTGATAATGTGAACTATTTTCATTCTCAGTACTGTACAGATATATTTTACTGTATATTTGATATATTTATAATTTTTTTAGTGTATGATTGGTGACCACACCCTGCTGAGCTGCCCACTTGGGGGGTGGGTGGGGGAGCACTAAGGGGCACTGCCTTCATTATTTCTGTGGAAATGTTAACAGTATTATATTGTGGCATTTTGCTAGGCTTTAGAATTGGAAAGTGGTGGGATTCAATGTTAGATGCCTTGAGCAATCGCTCCATGGACTCTTTCTGTGTTAGAGCTTATAGCGGCCGTTGCGTTTGTTTGTTAGGAGCATTTCCTATAATGCTGTCACTTACAAGGCCATTCTGTAGCTTTTCTTATTGTGATTATTATCTGTCAGTGAGTGTGGCTTAAGAACATCCCCAAACCGACAGCTTATTCTGAAAGGTTGTGCAGTTATGTTCAGGATATATAGCAGGGATGGGGAAACTGGTCCTCCAGATGTTTTTGACTACACCCCCCATCTTCCATTACTTTTAGCCATTGTGGGTGAGATTGATGGGACATGGAGTCTAATAGTAGCTGGAGGGCTACGTATTTTTCACTCCTGCTATGTAGCTACAAGAATGTATCAAAAATTATGGTTGTGTCTATTGAGGATCAGAAATACAGAAATGAAATTAGATGGGGAGCTTCAGAAGTCAAAATTTCTTTTAAAAAACCTTGCTCTTTCATATAGAAGGGTCATAAGACCTTTATTTAGATACAGGTAGCTGTTGCTTAACAGATATATGATAAGAAGTGTCCAAACTTTGCAAAATAAGTAGCCATAATCATATAATGAGTAGTCTATGATATTCTCAGTTGACATGGAGTATTCTCAGTAATTACCCCCATCTGTCATTTAGCTGAATCTGTAGCTGTTACCTGCCCAAAATGGACACACTAATGTCTTTTAGCACAGGCTACAACTTTGTAAAGCACAAAAGACCAGAAAGAAAAACCAGTATTTTAACAGCCACTTCCACCAATGCAACGTATTTAGAATGTATCCCACAGTTCCTGTTTTGCTTACTAGCTGAATCCACATGGTTGGGATATTAAATATATCAGTGTCTTGGTCATTTGGGCATAATCAGATCACATCAGGTTTTTACATTTTGGCACAGCCACATAAATATTTATGGCTGGAATCCTTTGCTCACTTACATGGGGTTTTTCCATTAAACTCAGTGGGACTTACTTCTGAGTAGAATGTATTGGGTTCTGTTGTAAGTTGTTGAATTGTTTGCCGTAGAAAGGAATTTCAGCCACAGCTAAGCACACTTAATTGAAATGGGCCTTTAATCTTTCCAATAGTGCAGCTCTTGATAATAGCACAAGCAACATATGCAATCTACATGCCAATCCAGAAAATGGATTCTCTATGTAGTAGCAAACTTCCCCACATGGATCCTTTTTTCAAATCAAAAACCACAAGCATAAAGTACACCCCGGGATGCTCATCCAAATGCTGGTGACTATACTGCCTTCACTCTGATCCAGGTGTGCATCTCCCAGCCACATTGTGATGCACATAATCAAATGATCAAGTGGTCAGGACCAGGTGTAAAGGCATAGACTCAAGATGCACTATCATTTCACATCATAAGCCCTTATATTTTGCCATGAAAGAGGATTGAAGCCAAAGCCTTTAAAGGTTAAAGCACCTCAGTTGCTTTTGCTAAAAGATACAAAGGATGAGCTCTTCAGAGTGCTGCTAAAACAACTATTGTCTGATATATCCCTGCTATGATTCTTGAGTTAAATCTCCTCTCAGTTGTGCAAACCAACGGAGTGACCTTGGGCAAGTCATATTCAGCCTCAGAAGATGGCAAAGGCAACCCCCTCCCCAAATAAACAAATCTTGCACACGCACACACAAAAACACCACACCTTGAGATAGGATTACCTTAGGTCACTGTAAGTTGGAATCAACTTGAAAGCATATAACAGCAACATGATCAGTCTCGATGACCACTTTTTGGCTTATTTGTACCATCATAAATCAAGCTCAAACTTATCACCCCATGTGGAGATCTTGTTCCTTGTTTCAGTGTGTCTGTACATCAGAAGTCACCCTGATTCTTAAAAATGTACTCTGAAACTGAATACTGAATAAAGTTGCAGCAAGTCATCGTGACATGTAAAATCATCAATATGTCTTGGATCTTTGAGTAGGAGTGCTCAAAATGGATCCACTATAAGGAACAAGTAGTAATATACTTTGTGAGTTCATCTTGTAGTATTGAAATCAGAATGGTTAGAATTTTCCCTAAATGACCATCCTTTGAGTTTCATTCAAAGGATGTAGATCAACCTGACCAGCATTTCTAAAATCAATACAAAGTTATCAAGCTGGGATTTCCATAGTTAAAAACTCAAGTATTTCACCAACCATGAATATTCCTTACTTTTAGCAGTTGACAATCTGTATTTTGCCTCTGTACTATTTGAAATACTGCAGACTCCTTCCTCCAGCATCCGCAGGTGAATCAACACTTTCAGGTTAGTCTAACACAGTGGTTCTCAACCTGGGGTCCCCAGATGTTTCACATAGTTCTCACAAAACTTCTAGGGTGGGTAGCATAGCAGAGAGCCTGCCAAATCAGTACTTGGGGGAATTATTTTTTAGACTATAACACTGGTTGTGCTGGCTCAGGGATTCTGGGGGTTGTAGTCCAAAAAATAACTTCCCCAAGTTCTGTTCTGAGCAAGTTACTCTCACTACCACTGCCATTGGTTAAATTTTAAGGAGACAACTTTTTTATCTGATCAAATATTACTAGATATTCTTGCAACAGCCTTGTATTTTAGGTTAATGTGCCACCGGGTCCAACCAGCAGCTACAAAAAGTGGCTAGCATAAAACTGGACCATTTCCCCTCCTAAGTACTTCCTTCAGTCTTCACTCTGTTTGGGATGGTTTAACTTCAGCTGCGAAGCTTCTTTTCCACCTCAGTTTTGGACCAAGCATAGCAGGTCTATGCAGAACACTCAAAGAGGCCTATTTTCCCGGGAACAGCAAGCATAATATTTCACCTGTACTTATTTAAATGTTGTGAACTCACTTCAGCCCCAGGCCTCAAAGAAAAGGAGGCTAGAAGAGAAATAAATAACCTGCCACAGAGATCCTTTAAAACCCAGGGTGTTACTCATTAGAAATATTGAAATGTCCACTGACTTCACAGTGAGACGGGAATAGGTAGAAAAAAGCAATCTAATTTGTCTGAAAAACTGGTGTGTCATAAGGAGAAGATAAAGAAAATAGGATAGAGCTTAACTGAGCAAGTCCTGCAGCACTTGATCAGATACCCTTAATAGCTGAGCCCTGAATCCCTCTCTACAAGGATGTCTATAGCTGCAGGGAAAGAAGCAGAACTTGGACCTGCTGGGTTTTCTGAACTGTTCTAACATTGTGTAATTAAAAACATTGAAAGCACATGTCTCTGCTGAAACTTTACTGTACTGGGGGCAGGGGGGGAGCACAAATACTAGTGAGTGTGACTTGTCTCATATACAGTGTAACCAGTGTAACTACCGTATGCACCCTGTGTCAGCAGGAGAAATCTGTTGTATGGGAGAAAAACTGTAACAACAACTCTTAGCAGCAATTAAAAAGAGTTTCTTCTTTACCATGCAATGTCTCCAGGGTCTCCTTTGTTTCTCATACTTGGACAGTTATGATCTGGAATATAAACATAATGTATTTAGGCAGAGACTGGCGCCACTGCAACAGTATCTTTGGGCAGGGCTACTGCTTTAGAAATAACAGCATTTTCTCTCATTTCAAATATCTTCTGCATTTTGTGGTACTAAGCAGATATGTACCATATTTGATTAAGGCTGGAATCCCAGCCAGAGTAGATCAATTAAATCAACTGGATTTACTGGTGTGTTGATTGATCAGTCAACAACTGAGTCATTTAATTTATTTTAACTCTGACTAAGAAAAGACCCAATCAATCAATTGTTCGATGGTCAATCAACACATAGGCAAATTTTGTTTAGTGGGTCTAGTTGTGACTAACAAAAACATCCAGACCATTTATGGGTATTCTTGGCTAACTCAGGGATATCCCAGAACAGCTTACTTAAGCCATTATGCTTCAGGTCTGTTGGCCTACAAAACCCCCATGATCACAACCTCCATCAATCCAGACTTTTACCCTTCATTTCGGTAGATAATGAAGGAAAATCTATGGCTACTGATCCATCCAGTTACTCAATAAGAAGAAAACTTGCTTCAGAAGTCCATGTTCTGTCTAATAAATCCAAAGGCACTGGAATGGCTGGGAAACAGAATCTGTTTGTGGCCATAAGCCTTGTATTAATGTGTTGTATAAGCCTGACATCCTGTTGAGATGCCTCCAGGCTGCGAGATAAGGAAGTAAATCCTATTCATTTCAGCTAGAGCAGACATCGATTTAAACTGGATTTACCTATGTGTTGACTCACTATTCAACAGCTGACTGAATGAGTCTCTGTAATTGGAACTACCCGCAGTCTCCTAGTTAAAGTTGCCAGATTTGGGCAACCTGGAGAAAAATGCTGGTTTTAAAAACACAGCTGAATTAAGATGGGGTTGGAGCCAGTGTTAGCTGTTGGCTCTAATATCAGCAAAACAGTACATTTGCTTTAGGTCTTAGCCCAAACTTTAGAAGAGCTATTCAAAGTACTGAACCTAATTTTGGGATAGGGTCCAGCATTTTGGCTGTGCGCTTTAAAATTCAGCATGAAACCTGGAGCAGCTTCATCACCTTACTGAACATGGCTGGGAGGCGATACCTAGCTGTCTCTACTGAGTGGCGATGCAGAAGGTTATCCAAGAGCTTCACCACAATAACATGCCATGAGATGAGCTGGGTAAGCACCATGCCCATCAGCACTCTCTGTGGACTTAGTGAACTGATACTGGTGAGCCACACAGGATACTGCTGCACATATGCATGGTAAGTATGTACATGCCCAATACCAATCCAGCCTCCCTCCCTATTCAAAGCACATTTTAAAGAATGTAAGAGATCTCATATCATAGCCAGAAATATTTGTTTTGCTCTGAGCTAATAAAAACCATGCTTGATTAAAGATGGAGCAGGATTTTTTTTAAAATTTCAGCTAAGATTGCAGTGCTGTGCTACTTACTTACTTAAGCGATTCCTCATTATCTGAGTATGATGGTCATCTAAGTGTAGTGTCTTGGCAGTGGGTATGTAGGTGACTGCATAGTCACCTGGGATTAATCCCTAGTGAAAAATGAAATCATCCACCATCAGTTAGGAGCCTCTCCACCCCGCCCTCCCCAACTCCAACCGCCACTCTGAGGTCATAGAGTGAAGAGGAGGCAGCAAGGTAGATACAGCTCCATCATGTCTCGTCCACCAGCAGCTGGGATTGAGCCCTGGAACTGATGGAAGGACAAGCGGCTACAGAGTCACAAGAGAAAGCAACTCGAATAACACTGCCACAAAATTTATTTGCTAAAATACAAAAGTCAAAATATTATCTGAATTTAAGCTTTTCAGCCAGAAATGGAAACAAATAGCACAGGATCATATATTTTGACAAATAGTAGATTCGTGTGAATCCCAAAGGACTGGATCGACAACAAATTGGATAAAGGAATAAAGGGAAAGGAAATCAGAAAGCTTACACCTAAGTAAACATGCATGTGCACAAACTGCAGAATTTACATTCCAGATGCCTGAATTTCACTTGCCTGTTTCCTTTTCACCCTGTAGATCAAGGTGGACAAAGCACGGCAACTGATCTAACAGATAGATTCCCATTTTCTAGCCAAAAATAAAAAGATGAATTGTCTCTCCTAGAAGCCTCCTGAAGGATGACCTTTCAAATAGGCCATCTATTTAGGAGCATGAAAGTTGTACTATTTAATATCAAAAATACCAGTTTTTCAAAGTCAGAAGTCCTCTTCAACATTTCACAGATGAAAACTGGGACACTTGTGACCAAGGAACATCACAGTGTTGTTAAGATGACAAAAGTTAACAAAGAAGGCTTAAAAAGTTAGGAGAGGCTGCAGCAGCTTGCTTTTGCCTAAGCATACTCGAAAGGATAAGATCCTATAACTTGTTCTCCTTTCTCTCCCCTGGTGAATTGTTCAAATATAAATTACTTTTGCACTTTGAATTTATTTTGCAGAAATGGAATTAAGATGAGGACCAAAACATAAAATGAGAGGTGAAAGGAACTGAGACATTTTTTAAAAAAATAAGAAAAGGTTGAACACCATAGGATTATTCAGATTGACTCTGCCAAATTGGGATGGTTGACAGGTATGGCTCCAGCTTTGTAAGCAACTCCCCCCCCCCCCCCCCCGATGTTTATGCACATCCTAGAGTGTTTTGGTGGCAGATAACTGGTCCTTGTATGATCCAAAGTCACTCACTGCAATATAAATCCATTAAGCAAGGGCACCACTATCGTGCCTGTACAACCACAAGATGTCTCCCTTCTCCCTGAGTGTTGAGTGAAGCACCTTCAAGTGCTGATTTCTTTCCTTTCCACTCTGCTTGCAGCTTGGTTGCTTCTGACACAGAGCATATGTAGAGGTAGCTGTAACAAACTCCAAAAATACACATCAAGAAAATACCTTTATTATGCCAACCAAAAGGTGTAAAATACATCACACTAGCTTTTGGAGCCAGCTGGTGTCTTCACCAGGCAAGACTGTTAAAAACCACAGAAGAAAAGTGTTGATGCCAGAGTGACAAGCCTGCATCTTGTTTGAGATACTTGCTTCATCTGGTGCTTAAAGTAGTCTCAAGGGAGGGCTGATGCAGGAAGAGGTCAACCCCCCTCTTGTCCATAAGAAGATGTAGGACAAGAAGCAGCAAAAGGCTGGTAATATCATTTCAGTTCCATTAACAGCCATAAAATAACTTTCTTAGATATCAGAGCTAACTGTCCTGTGCAAGTCAGTCAGCCACTTCATAGCCAGTAAAGAGTGAACTTCTCAAGAAGACTCTGTACTCTTGCATATGGAAATAACTTTGGGTGCTCTGGTAGATAGGTAAAACAGATTCTGAGAAAGAAGGTACAGTGTGTAACAGAAAAGGACCCAATGTTTTCCACAGAGACAAATGTTCTGATTGCAGATTTTCAGAGCACTATTTATACTTGACTCTAGACATGGGACATTACATTCACAGATATCTGAAATACTGATAGAATAGTTTGAGTTTTACTGGCCCATTTGAAAACAAGCACTTTTACTAGCCAATTTGGAAGTAAGCACTTTTACTGGCCCATTTGGAACCAGCATAGTTGCCATATCCATCAAAGGCAAGGTTGGTACATGATGATATCATGACTATTTAATAATTTACCAAGTTGTGAAGACTGATGCTTCTTAAGGCTATAAAAGTACACCACAGGACAAAAATGTAGCTCATTAGAAAGGGAACTGGACTAGAACAACTGGGATCGACAACAAATTGATGCTGTGTAGTGTAATATCTATAGAATAAAAGGGTCATTCATAAAAAAGGGAATGAGACATGGAACAGAATGAAATACATTCATATGGAATTAGGTTTGGAACAAGTGGCTCTACAATAAAATATTGCATTGTCTTCCAGGTAGCCATGCCTCGGTTGGCCTTTTTTTCTTTCCTCATTTTAGAATTTATATTTTTAAAATGTATTTTATTATTGTGATGGTGGAGATAGAAACACCTTCACTGCCATTCTTGTTGTTATACATCTTCAAGTCAACTCCAATCATGGCAACTCTGTCATAGCATTTTTTTTCAGCAAGATTTGTTCAGAGGAAACTTGTCAGTGCTTTCATCTTAAACTGAAGAACTGTGACTTGCTCAAGGTCACACAGTGGGTTTCCCTGGCTCAGTGGGATTTGAACCTTGATCTCCCTGAGCTCAACCTCGACACTGAGGAAAGTAGCTCATGCTGGCTTCCTATCCAGCCCTAGCTACATTAAAATATTAGATTTCTCCACTGAGATTGATGATTAGCTATTCCTTCCTTGCATTGTTATTCCATCTTATGGATATTTTAAAACAGTTCCTCGGCAGATCTATGAAGCAAAGGAGAAAAAGTTCTTATATTGTTTTAATATTGATGCATCTCTTCCTTCTTCTTCCCTTTCCAGCCACTTGTTCTGTTTTGGAATTGGGTTTAGTTCCAGGCCTCTTCAAGATTTTGTTTGATGCCAGACATGGAAAAATATTATCACTATAGAATAAGAGATGTTAAGAGATGTAGCAGATGGTAAACAGCAGACAATGTGGTCCAGCATCCCACCACAGACAATAGTAGAACCTAAACAATTCTATCCAGGCTATCTCTGACTGGCAATTCAGTTACCAATGGCTGGCTAAATGGGGGGGGGGGGGGGGGGCTGAGATGGACTACAATCCAACTAGTGAGGCCAGTGGAAGATGGTATTGCAATCCCACTCATGAGGCTAATGGATGATGGTAGAGAAGAAAGCAAAGAAAATCAAGTGGCCCAGCATGACTTATCTTTCTGTCTCCCCTATGGCTATAATACTGTGTAAGCAAGTTAGTAATGGAGGGGAAAAATACTCCTCCAGTTCATTCTCAGCCTTAGAATCTGAATTCAAAAAGGTATCTAACAAGGTTACTAATACTAGATAACCCTCACAACACTACTGGGAAGCTCTCGAAGCCTGATCTTGATGCCAAAAAGGACTGCAAAGCATATCTGCCTCATCATAGAGGTTCACCACACCTTGTCCCAATCCATTTTACCTCTCAGGCAAAGATCTCCCTACAGTCAATCTAGTTCCATTACCATAAGACAACCTGAATCAGAAATAAAGGGTATCATGATATTGTTTCCAAAAAATCTCAAAGGATATCACACGTCATCTCCCCAAAGGCAAGTACTTTAAGCTGCATGGTCATAGCTCAGTGGCAGAGCGTGTACAAGACATACAGATGATCCTACAATCAACTCTTGGTGTCTTCAATTAAAAAAATCTCAAGGAGCAGCCGCTTGCCTGGTGAGAGTCAGAACAGACCATATTTGGCTAAATGAGCCAGTTAATTGACTATACACAGCGGTCAGTCACAGGTAACAGCAGTGGTGGTTTTTAAACAGGGCTTGGAAAAAACATATTTTTTGGATTACAAATGCCTCAGGTAGCAGGGCTGCTGGCCAAAATCAAAAAGATTGCCCAAACTCTAGTTTTAAAATACGTCCTCATAGCCATCTCCTGATGACAAAGAGTCTGACTTTGCTGGCCTCCCATCTTCTAACTATGGCAAGCATTTCTGTGAAAATACAGTATTCAGTTTATCTCTGGATAACTCAGAGATGTGACTGAAACATAGATTTTCTGTTTGTAAGCCAAGAATAGACATATTCTGTAGCCACAGAGTTGTTCTGTCTTACTTTTGCCTTCTATGGAACTCCAGATGGGCCAAAAACATTCTTATGGCTGCCATTTTGTTGACCAAAAGTGCCTGGGTATCACCACAGGCTGTGAAGAAAGAGCAATTTCTCTCCCTGCCCTTGGAAATCACATTGCACAGCACCATAAAAGGTTTACAAATTATTGTGATGTGATTTTAAATGAGAAATTTGCCATTTTGTAGTTGAAATTTTGGGTGTAGCCAGGACCCAAAGTGGTTATATCCAAACTGAGAAAATATTTTAAAACTAGAGCTTGGGCAACATGGTTCTTGTACAATTCCCACCCCTGATTAAATCATTCTGTATGACAGGAATGGAGAAAAAGAAGAGAAGGAATCGAAGGAAGACAAGTATAGCCCCTCATCCCATTTGTGTCGCCGCATCCTATGCTATGCCATTTTACGAGGGGTCACTTTGAGGAAAGAGGCAATGTATGTACTCACTCCCAAATTTGGGTGAAGCTCCAGAAGTAACTGAGACAAGCAATACCAATCTGGACCTTTAGTGGCTAATCTCGACCTTTAGTGCATATGTGGATATAAAACCAAACTGCTGACATTCATCATCCTTAATCAAAATGTTGGGAGAGACTATAGGTTAGGCATGGGCAAACTTTGGCCCTCCAGGTGTTTTGGATTTCAATTCCCATAACTCCTAACAGCTGTTGGGAATTATGGGTGCTGAAGTCCAAAACACCTGGAGGGCCAAAGTTTGCTCTTGCCTGGTATAGGTCTTTATAGTTCAACACATTTCAGCCCTCCCAGGCAGAAATATACAGTCAATGCTCTCCTCAAAAATGATTATCCAAGTTTCAAAACTTCCAAAGAAAGAGACTCCATCATACTCCAAGGCAGTATATTCCACTGTCAAAGAGCTCTTATTGTTCTTCCCAATAAGGTTTTTGTGTGTGTGTCAGGAGCGACTTGAGAAACTGCAAGTCGTTTCTGTTATGAGAGAATTGGTTATCTGCAAGGACGTGGCCCAGGGGACACCCGGATGTTTTTGATGTTTTCACCATCCTTGTGGGAGGCTTCTCTCATGTCCCCGCATGGAGCTGGAGCTAATAGAGGGAGCTCATCCGCACTCTCCCCGGGTTGGATTCGAACCAGCAACCTTCAGGTCAGCAATCCAACCTTGAAATCATCAGTCCTGCCAGCACAAGGGTTTAACTCACTGCGCCACTGGGGGCTCCATAACATTCAAGTGGAACCCCATTTTCTGTCATTTGAATCCACTGCTCCATCTTTAACATCACATTTGTTCAAATATGTAAACCTGACTATCCCGTCCCCTCTCAATATTCTCTTCTCCAAGTTAAACATACCCTACTCCCTAAGCCTCTCCTCATAGGGCTTGGCTTCCAGACCTTTGATCATTTTGGTTGGCTACCTCTGGGCATGTTCCACTTTATCAATATCTTTCCTGAACTGTGGTGACACAGTCACAGCTGAATTCTGACCAAAGCAGATCTTCTCTCTCCCTTCCAATCCTGTCATCTCATAACAGGAGATTTACCAAGACAGAGTTTTTGGGCATCTGTTGTAGTCCAAAAAACCAATTTTCCCAGTTCTGATCTTAGCCTTTTATCTCCAGTTGAGAATGCAGTACACATCTTGCTTTGAGGACAATAACCTGTCAGCCCACATAAGAACTCGACAACACCATTTTCGATAATAAATGGAAGATACTTCAATACAATCTTACCACTGAAGCTGTTTTGATGATACCAGTTCCCTTGCTAATGTTTCAGAGTTTTGTGGATGTTTAGCCAATTAGTCAACAGCAGCAATTTGGCCATCAAGTTTGTGCCTGATCAATTTATCATACATGCCCTAATTATGACAATCGATTAAGAGAGTGGTTTCTTTAATCTCAAGGTCCATGCATTGTGCCTTTAACAGCAGAGTTTTGTATGTGCTAACAAAAAGCACTAAACAAGCAGCATCACTGCACTTCTAAATGCAGGGACTGGATCATTAGTCCAACAGTGGGCTAATTTAATTAATTCCATTTGCCGGGCTCCTTCTTGAGCTCAAGGAAATCCAGCACAAGCCTTTTACATTACTTATAAATTAATTGACTTGAGTAAATGACAAACTTAAAACCTATCTGAGTGGAAATTGATCCAGGCTATGAGGGGATCTTGGCTAAGGTTGCACCTACACTAAAATGGTGCATTCTGACACCATTTTAACTGTCAGGGCTCAATGCTATGGGAATTATGGGAATTGTAGTTTCACAAGGTTTTCTCTGCCAAAGAATGCTGTTGCTACACCTAACTACAAATCCCAGAATTCCATTGCATTGAGTCCTGATAGTGGAGATTGTGTTCAGCACCTTGAGTAGTTCCTTTAAATTTGTCACCTATGCCTGGCTTCACCAGTTTACTGACATGGAAGCCATCAGTATTATGTCTTTCCTGGAGACTGATGTCTCCGTAAATGACATCATTTGACATAGTCAGGATAAAAGGCTCCAGTTGGAGCCAAAGAAAGCTGGCAGGCCGGCCCTAGAATTGGCAGAAGTGGAACCTGGATTCCTCCCATTCAACTTCTGAACATCTCAAAATAAATACGGAGCTACTTTATCCGGTGAGATATTATAGACCGAAATGTCAGCCATGAAACAACAGGAAAGATCCTGATCTGCCTTAAAAACTAAAACACTGATCTAATTAGGCCAGCTGTGCATTATCATAGCCAAAGACATTCCTTCACTTCAAACCACTCCAGTTCTCCCTTGTCTGATATTTCTCACTTTGTAGATTTCTGTACTTTGGTGTGCACCTTAAATCTCTCACTCTGAGTGACTCCCTGGCTGGCACAGGACCCTGCTCAAGACTGCTTTTTCAGAGTTAGATCCCGAACTGTCTTGATCACATTCCTACATTTGATGATACTTGACATGACGTGCCTTGGCTTCTCCATTGTCATTCCCCGTGGTCTACAGGTACGCTCACCTAGGCAAATGCTACCCTTAAACAAGACCATTCTGTGAGAAAGGACTAGCAAAAAAAGAGGATGTAGCCCTGTGCATTTTCGACTCTGACCTTTTCCACAACTATTCTTTTGTCCTGCCTGAATACCACAGCAATGTGATCCACAACAGGAATATGGCCCTGAAAGAAAGGAAACAAGGCATTCTCATCCTGTGCTATAGTTTACAGAAGCTAGTCTACTTGGGTAGAGATAAGTCTTCCCACACCCCTGTTCCTGGACTAAAACTGTTGTGTAAGACAGTCTCCAATCTGGTGTACTCTAGATATTATTCTTGTTAGTCCTGCCCATTAGCTTTGCTGGTGAGGGCTGATAAAACTTGGTCCAAAACATCTGGAGAGCATCAGGCTGAGGATATGTGGAACCTAGGGTTGCCCTATTAAAATTCTGCTTCTTCCCCACAGCTATATGAACATGGAATTGTAGAGTTGGAAGAGACCACAAAGGCTATCCAGCCCAACCTTCTAAACATACAGTTTATATTATGAAAAAAATGTCCTGTTGGAAATAGCAACCTCCCAAGCCTTTCACTATTTATTTGTTAATGCATATACAGTAGAGTCTCACTTATCCAACACTCGCTTATCCAACGTTCTGGATTATCCAACGCATTTTTGTAGTCAATGTTTTCAATACATCATGATATTTTGGTGCTAAATTCGTAAATACAGTAATTACTACATAGCATTACTGCATATTGAACTACTTTTTCTGTCAAATTTGTTGTTAAACATGATGTTTTGGTGCTTAATTTGTAGAATCATAAGCTAATTTGATGTTTAATAGGCGTTTCCTTAATCCCTCCTTATTATCCAACATATTCGCTTATCCAACATTCTGCTGGCCCTTTTATGTTGGATAAGTGAGACTCTACTGTATTTGCTATTCTGTATTCTATGTGTATGTTGATTTGCCAGTTTGACTGTGCCTCTTTGGTATAGGAAGCATTATAGACATGTGATTGTACTGAGCATGTCCAGACTCAGGACTCCATTTTGTAGTCCATCTGCTTTTACACTTCAGTAGAGATGGATGCATGTTTGCATCAGACCTCAGTGGAGGTGGATGCATGTTGCTGTTTGGACTTCAGTAGAGAAGTGCGACTTACGGACTTCAGTGAATACAACTATTCCTAAAACTATGGACTATTGATTTAAAATGAGACCCTGTGCACTCAACACACAGAGAACTACATCTTACCTACAACTGAACTTTAATGAGAAATGTGCCTGTATGGTGAATTAATGCAAGATGTTTGTGAGTAAACAAATATGTTATTTTTCAAGGAAGACTTTGTTTTTTTATACCTGAAAGAATATTTTAAATAAAGAGGTTTCAAAGGAGTATAATTTTTTTTGGGGCAATTACAACTGCAATTTCAACTTCAAATAAACAACCATTCTCTGCTAACCAAATATATTTTTTGTTGTGCATGTCTTTGTCCTTGGCAGTTCAAAGACATGGTTCTTCAGTTTAACAGCTGAATTACCTGTGTGCCATTACATAAATGCTTATGAATATCACTTGTTCAAAGGGTTGACTTCTAACAAGGTCATGCTTTTCTTGACTAGTAGTTTTCAAAAGCTGGTCTCCGCATGTTCATGGAGATTGACATTTGCCAAACAGATATGTCATAATTTTCATTTTCAATAAGTTTATGATTGTAATTTATTTCCAAAGAGATATGTGCCCAGAGACTGGGTGTAGTTATTTCCAATATGTGCACTATATTTTAAAACAGAAAACATTTTCTAGTCAATGTTCATATGTGCACAGAGGTGTACTAACTTCAGGAGAGAAGTCATTCCAAGATGCTGGTATCTCTCTTTGGGGCAACATTCTATCTCTTGGTAACAGGACTTTGCTGTCAAGTCAGCCTCCTCCATCTTTGCTGATGAAGTTGCCTTCTCCCAACTCTAATCCACATAAGTAAAGCTGGTTTGAGCATTGGACTATGGCTCTGGAGACCAGGGTTCAAGGTTTTGTTCAGTCATGGAAACCCACTGGGTGACTGTGGGCCAGTCACATGCTCTCAGCCTCAGAGGAAGGCAAAGGCAATGCTCCTCTTAACCAAGAAAACCCCATGATAGTGTTGCCACAAGTCAAAAAGGCCTTGGAGACACCAAATGACACCAAAGCTGCTGGTGAAGATGGATTTTGGAAGCGCTTAATGGTTTCTCTGGTTGGTCTCTCCCGTTGCTTTTTCTTCTGTGTTTGAAAAAGAGAGCTGGGCCTTGGAGCCAAACCTGCACCCTTTGGGGCCATCTTCACAGCCAGTTCCTCCTCAGTTGGACCACTAAGGTTGTGTCTACACTGTAATGCTAGTAGTGTGACACTAAGTGAACCCAATGATACGAGATCACAGAAGTGGGAGATCTCTGTCCAAGAGAGCTGGCGCCTCACCAAACTACAGCTCCCTGGATTCCATAGCATTGAGCCATGCCAGTTCAAGTGGTGTCAAAGGGCATTCATTCTACAGTGTTGCTTCAACTCCCACAATTTCTAACAGCTGGTATGCTGGCTGGGATTTCTGGGAGTTGAAGTCCAAAACACCTGGAGGGATGAAGTCTGCCCATGCCTGGTGGAGATTCATCCTAAGAGACAAAGTTTTAAAATGTTGCTTTTTTTGGACTCTATCCTTAAACCCACCTAACCAGGCTGATTTAAAAAGGACAAACTTTTAGAAAGTATCCTCATAATACTCCCTCCAAGCAGCAACTCCCAGAATTCCAAGGAATCAAGGGATGGCAGTTCATAGGTGCCGCCATTTCCTTCCTTGTATTGTCGAAGGCTTTCATGGCCAGAATCACTGGGTTGCAGTAAGTTTTCTAGGTTGTATGGCCATGTTCCAGAAGCATTGTTCCCTGATGTTTCGCCTACATCTATGACAGGCAGTCTCAGAGATTGTGAGGTCTGTTGGAGACTAGGCAAGTGGGGTTTAGATATTTGTGGAATGTTCAGGGTGGGAGAAAACTCTTGTCTGTTGGAGGCAGGGGTGCATGTTGCCATTGGCCTCCTTGATTAGCAATGAAAAGCCTTTCAGCTTCAAGGCCAACAGATACTCCACCACACACATCAGAAGAGTTGCAAGGCCAAGAACAAGTGACCAGAGTAAATACAAAAATCCACCCAGAGGAAAAATGTTCTTACCATACATCAAGGGAAGCACTGGCTGCATAGGAAAACTGATAAAGAAACACAGCTTAGAAACTATCTACAGACCCACTAAGAAAATCCAGCAAATGCTCCATTCAGCAAAGGACACAAGGGATCCTGTCACCTCTGCAGGAGTCTACCATATACCAGGCAGCTGTGGACAAGTCTCCATAGGGACCACCAAAGGCAGCCTTGCCCAAACACGAATCAAGGAACATGAAAGGCACTGCAGACTCACTCAACCAGAGAAGTCAGCCATAGTAGAGCACTTGAGGAAACAACCTGGGCACAGCATATTATTGGAGAACACAGAAATGATGGATCATTCTAACAGCCACCATGTCAGACTACACAGAGAAGCCACTGAAATCCACAAACAGAAAGGAGGATACCATGAAAATAAACAAACCTGGCTACCAGTATTTAAGAACTTTAAAATCAGGACAGTAAATATAGAACAACACTCAGAAAACAGGGGAATTCCAGACAGGAAACAATCAGAGCCAGCCAGCTAACCTGCCAACAAAGGATTCCCCCAGGCAGGAAGCAGCCAGGCTTTGAAGCTGAAAGGCTAAATCAATAGGCCAATTGCAACATTGACATTTGCCTCGAGCAGACAAGAATTCTTTCTCCCGCCCTGGATATATAAACCCTTCTTGCCTAGTTTCCAACAGATTTCACAACCTCTGAGGAGGATGCCTACCATAGATGCAGGCGAAACGTCAGGAAAGAATGCTTCTGGAACATGGCCATACAGCCCGGAAAACTCACAGCAACCCAGCGCCGAGGGGGTTAATGCCTCCGCCGCTCCTCCGAAGCCGGGAAGCCTGGGCCGATCTCCGAGCGAGCGAGTGAGCGAGCGCGCGCCGAGTATCCGGGCAACAGGCGCCGCGAAGCCTCCGGAGCCGCGAGCGGGAACCCTGCGGAGAGCGCCCCCTCTGGGCCGAAGGAGGCACGCGCGCCTTCGCCGCCGGGGCAGAGGATGCGCAACAGGGCGGCGCGCCCCCTTCCGAGGCGACCCAAGTGGCTCCCGTTGAGGCAGGACTGGGCGGAGGAGGAGGAAGGGGGAGTGGGGCCGGCACCAACTCGCCTGAACTATGGCTCTGCAACGCGTTCCCTTCGGCGCCTCGCCCCTCGGGATCCGACTCCGCGCTGATCCTGAGCCTTCTCAAGCGCCCGTCGGGGTTTGGAACTGAGACGCCAGGAAGCGGAGTCCATTGGGCGAGAGCAGGGGCAGCGTCTTGGGCCGCCTTGGAGGCCGGCAACCGGGACCCCGTGGCCTCGCCAGGGCTGCTTTCCTCGCCGCCCCCGCCTCCAACCCGTCGAGGAGAAACCCGTCCGCGATTCGGGTCGGTTTTGTGTTGCTTTGTCGCTTTAGGAAAGAGCCAGTGGGGAGGGAGGGGGAAGGAAAGGCGAGCCTCGCCTGCTTCTCTCTCCCTGCGTGTGTGGCTCTCTCTCTCTCTCTCTTTTCCTTCGTGGGCGGGAGAGGAGAAGGGGCGTGTGGATGAAACGGGAGCTCTTCCAAAGTTTAAAATCCCCCGCCATCGAGTCAGGTCCGGCCGGAGAAGGGGCGAGGAGGGAAGGGCGGCGGGCTCAGCCTCCTCTCGCCTCCCCGAGGCTTGTTTTCCTGGCGCCGGATTCGCCGCTCCGGGGTGGGTGGCCATCTGCTCCGCATCTGCGCCGAGGGAGAGCGGACCCTCCGGCTGCGCGGTTGGGGAAAGCGGAGAGGAGGAGGAGGAGGAGGAGGAGACCCCGCTCACAGGGTCCTTCCCGGCATCGCAAGGGATCCGTGCACTTGTTGCGGCCGCTCCTTCGCTTTCGGGGGCAATCGCATCCCTCTTGTGCGCCTGATCCCTTGGCAAAGCACCCAGGCCGGCGTCGTCGGAGGTCTGGAGCACCTTGGAGTAGACAGGCGCCTTCCCTCGCCCTCTGACTTCCCCCAAGGGAAGGCTTCACCGTCCTCCGAGGGCGCCTCCTGCGGGGCCACCAGCCTCCGGTGGCTCTATGCTCAGCTCGGTGTGTGTCTCCTCTTACCGGGGGCGCAAGTCCGGGAACAAGCCGCCCTCCAAATCATGCCTGAAAGAGGAGATGGCCAAAGGCGAGGACACCGAGAAGATCACCATCAACGTGGGCGGCACCCGGCACGAGACCTACAAGAGCACCCTCCGCACCCTGCCCGGCACCCGCCTGGCCTGGCTGGCCGACCCCGAGGTCCCCGGGCCCACCGAGGATGCCCAACACGAGTTCTTCTTCGACCGCCACCCGGGCATCTTCGCCTACGTGCTCAACTACTACCGGACGGGCAAGCTGCACTGCCCGGCTGACATCTGCGGGCCCCTCTTTGAGGAGGAGCTCACCTACTGGGGCATCGACGAGACCGACGTGGAGCCCTGCTGCTGGATGACGTACCGCCAGCACCGAGATGCCGAGGAGGCCCTTGACATCTTTGAGAACCCCGAAGCTGGCAGTGGGGCCGCCGGGGAAGAGGCCGAGGAGGACGAAGGGGCCCGGGAGGCCACCCTCCAGCAGCTGGGCCTCGACGACAGGCCGGCCACAGGGGCCACAGCAGGGACCGCTGGAGCAGGAGTGACTGGAGGAGGCGGCTGCTGCCGCAACTGGCAGCCCCGCATGTGGGCCCTCTTTGAAGACCCCTATTCATCCAAGGCAGCCAGGGTGAGTTGGGCAGCAAGGGTGAATATACTACTATATTATTATGATTATTATTGTTACCTACTAGCTTGGGTATCTGGCGTTGCCCGGATTATTTTTAAAAACCATTTTTTAAATTTTGCAAAATGCATAAGGCTGAGGGTGAACTACAACTCACATCATGCCAGGTTAACCCCCTGAAACTCCATCAGTGCTCAAAGTTTGTCATGCTGGGTAAGTTTGCTCTTGATGTATCATGAGTGGGATTCAGTGTGCTCTCTGGCTGCAGGATGAACTACAGCTCCCACCATGGTGGGTTGGCCTTCTCAAATCCCTCCAGTTGGTCATGGGGGTTCTGTGTGCCAAGTTAAGTCCAGGTCCATTTTTGGTGGGGTTCAGAGTTCTCTTTGATTGCAGGTGAAATTTAAATTCCAGTACCTACAAGTCCCAAATGTCAAGGGCAATTCCTCCCCTAGACACACCAGTATTCAAATTTGGGCACATCGGGTATACGTGCCAAGTTTGGTCCACAGCCATTGTTCATTAGGTTCACAGTGCTCTTTGGATGTGATCTACAACTCTTATAATCAAGGTCAATTCCCCTCAAACCTCTTGAGTATGTTTCATTGGTCATAGGGGTTGTGTGTGTCAAATATGGTCCAGGTCCATTGTTGGTGTGGGTCACAGTGCTGTGTCTTTATGCAGGGTGAACTACAACTTTCATCATGTTGAATCAGTTCCCCAACCCCCTCCAGTATGTTCAGTTGCTGTTCAATTCCTCTGTTTGCTGTGTGCCATAGAAAAGAATAGGAAAGGGTTATGGGAGAGGCAGTGGGCGGGGTCATGTAAATTCCACACCAATGGAGAGAGTAAGAAACACTGGGGTGCCTATGGTGGAGGAAGAACAGAAAATCTAGGGTGAAACTGTCCCTGTATGAAAACCTTCACTTGGGTGGTGGGCAGTATGGTGTTTGTGGAGGACATTGGCAGGGCTCTTGGACATGTTTACGGTGCTCTCTATAACCTGCAATGTCATTGGAGGGAGGGCCACTGGTGTTTCCTGAGCTGTGGGAGCTATAGCTATTTGTGGAAGTCGGAGCTTGTCCTTGTAAGTGGACACACCCCAACCACACATACATACATATTTTCATTTTTATTATGAGTATAGATTGGGGTGTTGTGTGGTTTGCAGGCTGTATGGCTGTGTTCTAGCAGAATTTTCCCCTGACCTTTCACCTGCATCTGTTGCTGCTAGCCACAGATGCAGGCAGGTGAAACTTCAGGCCATGAAAACCTTCAACAATCATTATCTATTGCTACTACTAGTCCTACTATCCTTCCTTGTCCTCACTGGGTTTCAAGGCACCTTTCAAGAGTTAAAACAACTACAACTGACACAGCAGGGTTAGGACTGCCCAGAGACACCTCCTCCATCCCTGCCTGGACTTTGGAGGTGGAAAGGTTTGCAGTCTTCTTGTATCCTCTTCCCTCTCCAGACTTTTCTTGCTTCGTATGGTTTTATTGAGCTATAGTAAGTGCTTTGCTGTCTGCAAAAGCTGTTAAAAGGAGATTCTACATCTCCTTGCCCTGACCACCGTGCTTACTGTCCTTCCTCGGTGTGTGTCATGCCTTCTCCTCATATGACCTCTCTCCTGACTTTTCCTGATGGAGACAGGTGATAGGATGTCTTCCTGCGTGTCTTTCGGCATGCACATGGGTGCTTCTTGGCTTCATATACACAACATGCTGACGATGTGATCCCAGTCCTGTCCCAGCCTCAGGTCCCCAGGGCACACAGCTGTCTATAGGCAAATGATCGACAGGGAGGTCTCTCTGACAGTCCTCTAGAACAGGCTGGCCCAGTATGGTGGCCTTCTGAGGACACCATTGGATGCTACAGAATTTATTTTCCTCTTCTACCCACTCACTTCAAGATCCAACACAGTTTTAGGAGAGCCCAAACAGAGTTGGCTATTTTTACCTTCCTGTGTGAGCTCATCTATATGAAAAGCCTCAAAATTTGAATCCTACTGTTAATATGAATTTGGCTAAAACTATGGAATCCATGAGATATATCCATGCATTATCACCTTTCAAAAATTGTTTCCACTGATCTACCCTGATTGAGACTAACCGGTTTAGTCCCTAGGTTGTTGTTTTTGTTGCTTTCATTATAATATTTATATCATGCCCTTTTTCCAGTCTGGGATTAAAGGTGTCTTGCAAGACTTAAAATGGATATAGCCTTTTTAAAAATCACATCATACAAAAGTTAGAAATATAATTAAAATATCAATAGAATTCAAGGCAGTTAAAAACATAATCATGAAAAATAAAAAAGGATGCACATTTCTGGGTTGAGCCTTGATATATTGTGCCACAGGTGACCCCTTTCCTTTACCCACACATTAATTTATATACCATACTTGGGAATAAGTGGAGAGAAGACTTAACATGCCACTGAAACTCAGAATAGGGTCATTACTTCCAATGGTACGTAGTGGAAGAAGGTAGCCATGCCTATTTATTTCTATCATCCTTCCTAACTCTCACCAGTAAAACGCAAGCTTATACTTTAAGGTGGTTATAAGTCTGTTCCATTACTGGAGCAACTCACTCCTTATCTTTGGGATGTAATATCTGTAGATTTTAAAACAAGAATCATAATCTTATTCTACTCCATTCTCATTAAGACACATACAAAAAACACTAACAATCTTCCACATTCATCTGCTGTTGCATATAAATATTATCTATTATCCTTTGCCATGTAGTCATACACACCTGCTTTCATCCCCCCAAAACAGCCATTCCTATATCTCTTTGCTTAGTCACCTGAAACACATATATGCTGACAGATGCATCATCTTAGCTTTCTATCTCACAAGCATCCACTTGGGATGCAAAAGAAGTGTTGACATTTAAAGGTGTAAAGTGCATTTGTCCTGCTTTCTCACATCAAAATATAGGTGCTGCAGGCTAAAGTTGGAGTACTTCATCCAGCATGTTTTCTTCCAGCCAAACAGAAAATGTCAGCAGCCAAATCCCAAAAAGATCAGTCCTGGAAATGGAACTGCAGACCCCCGTGTTGTCTCAAAGGTTTTAGATTTCAGGTTATGAGAAGGTCCAAAATAGACTCACTGAAAACTGCCTCCAGGGATTTTCCCCTACTGCATCGTCCTGTCTCTCGGGTTCTCTTGGAAAATGCTTTTCTTGGCCATTGACCTCAATGAAACCTGCTGGTGATATTGTGATAACTGTAATTCAGAAACTGAAAAGCTGTTCCAATGCTAATGATTATTACGAGGAATCTAGTAAACAGAATGTTGATGACAGCTTTCCTTGTCTTCTCACAAATCTTTCTAAATGATAATATTCTCAGCTCCTTCTCTCCCATAGGTAAAGACTTTTTATGTGGCGGCAGAGGTTTCAGTTTGTTGGAGAAATCTGGATGAGGCAGCCCAACAACAATGTTAGATAAAGTGGCAGGAAATGTGGCTCTAATACTCCAGTGACCTGGGTTTAAGATGATACACAGTAGCTCCCAAAGGAGACAGAATATGTATGACGATCCACTTAGCATTATCTAGCTGATGCGACCTGGCAGCTTCTGCTGACAGCAATTTGGCACAGAGATTTGGTTCTTCTCCATCTTAAAATTCCTTTAAACCCAAATACTGAATACAAATCCTCCATTCTGCTAATGGATGCAATTCAACTGATTTCAAACTCCAGAGAAGTTCAGGAAGGTTATCTTAATTGGTATCATCTAAATATCCTGTATCTGTCCTTCTAACATTATATGCTGGAGTTGAGCAAGATATGTAAATGGTTCATTAAATATAAATGGGTTGTTTTAGAAAATGGCCCTAGGCTTCATTAGATGGTGCAGAAATAATTATTCTTACTATGAAAGAAAGAAATGTGAATGAAACAGTTACGACTCCTCCATTCCCACACCTACGCGCATGCAGTGCTTCTGCAAAGATATCTCTGATCTCTGTTACTTGCTAGGCTTTGAACCAAAGAATGCCATAAGATTCCTTCTTCACCATGATGGGAATAAATTGTTGCAGAACCCAAATGATTTTCTTATTAGCCTTCGTACATGAGAAGTAGCATCACTGGTCCTATGAAGTTTTGTCTTGCTTTATCAGGCCAGATAATGTTTTATAAATAGTGGCAGACATGTCCTGAATCACCAGGTTTAGGAAAAAGATCCTAAATGATGTCATTCTAACTCACTCTTTCAGTAGAGATGTGGACCTCAGCTTATATTTGAACAAACATATGGGGAGCAAAAAAAACAGCCAAGTTTTTTACTGTACAGGCAGTCTCCGAGTTACAAACAACTCACAGTTAAGAAAGGAGCTGAGACAACAGAAAGGGAAATTTACTCCTGAAGGAGTTATCATGGGAAAAGGTGTTTCAACTGAAGCTTTATCCCCAATCCTTGCTTCCACAACAAGCCATTTTTTTCAAAATCCAATTCTCGCAGGGACAGAAAGTGTGGTGAAATATTTTGAACAGGGGGCACAGATAGCAACACAAACACCACATGGGGGCATTAACCCTTCCCTATGCTATCCAAATCTGAAACACAGATTTTTGGCTGGAGTCACACATTTAAAATGTATCTGTTCCGACGTACATACAAATAAAGATAAATAAATAAATATATTTTATTGTTACTCTGCCACCATCTCCCCGAAGGGACTCAGGGCTGCTAACAAAATACAGTGAAGTGCTGCATATAGACACTACATAAACTTAAAAACAATAAAACCACAAAATTACAATGTAAAACATTACAATTAATAAAATGCAGTCATAGCTATGGATAAAAAACAAGTTGTTTCCAATTGACACATACTCAGTGCCGATGTGACGCCAACAGTAAACCCTCGGAATAACCCTAATTCATCTTAAAAATAAACCTGGAGAACCTATGTTGTTTGTAACTTGGGGACTGCCTGTAATTGATATTATGGATGCTCACTGGCGAACCAAAGCACATGAATTTTATTTTTAAATAGCTCTCATCAAACCCATTCTAGTATGGAAATTTATAGTGGGAATTATAATCCAAAACATCTAGAGGACCAAATATTCCACAACCCTGGTTCTGTGCTCTCAAGTCATTTCTGACTTATGAACTAAGATGAACCTATCCCAGTGTTTTCTGTGGCTGAGAGTGTATGCCTTGCACAAAATCACCTGACCAAGTGAGGAATCGAAGTGGGGAGTCTTCAGAGTAGTAAACCAATGCTCAAATCATTATACTTTGCTGGTTCTCTGGTTTAGATATACCAAACAGATAAAGCCAAACCCGTTGACTGTTAGGTAAAGGTTTCCCCTAATGTTAAGTCTATTGTGTCCGACTCTGGGGGTTGGTGCTCATCTCCATTTCTAAGCTGAAGAGCCGGCATTGTTCATAGACACCTCCAAGGTCATGTGGCCGGCATGTCTGCATGGAGCGTGGTTACCTTCCTATCGGAGCGGTACCTATTCATCTATTCACATTTGCATGTTTTCAAACTGCTAGGTTGGCAGAAGTTGGGGGTAACAGCAGGAGCTCACTACACTCCCTGAATTCGAATTGCCAACCTTTCAGTCCAGAAGTTCAGCAGCTCAGCGGTTTAACTCACTCCGCCACCAAGAGCTCCAGTTAACCTGACTGTTAACATGGTACAAAATTGGCTCCAGTTGACACAATTAAAGGTAAAGCATGGCATATTAACCCATGATAGTAAGTCAGAGATGCCCTACTCTACTCTATTCCACAAGGCCTATTACCCCCTTACTATGATATAACTTATTGCATCAAGGACAGGGGTAGGGAATCTCAGTCTCTGAGGTTAAATCCTGGTTGCAAGGGTTTTTATCACTTCCACAGAAAATAGTAAGCATATCCTTATTGGCTTACAAAGATCATTTACCCCATTTGTCTAATGTTGGCTATGTAGCAAGCATCTTAACCACCATGCAATCCCATTGGTTTTCTATGCTGTAACATCATGTGATTCTTTAGACAATGGTGCTTTCATGTTACTGACCCTGACTTGTTGCAAGTATACACTTGAAATCATATGGGAACCGGTTTTGACTTGATGTATTGTTATTATTTGAAAGTAACTTCTTTTCTCTGGAACAACTCTTTTCCCAAACATCAGCATTTTCTCTCAAGCGCAGCCTTTCCTCAAACTTAGGCCTTTTGCAACTTAGGTCGAGCAAAACATATGGGACTTGTAGTCATTACATGTATCTTTGAAAATTCTCTTTTTAAACCCACGCCCCTTTCATTAGTAGATACTTCAAACAAAAATGTGCTGGCATTTTTCATTTCAACCTTCGCCCTCATCCACTCTGGGATGCAGGCCCTAAGACTGAAACTGCATTCACCTCTCCAGCTGGAAGGCTTTCCCCATCCATGACCTACGTCAGCTGTAGTCAACTCTGGCAGGGACCCGTTTTTATCCCTGAACTTCCCTGCAGCGGAATGCACTGCTGAAGTCACTCTTGTACTACTGGGCAAATTTTGCCTGGGAGGTTTTATGCAATGGAACAGGTGTCATTGGGCATTATTAAGGCCAAGCTGTTATATGTAGAGATATTTTCCTGATGTTTTGGAGTTATTTTTCACCCTATTTTTTAAAGGTTTGGTAGGGCTGGCTTCTTTGAAAGAGGTCTGAAGGGACTTTAGGCACCACAGAAAAGGACTTGAGGCTACAGGGGATGTAGTTTCCCCATCCTGATTTAGGTCATTGCTGGTCTGTCTCTGGCTCCAGATGGGACTCTGTTTTGCATAGCCTATTTGCAATCAGAATCTCCTGACTAGCCAGCTTTCTAGTTATGCTAGCTAGTTAACCGTCTTGCCCCGTCTTCAAATATACACCCTCCTCCTTGTTCTAAAACATGGTGTCACAAAAGGAAATTAATTAAGTCAGGAACCCCAAAACTTAGTGACATTCTTGGTATGACATCAGTCTCAGTGTAGGAGTTCAGAAACAGGGCCAGCCCTGCCTGCTGTTTCAGTGAGTTCGTTGCCTCAGGCAACAAATATTGTTAAATGTCTGCCAAGTGTTGGAGGACAAAACTGTGCACACTAAATAGCCTGCCTTGCATCCTCAAAGCTAGGTAATACTCTTGTTTCTAGAGCTGAAGTACGATCCTATCCATCCAGCCAGTTTGGCCACTGTTTGGTGTGATGAATAGCATTGGGGCTCCATCTTGTTCTTTACTTCTGGCAGCAAAATGTCTTGGGTCAGCCTCATTCATATGTTTGATCGGAATGTTGAGTTTCTTTCTTCACACCCATGCAGAAGCTATTTTCAGGAGACAAAGTGGAAAATGAGGTGCATTAATGACAGCGTGGCAGCATGGGATTGCTCTTAAATTACACTAAATCAGGTTAGAAAGCTGCTTAAAGGCCTCATTGGCTCCATATTAAGTGCGGAGAAACCTTCATGGCTTGATTTTGGCTGCGGGGAGGGTCTGGCTTAGAAGCAACAGTAGGAAACCAGGCTTTATGCTGGGAAGAAGCATTGCCCCCCTGCAGTGCTGAACAAAGAAAAGGCATGCCAGAGCCTCACCGAAACAGCTGTAATCACGAACATGAAATGCTGCAGCAGCCTGCTTAACAGAGGAGGGCAGAGTTTAAAAGCCTCAAATGAAAGCAGACCTTCTGCCGCACTTTCTGTCAGTCACACAGGCAGGCATTAATTTTGCAGCCAAGAGCAGCAATCGATTACAGATTGTGCAAAAGGTAAAGACAGAGCTTTATTATGGACAGAGGGCATCAGAAATTCATCCAGAGGTTCTTTAGACCTAAGAGGAATTCATCGTGTTTCCTGCAATCAGATGGCAATTGAGCTGATAGTAGCAGAGGCACAATTATCTTGCATAGGAAGCTAGTGTGATTAAATGTTTGAGGGTGGCAGACCAAGGAGACTTACATTCAAATCTCCACTTACTCACGAAGCTGGTTGGTTGACCTTGGCTGTTATACTTTTTTAGTCTAACCTATCACTAAGGATGTTTATGGAGAAATAAATTCCTGTAAATGCCACCATGAACTCATGTTTCAGTGGTCACTGACTCTTCTTAACATTCCTTCAAGCATCATGCTCACAGCATGGAAGTGTGCTATTACCTTTGATGTTTACTTTGCAGGCCAAAGTGCCATTCACATCTTGAACCACCTCTCACTTGCTAAGGTTGGCTTTTCCGCTGTGGATACTTTGGATAGAGATAGTCTCATTTCACTTATCAGTTCGGTAGTAGCATCCAAATGAACTACCATAATGTACTGTATATGAAGCTACCTCTAAAAACAGTTAAAAACCAATTTGGCACCCAGGCTTGAATTAGATGGTTGTCTCCGCCAGCTATTTGTTTCAAGATATACTTTAAGATGCAGACTTTGGCCAGTTATTAGAAGTATCTCTGCTCATTCCATAATGAACCTGCTCATTCCATAATGATCTTCATAGGAAACTCTATTCCGCTGTAGATACATTAAGCTCATAAGCTGCATGGTACCAATATATTAACAAAGGAACAGAAGTCGCTTTTCTCCCCACTCACTGTTCTTATTAGTGCCAAAGGCATCATAGGGAAGGAAGGATTTCCTCCATTAAGGCTTGGTGTCCACTGAAAGAAACTTCTTCAAATTGCTAATGTTCAGGTTTGTTGTTGCTAACATGCATTGCTAGATTCAATTTATGGTGACCCTGTAATCATGGAGTCACCATACATTCTTGAGAGATGCTCAAGAAGCCCTACTGTTAACAGACCTAAACAGGTCTTGCAAACTGAAGGCCATAACTTTTTTTACTAAGTCAACTCCTATGGTGTAGTGCCTTCGACTTAGTATTATATTTTCTGGCAACGAAGGCCCACATAGTTAAAGCAATGGTATTCCCTATAGTAACCTATGGATGTGAGAGCTGGACCATAAGGAAGGCTGAGTGAAGGAAGAAAGACGCTTTTGAACAGGGAGATCTGGCGTGGATTGGTCCATGAGATCACGAAGAGTCGAAAGCGACTGAACGAATAAACCACCTCAATCATCTTTTGTAATGAATGAAAGTACAATAATCTTCAGTTTAATCATTTGGCTCCTCCTGACTTGTTCTAGGATCCATTTTTGGTGGATCATGATATTTGTAAATTTCTCCTCCATTGCTTCATTTCAAATGTGTTGATTTTTTTTCTTTTCCGCAGCCTTTATTGCCTAGCTTTCATTTATGTATAGAGAAATTGGAAATACCATTAATTATCTACATTTTGGTGTTCAATTATATATATATTACAACCAAAAATCTATTTGTTTCATAGCTCTTCTTCCAAATGGTGGTCTTTATCTGATTTCTTAACTATCATATTAAATCATGAATCATGTCTTCATAAGAAAGTTTAAAATTTTCAGAAGATCCCCTCTGAAAATCATGGGGTTGTCAAAAGTCAGCATGCAATTTAAAAGCATTTACTTTGCTTCAGAATCTACTGTGGTCACTATTTTTATCTTCCTAATATCTGCCTATGAGGAATGAGCTGGCAAAACACCTCTGAGTATTTCTTGCTATTAAAAAAACCCAATTAAATTCATGAAGTTGGCATATGTCGACAGGCAACTTGAAGGGACATAGACACACAAAATATTCAGCTGTAATAATATGAAGCTACAAACTACTTGCAATAATGATATACATTTTACCAGTGGTGTACCATTATCCAGAGATGTGAGCAGAATTCCTTCCCGAAGTTTTAAAATGAGCCTTGAAAAAAAAATCATTTTCAAGCTTTTTTTAGCTGAGATTCTGGGCTGAATTTTTAACTGGTAGTGGTGCTGGATTTAAATGGTTTAATTATAATTTAATTATGCGGGACAGTGCTGCTGGCTTGCAAACTAATTAAACCATTGTTTTATATTATCATAACTGTAGGGGAACATTGTTGTTTTATGCTTAGTTTAAATGTGAGCCATCTTGTGAAGGCTTTGCCATAAAAAGCAGTACAGACGTATTTGAAACAAATAAATTGAATTAACATAATTGTACCAAGGAACCGGGCCAATTAAACCATGAAGTAATGTCAAACCAGCATTTGTCTTCCATAGCCCTGGGTGTATGCACCTCTTTTTAAATTTTGCCAGTAATGTCCTAGTACAATGGCTAGATTTTGCCTGGGACTAGGCACGAAGCCTTGCATTTTGCAATATGCTGATCACCTCCTCTGTGGGATGGCTGGTTGGCCTGATTTTCAAAATAAAGCATTCAGCATTTCTGAGGGACGTGATATACCATTGTATCTTATGTGTAGGTAAAGGTAAAGATTTCCCCCTGACATTAAGTCTAGTCGTGTCTGACTCTGGGGTTTGGTGCTCATTTCCATTTCTAAGCCAAAGAGCAGGCGTTGTCCGTAGACACCTCCAAGGTCATGTGGCTGATGACTGCATGGACCACCATTACCTTTCCACCGGAGCTGTACCTATTGATCTATGCATAGTTGTGTGTTTTCGAACTGCTAGGTTGGCAGAAGCTAGGGCTAACAGCAGGAGCTCAACCCGCTCCCTGAATTCGAACCGCCAACCTTTTGGTTACCAAGTTCAGCAGCTCAGCTGTTTAATTCACTGTGCCACTGGGGTCTTATGTGTACATGTATCTTATTCCTGAAATATCCTGTATGTTATGGAATTACAGCCAAGAACAAGACTACTTTGAAATGGAAATGCACCAAAATTCCATTAATATAATGAGATTGAATACCAAGGAGCACTGTAACTAGGGTGATTTTTTTTTATTATGATGATTTTGAAAAATCTTGGGATAAATCCAATTTTTAGTCTCAATTAGAATAAATCACTATAAGTGTTTACTTATAAAGTCCAATTCATTAATTAGGTTCATTTTGTTTGGGATCAGTAATTGCATTTGGCCCCTCAATTTTTCAGTATTGTATACAATTTTACACAGTTCTGGACACTAAGCATCAGTGCCCATACTTCTGAGTAGACAGGTTTAGAAGTAGACTGTTACTTTCAGGGCAGTATATATAGAAATGTAGCTTAGTGTAAAAAAAGTAATATGGGTTAAACTTGAAGCTGAATTAAAACAAATAAGTGGCATTTTAAAATATATGTATTATATGATTAATAATCCCATAAAATAAAACCAGATGATATTTGGTGAGACACCCTGAATTCAAGCTTGTAATTTGCTCTCAGAGATAGAATTAGGTGAAGGAAGAGGACATACCTGATCTCATCTCATCTGAGAAGTTAAGTAAAGTTAGTACTTGGATGGAAGACTGCCCAGAAATACTAGGTTTATTTATTTATGTCAGAAGCGAACCAAGGGTACCGTTGTAATGTATTTGAAAACACAAAGTTAAAAACTTGGCATTATATTAAATGTCCTTTGAGCAGTAGCTGGCCACTTGGAGTGCCTCTGGTGTTGCTGTAAGAAGGTCCTCCTGTTGTGCATGTGGCAGAGCTCAGACTGCATTGTAATAGGTGCTCTGTGGTTTGCTCTTCTCCACACTTACATGCCGTGGACTCCATTTTGTGGCCCCATTTCTTAAGGTTGGCTCTGCATCTCGTGGGGCCAGAGCACAGTCTGTTCAATGCCTTCCAGGTGCTGTAGGCTATATTTCAGAGGAAGGCAATTACAAACCACCTCTTAAGTATCCCTGCTAAGTAAATTTGTATGAAATTCATGGGGTCATCATAAATTGACAGGCAACTTGAAGATATGTACGTTACATTATCATAAATCTCTCACAATAAATTCCTTGGGAATGAGTGGCAAATTATGGACATTTGTATCTCAATCAACAATAATGAGCCTATCTCATGGAGAGGTGAAAATGTTCTTGCTTTCTAACAATTACCAGTTCTCACTTGTGAAAACAAAGGCCCCTACTATACTGCCATATAACCCAAATTATCAAATCATATAATCCACATTATCTGCTTTGAACTGAATTATATGAATCTACATTGCCATATAATCCAGTTAAACGCAGATAATCTGGATTTTATATGGCAATGTAGAAGGGACCTCAGATTTCAAAAGTGGCTTTCTTTGTGACATGGGAAGCTTATTCAGGGAGAACAAAGGCCCCTTCTACACTCTTATATAACCCAGATTATCAAATCAGGTAATCCAGATTGTTTTATTTGAATTGGATTATATCAGTCTAAACTGCCATTTAATCCAGTTCAAAGCAGATAATCTGAATTTTATATGGCAGTGTAGAAGGGGCCAAACTTAAAACATCCTTGGGTTTGTTGAACAGGTTTTACCATACATCCTTCTGACCTCAGATTGCAATCCCATGTTTACTTCCGTGGGAGTAAACCAAGGTGAAGAATGCATTGTCTTCTAGTTGCTTTAGACTGCATTTCCCATCAGTCCTGGCCAGTATGGCTAACACTGAAGCTTGGGAAGTTGAAGTCTAACAACATCTGGGGACACCACCCACTTCCCTTGGTAAGTCTTTTGAATAGTCTATTTTGCACAGCAGGTTCTCAGTTGATCTTCTTCTTCTCAAAAAGATGTAAACACTGAAGTGTAAAAGAAACATAGTAGGCTGCATGGGCAAAAACTTTGAATTATTTTTCTGGCTAATATGAAGACTATTCAATTGAAAATCGATGTTTTTATTAATATAGTACTCAGAGAATAGATTGGTTTTCTTATTGATTGAAATAGTTAGAGACTTGCTCTGGCTCTTTATGAACAAAATAAAAAAATCCTGTTGTGCATTTGATGGATTTCATTCCTGCTTTGTTTATTAAAAATACTTAGAAATTCTTTAATTCCTTTTGTTGCCAAACTGAAGCACAAAGGAAGATTCACATGAATAAGACTGGAATACAAGCAAATGCAAGCAGTCCTAGTTGGGTAATTGAAATCCTCCTTCTTATTCTTAGTATCAGCAGAGATGTTAAATATGGCTTTTGGGATGCAAGAGAGCACAAACGCCACAACTAGTTTATTGCAATCTATACGATGGCGAATTCCATGATGCTAATAACTGCTTCAGAAAAGGACACAATAAAGAGAGAAGGGAATCCAGTTTGTCTAGATCTTACCTGATTTGAAAGTAAGGGCCAAGATCACCATGATATCATCCCCATCATAGAAGTTAATAGTGGTAGACCTTGAAGATGAGCAAAGTATGGTAGATTGGCTTATACTATACACATTTACTTAGTGGGACATCTCACTAATTTCAGTGAGGGTTATTTTTAGGTTAACATATATAGGAACATATTGTGGTGATATTTTTCTTAGGCCAACTAGAAAGGTATAAGATTTACTTTTTTTCACCTTTCAAACTCACAAGCTTCTTCATCAGGCAGAGATTAGGCAAAAGCATTCAGTGAGAGTGTGGTGGTGTTTACTCCCACAGCCTACATTTTGCATTGAGATGAGATAAAGCAATTGGGTTATCACCATCTTTTATAGTCTACTCCAGTGGTGGGAAGTTTTCTAATGTTGAGGGGACTTCGTGGGCCATCTAGGGAACTTGAGAGAACCCTACCACCAGACCCACACCATATGCGTAATTGTCTCTCCACACGTTCTAGGAGTGCAAGGGAGCCATTTACTACTTTAGGCCCTAGAGAGGCATAACAAATCATAAGCTAGAATTCATTACCTGTTTTTTTCCCCAGTGGGAGTGAGATTACTGGGATACTTGGTGCCTCAAAATGGCCCTGGAGACACAGACTGCCAATAGGTTGCACTTTTCCAACATCTGCTCTAGTCAAACCTTTCTTTCATACCAACTCAGACTGCATGACTCTGGATCTACACTGCCACATAATGCAGCTTAGAACTGCATTATGTGGTCAGTGTAGAGTAGACACATATAATGCAATTTTAATTGCACTGGACTGCATTATATGGGTCTACACAAGTGGTTATCAACCTGTGGGTCCCCAGATTTTTGGCCTTCAACTCCCAGAAATCTTAACAGCTGGTAAACTGGCTGAGATTTCTGAGAGTTGTAGGCCAAAACACCTGGGGACCCACAGGTTGAGAACCACTGGTCTACACTGACCATATAATGCAGTTTCAAACTGGCAGTATAGATTCAGCTTCTCCAGCACTTTCGTGATGAAGATGCATGTGAATTTCAAATGCTAGGTAATATACCTTTCTGGTTGGCCTTTTAAAGATCTCACCACAATTATGACTTGAAATTTGCCTTCTACGCAATATAGCCACCCTTTCACTTGTACATATTGGTTCAAGATATTAGTCTGCCTTGAGACTTGAGACATGGATTGGAATTCAAAACTATGATCCATTCTTGAATAATAACAATTCCCCAATCTTTGTGTATTGCAGTAGTAGCCCTGACACTTTACATAAAAATTAATTTATTGCAGCACAAGCATTTATGGATAGTAGTATCAGATACATTAAATACTCTACACATCCACCCACAGAGTATACATGATCAGGAATGATTATGTGTTTTGATTAGGTGTTTTAGCAATGTTGTAACCCACCTCAAGCTGTGAGGAGAGGCGGGTAAGAAATAAAATTATTATTGTTATTGCTGTTGCTGTTGTATGTATGTAGCAAGGTAAGAGGAAAATTAAAAGTCGAAAGTATTGACAGTGACAAATACTGGCCATTCACCGAACTGTTGCAATAAACCGAACACCGTGGCACATGAAATGTGATAAGAAATTTGTAATGTGATGTAGTCATGAAAAGTAGAATCCTTCCAAGGAAGTAATTTGTATTATACATGGATAGCCTACAATGAACCAAGAAGAGACAGAGTCTCACATGAAATGTGCAAATCACAACTCCAAACATATATTTTGATCAGAGCTAGTTCTCATTCTAGTTCAAATCAAGTGTGTACAGTATTTTCATTCTGTCTTTGTAGTGATTAATAAAAGCAGATGAGAGAAAGGAAGAAAATGTATTTCACAGTTTGTCACATCTCTCTTTAGATTGTTTTTCATCTCTCATGGCATGTTCATTTTAACCACTGAGATTGTTTTCCCCTTCCTCTCCAGGTAATTGCCTTTGCCTCCCTTTTTTTCATTCTGGTGTCCATCACCACATTTTGCTTGGAGACACATGAAGCCTTCATTACCCATTCGAATACAACTGAGACGGTGGTGGATGGCAACACGACACAGTTCATTGTGGTGCATGAGATGGAGACGGAGCCCGTTCTCACTTACATTGAGGGAGTCTGTGTCCTGTGGTTCACTCTGGAGTTTCTAGTACGCATTATGTGCTGTCCAGATAAATTGGTCTTTGTTAAGAACCTTCTTAATATCATTGACTTTGTAGCCATCTTGCCCTTCTATGTAGAGGTGGGTCTCAGTGGCCTGTCATCGAAGGCTGCACGAGATGTCCTGGGCTTCCTGAGGGTAGTCCGCTTTGTCCGGATCCTTCGAATCTTCAAATTGACACGCCATTTTGTGGGTCTTCGGGTGCTGGGACACACGCTCCGGGCCAGTACTAATGAGTTTCTTCTTCTCATCATCTTCCTGGCTCTGGGAGTTTTAATCTTTGCCACCATGATCTATTATGCTGAAAGGATTGGTGCCGAGCCAAATGACCCTAGTGGTAGTCACCACACCCATTTCAAGAATATTCCCATTGGATTCTGGTGGGCTGTAGTGACCATGACCACTCTGGGATATGGTGACATGTACCCTAAAACCTGGTCAGGAATGCTGGTGGGAGCGCTTTGTGCTCTGGCTGGAGTCCTTACCATTGCCATGCCCGTCCCAGTAATTGTCAACAATTTTGGAATGTATTACTCCTTGGCTATGGCTAAGCAGAAGCTCCCAAAGAAGAAAAAGAAGCATATACCTCGCCCAGCACCACTTGACTCTCCAACTTACTGCAGATCAGATGACAACTCCCCCCACAACAGTGTCCAGAGTTGTAACAGCCCCCTCGCAGCAGCAACAGCAACAACAGCAGCAGGGATGATGGCAAGCAAAAGATCAGGTGAGATGTTAAGATCCTGGGCTTGATGAAGCCTATGGAGAGAGGGAATGGTGGTAGGTACCTGCATGCAGCTAAAGCACACCTTGTAGAGGATCAAAGACAGGTTCTCTATCATGTGTGTCAAAAGCTGAGTGAAGGATTCTGAGAGCTGCATTTCAGACCAATGTTTTCAAGTTCTGATTCTGTCTTTGAATCACTCCTGTTATGATCGTAAAGTTGGAAGGGGCCATGAGGATAATCTAGTCTAACTTCTGACATGTAGGAATTCATAATTAAAGTACTCCAGAAAGATGGCCATGTAACCTCTGTAAATCTTCAAAGAATGAGAGGGTTCCACCCTCTAAGGCTGTGGTCCTCTGTCCAATACAACTTCGAGTCAAGATAGTCTTCCTAATGTTTAGGTGGAATCCCTTTTCTTATAATTTGGATTAACTCCTTTATGTTCTAGTCTCTGAAGCTGCAGAATGATAGTAATGAATACTGATTCAAATCAACATTGGAGTATAACTCCAAATCTTCCAGTCAGTCATGATTATGCTGGCTGCAAGAATCCGAGAGGTGTAGTCAAGTGCCCGTTCCATGTTCTAGCTATATGAATGATGACCTTCTTGTGCACTGGTTTACTATTTGACCTTTTTTGCTCCAGGAAGTATCTGAGGGTGTTACTTGGCCTCTCAAACTTAGTCCCTAATGATCACAACTTGGAAAGAGACTTTCAAAACCAATTACCGTAGTTACAGTTACATCCCAAAACCATTCTCAGTAATTAGTTAATTAGAATTTTAAAAACAATATTTTATTTTCCCGTTTCACATAAATATCTAGTAATTATTTTTTGTGTTTTCCATTCAGTAGTATCAAATATCATATGAGCCAGCACTTCAACCATGTGGTACTCCTCCACTCCTCTTTGGTGTGGCTACACTATCATTATAAAAGCAACAAAAAGTTAAAATTGCACTACGAAAGTGAGGTTATAACTCTTGTTGAGTTATATCTGTAATGTAGTGTATTCATGCTTTTATTTTTAGGAAAATAATTAATTACAAGTAGCAAATGACTGTAAACAGCTGTTTCCAAGATGTGCAAATGATAAATGCCACAATATGGAGCATGTGTATGATGCAGGTAATTTATTCCTGGTTGCTGCTGAGCCTTTGTTTGTTTCAGCAGTTGGCTGTTGTTCAGATAGCTCTATAGCTGCAGCTTAGGGCTGTACTTCTCTTGGGTCTCTTGTTGCAGACTTCTGGCTAGCAGTGGGAACTGCTTTGGGACTTGCATGGGAGGCCTAATTGTACAGTAGGCTTTAAAGAGGAAGCGAGAGTGCACATTCTCTTTTTTAGCCGGAAGACAGGCAAGAATTTTTATTGAAGTGCTTTCTGGTAAATGACTCCTGAAGAGACAGATGTGGGGGCTGGTCTTTGTTTGAATGGATGTGTGTGCATATGTAAGACAGGGAGCATGGAAAACAATAGGATTGGCACACCATGCATTATCTGAGGATTTAACTTCAATGGTTTCTCTCCTGATTTGGCTCATAACAGAAAGTATGAAATACGTAAGCTGAAGAAATACTTAGCTTGCCCCCAGTGTAGCTATGCTAAAGGGTTGTTGTTGTTGTTTCCTTATTTTTCAGGTGAGCAAACCAAACAGACTCAATAGCAGGTTAATTGCAGCCACTGTGAAATGCCAGCCTTACACCCAAAAGAGGGAAATTGGCTACGGAATTGATGCAGAGTAGATAGGGTGCAACCAGTATAGCAAATAGAGTTGAGAGATGGCCATCCAGTCAAACCCCATTCTGCCATGCAGGAACACATGTTGAGAAACCAATGTTTTGAGAAACCAATATTTTTGTTTCTGAGGAACCAATGTTGACTTTTATTGATCATGACATTCCTTTCCAAGTGCTTACAGACTATCTGTTTAATAATCTGCTCTAGAATCTTTCCTGGTATTGATGTCAAGCTGATTGGAGCAATAATTCCACCACCACCACCCCATTTTTGAAGATGCAGACAACCTTTCTGATCTGTTGATACTTCACCTGATTCTGAGGAACCCTGATGCTGTAGGCTGTATTTTAGAACTGTTTCCAAATGTTTGGTCCTCCGGGTGTTTTGAGCTTCAACTCCCAGAAATCCCAGCTGTTTACTAGCTGTTAGAAATTGTAGCAGCTGAAGTCCAAAACACCTGGAGGACCAAAGGTTGGAAAACTATTTTAGAGAAAGAAACTAGCGAAACCACCTGTGAAGATTCCTTGCCAGATGAAATCCTAGAAAGTTGATGGGTGACCTAATCCACATACACACACAGTTGAGCAGTTTACTGGTTTTCTTCAGACAGAGATCAAGACAATGCTATGAGATAATTAATGTTTTTTGGGGGTAGGGTAAGTGGAAGATTTAGACAAGACAGCAATGTCCGTACTGGAATATTATAACTGGCACATTTACCAAGCATATTTTACTGAAAGGTTTGTACAGTGGCCTTAGATGCTCAAATATCAAAAAGCTGGTACAGAAAACATGTGTTTGTGAAGAAGCCATCTAAAGGTATCACTGCCGTCTTGACACTTGCTCTGTTTGCCCACACTGAAGCTTGCTTTTTAATAAACATGTGTCATAGGGCAGAGACACATGGGACATTCTCTATTTTGTAATATTCAGTATTTAGTAGGTTCACTTTTGTATAATGATGAAAAAACTGAGTACAGTTCCCCAGACTAGAATGTCCCAGGATTGTGGCCAAATTCCCAGATGGCAGAAACTGCTGGAACTCAACAGAAGAGCAGCTGCCTTTCCTCCTACTGCAACAAGCAGTTTAAAGCTACAAAGCTTGGAAGAATGTACAGTTTTGGACTCAAGTTCCCAGAATTCCCTAGCCAGCATGGTATGTTGGGAATTACAGTCCCAAAAGGTAACTTTCCTAGGCTCTAAAGGTATATGTGTGATTTGTAACTTGGATCTTCTTTCTGCAATGCCCATGCAGCCATCATGCATGACTGCCACTCCAGCATCAATAAGAAATCTTTCCCCCTCTACATTGCTACCACTTACAGCTTTTGTTTAAAGTTAGGCAGCATATTCTCTCAGGAAGCTCTTCAGGGCCCTTTCTCCAGGACTTCAACAGTTATCTCTCTGAGTGCTTGTTGATACAAAAGAAGCTTCCTGTATTTGTGGTTTCACATATCCTTCCACAGACAGCCAATTAAATCCCAGGGGCAAGCCACTAAACTGCTCCCTGAAGCCAAATGCTACCTATTATAATTCTTGAGATTCCCAAGGCAGTGAAGACAGCAAACCAGCGGTGAATATCTGGGGAAATTCTCTTATGGGCACAGGATGTATTCTCTAATGTTAATAGCAATCAATACATACAATAGGCCCTCCACTTTAATAGGATTAGGAGTGTGGGATCTCTGCAAAAGTGGAAAAATCACAAATTAAGAGCTGTTTTTTTATCTGATAGAACAACTCTCTAGGAATCACTAGGCCCTCTATTGCAGCTCTATGGTCAACTTCCACAAGACATTGACCATAGGATTGTGCTGGAGGACCTTGAGATTTCTAGAGATAACATATTAATCAAATCCATGAATAATCAAATCTGCAAAAGTTAATCCCACAAAAGGCTTTCTTCGGCCTTCCACATTCTCTGGGTTAAGAGCATAAGACTCCTGCAAAAGTGAAAGAATGTGTTACTGTGAGACTTCCGGGCTGTATGACTATGTTCCAGAAGTATTTTCTCCTCTCCAGAATGCTTCTGGAACATGGCCATACAGCCTGGAAGACTCACAGCAACCCAGTGATTTTGGCCATGAAAGCCTTTGACAACACAGTGAAAGAATGCAAATTTTAAAATGCTAATTTTTTACCTGAAAGAACATCTCTGTTAGGAATGTCTAGATTCACCAGTATGACTCAGTGGTGAACTTCTGCTAGAGGTTGAACATAAAATTGCACAGGAGGACCTAGAGAGGTGTTACCTCTAGGAATCTGTTGGTCCTCCAGGATGATTCCATCAACCTCTATCAACAAGAAGTTAATCACAGAGTTGTAGTCGAGGACCTAGAGATAACATTTTAATAAAATCCATGAATAATCAAATCTGCAAAAGTTAAACCCACAAATATGGAAGGTCAACTGTACTATTAAATAAGCACAATTAAGGTCTTCTACAAAAGGAGACATTTCCTTCAAATTCACTGTGGCTTCATTTCTTTTCTGTACAGAGTTTCTCAGCCAACATAGAAGGAGATGGATAGAAAAAGAGCCCAGAGATGACCCACCCATGCACTTTGAGTGGGCACAGTTATATAATGGCCACACAAATTGGGATTAGGATTTGTCAGACGGGGACAGGAGGTCTTCTTGACATGTTCTGGAATGTTATAGGAAAGCATCAACAGGAGGTTTGGTTTTGTCTTGTCTCAAATGCTGACCCCCCCTTTGCTCTTTCCCAAGATACCAAGCAGAATGGTGATGCCAATGTGGTGTTGTCTGATGAAGAGCAGCCCCTTTCGTCGCCGTGTGAGGAGAAGCGGCCCATGAGGCGCTCAAGTACTAGAGACAAAACCAAAAAAGCTGCCACCTGCTTTCTCCTGAGCACTGGAGATTTCTCTTGCACTGCTGATGGTGGCATCCAAAAAGGTATGATGGAGGCCGTGGGACAGTGGATGGAGGGGAAGGTTGTACAGGGAGCAAACGGGATATATTTATGAGGCAGAAGTCTTAGTGGTGAAACAAATGGAAACAAGGAAGAAATATTTTTATTTGAAGACTGGATATCCCTGCTCTTTTCATGTCTGTGGTAAGATGACCAGTTTGGGGCCTAGGGAACATTTCTGTATATTTTCTAGGAGCCCTTTCATGCTATACAGCACATAAGAGAAGTGATAATGCTATATTTATGTAGTGCAAAACCTCAAGCACAGGTGAAAGAAAAAGTGTTCACACAAAGGATTTAGACATAAAGAAGCATAGGATATGTTAAAGAAAATACCTGCTTAATAAAATACAGATTGTGTATCCCTTATCCAGACTTCCAAATTAATTCAAGATTGTCCACATGGGTGGCTGAGATTGTGACACCTTTGCTTTCGAATGGTTCAGGGTACACTAACGTTGTTTCTTGCAAAACATAATTTTAAATATTACATATAAAATAATCCCATGTCTTATCTCAAAGATAACTTATTATGTATATACTAGGAATCCAAAACCCAAGCACTTTGGATAAGGGATACCAAACCTGTAAGAACATTCACACTTTTTAAAAAATCCCTGGAAGAATATAATAAATCTAAAGATTACACAGAATAGGGGGTGATCTGTATGAGTTATTAGTAGTACATCCAGATACAAAATAATGGGAACAATAATTTAGTACAGAGTACAGAAGGCTATCTCTCCCCGAGACCTGGATTTTCCTTTGAGTTATGTTTTTCAACCTGTGTTGTCAACTTTGACTGCCGGCTTTTATTGAGTTTCCTTTCCTCCACATTCCCTCTTAGCAGTAGAAGCATATTTTCCCATTTTATACATCTTATTCCTGCTAGTATCCTTTGAGTTCAGCATAATGAAATTCTGACTTAGATCAGCATGGGTAGATGAAGAATAGTGAACAGCTGGTTTTTCATAGTAACTAGGCTGGGTAAGTTTAGTAGTTTCCATCACAGTAGCTGTCAGCATCTATGAGGGGGGTACTTTTAGATAAATGGTTGAGAAAATATGACCAAGTAGACAGGGCCGTAGCCAGAAAAAAAAATTGGGTTTTTTTTTTTTTAAATTTCGGGGGGCACACACCCCTCCCCGCTACAAACCTGTCAATATCTGCTTGAGATAGTGGCTGGAGGGACTCTTAATGTTTTGTGTCTCATAGACTTAGCATGGGGATTTGGTTAACCAGTTAAAATTCATGAGTAAACCAGGTTTTTTTTATAACCTGAAAAATTTCGGGGGGGGGGGGGTTGAACCCCTAAAACCACCCCCTTGCTACAGGCCTGCAAGTAGAACTAGTCATTATCATGAACACATTTTCTGGCTTGCTGCCTATTTCTGTTGAGAGTTGAAAATTAAACTAGTTGCCTAGATCAGATGCTGAGCCTGGTTTAGTTACTATTTTGTATTGCTATGTTCAATATTTACCAGCTGGTATAACCACTGGTATTGTTGCCTGTAGGGGCGTAGGGTAGTTCCTAGCAATGTTAGCCCTATTTGCTCCATAATAAGGGCAGGATCTAAAAGTGTCTTCCAAGGAGATTTTGTACATGCATGGTGTATCGAATTTGGTTTTGTAAATATTTAAAGAATTCAAGAAGTATTTAAAGTATTCAAGAACTTTTTCAAGTAGAGATCTTCAAGGCCAAAGTGTTATGTAAACAACTAAGATGGGAAAAGTAGAGTGACAGTTGGCCTTACAAGAGACGGTGAGTAAGAGTCTAGAACAGGAAGTCATCCCATAATGCTGCTGACTGTTCTCAGTTGCTATTTCTCAAGTGACCTAGTTTTGACTGGTGAGATGGCAAAAGATAGCACAACAATATGTGGTTAAGCAGTCTAATTCTCAGAAATTATAAATGTTATTTTGTGGACTACAGCTCTCAGAATCCACCAGTGAGTGTGCGAAAAAGCCAAAAGTAACTTTTCAGAGCTTTGCTCCAACTTCGTTTCCGCTTGAACTCATACTGTTGGCCATCTGGTCAAGCCAAGAAATTGACAGACTCTGCTTACCCAGAAATGTAGTGCATGAGGTGTAAACTCTTGCAGATGAGCCATTCAGAGTCTTCTCTCAGAGTTCTGTAGTCTCTACATCCAGATCTGCAGTTCAGTTTCCGTTGGTTCTTGCTTGCTCTTGCAAGATGCACTCTTCATCAGGTATATGACACCATACACTTGGGCATGTGGAACGCACAATACACATGGGGAATCTATCTGGTGGATTACTGTCTTGGTTGTGTCAAGAGTAAAGAACACTTCCATGCTTGCAGATATTGTTGTCAGTTTCTGTCAAATTTGCTTTGCCTTATGGCAACCCTATGAATGAGACACCTCCAAGATACCCTGCTCAGATTGTGCAAGCTCAGGACTGTGTTTTTCTTAATTTAGCCTAGCCACTTGTAATGCCCTATTTCTCGTTTCTCACTGCTTTTCACTTTGTGAAGCATTATCATGTTTTCTAATATGTCATTTCATGTCATGGTATGGCAAAAAGTACAACGGCCTTAGTCTAGTCATTTTGGTCTCTAGACAGAGTTTAGATTTGATTTGCTGTGGAACCCATTTGTTGACCATTTTGGCAACCCAGGGTTTTCACAGAACTTCCTTTCAGCATCACATTTTAAATGAATTTATTCTCTTCCTGTTAACTGTTTTTCAGTGCCCAACTGTTCTGACTGTTCACTATCAGAAATAGGTTAGCTTGGAGGATCCAGACTTTTGTATTCAGTGATATATCTTTGCACTTGAGGATATCATTTAGTTCCCTCATTGCTTCCCTTCCATGTCATAGCCTTCTTCTGATTTCTTGACTATAATCTTAATTTTGATTTATGGCTTATAGTTATAGAAAGTCTTTTGATGTCTTTTTAGTCTGTAAATCATTTGTGATCATTATTTCTTTATGTTCAGCTGTAACTCTGCATTTGTACATTCTTCCTTGCCTATCTTTAATATTGGTTTCAAATCTTTTCTATTTTTAAAAATAATATGATGTCACCTACATATCTTAAATTATTCATGTTTCTCCCTTCAGTTTATACATCTACTTCCTCTGAGTCTAATTCCATATCATATGTGCTGCATATTAATTAAACAGATACTGTAATCAAATGCAGCTTTGTTTGACCTCCTTGTCGATTGGAAACCATTCTGTTTCTCCATATTGTGACCTGAGTACAGGTTATGCATTAAGAAAATCAAATGCTTTGGTGAAAACATACATACAGTGATATTCTATTTTTGGACTGTGAGGTCAAGATGGGGACTAAGAAGAATATTTGGAGCAGACTGTTCACATTCTGCCATGGTTCTGTTACTTCTTTGTGACAGCCCTCCCACTGCTGATCATTTGAAGAATATTAATAAGGAGTTATATATTATCAATATTTAAAATGTAGATGAGCAAACTTGTGTCTGAGTCATATATGGACAAGTGTATATTAAATGCCAGTTTATACAACTCATTCTACAACATAATTCATAAGTCCAGGCATCTGGTACAATTAAATATAAGTTAAATGCAAATAGATGAATCTGGGCATCAATCCATGATAGGACTCCTGTGCTTCTAATAGTTGTGCAGAACTGGGAATTTTATTAAATGGAGCTTTCTCCATTTATCTCATGTATAACTATTAACAGGATCAGAACCGTATTGCTTCCAACAATCTGAAACTGAAGCTTAATGATCTGTCTATATCACTGTGGAGAACAGAATGTAGGGTGAATTGCAAATTGTTTCATGTGCATGTTTTCTGGTATCTATCACTTGCCTTTATGTCTGTGTAGATGTGGAGTGGGATTCCTTGCACATAAAGAATACTGCATCTTTTATGTATCACAATACCAAAGAAAGACATCAGCTGCCTTTTGGTGGCACTGATGTCTCTATAAAAATGCCTTCAAATAGTTCCCTTCCAACACCTCAACCTGTTTGGAATTACTTTTGGTGACTTCAGTCAGCATCAGTGTGTGTTGCTGGAAAAATTGCCCACCTAGCTGAGCTACACTAACAGCAATTAACATAACAATAAAAACAATGATACACAATAGTCACATAATTGTTTATCAATTATCAATTTCTAATTACAGTTTTCCCCCAATAGTAGCCTGAGATCATATGTTTCCTTGTCCTGTATCTTTTCTTTGAGTTTCATTCACTCTTTTTCTGATATAGGAAATATTGAGAAAAATATTAAGTTATAATTGTAAGACAGTATAGCAGAGCCTAAATACTTGCTAATGGCACCAGATCCTGTTTGATAATGGAAAGTAAACAAGATCAGCCTTGATGACTACTTGGAAATCTCCAAGTCTATTCGTTGCTTAAGGAAACCCCGTGAAATTCATGGGGTCATCATAGATCAACAGGTAATTAGAAGGCACATGTACACATACCTAGCAGCATAACTGCCATTCCTATTTTATGCTGGCATTTTCAGGAGAGTGTGAGGTAGAAGTACATTGATGTTATTTGTAGCACAAATAACATATCACCATGGAATAACAGACAAGAAGTGTGTCTGCATGACATAATTATAGTAATTTGATACTCATTTAATTTCTTGGCTCTAATCTACAGCCTGTTGTAATATTTATTTTGATGAGATATCTCTAATGCACTTCCCTTAACTGTCCCTGAATTAGAATTCTGAGTATCTCAGTCATCTACAAATCCTAGGATTCCATAGTTTGGAGCCACAACAAAGTGGTATCAATTCAAAGTCATAGCCATGTTAGTCTGGAATATCTGTATGCAAAGGGAACTTGTAGCCCTTTAGAGAGAACAAAGTTGTAGCATAAACCTTCATTGACCAAGTCTATCTCCTGAAATGCATAAAATGAAATGCATAGGGGCAGGTGTTTATGGGCAGACTATATGTGTGACTAAGCATAGAAATACAAAACTTGTGTGTATGGTGATGAAGTGGCAGGTTCAGTTTTAACAAGACAGAAGGGGGAGATGTTGCATAAAGTCAAGATGAGTAGGTAACCATATGAATGGTGGAGGGAGTTATTGGAATGTAGTGTGATGCTGGCTGGGAACCAGACAAGAGATGTGATAAACCGGCAAAGAGGGGCCTCATGAGACTGGGGTGTCAACAGTAATTTCATATGTGTAGTGATAAGAAACCATTATCTCTGTTCAAACCACTGTTGATGGACTGGAGTTTGTGAATATATTCAATCCCACTGTTTTGTTTTCCAATAGTTTTTGTGTGTGTTGAAGGACAGCTGTTCTGAGACTAGAGATGGAATAACTAGGAAGACTGAGGTGCTTTGCAACTGGTTTTTTTAAAATTACCATTCCTACTATCTGATTTGTGCAGATACTGTCCTATTTGCCCAATGTAGAGTGCTGAAGGACATTATTGACAGAGGATGCTGTGTATCACTTTAGAGGATAAGCAAATGAAAGGACCTCTATTATTGTGGATGATATAATTAGGTTCTCTGATGACATTTCCTAGTAGATATGTGGGCAGAGTTGGCAAAGGCTTCTACCCATTTTCTCCTTGGTGTTGTATGTCCTCTTGTAAATAAGTAACTGTGGTGTTAAAATTCTGTGACTGTGCCAAAGAGCTTGTATAGCTGCAAAGATGTCTTCAGATGGTACAATGTCTGCATAAACTATTTCACAATGAACTGAATTTTCAAAATACGTGTTCCATTTGCTTTCCACATTATCTGTTGAGCTTACTAGAACTGAACAAACAAAACTATGACTTGGACCCAGCCTTTGCTAGAAAATTATTACTGGTTATTACTTTCCATTTATAATATCTTAAGCTTTAAATGCCAAAAATACCCCATCCTCCCTCATGTTAGATCATCTCATTCTCCACTGAGGGGTCCTCTTGCCAGATGTTCAAAAGGGAACTTTTTGTGTTATGATTTCTAGGTTTCTCAACCAACATTGCCAATGGCTAGGCTGGCTGAGGAATTCTAGGAGATATAGTTCAAAATGTAACTCTTCCAAGTCTGTCACTTGTCTACTTTTCTCTTCTACCTGTTATCACCAGCAAAAAGTCTATACCTGCTCCTATACATAGACCAAGATCTAGAGCATTGGGTAGATATGGGACCCGGATTTAATTCTTAACTTCATATACAGGTAGTCCCCAAGTTACAAACAAGATAGCTTCTATAGGCTTGTTCTTAAGTTGAATTTGTATGTAAGTTGAGTTTTAGATAGCACATGGAAGGTTTAACACTCCTGTGGTGTTTGTTTTGTTGTCTCTGCCCTGTTCAGAAGATTTCACCTCACTTTCTGTCTCTGTGATAATAGGATTTTGCAAAGATTGGCTTGTTGTGGAAACAAGGATTGGTGAGAAGGCTTCAGTGGAGTCACCTTTTTCTCATGCTTACTCTTCCAGGAGTGCATTTCCCTTCCTAGGGGTAGATTTCTCTCACTTCCTATTGTCTCATCCCTGTTCCAAACTATGAGTCATTTGTAATTTGGATGTTCCTAATGCGGGGACTGCCTATATATCATTTATGTCTGTGACTCTCTCCCTCTGACCCCTAGTTTCTCCTGTCCTTCACCTGCTATATTCTACATCCTCCATTCTTTCAAGAAAGACAGGCGGAAAGATTACATTGGTAGTGATAAATGTTCATCCTTGTGTAACCCAACTTAGCATATGATGTAGTGCAGGGGTCCTCAAACTTTTGAAGTGGAGGGCCGGTCCATGGTCCCTCAGACTGTTGAGGGGCCAAATTATCATTTGGAAAAAGATACGAACAAATTCCTGTGCACACTGTACATGTCTTATTTGTAGTGCAAAAAAACCCCCAACCACAATTATTTCTTTATTTCTTTACTACATTTATACCCCACCCTCTCTCACCCCAAAGGGGAGTCAGAGTGGCTTACAAGTTGTATGTACATAAAATATATTATATTATTGGCATAGCACAATATTAGCATTATATATTACTATATTGCACTATACCACTATACTGTAATATTATTAGTAATATTAAATTTAATATATAATGTATAATTAAAATTATTATACTTTATTAGTATTAGTATTATATTGTATTACATTATAATATTATTAATAATATTATATGTATACACAATATATTATATTATTACCATAGCACAATATTAGTAAATGAAAGAACAATACAATATTTAAAAATAAAAAACAATTTTAACCTATCAGGATTTCAATAGGAAGTGTGGGCCTGCTTCTGTCCAATGAGATAGTCAAGTTAAGTAGGATTGTTGTTGCTGTGTGCCTTCAAGTCATTTCAGACTTTGGACGAGTCTAAGTCTAAAACTGAGAGCGGGGACCAGGTAAATGACTTTGGTAAATGACCTTGGAGGCCCGGGGGTATCCGGCCCCCGGGCCTTAGTTTGGGGACCCCTGATGTAGTGTATGTGGAGCTTTTCACCCACCTGTGGAAGACAAAAGGCTTGGAAGCAAAACACTTCCAAGTATTTTGACGGCCATCAACTGGTGGCCCACCAACTGATGGCCCTCGAAATAATGGTGGACTGCAGTTTTCATCACTACGGATCACTGGTTGTGCTGGATAGGGCTGATGGGAGTCACAGTTGAGTAATATTTGGACCTGGCAATCGTGAATAGGACTTATTTACTACTAAATAATAGTGTTCTTGGGGCTGTTAGTTGGGAAATGTTAGCATCCTATTATAATAAGTGGTCAATGATCCTCCATCCAGAAAACTATATCAGATGGCTAGAAGCCCTGAGCTGGGTGGTCCCTTGGGTTCTGCTCTCTGCCTGTGAACACCAAGTGAAAATCATTCTCAGTTATGGTACAGCTTGCTGTTCATAAAATTTGAGCAAGGAGAAAGGTAAAATACTCAGTCTTTCATCAGTTTGTAATCCTTGTGCTTTAGCAGCTGTGAATGAACTCTCTGCCCTGTTCTAGCGAATAAAGTGCTGTTTACATGCAGCAGGTTTGTCATGCGTTTGTTCCATAGAGACACACTTTGCACTTGTGTAATTTGCCTAATTAAGTGTATTCATTTACCTATTAAAGCTTGCCATCCTCAATACTTAGTGAGTCATGCAATAAATACGCCTCAAACTGTACGCTCTATTCAGTCAGAAGATACAAAACAGGCTTTGGCTCATCAGAGTAATGTTAAGGCCCCGAGACTTGGCTGTCATCATCAGTTTAGTAGCTGAGAAGAATATTCCCATCTGCAATTGGTTCAGCTGCACAGTACCCAAGTGTGGAATAATGCCAATTTTGCAAGTTGAAAGTCACATAGCAAATATTTCAAGGACTAAAAGTGAAATCCTATGCATACCTATTTTAATTCAGTGGAACTCACCCCATCTACTTACAATCTAAAAGGGTAATTAGATACAAAGGAGGACTGGACTTTTGCAAGCTAAATAATTATGCAGAAAAGGAAATGTAAGCACTTAAAACTATGGTCAGCCTTGCAGGTCAAGGGTCTCTTGCCAAATGTTCCTCTATTGACAGTGTAAGGAATGGTCCATTCATCCAGTGAACAAAAAAAGGATCAGCACCTCTGTATATAAGCATGCAAAACAGTGAAGGATAAAAGCCAAAGTTGCATCATTGCTTGATTTGATGTTTACATGATTTTATTTTTAGCATTCTTCCTCACCTGACTATATTTAAATAAGCTCTCCACATCATTGATCCTTCTGTTATAATTCCCAGCATCCCTTTCTAGTGACTAGACTGCTTGGGGATTCTGGGAGAAGTAACAAAAAATGTAACTTCCTGCTGTGTTAGGCAGTCTTCCTATGTCAGCTGTTGTTAAAGAGATCTATTTAGACTGATTTTTAAAAGGCATACTGCTTGAAATCTCACTTGCATGCAGCAATCTTGAATTGATAATCCCCTCTACTGTGGGTTAATTGATGCAATTGATGGGTGTAATTTTAGAACTTGTTGGGCATTACTCAATACAGTAGAGTCTTGCTTATCCAAGCTTCCACTTATCCAAAGTTCTGTATTATCCAAGGCAGTTTGCCTTTTAGTAGTCAATGTTTTTGTAGTCAATTTTTCAATAAATTGCGAAATTTTGGTGTTAATTTCATAAATACAGTAATTATTACATAACGTTATCATGTACTGAACTGCTTTTTCTATCCATTTGTTGTAAAGCATGATGTTTTGGTGCTTAATTTGTAAAATCATAACATAATTTGATGTTTAATAGGCTTTTCCTTAATCTCTCCTTATTATCCAATATTTTCGCTTATCCAATGTTCTGCCAGCCCATTTATGTTGGATAAGGGAGACTCTACTGTATATGGAAAGGAGATACCCCTGAGTGAAGGCCCAGTGGACCTTTATTCAGAAAAAAAACCCTGTAAGATGAACTAAAACAAGGGTTGGAGTGTCCTAGATCTTCTCTTCCCTGCCTGTTAAAGAAAACAGTTCCCGAAAGAAATGGAAACTTTGTTGTTGTTGTTTTTTTTTTAAAAAAAAAAGCTATTTGTATACCACTTCAGAAATACAGACCTGTGCCAGTGTGACAGAATGAAAAGTAAGCTGCTGCCAGGAGAGGAAGCAATACCTTAAATCAGGGGTCCCCAAACTTTTTATGCAGAGGGCCAGTCCACAATCCTTCAAACAGTTGAAGGGCCAAATTATCATTTGAAAAAAAATACAAACAAATTCTGATGTACACTATACATGTCTTATTTGTAGTGCAAAAACAACAAGAACAAGAACAATAAAATAACAATGAAAGAGCAATACAATATTTAAAAATAAAAACAATTTTAACCAACATACATTTATCAGGATTTCAATGGGAAGTGTGGGCCTGCTTATGGCCAATGAGATAGTCAAGTTAATTAGGATTGTTGTTGTTGTTGTTGTTGTTGTTGTTGTTGTTGTGTGCCTTCAAGTCATTTCAGACTTTGGGCGAGCCTAAGTCTAAAATTTATTTATTTATTTACTGCATTTATTTACTACATTGGTATCACACCCTTCTCACCCTGAAGGGGACTCAGAGTGGCTTACAAATTATATGTACATACAATATGTTATATTATTAGCATAGCACACTATTAGCATTATATATTACTATATTGAACTATATCACTATACTGTAATATTATATGTAATATATAACATATAATTAATATTATTATATATTATTATGAGTATTGTATTGTATAAAATGATAATATTATTATCAATATCATATGTATATACAATATATTATATTATTAAAACTGATATAAAAATATTATATTATAAATGAGGGCGGGGGCCAGGTAAATGACCTTGGAGGGCCGCATCCGGCCCCCGGGCCTTAGTTTGGGGACCCCTGCCTTAAATCATGGTATGGTCTGGATATGGATAACTCCGTCTTGTGAAGTAATGTGGCCTCTGTAGGCTTCTCATCTCTCCTACAAGCTTCTTTTGCTGTTACCTCTTAGCTGTTACTGGAAGCAAGAGGGCATTAAAACCAAGAAGTGGTTGCTTGGATATCAGCTACTGCTCAGAAAGCTGCTGCATAGAAGCTACTATATTGTATGATGATATTATACAGTAGAGTAGGATATTAAAAGCCAGTAGGTTATTAATTGTATTTAATTAGAGATTTTGACGTCCTCATTTGCAATGATAGTAATCAGAAAGGAGCCAGGCATGAGGATGTACATGCACACACACATTCTTTAAACCTCTTTCCTGTTCCCACTTTCCTACCTAACTTTCCTGTGGTTTGAAAAACAAGTTTTGAGAAAATTGAGAAGATAGGTTTTGAGGAGATAGGTGGAGGAACTTTTTGTTTTTATACATTGCTTTCTGTGTATGTAGAATATTGTAGCGCAGCATGAACAATAAAACAGATTCCTCTCTCTGAGGACTTACCATTCTACATTTCAATAGAGGTAACAAAGGAAGTTGCCAGTTAACTTATGCTAAAGTACTCATATACAACTGTAATTCCCACCAAATCCTGGAAACGTTATTTGGGCCATCACTCTGAGAATTCTCCAGCCAGTAGGAATTTTAGCAGCTATAGTCCAACAAAGCCCTACCTTCACCCATGTATTATGGCCTGATAAGTACTGGAGACTGATGTCTGGAGTTAGTGGGGTGGTAATTCTGCTTTGAATTTTACTCTGACCTCCCACCAACACTGCTGAATTATTGCAGTCTGACGCCACTTTAACTGCCATACCTGCATCCTATGGAATCCTAGGATTAGTTGTTTGCTGTTGCATCAGAGTTCTCTGAATTCTAGAGCACTAAGCCATGGTAATGACTATGGTGTCAAATTGCTATAATTCTGCAATGTGGATGCCATGGGTGCTTGATCCTATTCCCAAAATGGGTCCTTGAGTAGTTCCTTTCAAGTTATAACAAAAACCCAGAACAGATCCATCATTGCATTGATGTTGATGACCCCAGCTTCCACTACTACCAGTTGCTAAACTGGTAACAGTTTCAATCCTAAGCAAGCAGGAAAACAAAAAAGGAACTTTATCACGACAAATTGCTTAATTGTTATCTCCTAGTTTGGTGGCCAATTGTTGTTTAGCCCTGGGCTGAAGCTATTCCGTGGTAGTAGGGCTCTTGTAGTGATACGGTTTGTTTATTCCTGTTTGAAGTCAGGCTTCTAGTTTCTCACAAGTGAGTAGCAATTAAGCTGGTGGCCAAGGGTAAAATATAGTGTCTATATCTTTCCGTAGTACATGAGTTTAACTTGGCTACAACCAGCTTATTCATTACTACGTAATTAGACAGCTGTGCTCTTTGGATAGCAGGAAGTTAAATCAAATTACTCTAGTGAGTTCTCCTTTATCACTGCAGCTACCATGCTTTATAAATAGATGCCTCCAATTTCATACAGCCGGATTGTTGGGAAATCAGAAAATAATCAAATGTGCAGAATACTTATCTTATTAAACAAGACTTTGGATGGCCTGGTGGAGTACTGAAGTAGGTTTGCAAGCAGTGATTGGACTATACAGAACCAAATGGACTCTGCTGTGTGTTTACACTGTGGCATTAAGACACCAAGGAACTGGATCTGATTCATGCTTAAGCCATGGACAAGCCTGTTGCTATTTGACATGGAAAATCCTCAGTGGACTGAGTATTACTAATCAGCAAGGATAATATTGTTTGAGGCAGTTCTTATTAGAACTGACATGTAGCTCTGCTATGCAATTTTTAGACTTGACATTACGCAACTGGGTATATAAAGCATGACTAATAGTCCTGCTGCTGTGAGAACAAAATCACAATTTGGGGAAAAGACACCGGATGCTGAGCAGAAGGTCCCCATACCATTGAGGAATCAGTGGGCTCGCTGCCTCCCTTTTTCTTCCAAAGCATATCAAATGTAGGGTATATCAGTCATGTCCATACATTTGCTGTGCCTTTCCAAAGTTACCTATTGTGAGGACATTTTCAACGTAAGGATAATAAAATAGAAAGGGACAGAACCTCAGAGTCAAAGTTTCAATTTCCTTTTTTCTGCTTTTACCTGTAGGTCAAGACTGCAATCTTTGGCTTGTTTATTTGAAGTAATTTCCACTGAAACCCATGCCCTTTACTTCCAAATAAATACACTCATGATATCAACACAGAAGGCAACGTACATGATCAAGAATTCAGTATGTCAGGTTATTGCTGCCAGAAAATGATCCAACCAGTTAGCGCTTGCCATTGAATTTGCTGATTGAGTAGGAGGCAGCCATAGTTTCTGGCTTCTCTTTCCTTCTTTGCATATGCTGTTTCTAGAATGCAGTAGTGCCATGAGCAGTAAAGCTACATGGGTTGTCTACAGTTCAGTAGGAGGACCAGCAAAAAGCTCAAAGAAGGATCATGCAGAAGTCACTTACAGATACCATGTCTCCTACTCAGCTGTGGCTTCCTTCTCAAGCTTCCCCCAGAACTCACTATTGACTGCTACTGTCTCTATCCTCACTCAGGCTGGATTAACACTGCCATATAATGTAGTTTGAATTGTAATGCATTATATGATTTTACACACTGATCATATAATGCAGTTCAAACTGCATTTTGGTGGTGTAGATCCAATTCATGTCATGGCTGGTGAAGGAGGATGCATTAAAAAGATGCCACGATCTGTTACAAAATAGTAACATAATCTGACAATATTTGCTAGGTTCTTCCAGAAGTTTCAGCAAATGAAGTACTGTAATAGTTTTGCAACTGGGTATAGGGATACAACCAGATGTCTTTCTGATCTTCTAAAGCCACTGAACAGCTGTAGGGGCAATATCACAGTGAAATGGCAATTCCTTGTGGAGGGAGGATCAATAAAAAAGACATATACAGGTGTGCCTTAGACCTAATGTTTACATGACACATGTCACTGTGTTATATCCTTTCACATGTCTCAGTTTTCTGTGACTTCAACTATAGATTGCTTCTGTCTTTTTCAGACAGATCTCCCACGTTTTTGTCAGATGTAATCTACAAGGATTTTTCTGGCATGGGAAAACTATTTGCCTGAATAAGCAGGTTGATCTGAGAACCTAAATAACAAACAACTTAGTTATAGCAACATAGAAATTAGCCACAGAGAGAGTAGCACATGTGAGTATGGTTCTCTTGATCATTCTCTTGCCATTGTGAAAGCTAAATTGATGATTGTGTTCTTTTAATTGCAGGGTTGTCCAATTAAAAAAGAGAACAATTATGTAAAAAGGGAACAGGGCAAAGACACAGGAGCTTTTTTCCATTTGGAAAAATGTTCTAAAATTGCTAAGAAGGCTAGCAAACAGAGTATTACTTCAGCATGCTACACAGAATCTGCTACTTCAAAGCCTCATGAAGGCTGTTGGGTGGGCATGACATTTTGCTCCCTCTGAATTTAGCTGGACTGGATCTGGTCTCAGAGGAACTGGCATATCCTTATCTGTGCAACTGCTAGATTTCACCTGGCCCAACCCTGGGAACAAGTTGCATCTGCCTGCAACCAATAAACTGTAAATTTGTGAGACGGCAAGTTTGATTCCCAGAAGAGCAGACCTGGGAGAACCCTGTCAGCCTTTAATGAGCAAGGCTTTCCAGCTGTAGCAGCCAATATGTATCTGTGTTGTTTTTGCTTCAGAATTATTCTTACATAAAACAGAAAACTTCCAAACAAATCCAAAGCAGAGCTAAGCAGAGGAGAAATTTAGTATGGGACATGTATGGATTCAGAGTGGGGAAGAGATTAAAACATTATCCTTCCCTATGCGAGAATAGACAATGACATTCCTGTTAAATGAATTATTATCCTGTTTGATTTACCGTACATTATATTCATGGGTTGCTGTGAGTTTTTCAGGCTGTATGGCCATGTTCCAGAAGCATTCTCTCCTGATGTTTTACCCATATCTATGACAGACATCCTCAGAGGTTGTGAGGTCTATTGGAAACTAGGCTTGGCAGGGGGGAGGGGGGGGGGGGTATGTATCTGTGGAATGTCCAAGGTGGGAGAAAGAACTCCTGTCTGTTTGACTGAATGTTGCAACTGGTCAGCTTGATTAGCATTGCAAGGCTTTGAAGCCTTGCAGCTTCAAAGCCCAGCTGCTTCCTGCCTGGAAGAATCCTTTGTTGGGAAGTGTTAGTTGGCCCTGATGTTTCATGTCTGGAATTCCTCTGTTTTCTGAGTGTTGTTCTTTATTTACCATCCTGATTTTAGAGTTTTTTTTAATACTGCTAGCCAGATTTAGTTCATTTTCATTGTTTCCTCTTTTCTGTTGAAATTGTCCACATGCTTATGAATTTCAATGTAGTCTCTAGGTAGTCTCAATGTAGTCTGGCATGGTAGTTGTTAGAGTGGTCCAGAATTTCTGTGTTCTTAAATAATATGCTGTGCCCAGAGTGGTTCATCAAGTGCTCTGCTATGGGTGACTTTTCTGCTTGAGTTAGTCTGCAGTGCCTTTCATGTTCCTTGATTCGTGTTTGGGCAATGCTGCGTTTGAGGTGCCTATGTAATTTGTCAACAGCTGCAGAGATGAGAGGATCCCTCTTGTCCTATGCTGAACCTAGCATTTGTTGGAGTTTCTTTGTGGGTCTGTAGTTAGTTTGTAGGTTGTGTTTCTTCATCAGCTTCCCTATGCAGTCAATGGTTCCCTTGATGTATGGTAAGAACACTTTTCCTCTGGGTGGATCTTTGTCTTTTCTCTCATGGCTTGTTCTTAGCCTTGAGCCAAGAACATTCATGGTTGCAGATACATTACATGGGTACGGTAATAGTGTGATACCCTTTCATACACCTGGAGTAGATCTGTTGCTTTTCTTGTTTGCAAACCCAGAATGTCCTTTGCAGAAAAATCAAGAACCAGCAAACACAGAAAATGGCACACTGCATGGTTCTAGGTTCTTGATTTACAGAAGTGGAAACAAATATATGCACTACAGATCAAAGGTTTTCCTTTTTGTGTCTACTTGGCAACAGATTAATGAAAACTTTAGCTTCCTTTCTAAAATGTAGAAGAATGTCATCTTTTTGCAACACAGGGTGCATCTATACTA